>NC_053395.1:219237621-220437621 GCF_905171765.1 Bufo bufo | reverse complement strand
CTTGTTCTGGAGCACGTCATGTCCATATTGACCTGCGCACCAGTGCCCACAAGACTGGACAACGTGGACTTCCTGAGAGGCAGTGGACGGCTTGCTATTGTACAGGGTAAAAGAAATGCAGCAACTCACTAGCAGCCTGACACTTCCTCTAACACTGGACATCACTCATAGCCTGGCACTTCCTCTAACACTGGACATCACTCGTAGACTGGCACTTTATCTAACACTAGACATCACTCGTAGACTGGCACTTCCTCTAACACTAGACATCACTCGTAGACTGGCACTTCCTCTAACACTAGACATCACTCGTAGACTGGCACTTTCTCTAACACTAGACATCACTCGTAGACTGGCACTTCCTCTAACACTGGACATCACTTGTAGGCTGGCACCTCCTCTAACACTGGAAATCACTTGTAGGCTGGCACCTCCTCTAACACTGGAAATCACTTTTAGGCTGGCACCTCCTCTAACACTGGAAATCACTTGTAGGCTGGCACCTCCTCTAACACTGGAAATCACTTTTAGGCTGGCACCTCCTCTAACACTGGAAATCACTTGTAGGCTGGCACCTCCTCTAACACTGGAAATCACTTGTAGGCTGGCACCTCCTCTAACACTAGACCGCACTAGACAGCTGGCACTCATATGGATTTCACTAGAAGACTGGCACTGTAGGGCACATCCTTGCCTTGGACCTTCTAATGCTCTAGTCCAGTCCATATTCTCATTATAAGCCTGGCACTCACCCGGACCTTGGCACTGCTGATCGCCATTATGTGAGTGTCGTCACTCTTCAGTATCCTGTCTCATAACAAGCATGCTCCTGTCATCTAGAACACAGACATCTCTTGAAGCATTCAGTGACACTGGCACAGATGGTTGGCATGAAGAAAGGCTGCACTGTCGGGCATTCTACCCATATCACAGCTTCACCCGATGACTGGCACATGCAATGTCAGACTGGAAAGGATGAGTAATTAAAGGGGCTGCGTGCAACAATGATTTTGCTACTGAGAGAAAAACGTGATTTATACTAAAATGAGCGCGCTGATTCCAAATATGAACTCGGAATTTGCCTGACACGTCTAGATTTTAAGTACATGCAAAGCCTATTCAGTTATAATATTAATGCATTATATTGGAGATATTCCAATGGACATGTCCAGACCTGTCCAGATGCACTCAGGCTGATGTCAGCAGTAAGTATATAAGGCAAGCTGGACAGATTTTGATAAAGTGATCTGTTATAGCGCTATCAGTTTTGAAACTTAAGATGGATAAACACAAATGTGTTAACGATCCAGACAATTTCTGCTACATATGTGGCAAATACACTACTCATGATCAGTGCAAGAATTTGACAAAGCGAGTGCGTCTTGCAGCTTGGGATGCATTTGTGCTCGTAGTGCAGAACTTCCTTGGGAACAGACGAGCTGCAAACTCTGCTGAATTAGTAGATAACGTGCTTACAGCACATGAACAACTTGGCTGCCGGACGTCATTGAAAGTGCATTTCTTACATTCCCATCTTGACTTTTTCCCACCTAATTTGGGACATGTAAGTGACTAACATGGAGAGCGGTTCCATAAAGATATTTCTACAATGGAGAACAGGTATCAAGGCTGCTGGAATCCCAACATGATGGGGGACTACTGCTGGTTTTTGCAACGGGAAAATATAACCATTCACAAACGCAAAAGCAAATGCCTTAAGCACTTTTAACAGTACTGGGCCTTGCTCAACTAAGACTTTTAAACGGAAAAACAAGACTTTCAGAAATTTTGTTATTCCATTACATTTTCATACACTGTTTACTACGCAAAGGTAATTGTTGGAGTAAAACTCGTTCTGTTAAAAATTATTCAATGCTTTCCAAGTGCTTAATTCATTTAGGCATACTTATGCATAGCAAAATTTCGTGACGTGTTACAACAATTCTGACTTCGTATTTGTAATCCGCACACTCGATTTAGTATAGGACAAATGGTTTTTGCCCAGTAGCAGACGAAAAGTTTTTGTTGTTGTTGCGTGGTGGAATGTGACTGGAGAAAGCTGAGATATATTGGGGATCACAGACCGGTGAGTCTAATGCATTTACCTGTGTGACTTGCAGATCAGTCTCCTATTAGGTGGATCTATATCGGGCCTGATAAGTGTGAACACAACCACTCAATCCCCTGCAACAGGAGCGGCTCATCCTCACTAAACACCATTGATTGAAACCCACAACTAAATTACTAAAGTCAATCAGAAGTATATTGGCAGACACATTAGCCTGGACCAATGCAGGCCGAGTCACCTTCTCCATTCCAGTACTGAGGATGAGCAACTGCTAACTATAAGACCAATATCACATATAATAATGTTACATTACTTATCCTTAATTATACTCCAGAGCTGCACTCACTATTCTGCTGGTGCAGTCACTGTGTACATACATTACATTACTTATCCTGTACTGATCCTGAGTTACATCCTGTATTATACTCCAGAGCTGCACTCACTATTCTGCTGGTGCAGTCACTGTGTACATACATTACATTACTTATCCTGTACTGATCCTGAGTGACATCCTGTATTATACTCCAGAGCTGCACTCACTATTCTGCTGGTGGAGTCACTGTCTACATACATTACTTATCCTGTACTGATCCTGAGTTACATCCTGTATTATACTCCAAAGCTGCACTCACTGTTCTGCTGGTGCAGTCACTGTGTACATACATTACATTACTTATCCTGTACTGATCCTGAGTTACATCCTGTATTATACTCCAGAGCTGCACTCACTATTCTGCTGGTGCAGTCACTGTGTACATACATTACATTACTTATCCTGTACTGATCCTGAGTTACATCCTGTATTATACTCCAGAGCTGCACTCACTATTCTGCTGGTGGAGTAACTGTGTACATACATTACATTACTTATCCTGTACTGATCCTGAGTTACATCCTGTATTATACTCCAGAGCTGCACTCACTATTCTGCTGGTGGAGTCACTGTGTACATACATTACATTACTTATCCTGTACTGATCCTGAGTTACATCCTGTATTATACTCCAGAGCTGCACTCACTATTCTGCTGGTGCAGTCACTGTGTACATACATACATTATTTATCCTGTACTGATCCTGTGTTACATCCTGTATTATACTCCAGAGCTGCACTCACTATTCTGCTGGTGCAGTCACTGTGTACATACATTACATTACTTATCCTGTACTGATGCTGAGTTACATCCTGTATTATACTCCAGAGCTGCACTCACTATTCTGCTGGTGCAGTCACTGTGTACATACATTACATTACTTATCCTGTACTGATGCTGAGTTACATCCTGTATTATACTCCAGAGCTGCACTCGCTATTCTGCTGGTGGAGTCACTCCTACACCTTTCTGTCTGTCTCTATCATCTTGCTTGTTAAAGGAGTGATAATTTGAGGTAATCCCTTATCATACAGTCAGGGGCAAACTGGCCATAGGCCTTACATGGAAATTTTCCGGTGGGCCGATGCCCGTGGGGCCGCCCGAGCCCTCCTCACAGCTGGTGGCACATAATAATACCGCTATTTAATGATCTGATGCTCTCAGCATTAATTGGGCCAGCACCCGTAGGTGAACTCGGCTGTATCACCGTCCTCAAGACATTGATACAGTTGAATACTGCGGTGGTGGCAGCGGTATTTTGTGCTGCGTTACAGTATTGCTTCTGTTGGCCCTGCCTACTTGTGGTGCCCCGCCTTCTGTCAATTTGGACCCGCCTACAACATGGGGCCACTTTTAGTTTTTTTCCAGGGCTACTTTAAGTTCCCAGTTCACCCATGCATACAGTACCCTGATACTATTTATATTATAATTACAAGGTAGAGCATCATCTTGAGGATTTTTTTTCCACCTTCTGGATGAATTTCGGATGAGTGTGTTCAGGGTAAGATTGATCAAACACCCTACAGGGAAAGAGCCTGGTGGGCTGATGCCCTGGGGGGTCGCCCGAGCCGTTGTCCAGGTACATAATGATGTGGTGCTCTCAGCATTAATTAATATTAAGAGCATAAGGTACTTATGTCCCTGGACGGTGGCTGCGGGAGCCCCCCTAAATTCAACTATATCACCAACCTCAGGACGGTGATACAGTTCAATACTGCAGCGGGGGAGGCAGTGTTTGTGCTGCCCTGTGGTATTGCGTTCTGCTGGGGCGGTAATTTGTGCTGCGCTGTGGTGTTGAGTTCTGCTGGGGCGGTATTTTGTGCTGCACTGTGGTAGTGAGTTCTGCTGGGGTGGTATTTTGTGCTGCACTGTGGTATTGAGTTCTGCCAGGGCGGTATTTTGTGCTGCACTGTGGTATTGAGTTCTGCCGGGGCTGTATTTTGTGTTGCACTGTAGTATTGAGTTCTGTTGGGGCAGTATTTTGTGCTGCACTGTGGTATTGAGTTCTGCCGGGGCTTTATTTTGTGCTGCACTGTGGTATTTAGTTCTGCTGGGGTGGTATTTTGTGCTGCACTGTAGTATTGAGTTCTGTTGGGGCAGTATTTTGTGCTGCACTGTGATATTGAGTTCTGCTGGGGTGGTAATTTGTGCTGCACTGTGGTGTAGAGTTCTGCTGGTGCGGTATTTTGTGCTGCGCTGTGGTGTTGAGTTCTGCTGGGGCGGTATTTTGTGCTGCACTGTGGTGTTGAGTTCTGCTGGGGCGGTATTTTGTGCTGCACTGTGGTAGTGAGTTCTGCTGGGGTGGTATTTTGTGCTGCACTGTGGTGTTGAGTTCTGCTGGGGCGGTATTTTGTGCTGCACTGTGGTATTGAGTTCTGCCGGGGCTGTATTTTGTGCTGCACTGTAGTATTGAGTTCTGTTGGGGCAGTATTTTATGCTGCACTGTGGTATTGAGATCTGCTGGGGCTTTATTTTGTGCTGCACTGTGGTGTTGAGTTCTGCTGGGGTGGTATTTTGTGCTGCACTGTGGTATTGAGTTCTGCCAGGGCGGTATTTTGTGCTGCACTGTGGTATTGAGTTCTGCTGGGGTGGTATTTTGTGCTGCACTGTGGTATTGAGTTCTGCCAGGGCGGTATTTTGTGCTGCACTGTAGTATTGAGTTCTGTTGGGGCAGTATTTTATGCTGCACTGTGGTATTGAGTTCTGCTGGGGCTTTATTTTGTGCTGCACTGTGGTATTGAGTTCTGCTGGGGCGGTATTTTGTACTGCACTGTGGTATTGAGTTCTGCCGGGGTGGTATTTTGTGCTGCACTGTGGTATTGAGTTCTGCCGGGGCAGTATTTTGTGCTGCACTGTGGTATTGAGTTCTGCTGGGGTGGTATTTTGTGCTGCACTGTGGTATTGAGTTCTGCTGGGGTGTTATTTTGTGCTGCACTGTGGTATTTAGTTCTGCTGGGGTGGTATTTTGTGCTGCACTGTAGTATTGAGTTCTGTTGGGGCAGTATTTTGTGCTGCACTGTGGTATTGAGTTCTGCTGGGGTGGTATTTTATGCTACACTGTGGTATTGAGTTCTGCTGGGGTGGTATTTTATGCTACACTGTGGTTTTGAGTTCTGCCGGGGCAGTATTTTGTGCTGCACTGTGGTATTAAGTTCTGCTGGAGTGGTATTTTGTGCTGCACTGTAGTATTGAGTTCTGCTGGGGCGGTATTCATGCTGCACTGTAGTATTGAGTTCTGCCAGGGCGGTATTTTGTGCTGCACTGTAGTATTGAGTTCTGCCAGGGCGGTATTTTGTGTTGCACTGTAGTATTGAGTTCTGCTGGGGTGGTATTTTGTGTTGCACTGTAGTATTGAGTTCTGCCGGGGCGGTATTTTGTGTTGCACTGTAGTATTGAGTTCTGCTGGGGCGGTATTTTGTGTTGCACTGTAGTATTGAGTTCTGCTGGGGTGGTATTTTGTGTTGCACTGTAGTATTGAGTTCTGCTGGGGTGGTATTTTGTGCTGCACTGTGGTATTGAGTTCTGCCGGGGCGGTATTTTGTGCTGCACTGTGGTATTGAGTTCTGTCGGGGCGGTATTTTGTGCTGCACTGTGGTATTGAGTTCTGCCGGGGCGGTATTTTGTGCTGCACTGTGGTATTGAGTTCTGTCGGGGCGGTATTTTGTGCTGCACTGTGGTATTGAGTTCTGCCGGGGCGGTATTTTGTGCTGCACTATAGTATTAAGTTCTGCTGGGGCGGTAATTTGTGTTGCACTGTGGTATTGAGTTCTGCTGGGGCGGTAATTTGTGCTGCACTGTAGTATTGAGTTCTGCCGGGGCGGTATTTTGTGCTGCACTATATTATTAAGTTCTGCTGGGGCGGTAATTTGTGCTGCACTGTAGTATTGAGTTCTGCTGGGGCGGTATTTTGTGCTGCACTGTAGTATTGAGTTCTGCTGGGGCGGTATTTTGTGCTGCACTGTAGTATTGAATTCTGCTGGGGCGGTATTCTTGCTGCACTGTGGTATTGAGTTCTGCTGGGGCGGTATTTTGTGCTGCACTGTAGTATTGAGTTCTGCTGGGGCGGTATTCTTGCTGCACTGTAGTATTAAGTTCTGCTGGGGCGGTATTTTGTGCTGCACTGTGGTATTGCTAGCCCCTCCAACTTGTGTTTGCCCCTCTTACATGTGCTGCCCCCCTTCTGTCAGTTTGGACCCGCCTACAACATGGGGCCCCGTTGTGTTTTTGTTTTTTTTGCAGGGCCACTTTAAGTTCCCAGTCGGCCCCTGATCGTTGTTTGCTGAGTAATTGGAAGGTTTAGTTTGAAAATTTCCTGCGCTGCAACTGAGTAAATCTTCTGCGCCTCAAACCTCATCATTTCTGCAAATAACGTGTAATTATGAAAATATTGAGCTGTTTGCACAATGACGGCCCCGCACCTGCTCCTGTATTCCTCCACACCGACGTGCCTGAAATGTTTACTTCCACCCCGGCATGCTATGGGTTAAAAACTGCAATTCAGCTAAGTGGAGGATATTGCCGCGAAAAGCGTCGGTCGGCGGCAGCCAAATGGACATTACTTTATCCTCTATTATGTGAATGGTTTCCTATGAGGAAGGAAGGAGACTCCATTGCATGAGAGAGCAGTCATTAGCACGCGGCCATCGCTCCAGTCACTGTCGTTTTGGATGAAGGTTACCTTCTTTATCTGGAAAAACATGAGCTCCCTGACTGCGGAGGATGGTAAAAGGGGCACGAAATGTGCTATAAAAGGGCTGCAATGTGCATTAGCAAAATGTCACAAGCAGCGAGCACCAAATTTACAAAAAAGGTCAACAATTTTGATCTTGTGCGAAAAAAGAAAAAGCACTTCACTCAGTCAGTTGCTATAGACTAGCACCAATCCTGATCCTGAATTACATCTTGTATTATACTTCAGAGCTGCACTCACTATTCTGCTGGTGCAATCACTGTGTACATACATTACATTACTTATCCTGTACTGATCCTGAGTTACATCCTGTATTATACCCCAGAGCTGCACTCACTATTCTGCTGGTGCAGTCACTGTACATACATTACATTACTTATCCTGTACTGATCCTGAGTTACATCTTGTATTATACTCCAGAGCTGCACTCACTATTCTGCTGGTGCAGTCATTGTGTACATACATTACTTATCCTGTACTGATCCTGAGCTAAGTCCTGTATTATACTCCAGAGCTGCACTCACTATTCTGCTGGTGCAGTCACTGTGTACATACATTACATTACATATCCTGTACTGATCCTGAGTTACATCCTGTATTATACTCCAGAGCTGCACTCACTATTCTGCTGGTGCAGTCACTGTGTACATACATTACTTCTTGAGTTACATCTTGTATTATACTCCAGAGCTGCACTCACTATTCTGCTGGTTGAATCGCTGTGTACATACAATACATTACATTACTTATCCTGTACTGATCCCGAGTTACATCCTGTATTATACTCCAGAGCTGCACTCACTATTCTGCTGGTGCAGTCACTGTCTACATACATTACATTACTTATCCTGTGCTAATCTTGAGTTACATCCTGTATTATACCCCAGAGCTGCACTCACTATTCTGTTGGTACAGTCACTGTGTACATACATTACTTATCCTGTACTAATCCTGAGTTACATCCTGTATTATACTCCAGAGCTGCACTCGCTATTCTGCTGGTGGAGTCATTGAATACATACAGTACATCACAACTGCTACCTCTGTACCCCCTATATCTACAGCTATGATATAGATTATTTTTTAAGTTAAAGAAAGGGGGTTACTGGAAAGGGTTCAAGCAGTTTCTTACCTTGCAAATTTATCCTCAGGTTCCATTTTTAACTATGAGAATATGGACAAACCAGACATATACTGTAAACTGTAAAAGTCAGTCCATCTGCAGATTCCATCCGGCAGGCGGTGAGTGAAGAGAAGGTGAATCTTCAGCGAGCTCCTGCCTGTCATCGATGATACCATTCCATTTCACAGCAGACTGTAAAGTGAGGGAGGAGTGTAGACTGTGATGCTGACATCTAGTGGTCAAGGAGAAAAGTACAATTTCAAAATTTATTTCATTATCAAATGGGGTCTTTTTTGAGCCCTTTAAGAATAGATTAAATTTATTCCGCTGCAATCGCTTGCACATCTAATCAGTGTTCAATTGCTTGTTTCATACTGTGCATAAACCTCCTGTGAATGAATTCGGGTGGCCACCGGCGGACATTTCCGAGGTGCATGTAGCTGCTTGACTAATGACTCCATTGTAATTGCTCTGCAAACAGTGGAACAAAGCTGAGCTAACAAGTTTAATGGCTAAATGATGCGTTCCTGTGATGGGATCATTTACTAAAGGAAATCACCTTACGGATCCTATACTCGAGAAATGAAGAAAGACAGCGTAAAGTAACGCTCCAAAGCACGGGTAAACTGCGGGGGACTAAAATAATATACTAAAATTGCTTAATAAGCAATTCCTCCTCATACTGCAATGAACAGAATCAGTCCCTGTCAGTTTTTAGACAGTCCCATTTTTATTTGAAGGATCCCTTTACAATGAGATGATGTTCCCACCGTTCAGACCTCCAAAGATCTGCTGTGATCTGTAGGGGAACCTGGACTCCAGTGCTCAATTCCCCCACAGCGCCACCACAGGAGAAATAGAGCATTACACGGTTTCCACTGAAATAAATGGGCTGTCCGTGTAATGCATTACAGAGCGAGAGGGGCTCTTCACCATTACTCTCTACTTAGGCAAACAAATGAGGACCCTCCATAGGAAACCCCCCCCCCCCACCCCCACCCCATTAACTAGTATTTTTGCAAAATGTTCTAAATTAAACACCCCCTTTAAGAACAGGGGTCCCTAAACTATAGGCAATCAGTACACATTCTGCATCTGCTAATCACATCATAGATCAGCCTTGTATGTTTTAACCTGAACACTATCTATCTCTATATCTATCTATCTATCTATCTATCTATCTATCTATCTATCTATCTCATATCTATCTATCTATGTATCTATGTATCTATCTATCTATCTATCTATCTATCTATTATCTATCTATCTATCTATTATCTATCTATCTATCTATATATCATCTATCTATATATCATCTATCTATCTATCTATCTATCTATCTATCTATTATCTATCTATCTATCTATCATCTATCTATCTATCTATCTATCTCATATCTATTATCTATCTATCTATCTATCTATCTATCTATCTATATATCATCTATTATCTATCTATCTATCTCTCTATCTATCTATCTATCTATCTCATATCTCTCTCATATCTATCTATCTCATATCTATCTATCTATCTAATATCTATCTATCTATCTATCTATCTATCTATCTATCTATCTCATATCTCTCTATCATCTCATATCTATCTATCTATCTATCTATCTAATATCTATCTATCTATCTATCTATCTATCTATCTATCTATCTATCTATCTATCTATCTATCTCATATCTCTCTATCATCTCATATCTATCTATCTATCTATCTATCTATCTATCTAATATCTATCTATCTATCTATCTCATATCTATCTATCTACAGTTGCAAGAAAAAGTATGTGAACCCTTTGGAATGATATGGATTTCTGCACAAATTGGTCATAAAATGTGATCTGATCTTCATCTAAGTCACAACAATAGACAATCACAGTCTGCTTAAACTAATAACACACAAATAATTAAATATTGCCATGTTTTTATTGAACACACCATGTAAACATTCACAGTGCAGGTGGAAAAAGTATGTGAACCCTTGGATTTAATAACTGGTTGAACCTCCTTTGGCAGCAATAACTTCAACCAAACGTTCCCTGTAGTTGCAGATCAGACGTGCACAACGGTCAGGAGTAATTCTTGACCATTCCTCTTTACAGAACTGTTTCAGTTCAGCAATATTCTTGGGATGTCTGGTGTGAATCGCTTTCTTGAGGTCATGCCACAGCATCTCAATCGGGTTGAGGTCAGGACTCTGACTGGGCCACTCCAGAAGGCGTATTTTCTTCTGTTTAAGCCATTCTGCTGTTGATTTACTTCTATGCTTTGGGTCGTTGTCCTGTTGCAACACCCATCTTCTGTTGAGCTTCAGCTGGTGGACAGATGGCCTTAAGTTCTCCAGCCAAATGTCTTGATAAACTTGGGAATTAATTTTTCCTTCGATGATAGCAATCCGTCCAGGCCCTGACGCAGCAAAGCAGCCCCAAACCATGATGCCCCCACCACCATACTTCACAGTTGGGATGAGGTTTTGATGTTGGTGTGCTGTGCCTCTTTTTCTCCACACATAGTGTTGTGTGTTTCTTCCAAACAACTCAACTTTGGTTTCATCTGTCCACAGAATATTTTGCCAGTACTGCTGTGGAACATCCAGGTGCTCTTGTGCAAACTGTAAACGTGCAGCAATGTTTTTTTTGGACAGCAGTGGCTTCCTCTGTGGTATCCCCCATGAAATCCATTCTTGTTTAGTGTTTTTTACGTATCGTAGATTCGCTAACAGGGGTGTTAGCATATGCCAGAGACTGTTGTAAGTCTTTAGCTGACACTCTAGGATTCTTTTTCACCTCATTGAGCAGTCTGCGCTGTGCTCTTGCAGTCATCTTTACAGGATAGCCACTCCTAGGGAGAGTAGCAGCAGTGCTGAACTTTCTCCATTTATAGACAATTTGTCTTACCGTGGACTGATGAACAGCAAGGCTTTTGGAGATACTTTTATAACCCTTTCCAGCTTTAGGCAAGTCAACAATTCTTAATCGTAGGTCTTCGGAGAGCTCTTTTGTGCGAGGCATCATTCACATCAGGCAATGCTTCTTGTGAAAAGCAAACCCAGAACTTGTGTGTGTTTTTATAGGGCAGGGCAGCTGTAACCAACACCTCCAATCTCATCTCATTGATTGGACTCCAGTTGGCTGACACCTCACTCCAATTAGCTCTTGGAGATGTCATTAGTCTAGGGGTTCACATACTTTTTCCACCTGCACTGTGAATGTTTACATGGTGTGTTCAATAAAAACATGGTAACATTTAATTCTTTGTGTGTTATTAGTTTAAGCAGACTGTGATTGTCTATTGTTGTGACTTAGATGAAGATCAGATCACATTTTATGACCAATTTGTGCAGAAATCCATATCATTCCAAAGGGTTCACATACTTTTTCTTGCAACTGTATATCTATCTATCTATTATCTATCTATCTATCTATCTATCTATCTATCTCCTATCTATCTATCTATCTATCCATCTCATATCCATCTATCTATCTTACCAAAGTTTTTGTAAATAAGCCTTTGCCGGTCAAGAAATGCTGGGAGATGTAGTTCTACAGCTGCACAGCAACAAACAACTTTCTGTCTTTCTTAGAACTGCAGGACTCGGCTCATAGGATGCGCCAGGACCATCTGCGTCCATCTGGGGGGGCTGCAGAATGACAGGTTTTTATCACCCTATGACTGGCAGGGTATGCTGGGTCTAGTAGTCCTCCATCAGTTGTAACGCAGACCCAGATTGACTCAGCTTGACCATTTGTATGTTATTCCTTTCCCTGAATAATCTGCTTTCGCTTCCTTTGGCCTCTTTATAGAGCGATTTGGCCGCCCCTCTCCTGCAAAACTTTGTTGAGGAACAATGGCGAGCAGCGGGGTACGAGGAGTAAAACGTAATCCTGAATGGCATCCCACAGTCCAGGCACAAAACCCAGCGCTGCTGCAAAGAGCCCGAGCACAATCGATTGATCTACAGGAAAGGATTAGAGAGGGAGCAAGCCGCCAACCGGAGGGAGGGCGAGCGGAGAAAGTGTGTCAGGGGAGACGTGGCGGGATCTGGGCAGTTACATAGGAGACCGCGGATCCAACCGCCCCTACTGCTACGTTATTTACATAGATCCCCATAGGATTTTTTATTTAATGTATAGAAATGTGTCGTTGGCATCCATTCCTTTTCTACTCTGATTCATCTAAAATAAAAATTAATCAACTATTCTTGACTAAATGGTATACCGTTTCATGTTTACAGCCCCTATGCAGACCTATGTGTCTCCATGGTTACAAACTACAAATTCGGTGTAGTCTGATCCTGCAGTCATGCATTACATTTTTTACCACTACTACCTCACAGGTTTTATTTGTAGACACATAGCTTGGCATGTGAGCTGTATGCACAAAAGGTCCGCAGGATTATTTATGACATTGCTGATAATTTTTACATTTTAAAGGGCATCTGTCAGCAGTTTTGTACCTATGACACCGGCTGACCTGTAACATGTGCGCTCGGCAGCTGAAGGCATCTGTGTTGGTCCCATGTTTATATGTGTCTGCATTGCTGAGAAAAGTGATGTTTTAATATATACAAATGAGCCTCCAGGAGCAACGGGGGCGTTACCGTTACACCTAGAGGCTCAGCTCTCACTGCAGCTGCCGA
The DNA here is from genome assembly GCF_905171765.1 of Bufo bufo. Lineage (NCBI taxonomy): Eukaryota > Metazoa > Chordata > Amphibia > Anura > Bufonidae > Bufo > Bufo bufo. The sequence goes on along the minus strand of NC_053395.1, from coordinate 220,424,720 downwards.
GCCCTCGCCCCCTTGATTGACAGGGTTAGGCACTAAAAATGTCTTTCATACCTGGTCCTAACTTCTCCTACAGTCTCCCGTTGGACCATGCTCTTCGGTATCCGGCGCATGCGCAGTACATTAGAGAGGCCTGCTGACAGTTCTCTCCTGTACTGCGAGCCTCTTTCCTGTATTGCGCCTATGCTGGATACTTAGGCACACAGCACAGAGCAAGACTTTAGGGCCAAGTCTGATGATGTCTGATGAGAGCAGAGCCTCTAGGTGCAACGGTAACGCCCCCGATGCTCCTAGAGGCTCATTTTCATATAGTAAAATATCGTTTTTCTCAGCAATGCGGGCACATATGAACACGGGACCAGCACAGATGCCTTCAGCTGCCAAGTGCACATGTAACAGGTCAGCCAGTGTCATAGGTACAATTTGGCTCGGACTGGCCCACAGGGGTACAGGGGAATCCCCCGGTGGGCCCCTGAGCAAGGTGGGCCCCTAGTCTCCCACCCCCTGCACAAGTGGCACATAACACATTAGATTTACTGTACTACATACATATATTCAATGTACAGCTCCTCCACCAGCTTATGTTCATATAAAAAACTTGTTAGATTATTTATTATATTTGAATGTATCCGTACGGTGGGCCCCCAAAATAAATTTTACTGGTGGGCCCTAGGTACCCCAGTCCGTGTTGTTCTCCTGTTCCCTTTAGTGATCTCTCTTTCTGTTACCTGCTTGGGCCTTCCACCCTTTTCTAATTGCGCTCGGTGCCGCCTGCGTTTCATTACTGGCTTTGCCGGCGGTCGCGAGATCTCGCGAGACTCCGGCGGCCATTTTGGTTTCCGATCCTCGCCGCATCTTGTGGGATTTCGGCGGCCATCTTTATTCCCCCCAGCGCTATGTACCAGATCGGTCGCCGGAAGAAAGGTGGGCAGATGCACCCGGTTATAAACCTGCGGGCTCTGGATACCATGGTTCGCTATCACCACTTCAAGATGGAGGGGATTCACCTCCTCAGAGATTTGCTTCTTCTGGGGGACTGGATGGTGAAATTGGACCTCAAGGATGCTTACCTGACGGTTCCGATTTCCACACAGTCCAGGGACCTGCTCAGTTTCCTATGGAGAGGGGAGATTTGGCGCTTCACTTGCCTCCCCTTCGGCCTGTCGTCGGCGCCTTGGTGTTTCACCAAGCTGATGCGTCCGGCCATGTCATGGCTTCGCAGTCGAGGGGTACGTCTGATTATCTACCTGGACGACATCCTTATCATACATCAATCAGGGTCAACCTTGCTAGTACATCTGGGCTGGACCTCGGATCTCCTCTCACGCCTCGGGTCTCTCCTCAATCTGGAGAAGTCTTGCCTTGTCCCGCTGCAGAGGATGGAGTTCCTGGGATTCACCGTGGACTCGATTGCGGAATATCAGATGTCTGGGGTCCTTTTACCATAGACCTGTTCTCTTCGAGACTCAATGCACAGCTTCCTCGCTTCTTCAGCTGCCACCCAGATCCGGAGGCAGTGGGTGCCTTTCTTCAGGATTGGTCCGTGTCTCTTCTGTACGCTTTCCCACCGTTTGCGATGATCCCGAGGATGCTGCTGCAGGCTCGTCGCCAGAGTGCCGACTTGGTCGTGGTGGTCCCGTTTTGGGGGACTCAGAGTTGGTTCCCGGCTCTTCTAGAGCTCATCATAGATGTGCCTCTTCTTCTTCCGAATCAAGCGGACCTTCTTCGCGACCCCCGGGGGTTTCGGCATCCGCTCCTGCTCGAGGGATCCCTACAGCTGCTACCATGCCGAATCTCAGGATTCCCGGAGAGGTCGAGGGCGTTTCGGATACAACTAGACGCCTCCAGGACAATGCATGGGCTCCCGGCACCAGAAAATCTTATCGGGCAGCCTGGAGATCTTGGGCTAGCTGGTGCTTGGAACGGGACCCGGATCCCATTTCGGCGCATGTGAGTTACCTCCTACAGTTTCTTACCTCCTTGTTTGAGGCGGGGAAGGCTTATAGGACTATTAACCTTTTCCGGTCTGCCATTTTATCCACTCATCAGGGCTTTGAGGGTATCCCTGTGGGACAGCATCCTTTGGTGTGTCGCTTGCTGCGTGGTTTTCGCCTGGCTCGCCCTCCGCGGCCTCGTTTTTCTACCACTTGGGATGTTTCCTTGGTGCTGTCTTTTTTAGCTTCCTGGCCCAGCAATCCGGATCTCTCGTTGAGACAGTTATCAGCTAAGTTGTTGGTGCTTTTTTGTCTCATTTCTTGTAAAAGGGTGTCTGACGTTCGGGCCCTCGATCACGACGCCAGATCCTTTACTCCGGAAGGCGTCTCCTTCAATATTTCCAGACGCACCAAGACTAACATCAGGGAGGTATCATATCCCAGTTTCCCATCTTCACCGGCTCTTTGTCCAGTGTCCTGTTTGCGAGAATATGAATCCCGGACGAGGGCCCATCGCTCTCCTTTGATCCCGCAACTTTTTCTTTCCATTCGCCATGCCTTTGGAACGGTCTCCAGCCCGACTTTGGCTCGTTGGATGAAGTGGGTTATTTCTCTTGCTGGAGTGGATACTTCCATCTTCACGGCGCATTCGGCGAGAGGTGCCGCTGCCACCTCTTAAGGGGTTTCAGGTGCGCGTTTGGAGGACATCTTACGTTTAGCTGACTGGTCTAGGGTCACGACGTTCAGGGAGTATTATTTTCGTCCTCCTCCTCATCTGTTTTCTTCCATAATTGCCCAGCTTTAAACTTGCAATAGGAGCCTCCGTGTCTTGATGTAAAACTACATGATTTTCCTAGTCTATGATGTAAAGTCATGGTTTTATTAAAGACACGGAGGCGAGTATTGCCCACCCTGGTTTCTACTCCCATCCCTTTTAACTATTCGGAGGATTTTTATGTTATGTTAGTTGACTATTTAATATTGTTATAGTTGCATGGATTGTTTGATGGGGTTATTGCCGATTAACGTCTTTCAGAGGTTGCATGATTTCTACCTGGTATTTACACTGGCCGTATTGTTTATTTTCTTTTTCAGGCTGATGTTCTGCTGACTACAGGAATCTACATCCTTCTGTTTTTTCTTCAGAAGTGTTAGCCATGTTGGCTTTGGTTGTGCTGTTTGGATGGAGTTGAGATGTTCGCTTCCAGGTTCTAGGTTCCAGTTTACGGTTCCAGTTCGTTTACCGGCGGTGGTGTCAGGTTTCCAAAGAAAGAGGAAGATCCAGAGGAGGAGCGGCCTGTTATAGGGGCTGTCTGGGGTGGGATGATGGTTACCATGGTTACATTGTTCTTTATGCAAATTTCTTTGCTGCTATTGGTGGACAGTAAAGGAAGAGATAGCAATACTCGCCTCCGTGTCTTTAAAAAAAAACATGACTTTACGTCATAGACTAGGAAAATCATGTAGTTATACCCCTGCTCCCATTAGATTACATTAACATTAGTGCCTGAAAAACATGCACCAAAATTGTAAAGCTTCTGCATTTGTCAAATAAGATGAAAAGGTTATGGCCTTTGGGAAGCAAGGGAAGCAAAATTTGCTGAAAAGTATGCATTGCGCTTCTGAGCTCCCTCTAGTGGTGGCTGCAGGCAGCATGGGTGTTATCATGCAGCTTTATGCCTATGCAGGGGATTTGGAGCTCTGTATCAGAAAAACTGATCTTGACCCCTATCAAGGTATTACTCACCTATTTAGATGACCTATTTAGATGAAGAAAATGGTGTCCAAGGATGGACAAAGGTATAATGAGCTGCATTCTTAAGCAGATAAACTTCATCGGTTACCCTAGATCTGCCCGAATTCTTAATGAACGTGCATGTGTCCTATAAAAAGGGCACCATTAACCTATATATGTCTGGTGTAACATCTCCAGATGCAAAGTTGCCTCCATGGGAACAAACAACACATTCATGTACGGACACGGGGGATGGAGAAATGGCTAAGAAAACACACAAAAAGGTTAATTGCATTATGTCCACAGGATCTGTCATTCATTTGATTAACATTTGGTTATGATATGAATACCAGTTCTGATGCCCTCCTGGTTCTAAAAGTGAAGGTTCAGATATGAAAATGGTTTTCCAAGTGTTGCCAAAAAGACGTTCCTGCAATAAAAAAGGAGAAATCCTTAAAGGGGTACTCCAGTAGTTTGATGTTATTCCCTATCAACAGGATAAGGGCTAACTATTAAATTGTTGGTGGACCTACCTCTGGGATGTTCACCGATTAAGAGAACAGAAGGCCCATTCCACCCAGGGCCCCTCAAAATGAATGGGCCAGCAAGTTGATCATGCACTCCGCCACTCAACTCATCTCTATGGGACCTGCTGGAAATAGCTGAGAGTATTCATATGTCTCTTTTGGTCTCAAAGAGATGAATGGAGTGGGAGTGCGCATGCTTGAACTGCCATTACATTCATTTGGGGGTCTAATAGTTATTCCATAGATAGGAAATAACTCCAAATTATAGGAATATCCCTTTAAGCAATCAGTTATAAATATTACACGTTTGTCATGCAACTGTAGCAGTCACTCAGCATTTACTATGGATTCCTACTAGATTGGGATTAGGAGTGGCCAAGAAGACAATACGAGACCCCATGAACATCATCATTTTTTGGGGAGCTGCCTATTTACCCATAAATACCCAAATACAGATTATTATATATTTTTTTAAATAATATAATTCTTGCTTTTAGCAGCCACCACTAGGGGGAGCTCACTGCCCATGGATTTGTGCAGTTAGTATTGAACATCATATATGCTGTTTATATCTGGATAAAAGGAGCTCCTCCTAGTGGTGACTGCTGGTAGCTGTTATGACAGTGTCATGGCAAACAGTGCAAGGCTCCTCTCTCAGGACCCCACATCATGCCATGTTCCTATGGCCACAGACAATATTATATGTGAAAGGAAAATAGCAGTTTATAATGAAAATGAATTAGAATATGCAATGATCCTATACAGCTGGTGCGCAGAATGGGCCGGCAGAATATTTCCTCTACTACTGGGTAACCATAAAGATTGCAAAAGTTGCATGATTTGGTGTGGTTTTTGCTTTAAAGTGGTATTTCCATGGCTAGGATACCATCACTTTATGATCAGTGAGGGTCCTACTTCTGACACCTGTGCCGATCCTGAGCATGAAGGGGCCACAGGGCTAATTCATTGTACAGGGGCATTCTGGCCTATTCTTTCCAAGTGGGGGTCTGAGAGGCTGGATCCCCACCCATCAGTGATGTATTCTAGCAATATGGTATCACTGTACAAGATGGACTGCCCCTTTAAGATGCACGTATTGCTATTTTGCATTCCATTTTGATTGTCCTACGAATCCATCCAAAGTCTGTCCACGGGACGCTCTCTTCGTACAGGATTTCAGACCTGAAAACGAAAAAAAGAAATCCACATGGCATCCACGCCAGAGAGGCAGGAGTGTGCCCAGACTGTTCATTAAGGTGGACCCCGCTTGGTCCAGAGACACCAGAATGAACACGTACAAGTTCTGCCTTCCTGTTATTGTCACATTGAATAGTTATGCCACGTCTGCCAACACAAATGGGCACAACATGCAAAATGCTAAAAGATGGCAGCATCGTGCATTGCAGCCACGTAATGAACTTTTCATCGCTTTTTCTCCATTTCAGCAGAAATTGGCAGGTTCAGCTTCCATCGTATGGATCATTGATTACCAATAACATAAATGACAGATCCCGAGATTGAATCCAATTGTTTTTGTGGCATCAGAAGGAGCAACGTGAAAATTACAGGTGAGAAAAGATTAGAGACAAATCTGTCTACAGCACAAATCTCTCTGCAGATTGATACGTTTCACTAAATTGATACATTGTAGCAAACAATCAGGACAACAGAGAGAGGCCAGCCGCTGCTGGTGTATTTACCTCACAGAGGATTGTCTAGGCTAGATACAATTACAATAACCTTTACCCAGGGGTGGGATTAAAATTTTTAACGACAGGTTCCCTACTCAACGGCAGATACGCGGCGTCACGACACATGTTTACATATATATATACACCATATACATGGTACACGTACATAACTACATCATGTATACACTACACACACATACCACAAAACTTTTGAAAAGCCTAAGGAGCTAAACTATCAGTGTTGTGCAAAGTTTTTTTTACAGCGCTGACCCACAACTCTTACCCTTCCAATGTCTATCTGTACATGTCCCAACCCTGCTTAGTCTCCATTGTGCCCCCCACACAGTAGTTATGCCAGATCTGGGATGGTTGGGAGGTATACATACATAAACTATATAGACACTACAATCACATTATCACATATACAATATACACCATACACTATATAAATGACACCTAGGCTACATTTACAGTAGATTTACCTACACCAGATACATTTTATACACATTTGTACCTAGCCTAGCACTAAATACATATTTGCAGACATATTATATTCTGTGCTATCCAGAATACAGCACCACAAACCTCTTACATCCAGTGACTTCTCCTCTGATGCAGACCTTCTCTTTCTTCATCTTCTCCTTTGAGAGCAGGCCGCCATGATGATTTTTCACCCATCTCTCGTCTCTGCAGTTTGACAAAAGACATCTTAGGCTCCATCCTCCTCCTACCTTCTTCACAACTCACCTGCCACCTTCAATAATAATAAAAATAATAATAATAATAATGTGCGCTAGTTCAAAAATGCTCCCGTTCTGTGTGCCAGTACAAAAAAAATTTCCTCAGTACCCCCAATTAAGCTAATGTCCCCATAGTGCCCCTATAATGTGTGCAAGTATAAAATACCCCTATATAATGCATCTAGTAAATGCCCACATAGTGCTCCTCTCCTCTTCCCCATAGTGCCCCCATAATGTGCCTATAAGATTCCCCCACAGTGTCCCCCAGAATGTGCCAGTATAAATGCCCCTTTTTAGTGCCCCCATAATGTGCCTATATAATATGCCCCCATAGTGTCTCCATAATGTGCCAGTATAAGGGGCCCCCATAGTGTCCTCCATGATGTGCCAGTAATAACCCCATAGTGTCCCCCATGTGCCAGCAATTCCCCCAGTAGACATCCCCATGTGCCAGCAATGCCCCCAGTAGATGCCCCCCGTAGTGTCCCCATGGGCCAGCAATGCCCCCATAGATGCCCCCATAGTGTCCCCCATGTGCCAGCAATGCCCCAGTAGATGCCCCCATAGTGTCCCCCATGTGCCAGCAATGCCCCAGTAGATGCCCCCATAGTGTCCCCCATGTGCCAGCAATGCCCCAGTAGATGCCCACATTAGTGTCCCCCATATGCCAGCCATGCCCCCAGTAGATACTCCCATCAGAGGAGCAGGGAAGGGAGACGCCTCTCCCTTGCCCTGCTGCAGTGTTCATCTGCATCACCATCCTGAGGACGGTGATACACATGAATGTAGGGAGATGAGCGCTTCCACAATGCAAGCGCTCATCTCCCGCCACGCCGGATCGGGATTCAGCCGGTAACACGGTTCTCCGATCCGGCTGTAATTTTAACAACCAGATCTGGAGAACCGGAGGGAACCGGCTCAATTCCATGCCTACCTTTCCCCTTTCCACATGATCAGCGGGGGCCCCAGGGCTGTGTCCCACGTTTCAATGAATCAGCAGACACACATTTGTGTCCGCAGCTCCATTAAACTCTATGGGACTGCTGGAGACAGCAGAGTACAAGCGCTCGACCTATCTCGGGAAGTCACATAGAGCCGCCGTAGGCCCCTGCTGTCATTGGCAGGACCCAGCAGTTGGACCCCACCAATTAGACACTTATCCCCTATCCCATGGATAGGGAAAAAGTTGTCATAGTGGGACAGCCATTTTAAAGGGGTTTTCTGGGTATTATTAACAGCCTATACTCGGGGTAGGTCATCAGTATCGGATTGGTAGGTGTCCGACTCTCGCCGCTCCCACTGATCAGTTGTTTGTATGGACTGCAGTTCCCCAGTGGCCTCTTCCCTCTTTACCTCCGTCCATCTTGTTGTCTGCCGTTTGCCCAGTAGGTTCTTCCCATTCAGGTAAAGGGACGAGGCCACAATCCCCTGCACTACCAATAGTATGTAGATAGCAGCCCCTTCCAACAACTCAACGGTGGGAGCTGTGAGAGTTGGACTCCCACCCCAATCATGGAGCATTCATGCACAAGGTGGACGTCCATTGACTCTAGAAATTGGTGTTTTATCCTTCACTCAACGTCATGTAGGGGAATTGAAGACCCTGCAACTGCTTCCACCAATAATAAGCTGAAGATAGGGGTCCTAAGAGCAAGAAGCCCACTCCACCTCCAGAAAATTGGTACATTAATGGAGAAGTAGTTATGGACTTGGGTTCTTCAAAGTGGACAACCCCTTTAATAAATTATACCCACCTTTGTAAACAGGAGCTTTGCCCTTCAAGAGAGGGGCCCAGGTCAGGTCAGCAGGGGACAAACTATGTTTAGGGCATTAACCCGTGGATCTTGGAAAGTCGAGGGCTAGGAGTGTGGTGATGTTAACCAGGACCAGATTAGGTCCCCTCACCTCTGTGTATACCTACAAGGACTCAAAGGGCAGCACGGTGGCTCAGTGGTTATTATCCAGCACTAAGGTCCTTGGTTCAAATCCGATCAAGGACAACATCTGCATGGAGTTTGAATGTTCTCCTAGATAGGGACATCTTGATAGAGAACTTCACTTGTGATCCCCATTGGGAGCAGCAAGTGAGGATAATGTCTGTAAAGCGCTGCAGAATATGTTGCCACTTTGAATAATATTAAATAAAGTCATGGAATTGCCATTTAGGCAGTTTTCTGGGAAGCAGCTGCACGACAAAGGCACTTCAGACGCTGATACAGAGAGGCTTCTCCATCTCATTAATACACAGACAGGGTCCCAGCTGTTTAAATAAGCTATTGATCAGTTTTTAAAGGCTTTTTAATTGCATTTTTCTTCTTTTCTTGGTTTAACGGTCATCTTTATGTTTTAGTTTAGTTTTTTTGGGAGAGCACAGTTCCTCTTTCTAGGGGGGATTAGCTCCTGATTTGGGGGGCTAGTTATATAATAGGACAGATATTTAGACCTTGACAGCCCAAGACGATGTGGCAGTGAAACGGTTAATTAGTATCAGACTCCGTAATAAATTCCCGTAGTGGAACAAGCGCATTTGTCGTCTTCATTGTCTCCCCAGCATTTACACACTTGCGGCAGACGTGGCGATCTCCATTAACATGATGCATGGCATGTTATTTAAAGCCGTATTAAGAGGAGGACGGCTGAAGAGCGGCGCCGCCAATATCCTGAAAGCACTTCATTAACTCATAAGCGCCATGCTGCAAAAACTGCTCCCAGGAGGTACTTAATCAGAGAGCCCTGGCTTCTTCCGAGTGGGGCAAAGGGAGGGGGCACTGGGAAATCTTTAGGTCTCCATGATTGGTTCTGGTGGGGAAGTGTAATTGCAATCACACCCAGTTCCTGTAATCAAAAGGTCCCTATGCCCCATTGAGGAGACAGTACTATATAGGATGCATGATGGGCGGGGGTCCTGTTGCAGATTTTGCATTGGGTCCGAAGTATATAAATGGTGTGGACTTATTCCAAGAGTAGTGCAATGGTTGCATCAAAGTATTGTCCTATGTTGTCCTTTACCCAATTATCTTCTCATCGGGGGGAGGGGGGGGGGCACAAGCTACATTGCAGAGCCCCCACACAGAGTAGTGTCACAGTCCACCCACAGTAAATCACCAGAACACTAAGTGCAGTTCAATAGAAAAACCCTCTAAGGCAGGGATGGCCAACCTGAGGCTCTCCAGCTGTTGCAAAACTACAACTCCCAGCATGCCCAGCCTACCTACAGCTATCAACCTACAGCAGGGCATGGTGAAAGCTGTAGTCTTACAACAGCTGGAGAGCCGCACTTTGGCCATGCCTGCTCTAAGGGGTGACTAGAGCTCAATATCTAGTGCAGGAAACCTGTGGAATACTAGCTGTTGGAATGCTACAACCCCCATTGTGACTTATTACTACTCCTCTTCATTCAGTTCATATTTGGATATCTTTGCTTGCTGTCAGTGAAAGGAAATGTTCACATTCATGCTCATCTCGACCAGGGTGGCTGTGCCTGTATGATCTCTGTACGCTGCTGAGTTTGTTACAATGTATCTACATCATTCACTGTTTATGGGAAAAAGTAACATATTACTAAACAATGTGGGTGATTGAGTCAGCACAACCCTGTATGTGGTGCACATCACTATGGCGAAATACATATACAAACGCAAAATACAAATGTGATCGCACTCTACATCCAGTACTCTGCCCTGCCTCCATGCTGGATGAGGCATTGGTGTACATTTTGGCCAAAGCGTAATAAGCCACTCACCACGTCAAGGTCGCCTCTATGGAGTGGTCCCTAACACTAGTTCCTACCTGTTTATGGGCCACGATAGCCACACAAAATCCAGGGAATGCAGGTGCAGCATGCACGCCAAGCACACTCTGCTTTTAACCCCGTCCGGTGCCATTACAGCTTTCATCGGATCCAGGGATGCAAGTACCAACATGCATGCTGAGCCCACCATATACTTCTCCTGGAGCCAAATGGCTACTGTTAGGTTCTATATAAGCAGACTCAGTTTTATACTGACTTTAAAACCAGCCTCCAGGACAGACTGACTGGTCAGGTGTGCATGACTCCAAGGAGATCGCCACGCCTCCAATATATACTACAAAGAAAAAAGGAGAAGTATATGGAATTGCCTTTTTTCTTCCAATTTCACCCCATTTGCAATTGTTTCCAACTTCCCACTACATCGTATCGAATATAAAATAGTGCTATTAGCAAAAAACAAGCCTTCATAAGGCTATGTGAACAGAATTTTTTTTAAAAAAAGTTGTGGCTCCTGGAAGGCAGGGAGTAAAAAAATGAAAAACGCTAAAACGTAATATCGCCCTGTCCTCAAGGGGTTAAAGTGTTCTCCACCGTCATCTCATCACAGGCAGGATTACAATCACAGGTAACCCCTATAGATAGATACAGCATGATTCACCATTCACAATTGGTGATGTCCCTGCTCGCCTCCTCCCCCTCCCTGTACAGTGACCCCTGCACAGGTCACAGGGCATGCCCACTACAATCTCCAGGCTACAGGATCCTATGGTTCATGGGGCTGCTGTAAACTAAAGGTCTGAATGCTGGTAACAGTATCCCCCCGTAGGTGCCGTGTTCCCTTTAAATATGATCTCAACTCTGGGATGTATCTCTGATTGGAAATGATACGATTCTAGCAACTGGACCGGATGGAAATCATTGTGGAGGGACAGACATAGTAGGCTGCTATAACCTTCTCCGCATAGGTGATGTCCCTCCTTCCTCTATCAATCCTTGCAGCCTCTATGTAATACAGATCAGAAGCGATTGATCATTCTAGCTGGAATATTCAGCCCACAGATGTCCAGGAAAGGAGCCGTGATGATATTTAGCAGGCTGAGATTCTCCTCTCCTCCACGCACATCCTCCATCTCAGTATCGATCAGCCCCTGACAGACATGTTGTGTTAGTATGAGCTCATGTCGATACGCTGCCCCCGGCTAACACCATTACTGATGGGACATTTATCATGGAGGTAAAGACACAGGAGCCTGGAATGTGGAGGGGGATGGGCAGGGGCGGACTGGGAACTAAAAGTGGCCCCATGATGCAGGTGGTCAAGATTGACAGAAGACGGGCGACATAATTAGGCAGGGCCAACATATGTAGGCAAGGGCAACAGAAGAAGGCAGGGCCAGCAATATCATAGTGCAGAGCAATATACCGCCCCAGCTGAACCAAATATCACAGTGCAGCACAATATACTGCCATCTGCTCCATAGTATTCAACTGTATCGCTGTCCTAAGGACACTGATACAGTTGAATTCAGGAGGGAACCTGCGGCTGCTGCTGGTCAGGTGCATGAGAGAGAATCAGTTCATTATGAACCTAGCAAGGCTATGAGGAGGGCTTGGGTGGCCCTTCTAGGCATCGGCCCACCAGGAAATTTCCCTGTAGGGTCTATGGCCAATCCACCCCTGGAGATAGGGTAATGGATAGGGGTGCGCTGATCTGATATGGCGGATTGAGAGATATTATGAGGAATAATAATAAGAACACCATTTTTAGGGTCCTCTGGAAATCTAATCTTCATGATAATTCATTTAGATAAAGACATTTGTTGGTATCCAGCTTTAGGAAGATCAGCAAAATCAGGGAGAAAAGTTAGAAGAATTTAGCAAAAATGGACAAAAAAGTGGGTGGGGGCCACTGGGAGTCACCAACAGATTGATTATCATTTTGATGTAAATGATACTTCATATCTACAATGTCCCGGCTCAGAGCTGGAGAAGGTGTCAGGTTCTGGTGCTTGTGGCCCTATGGACTTTTTATACTAAGACTGGAAATTGATTTATTTTTTCCTTCTAGGAATAAATGTTAGAAAGCAAGAAGAGATCTTTAGTGGTCAGTAAGGGTTCTTTCACACCAGCATTAATCCTCGCTACCCCAACGCTTAGACTTATGGCCGCTGTGTCAACCACAAGATCTCAACGCCACATTTTGGCAGAGAAGAACAACAAAAGTAACATAAGTGCCTGACACGAACTGAACCAAACGGATCCCATTGAATATAATAGGATCCATTCGGTTTCAATCTGGGAGAAAAGCTTTTTTCATTAGAGAAAAATGTCCTGCACACAGGACTTTAATCTCTGCTGTTTTTAATGGAATCTGTGACTGAGGTCTAGAATGGAGATTCCAATGTAGATATGAACAAGCCCTAACTGGTAATTTATTGTTTAAACTCTTATTTAGAATGTTTATTCTGACTACAGCATTAAAGTGAGTAGGAACAGAGGGAACAGGGACATGTAAATGTCAGTGTATTCAAAAACTACAGGGAGAATAACAGAGGAAACTTACAATATAATACTCAAGGAGGAATATATTATCTACTACACCGAACCGGAGAGCGGACAGATCCTCTATACTACACCACACAGCAGAGCTGACAGATCCTCTATACTACACCACACAGCAGAGCTGACAGATCCTCTATACTACACCACACAGGAGAGCTGACAGATCCTCTATACTACACCGAACCGGAGAGCGGACAGATCCTCTATACTACACCACACAGCAGAGCTGACAGATCCTCTATACTACACCACACAGCAGAGCTGACAGATCCTCTATACTACACCACACAGGAGAGCTGACAGATCCTCTATACTACACCGAACCGGAGAGCGGACAGATCCTCTATACTACACCACACAGCAGAGCTGACAGATCCTCTATACTACACCATACAGGAGAGCTGACAGATCCTCTATACTACACCGCACAGGAGAGCCGACAGATCCTCTATACTACACCACACAGGAGAGCTGACAGATCCTCTATACTACACCACACAGGAGAGCCGACAGATCCTCTATACTACACCGCACAGGAGAGCTGACAGATCCTCTATACTACACCACACAGGAGAGCTGACAGATCCTCTATACTACACCACACAGGAGAGCTGACAGATCCTCTATACTACACCACACAGGAGAGCTGACAGATCCTCTATACTACACCACACAGGAGAGCTGACAGATCCTCTATACTACACCACACAGGAGAGCCGACAGATCCTCTATACTACACCACACAGGAGAGCTGACAGATCCTCTATACTACACCACACAGGAGAGCTGACAGATCCTCTATACTACACCACACAGGAGAGCTGACAGATCCTCTATACTACACCACACAGGAGAGCTGACAGATCCTCTATACTACACCACACAGGAGAGCCGACAGATCCTCTATACTACACCACACAGGAGAGCTGACAGATCCTCTATACTACACCACACAGCAGAGCTGACAGATCCTCTATACTACACCACACAGGAGAGCTGACAGATCCTCTATACTACACCACACAGGAGAGCCGACAGATCCTCTATACTACACCACACAGGAGAGCTGACAGATCCTCTATACTACACCACACAGGAGAGCTGACAGATCCTCTATACTACACCACACAGGAGAGGTGACAGATCCTCTATACTACACCACACAGGAGAGCGGACAGATCCTCTATACTACACCACACAGGAGAGCTGACAGATCCTCTATACTACACCACACAGGAGAGCCGACAGATCCTCTATACTACACCACACAGGAGAGCCGACAGATCCTCTATACTACACCACACAGGAGAGCTGACAGATCCTCTATACTACACCACACAGCAGAGCTGACAGATCCTCTATACTACACCACACAGGAGAGCTGTCATGCCCCACTCTGACGATGTGCGGAGGTCAGCCAGGATTGCAGCACGAGTCTAGTATTTGTTTTGATGCTGTGCTGGATCCGCCTCGCATCAGGTGCACTGGGTGGAGTCATTAGTTTAAATAGTCTCCAGCTAAAGTGCTCTGAGCGGATTATACTCATCATTGTGGTCTTGGAAGCTAGGAAGGAAGGTTGGCTGTTTGTTCCTGCTCTCAGCAGATAAGTGTCTTTTCTTGTTTGGTTGTTTATGTCATCTTACCCGTCCAGGTTCTGTGCGAGCTGGCAGCTCCTTTCTCCCCACTTCACCATCTCAGGGAGTTCAGGGTTCGTAGTAGTCTACCTTGATGACATTTTAATTTATTCTCCTGATCTGAAGACCCATCAGGATCATGTGAGACAGGTTTTGACTATCCTGCGGGAGAATAAGTTATACACCAAATTGGAGAAATGTTTATTTGCGGTGCAAGAGCTTCCATTTTTGGGATATCTGCTTTCTGATTCTGGTTTTCGTATGGACCCCGAAAAAAGGTCCGGGCGGTTCTGGAGTGGGACCGACCGGAGAATCAGAAAGCTTTGATGCGATTTTTGGGGTTTACAAATTATTATAGAAAATGTATTTTGAATTATTCCACGCTAGTCAACCCTCTTACTGATATGACCAAGAAGGGCTCTGATGTCTCTGTCTGGTCGGATGAGGCATTGCAGGCCTTTTCGGCTATTAAGGAGCGTTTTGCGTCTGCTCCCATTCTGGTGCAGCCGGATGTATCTCAGCCATTCGTGGTCGAGATCGATGCATCAGAGGTGGGGGTTGGGGCGGTGCTTTCTCACGGGTCCTTCTCCTGGCAAGTGGGTCCCGTGTGCCTTCTTCTCCAGGAAGCTCTCGGTCGCTGAGAGGAATTATGATGTTGGAGATAGGGAGTTGTTGGCAATCAAGTTGGCCTTTGAAGAATGGCGTCACTGGTTAGAGGGGGCTTCTCACCCCATTACTGTGTATACAGACCATAAGAATTTGGCTTACCTGAAATCTGCCAAGCGTCTGAACCCTAGACAGGCCAGATGGTCATTGTTTTTTACCAGGTTCAATTTCGTAGTTACCTTTCGCCCAGGGGTCAAGAACGTCAAGGCAGATGCCTTGTCTCGCAGCTTCCCTGGGGGAGGTGATTCAGAAGATCCAGCGCCGATTTTGGCGGATGGAGTGGTGGTCTCCGCTCTGTACCCTGAATTGGAGATGGAGGTGTTGGGAGCTCAGGAGGGGGCTCCTGGTTCATGTCCCCCAGGGAGGTTGTTTGTTCCTGAGGGCCTACGATACAAGGTGTTCAAGGAACATCACGATACTGTTCTCGCTGGACATCCTGGTGGTAAGTCCACCTGTGATCTGGTGTCCCGGAGGTTCTGGTGGCCAGGTTTGCGTAAGTGTATTGAGAATTACGTGGCAGCTTGTGAAACCTGCGCTCGGTCTAAGGTTGCTCATACTCGACCGCCTGGTTCACTTCTTCCATTGTCTATTCCATCTCGTCCTTGGACACATTTGTCCATGGACTTTATTACGGACCTACCGAGTTCCTCCGGGAGAACAGTGATTTTGGTGGTAGTCGATCGCTTCAGTAAAATGGCTCACTTTATACCACTAACAAGTCTGCCTAACGCTAAGACTCTTGCGCAGATTTTTGTGGATAATATTGTTAAATTGCATGGTATTCCTTCGGATATTGTCTCTGATAGGGGCACGCAGTTTGTCTCCAGGTTTTGGAGGGCGTTCTGCTCTCGACTTGGCATTCAACTTTCTTTCTCGTCGGCTTTTCATCCACAGTCGAATGGTCAGACGGAGCGTACCAATCAAAACCTGGAGACCTACTTGAGGTGCTTTGTGGCTGAGAATCAGGAGGACTGGTCCTCATTCTTGCCCTTAGCAGAATTTGCATTGAATAACCGTAGGCAGGAGTCCACGGGTAAGTCGCCATTTTTTGGCGCATACGGTTTCCATCCTCAGTTTGGTACCTTTTCTGGGTCTGGTTCCTCCGGGATGCCAGAGGAGGAGAGATTCTCTTCTGCCTTATCCTCTATCTGGCGGGGGATTCAAGGGAATTTGGAGAGGATGGGTGAGAGGTATAAACGAATGGCTGACAGGAGACGTGTGACTGGTCCAGACCTGTGTGTAGGTGATTTGGTGTGGTTGTCCACTAGGAATATCAAGTTGAGAATGCCATCTTGGAAACTGGGTCCAAGATTTGTTGGTCCATATAAGATTTCTGCTGTGATCAATCCTGTGGCATTTCGACTTGATCTGCCGCAGACTTGGAGAATCCACGATGTCTTCCACAAGTCTTTACTAAAAAAATATGTTAAACCGGTGGTACCATCGCCATTGCCTCCTCCTCCTGTTCTGGTCGAGGGAAACTTGGAGTTCGAGATCTCCAGGATTCTCGACTCAAGAGTTCTGCGGGGTTCCCTCCAGTACCTGGTTCACTGGAGGGGGTACGGTCCTGAGGAGAGGATGTGGGTTCCGGCGTCAGATGTCAACGCCAGCCGTCTGGTGAGGGCCTTTCATAGGTCCCATCCGGATAAGGTTGGTCCAGGGTGTCCGGAGGTCACCCGTAGAAGGGGGGTACTGTCATGCCCCACTCTGACGATGTGCGGAGGTCAGCCAGGATTGCAGCACGAGTCTAGTATTTGTTTTGATGCTGTGCTGGAGCCGCCTCGCATCAGGTGCACTGGGTGGAGTCATTAGTTTAAATAGTCTCCAGCTAAAGTGCTCTGAGCGGATTATACTCATCATTGTGGTCTTGGAAGCTAGGAAGGAAGGTTGGCTGTTTGTTCCTGCTCTCAGCAGATAAGTGTCTTTTCTTGTTTGGTTGTTTATGTCATCTTACCCGTCCAGGTTCTGTGCGAGCTGGCAGCTCCTTTCTCCCCACTTCACCATCTCAGGGAGTTCAGGGTTCTATTAGTATAGGCTGGTGGACACAGCAAATCTACCATCAAGATTTGTCTGTGGGCTGAGCATTGTAGGGAAAGAGGTCAGGGATAAATTAGGAGGTGACCCTTTCCCTGTCTCTCGTCCAGAGCCTGGTTGGTGTGTTATCTGTTACCTGTGCACGTCCGCCGTGACAAGAGCTGACAGATCCACTATACTACACTACACAGGAGGGCTGACAGATACTCTATACTACACCACACAGCAGAGCTGACAGATCCTCTATACTACACCACACAAGAGAGCTGACAGATCCTCTATACTACACCACACAGGAGAGCTGACAGATCCTCTATACTACACCACACAGGAGAGCTGACAGGTCCTCTATACTACACCACACAGGAGAGCTGACAGATCCTCTATACTACACCACACAGGAGAGCTGACAGATCCTCTATACTACACCACACAGGAGAGCTGACAGATCCTCTATACTACACCACACAGGAGAGCTGACAGATCCTTTGTACTACACCACACAGGAGAGCTGACAGATGCTCTATACTACACTACACAGGAGAGCTGACAGATCCTCTATACTACACCACACAGGAGAGCTGACAGATCCTCTATACTACACCACACAGCAGAGCTGACAGATCCTCTGTACTACACCACACAGGAGAGCTGACAGATCCTCTATACTACACCACACAGGAGAGCGGACAGATCCTCTATACTACACCACACAGGAGAGCTGACAGATCCTCTATACTACACCACACAGGAGAGCCGACAGATCCTCTATACTACACCACACAGGAGAGCTGATAGATCCTCTATACTACACCACACAGGAGAGCTGACAGATCCTCTATACTACACCACACAGGAGAGCTGACAGATCCTCTATACTACACCACACAGGAGAGCCGACCGATCCTCTATACTACACCACACAGGAGAGCTGACAGATCCTCTATACTACACCACACAGGAGAGCTGACAGATCCTCTATACTACACCACACAGGAGATCCGACAGATCCTCTATACTACACCACACAGCAGAGCTGACAGATCCTCTATACTACACCACACAGGAGAGCTGACAGATCCTCTATACTACACCACACAGGAGAGCTGACAGATCCTCTATACTACACCACACAGGAGAGCTGACAGATCCTCTATACTACACCACACAGGAGAGCCGACAGATCCTCTATACTACACCACACAGGAGAGCTGACAGATCCTCTATACTACATCACACAGGAGAGCTGACAGATCCTCTATACTACACCACATAGGAGAGCTGACAGATCCTCTATACTACACCACACAGGAGAGCTGACAGATCCTCTATACTACACCACACAGCAGAGCTGACAGATCCTCTATACTACACCACACAGCAGAGCTGACAAATCCTCTATACTACACCACACAGGAGAGCTGACAGATCCTCTATACTACACCACACAGGAGAGATGACAGATCCTCTATACTACACCACACAGGAGAGCTGACAGATCCTCTATACTACACCACACAGGAGAGCTGACAGATCCTCTATACTACACCACACAGGAGAGCTGACAGATCCTCTATACTACACCACACAGGAGAGCTGACAGATCCTCTATACTACACCACACAGGAGAGCCGACAGATCCTCTATACTACACCACACAGGAGAGCTGACAGATCCTCTATACTACACCACACAGGAGAGCTGACAGGTCCTCTATACTACACCACACAGGAGAGCCGACAGATCCTCTATACTACACCACACAGGAGAGCCGACAGATCCTCTGTACTACATCACACAGGAGAGCTGACAGATCCTCTATACTACACCACACAGGAGAGCCGACAGATCCTCTGTACTACACCACACAGGAGAGCTGACAGATCCTCTATACTACACCACACAGGAGAGCCGACAGATCCTCTATACTACACCACACAGGAGAGCTGACAGATCCTCTATACTACACCACACAGGAGAGCTGACAGATCCTCTATACTACACCACACAGGAGAGCTGACAGATCCTCTATACTACACCACACAGGAGAGATGACAGATCCTCTATACTACACCACACAGGAGAGCTGACAGATCCTCTATACTACACCACACAGGAGAGCTGACAGATCCTCTATACTACACCACACAGGAGAGCTGACAGATCCTCTATACTACACCACACAGGAGAGCTGAC
This sequence comes from Bufo bufo, assembly GCF_905171765.1. Lineage (NCBI taxonomy): Eukaryota > Metazoa > Chordata > Amphibia > Anura > Bufonidae > Bufo > Bufo bufo. The sequence goes on along the minus strand of NC_053395.1, from coordinate 220,405,253 downwards.
AGATCCTCTATACTACACCACACAGGAGAGCCGACAGATCCTCTATACTACACCACACAGGAGAGCTGACAGATCCTCTATACTACACCACACAGGAGAGCTGACAGATCCTCTATACTACACCACACAGGAGAGCTGACAGATCCTCTATACTACACCACACAGGAGAGCCGACAGATCCTCTGTACTACACCACACAGGAGAGCTGACAGATCCTCTATACGACACCACAGAGGAGAGCTGACAGATCCTCTATACTACACCACACAGGAGAGCTGACAGATCCTCTATACTACACCACAGAGGAGAGCTGACAGATCCTCTATACTACACCACACAGGAGAGCCGACAGATCCTCTATACTACACCACACAGGAGAGCTGACAGATCCTCTATACTACACTACACAGGAGGGCTGACAGATCCTCTATACTACACCACACAGGAGAGCTGACAGATCCTCTATACTACACCCCAAGGAGAGCTGACAGATCCTCTATACTACACCGCACAGGAGAGCTGACAGATCCTCTATACTACACCACACAGGAGAGCCGACAGATCCTCTATACTACACCACACAGGAGAGCGGACAGATCCTCTATACTACACCACACAGGAGAGCTGACAGATCCTCTATACTACACCACACAGGAGAGCTGACCGATCCTCTATACTACACCACACAGGAGAGCTGACAGATCCTCTATACTACACCACACAGGAGAGCTGACAGATCCTCTATACTACACCACACAGGAGAGCTGACAGATCCTCTATACTACACCACACAGGAGAGCTGACAGATCCTCTATACTACACCACACAGGAGAGCTGACAGATCCTCTATACTACACCACACAGGAGAGCTGACAGATCCTCTATACTACACCATACAGGAGAGCCGACAGATCCTCTATACTACACAGCAGAGCTGACAGATCCTCTATACTACACAGCAGAGCTGACAGATCCTCTGTACTACACCACTAAACCACCAATACTTTACTTACAAATCTGCTTACTAAATTACACAATCCCAATAAGTGGTGAAACGATAAATTTTACAAACTGGGCTGTTGCTGTGGATAAGATTCTTAAAACTTTAATTTCTATTCGGCAACAAAAGACAAAGACTCTGCCATATGTGCAATGGAAGGAGAGAGCTGAATGTTAGTGAAGGAACCCCGAGGCACAGGACCATGTGTTTAATGTTAACTCCAGCTCTGGATTCATGTATTTGTCATGCCGCGTCTCAGTGCAGCCATAAATCACTGGCATTAATACAAGAATATAGTCACAGATTATGTTCTGCACTTCTGACCCGAAGAATCTTAATCCTACAATATGGAACATCTACGGAGAGGAAGGGGATAAACTGCCTATAGCCAACGCTTCATATTCTGCCTTAACCCAGTATGTAGATGTGACAGATGCATCATATTAGTACTTATACTGTACGTGCACCGCTGGTTATATTCTCCATGTTCATTTTCCCTGCAAAATTTAAAAGCTCCCCAATACATATACGTGCTTGGGATGTCCCACAGTATGGCAGTATATGTATTTACAGTTCTGGGAGCACTCACCATGGTGCTGCGCCACTCACCGGAATCTGTAGTGAAAGGTGCTTCCAAACTTAACTATAGGCAAGACCGTGTGTACGACTGTCAGAACTATATTATCTCCCTTTAGCGTTATAGATCCGCTGTAGTGTCTGCAGAACCATCCGCCGGTGGCACAGCGCGGGGTTCACAAACTTATCACACGGAAGTGCAGGGGCGGACACAGACAGCAGAGGGCCCCTGTGCAAAGAATGTGCCTGGGCCCCCCCAACCCCCCCCCCCCCCCTCCACAAACCACACATTCAGACATGAACATATACAATACGCGCATAATCCTGGAAGACCAAGGAGCATATAAGGCTGCACAATGCTTTTGGCCAACAATGTGTCGTGCAACCAAGGATCACAGCAGACACAATGCTGCAATGCATGGAGTTACAATGAACGGGGTCGCATTGTGACCTTCAAGCTTCTTACAATCACAATCAGAAAGTCGCAAGAAATTCCGCAGGTTGGATTTCCTGTGACTGTCGGGTCACAGCCCCATTTACTTTACTAGTTGCGGTGTAGAGTAGTGTTGCTTCAGGCTTTGGCGGCACAATGTGTGTTGCAGCCACAGCCCCCTTGTGGTGCCAGACTAAGGGACCATTTAGACGGCCATATGTGTTCTCAGTTCGCAAATTGCGGATCCGCAAAACACGGAGACTGCCCGCGTGCGTCCTATGATAGAAAATGCGGATTCTTGTCCGAAATTGTGGACAAGAATAGGACATGTTCTATCTTTTTTGCAGGAACAAGGAACAGAAGTACGGATGCGGGCAACACGCAGTATGCTGTCTGCATCATTTGTAGCCCCACTGAAATGAATGGGTCTTTTTTACACATCCTCACAGGCACTCACATATATAGACTGTCATACATACAGGCACTCTCACATATATAGACTGTCATACATACAGGCACTCTCACATACACACAATGTCATACATGCAGGCACTCTCATATACACAGACTGTCATACATGCAGGCACTCTCACATACACAGACTGTCATACATACAGGCACTCTCACATACACACACTGTCATACATGCAGGCACTCTCACATATATAGACTGTCATACATGCAGGCACTCTCACATACACAGACTGTCATACATACAGGCACTCTCACATACACAGACTGTCATACATGCATGCACTCTCACATACACACACTGTCATACATGCAGGCACTCTCACATACACACACTGTCATACATGCAGGCACTCTCACATACACAGACTGTCATACATGCAGGCATTCTCACATACACACACTGTCATACATGCAGGCACTCTCACATATATAGACTGTCATACATGCAGGCACTCTCACATACACAGACTGTCATACATGCAGGCACTCTCACATATATAGACTGTCATACATGCAGGCACTCTCACATATATAGACTGTCATACATGCATGCACTCTCACATACACACACTGTCATACATGCAGGCACTCTCACATATATAGACTGTCATACATGCAGGCACTCTCACATACACAGACTGTCATACATGCAGGCACTCTCACATATATAGACTGTCATACATGCAGGCACTCTCACATACACACACTCATACATGCAGGCACTCTCACATATATAGACTGTCATACATGCATGCACTCTCACATACACAGACTGTCATACATACAGGCACTCTCACATAAACAGACTGTCATACATGCAGGCACTCTTACATACACAGACTGTCATACATGCAGGCACTCTCACATATATAGACTGTCATACAGGCAGGCACTCTCACATATATAGACTGTCATACATGCAGGCACTCTCACATACACAGACTGTCATACATGCATGCACTCTCACATACACACACTGTCATACATGCAGGCACTCTCACATACACAGACTGTCATACATGCAGGCACTCTCACATATATAGACTGTCATACATGCAGGCACTCTCACATACACAGACTGTCATACATACAGGCACTCTCACATACACAGACTGTCATACATGCAGGCACTCTCACATACACACACTGTCATACATGCAGGCACTCTCACATACACAGACTGTCATACATACAGGCACTCTCACATACACAGACTGTCATACATGCAGGCACTCTCACATATATAGACTGTCATACATGCAGGCACTCTCACATATATAGACTGTCATACATGCAGGCACTCTCACATATACAGACTGTCATACATGCAGGCACTCTCACATATATAGACTGTCATACATGCAGGCACTCTCACATATATAGACTGTCATACATGCAGGCACTCTCACATACACAGACTGTCATACATACAGGCACTCTCACATATATAGACTGTCATACATGCAGGCACTCTCACATACACACACTGTCATACATGCAGGCACTCTCACATACACAGACTGTCATACATGCAGGCACTCTCACATATATAGACTGTCATACATGCAGGCACTCTCACATATATAGACTGTCATACATGCATGCACTCTCACATACACACACTGTCATACATGCAGGCACTCTCACATATATAGACTGTCATACATGCAGGCACTCTCACATACACAGACTGTCATACATGCAGGCACTCTCACATATATAGACTGTCATACATGCAGGCACTCTCACATACACACACTCATACATGCAGGCACTCTCACATATATAGACTGTCATACATGCATGCACTCTCACATACACAGACTGTCATACATACAGGCACTCTCACATAAACAGACTGTCATACATGCAGGCACTCTTACATACACAGACTGTCATACATGCAGGCACTCTCACATATATAGACTGTCATACAGGCAGGCACTCTCACATATATAGACTGTCATACATGCAGGCACTCTCACATACACAGACTGTCATACATGCATGCACTCTCACATACACACACTGTCATACATGCAGGCACTCTCACATACACAGACTGTCATACATGCAGGCACTCTCACATATATAGACTGTCATACATGCAGGCACTCTCACATACACAGACTGTCATACATACAGGCACTCTCACATACACAGACTATCATACATGCAGGCACTCTCACATACACACACTGTCATACATGCAGGCACTCTCACATACACAGACTGTCATACATACAGGCACTCTCACATACACAGACTGTCATACATGCAGGCACTCTCACATATATAGACTGTCATACATGCAGGCACTCTCACATATATAGACTGTCATACATGCAGGCACTCTCACATATACAGACTGTCATACATGCAGGCACTCTCACATATATAGACTGTCATACATGCAGGCACTCTCACATATATAGACTGTCATACATGCAGGCACTCTCACATACACAGACTGTCATACATACAGGCACTCTCACATATATAGACTGTCATACATGCAGGCACTCTCACATACACACACTGTCATACATGCAGGCACTCTCACATACACAGACTGTCATACATGCATGCACTCTCACATACACACACTGTCATACATACAGGCACTCTCACATACACACACTGTCATACATGCAGGCACTCTCACATACACACACTGTCATACATACAGGCACTCTCACATACACACACTGTCATACATGCATGCACTCTCACATACACAGACTGTCATACATACAGGCACTCTCACATACACACACTGTCATACATGCATGCACTCTCACATACACAGACTGTCATACATACAGGCACTCTCACATACACAGACTGTCATACATACAGGCACTCTCACATACACACACTGTCATACATGCAGGCACTCTCACATACACAGACTGTCATACATACAGGCACTCTCACATACACAGACTGTCATACATGCAGGCACTCTCACATACACACACTGTCATACATACAGGCACTCTCACATACACACACTGTCATACATGCATGCACTCTCACATACACACACTGTCATACATACAGGCACTCTCACATACACAGACTGTCATACATACAGGCACTCTCACATACACAGACTGTCATACATGCATGCACTCTCACATACACACACTGCCATACATACAGGCACTCTCACATACACAGACTGTCATACATACAGGCACTCTCACATACACAGACTGTCATACATGCATGCACTCTCACATACACAGACTGTCATACATGCATGCACTCTCACATACACACACTGTCATACATGCAGGCACTCTCACATACACAGACTGTCATACATACAGGCACTCTCACATACACACACTGTCATACATACAGGCACTCTCACATACACACACTGTCATACATACAGGCACTCTCACATACACACACTGTCATACATACAGGCACTCTCACATACACACACTGTCATACATACAGGCACTCACATACACACACTGTCATACATACAGGCACTCACATACACACACTGTCATACATGCAGGCACTCTCACATACACAGACTGTCATACATGCAGGCACTGTCACATACACACACTGTCATACATGCAGGCACTCTCACATACACACTGTCATACATGCATGCACTCTCACATACACACACTGTAATACATACAGGCACTCTCACATACACAGACTGTCATACATGCAGGCACTCTCACATACACAGACTGTCATACATGCAGGCACTCTCATATACACAGACTGTCATACATGCAGGCACTCTCACATACACAGACTGTCATACATGCATGCACTCTCACATACATACACTGTCATACATGCAGGCACTCTCACATACACAGACTGTCATACATACAGGCACTGTCACATACACACACTGTCATACATGCAGGCACTCTCACATACACAGACTGTCATACATACAGGCACTGTCACATACACACACTGTCATACATGCAGGCACTGTCACATACACACACTGTCATACATGCATGCACTCTCACATACACACACTGTCATACATGCAGGCACTCTCACATACACAGACTGTCATACATACAGGCACTGTCACATACACACACTGTCATACATGCAGGCACTCTCACATACACAGACTGTCATACATGCAGGCACTCTCATATACACACACTATCATACATGCAGGCACTCTCACATACACAGACTGTCATACATGCATGCACTCTCACATACACAGACTGTCATACATGCAGGCACTCTCACATACACACTGTCATACATGCAGGCACTCTCACATACACACACTGTCATACATGCAGGCACTCTCATATACACAGACTGTCATACATGCAGGCACTCTCACATACACAGACTGTCATACATGCAGGCACTCTCATATACACACACTATCATACGTGCAGGCACTCTCACATACACAGACTGTCATACATGCATGCACTCTCACATACACAGACTGTCATACATGCATGCACTCTCATATACACACACTGTAATACATACATGCACTCTCACATACACAGACTGTCATACATGCAGGCACTCTCACATACACAGACTGTCATACATGCAGGCACTCTCACATACACAGACTGTCATACATGCAGGCACTCTCACATACACACACTGTCATACATACAGGCACTCTCACATACACAGACTGTCATACATGCAGGGCAGGCACTCTTTTACACTACAGTACACTCAGTAGCAGGCTCAGGCTCCTCCCCCTCTCAGTATAAGGCTCAGACTCCTCTCCCTCTCAGTAGCAGGCTCAGGCTCCTCCCCCTCTCAGTAGCAGACTTAGGCTCCTCCCCCTCTCAGTGGCAGGCTTAGGCTCCTCCCCCTCTCCGTAGCAGGGCTCGGTCTACTCACAGCAGCAGCCCTTTTTTCTTCTAGCAGAGCTGGCTTATTGGAGGAGAGGCTGTCAGTGCTTTTGAGTGACAGTTTGTAGACCAATCAGCTCTCCATCTCCTGGTCAGTAAGGTTGGGTCCACAAGGTCCTATTTTTTATAAAATCGCAGCAAAATGCGTTTTTTTTGCCGCGATTTGTTAAAAATCCGACCCTTTGGATCCAGCCTTACTGACCAGGAGAGCTGATTACACTAAAACCTGCCAGCCCTCCTATGAATCAGCGCTGCTATCCAGCTCCTGACCAGCAGATCATCCATCAGTCCCTCTGAAGTTCAGGAAGGGGGCCCCACTGCAGCCAGCTACTTTTCCTACTGTGTGCAATCGCACAGTGGGAGGAGCTTACCGGCAACTCAGAAAGCTCATTTGTTAGTCACGAGTCCAGGCTGGGCCCCCTCGCACTCTGGGCCCCTGTGCAGATGAACCAGCTGCACAGGCGGTATGTCCGCCCCTGCGGAAGAGTATCAGACTCAGATCTGCCGGAACCTCTATAGACCATAACACTACACAGCAATACCAAGATACACAGAGTAGTCACTGTTCCTGTCTGACCGGACGAACCTGCAAGTCGATACTGTGTCGATACTGTACCGCGAAAAAGAACAAACCTAACTGGTGGCGCGCACAGCAGAGCCTATAAGACAATACTGTGCCGCTGGAGGAGATGGACTTAACCGATGGTAGCCATGGCAGGAACTCACAGATGTAGCGGGGCACTTAACACGTTGGTATCCGCCGCAAAGTCTAACAGTCTTCCTGGGGCGTGCACTGAGTCACCGGGGCAGGCCTACCTTTAGCCTGCACACTGTTCACGACTCACTAGATCCAGATCTGCTATGGCTCGCAGTGCCAGCAGGACTCTTCCTCCATTACCTGAAGCTCCTGCTACTGGTGTCAGTTGCTGTACAGAGCAGAACTCCAGCACAGCTCCTCAGAGAAACAATCCTTTACACTCCATAATCTCTCCTGCAGCACCAACAGAGTTTTATTACTTCCTGCAGCCTTAGAACACAGTCCAGCCCAGCTCACCAGGGACACAGCGGCATCTGGTGGCTGGAGTAAGTACTACTGGCAATAACAGTCTATAAGTTACGAACATTGAACTGATGCAGCCTGTGCGTTTCATCGGAGCACCCTGCAAATAATCCCAGTTCACATGAAAATCCACTTTAAGGGTATATCACATACACACCCATGTAAATCAATCCCTGGCAATGCTGAGAGACCACCAATGTGGTCACCACTTTTTCCATCATAGAGTTGTAATACCTTAGCATTACTACTGCAATTTTTTTTCCAGATATTTGGTCTTTTTGATGTCCACTATTATCCGTTCCAATTTTTAATAAAAAGCAGGTATGGATGACAGTGTCATAGAAGGTCTCTAACCTGTAGCTGGGTGGACATGCTGGGAGTTGTAGTTGTAGAAGATTCCCCAGCTTGGAAAGCAGTGGAATACACGGAGGCGTCTGTGTAGAGGGGCTTCCTCACCTGGCATCTATCGTCTCCCGGGTGGCATATTAGTTAGTTACAGTCATTTAGCCAGTAATGTATGGGAAATAAATGTAGAGGTTATTACATCGACTTCTCCCCTCGTAGAAGAACTTGGTTCATTCCAGTGTTGAGTGTTTAAGTGAACCTGAGATAAATAGTTAGGGACAAGTCTGTCCAGTGTTAGATTTCTCAAGTCTCCTCCAGGGACCCCTTTGCCGAGCTCTCAGAACATCCTCTCGTATCCTCAATTTGCATGCACTCGTCCTAATTAGTAATACGTTGGCAGCACAATGTGTGATCTGCATTGCAGACTCGGGGTCAACGTCTTATAGAGAAAATTTGCATTTCAGGGTCAATTACCGTCACTTGTAAAAAGTGTTATTTCGTCTTCATAAAATGCGTTTTAAAGACTTTAATTGTGTCAGGACGGTCGCGAATCGATCAGGGCGTTTTATCGCATTTCTAGGAGTGCCCGCAATAACTAAGGAAACATCCTGGGTAAAGTCGTAATACAGATTTGTTTTATTTCTATTTTTCTTTTATTGAAAATTTGGATACAGCGAGCAGCAGTTTATCCAGAAAACATTAATCCCAAACATGAAGAGAAAATGGCTCTGTTACGCCTCATGCATATGAAGGTATTTTCTTTCCGTGTCCATTCTGTTTTTTTTACGGAACGTATGCAGAGCCATTAATTTCTATGGGCCAACAAAAAAAATTCAGTTTCCGTATGTCCTTTCTGCTAAAAATTAGAACATATTATTGTCTGTATTACGGACAAGGATAGGACTGTTCTATTAGGGGCCAGCTGTTCGGTCCCATAAAATACGGAATGCACACGGACGTCATCCATATTTTTCGTGGATTCGTGTTTTGTGGATCGCAAAATACATACGGTTTTGTGCGTGAGCCCTTAGATGTAGGTACTTAGCCTGGATGTCATTGCATTGCTGGGATCAGGGGCGGACTGAGAACCCTCAGTGCCCCCAGGCAAAATAAATCAAGGGCCCCCCTTACAGGCCCCACCCATGTTCTGCTGCAAGCCCCACCCTTGTCCCGCCTCCATGCCCCGCCTCCAGCCACACCCTACACAATCTTTAATAAGATTTCAAAGTTAAAGCGACACAAAAGGCATCCAGACCCCTTCAGCTCATTGACGTGGTCTGGGTACAGTGTCCCTTTTGCAAATCGAGCTGCAATGTTCTAGAGAAACTGCATTGTTTACGTTCCAGCAATAAGTCGGCCTCTAGTCGCTGGCAGCCACCTGAGGGCTTCCTGGAGTAAAACAGACCTTTGGTCCGGTATCTGACGCTGGACGTCCTCACACCCTGCATGATGACCTCCAGGGTCAGATTTTTCCCCATAGGAAAGCATTGATTCAATGTCAGTCACTTCGGTGCGCAATCCCATCCTGCGGCGCGTGATCCCACGAGACCCGTGACCTACAGTGGCGGGTCTTGCGGGATCACGCGCTGCAGGACGGGATTGCGCACCGAAGTGACTGAACTCATTCCCGCGCAGCCCACAAGTAGCAGAACAATTACAAGAGGGGTGGGGAATAGCCAAATTAAAAAATATTTTGAACCAAAAGGTGTTATGGGGGCTCTGTGGGTGGCACTGTTGTGGGGGGGGATCTGTGGGTGACACATATATAGCACCTTATGCTATATATGTGTCATCCACAGATTCCCCCATAACAGTGTCCCTGTGAGTGAATGATCCCCAATACAGGGTCTGGGGGCCGGCATCTGGTGCTGTAATGGCAGCGGGGCCCAGTGCAGTCACTGTATTCTATTACACCGGGCCCCGCTTACTGTAATACTAATATTCATATGTGAACAACTTGAAATCCTCTGCGATCCTCTCCCTCTCTGTACTCACAAACTCAGTAGCAGGCCGGGCGGCAGCGCAACTCACTGACGTCACGCGCCTGCTCCTCCTACTTCATTCATAAAGTGGGAGGAGCAGGCGCGTGACATCAGTGAGTTGCGCTGCCGCCCGTCCTGCTACTGAGTTTGTGAGTACAGAGAGGGAGAGGATCGCAGAGGATTTCAAGTTGTTCACATATGAATATTAGTATTACAGTAAGCGGGGCCCGGTGTAATAGAATACAGTGACTGCACCGGGCCCCGCTGCCATTACCAGGCCAGCATAACATTCGGAATCGGGGTGCTGGGCACAGTGCTCCAGACTAAAAAAAATACCTAGTAGCCATTGGCTCTTGAACTGAAAAATTTAGGAGCCAAATTACATTTTTAGTCGCCAAATCAAAACTGAATCAAAATTTTGGTATCGTGACAACGCTACGCCGATCAGATTGGCGTAGGGTTGTTTCGATACCAAAGTTTTGATTCGCTTTCGTCACCATAAAAAAGTATTGCGATACTCAATACCGTGCAAAAAAAAAAACACCAAAAAAAGCTGCGTGCATTTCGCATTTTATGAAACGTTCGGCCCATAATAGAACAGTCCTATCCTATTTTTTGGGGTGACAAGGTGACTAAAAATGGCGAATGCTCACCGCATAGGAGATATTTTTTAATAATTTAATAGTTTGGACTTTTCGGACGCAGCGCTATGTAATATGTTTATTTATTGTTTATATATTTTATATGTAAAATTGGGAAAGGGGGGGATTTAAACTTAATATTTTAGGGTACTTTCACATTAGCGTTTTTCATTTCCGGCATAGAGTTCCGTCACAGGGGCTCTATACCGGAAAAGATGTCTTCAGGTCAGTCTTTTTGACTGATCAGGCAAAAGATAAAACTGCAGCATGCTACGGTTTTATCTCTGGCGAAAAAAACGGAAGATTGGCCTGAATGCCGGATCCATCCTTCCGGTTGAACCGTGCGATTTTCACGCATGGTTGCTAGGATGAAAGTCTATTCACTTTATTACTTTCCCTTATAACAACATGGTTATAAGGGAAAATAATAGCATTCTTTAATGCAGAATGCGTAGTAGAAGGTCAATATAATAAACATTGGTGGCGCAGTGCGCCCCCCCAACATAATACACATTGGTGGCGCAGTGCAACCCCCCCCAACACCCCAGTATAATAAACATATAAACATTGGTGGGCAGTGCGCCCCCCCCCTCCCTAGTATAATAAATATATAAACATTGGTGGGCAGTGCGCCCCCCCCCTCCCCAGTATAATAAATATATAAACATTGGTGGGGCAGTGCGCCCCCCCCTCCCTAGTATAATAAATATATAAACATTGGTGGGCAGTGCGCCCCCCCCTCCCCAGTATAATAAATATATAAACATTGGTGGGGCAGTGCGCCCCCCCCTCCCCAGTATAATAAATATATAAACATTGGTGGGGCAGTGCGCCCCCCCCTCCCTAGTATAATAAACATATAAACATTGGTGGGCAGTGCGCCCCCCCCCTCCCTAGTATAATAAATATATAAACATTGGTGGGCAGTGCGCCCCCCCCCTCCCTAGTATAATAAATATATAAACATTGGTGGGCAGTGCGCCCCCCCCTCCCTAGTATAATAAATATATAAACATTGGTGGGCAGTGCGCCCCCCCCCTCCCTAGTATAATAAATATATAAACATTGGTGGGCAGTGCGCCCCCCCCTCCCCAGTATAATAAATATATAAACATTGGTGGGCAGTGCGCCCCCCCCTCCCTAGTATAATAAATATATAAACATTGGTGGGCAGTGCGCCCCCCCCTCCCTAGTATAATAAATATATAAACATTGGTGGGCAGTGCGCCCCCCCCCCCCTCCCTAGTATAATAAATATATAAACATTGGTGGCGCAGTGGGCAGTGCCAATGAGGGTTAAAAAAATAAATAAAAATTAACTCACCTCCTCCAATTGATCGCGTAGCAGCCGGTCTTCTGTACTTTCTTCAGGACGCAGGACCTGTGGTGACATCACTGTGCTCATCACATGATACATCACCATGGTAATGGGCCATGTGATGGAGCTCAGTGACGTCACCACAGGTCCTGAAGAAAGAACATGAGACCGGCAGCAGCTACGCGATCAATTGGAGGAGGTGAGTTAGTTTTTATTTATTTATTTTAACCCTCATTGGCACTTCCCACTGCGCCACCAATGTTAATTATACTGGGGGGGGGGGGGGAGGCGCCGCACTCAATGTTGATTATACTGGGGGGGGGGGGGAGGCGCCGCACTCAATGTTGATTATACTGGGGGGGACGCCGCACTCAATGTTGATTATACTGGGGGGGTGGGGACGCCGCACTCAATGTTAATTATACTGGGGGGGGCGCACTCAATGTTGATTATACTGGGGGGGGGGGCGCACACAATGTTTATTATACTGGGGGGGGGGCCACCAATGAAGATAACTGAGCTGTTAATACAAATACAGGAGGCGGGTGCCGGAATCACATAGCCGGCACCCGACCTCTATGACAGGGAGCTGCGATCAGCGGCAGTTAACCCCTCCGGTGCAGCTCCCTGTCATAGAGGTCGGGTGCCGCTATTTGATTCCGGCTCCCGCCTCCTGTATTTGTATTAACAGCTCAGTTATCTTCATTGGCCACAGCCCCTCCCCCTGTCCCTCTTCTTATTGGCCGCGGCAGCAGCACAGGGGGAGGGAGAGACTCTTCCACTGCGCTGCTGATAATAAATAATATTATTCTGCAGCGGGCCCTCGGACCATGCCCGAAGTGCCCGACCGTTCAGTCCGCCCCTGCCCCCATCCCGCCCGGGCCCTCGGACCATGCCCGAAGTGCCCGACCGTTCAGTCCGCCCCTGGCTGGGATTTCCTGCTGGGAGAGAGGCAGAGAATGCTGCTTCAATCACAAAACTGCTACAAATATGTTTGGTTACCTACAGCACCCCACATAAGGGAACCCTCCTCCATTCTAACTCTACGCTACCAGTAATCAGTTATCTCACAGGGGGAATGCAGCATTACCTGGTGCCATTTGATAGCACTCATGTGATGCATCTTGGAAAACGAGTTTTCTAAAGCAGACTGTACCTTTAAGATTGTGCTGAAACGTCCTGCTGTGAGAGAGGCAGAGAGAGCTGCTGCATTCTTACACTGAACTGAAGCTGTATACCCCCTGCGATCTGACAAGGGCAGGCACATTAGGCTTAGAATTTCTGTTGTCATCAAGCGTTACACAGCTTCAGGTCTGGGAAATACCAGCATGGGAGACTAACTGGGAATCAATTTGGAGAGGATGTGGTAGTTGCAGAGAGAGCAGAGCCTCTAGGTGTAACGGCAACGCCCCCGTTGCTCTTAGAGGCTCATTTGCATATATCAAGCCTTCATTTTTCTCAACAATGCGGGCAGATATAAACATGGGACCACCACGGATGCCTTCAGCTGCCGAGCGCACATGTAACAGGTCAGCCGGTGTCATAGGGACAAAACTGCCCTTTAAGATTGTGCTGGGACTTCCTGCTGAGAGAGATGCAGAGAGAGCTGCTTCATTTATAGCCTGAATCAGTCACATAGTTATTATGTATCACATACATGGGAATTCATCTCGTCCAAAGAATTTTCCTCAATGAAAGACCTGCTTTACACTTTGTGATCTTTACATTTCTAGCTGAAATGTGTTGGTTGCCATGGAACGACATAAAAATTCTTATTCCCGCTGATTTGTCATGGCCTCTATCGCTCTCTAATTTTGCAGATAATGTTTAGAAATGTTGGTCCAGTGACATCAATTACATCGCAACGTTCGCTTGCTCCGCCAGCCTGCGCAATCAGTACATAAAGCAGCAGGTGAGTGCAGGAGACGATGGTCTCCCGCCGGGCCGCTCGCTCTCCCCTCTCCCTGGAATACTCTCAGCAGGCAGACATTTACCTCTTTCCCTTCAATCTTTTAGTCACATTGACCTAATTAACCCACAAATCTTTTGTATTAATTAGCATATTAATGATGACTCTGAATTATGTGATGAGACGTTTCTAAACTGACAGCGGATGCGACCGTCTCTCAGCTGCAAAGCGTTCTGCTACATAGGGGAAGATGCGAAAATCTCAAAGCACATGTTTGGGGCCCCTCGGGGCCGGATGCGACTGCCATCTCTGCGCCCTATGTGATACATATCAGATCCCATAGGCACCTGGCAGTCCAGGGTGCAGAGGCAGCCGTTGCGTCTGGATCCTGGTGCCCGGAGGAGCCTTACCAGTTTCATAAATGGCACATGGTAGGTGGAGGCCCAGTTACCGATCCTCGGAGTGACACCTCTGGAGGACTGCCTGTGAGAGTAGTGCTAATTCGCTAATGGGTTTTGGCCTCTGCATGCAAAGACTGTTTCCATTCACCCACAGCAAGCAGATATTTTGAAAATGGTGCACACAATTATTATATTAGAAAGTTGCAGAATGTTTCATTATACAATAAAAAGCACCTGTCAGTAGGACCAACCCTATTCAATCATACATACTGCCTGGTAGGGTCAATCCTGCTTGTGAAAATTGGTTACAGTGATCCTGAGAAAGAAAATAATGCAGCGTTCCTGATTTTTTTTTTTTTTAAAAGACTTCTATTCTATATGCAAGTTAGGCTTTCAGTGCACTGGGGGTGGGGTGTCCAGCACTGGAAAGCTGAGGGGCTAGGTCCTGCCTCCAGTGCACTGGGGGTGGGGTGTCCAGCACTGGAAAGCTGAGAGGCTAGGTCCTGCCTCCAGTGCACTGGGGGTGGGGTGTCCAGCACTGGAAAGCTGAGGGGCTAGGTCCTGCCTCCAGTGCACTGGGGGTGGGGTGTCCAGCACTGGAAAGCTGAAGGGCTAGGTCCTGCCTCCAGTGCACTGGGGGTGGGGTGTCCAGCACTGGAAAGCTGAGGGACTAGGTCCTGCCTCCATTGCACTGGGGGTGGGGTGTCCAGCACTGGAAAGCTGAGGGGCTAGGTCCTGCCTCCAGTGCACTGGGGGTGGGGCTGTCCAGCACTGGAAAGCTGAAGGGCTAGGTCCTGCCTCCAGTGCACTGGGGGTGGGGTGTCCAGCACTGGAAAGCTGAGGGGCTAGGTCCTGCCTCCAGTGCACTGGGGGTGGGGTGTCCAGCACTGGAAAGCTGAGGGGCTAGGTCCTGCCTCCAGTGCACTGGGGGTGGGGTGTCCAACACTGGAAAGCTGAGGGGCTAGGTCCTGCCTCCAGTGCACTGGGGGTGGGGTGTCCAACACTGGAAAGCTGAGGGGCTAGGTCCTGCCTCCAGTGCACTGGGGGTGGGGTGTCCAGCACTGGAAAGCTGAGGGGCTAGGTCCTGCCTCCAGTGCACTGGGGGTGGGGTGTCCAACATTGGAAAGCTGAGGGGCTAGGTCCTGCCTCCAGTGCACTGGGGGTGGGGTGTCCAGCACTGGAAAGCTGAAGGGCTAGGTCCTGCCTCCAGTGCACTGGGGGTGGGGTGTCCAGCACTGGAAAGCTGAGGGGCTAGGTCCTGCCTCCAGTGCACTGGGGGTGGGGTGTCCAGCACTGGAAAGCTGAAGGGCTAGGTCCTGCCTCCAGTGCACTGAAGCCTTCATTTGCATAAAGAATAGAAGTCTTTTTTTTTATCAGGAACGCTGCAACCGATTTTCACAAGACAGGTATCATTTTAATCAGCAGGATCAACCCTACCAGCCAGTAGAGTCTTATGGGTGCTCTTTTGTTTTTATAAAAGATACTGTGGTAGCTTTCTTAGCAGTCCTGTGTAAGGCTACATGCACACGACCGTATGAGTTTTGCGCTCCGCAAATTGCTGATCCGCAAAAAAAAAACAGATGACATCCATATGCCATCCATTTTTTTTTTACGGATCCATTTTAACAATGCCTAAAACAGACAAGAATAGGACATGCTATATTTTCTTTGTGGGGCTACGGAACGTCCGCATTTTTCGCGGACCCATTGATCGCAAACAAAACGGAACGGGCGCGGAAACAAACAACGTTCATGTGCATGTAGCTTAAAACTGCTGATAAATTGTGATAAATGGAGAGCTCCTTATTCTTCCTCTACATCAAGTTAACTCTCTTTTTTACGACGTCTGCTGTATTCAGCTTTGCTGTTGATCCGCTTTTTCCATCCCATTTGCGGTGCCGGCCTTTCTCCGGTTTCCTCTCCACTTTTCTCATTTCACACTCACTTTCCTGCTCCGCGTCTCCTCCCTTATCTCCCTGGTACCGGGTCAGTAATATCCCCTTTACATATGGATTTAGCCGGCTCAGTCCAAAGCAGTAACGCAGCCTCCCCATTGGCTCTGATCTGGTTACGCGTGACTTTGTGCAGGGCGCTCCACGTAGCTGCACCCTCCAGATTTCTAAAGCTCTCCCTCTGCGCCTCGCTGCCAACAATCCTGCTTTGTTCCCCATCCAAGAGACTTATCTCTCGCTTCCACTAACTGGCATCCTGCCAGCTAAATCCCACCGCTGAACCCCGAGACAAACTTGCTCCAGGAGGCACGCGACACACAACCGTAGTCCCATCTAACGCCGCCATCTGGCTGCCGATAATACACACAGTCTGGACCGGCCACCGCTAACTGCACGCCCCCCATTTACTATGCAAATCTGCAAATTGCTTGTGTTTTCTATCAAACCAAACTGTAGAACAGACGTGGGGACGGCGAGGAGGGATCATTACCTACTACGAGAAGCCACCCCGGCCTCTCAGTGGATGGACACTTACACATCACAGACACGGTTTTGTCTTGAAGACAAACTTGTGCGTCTTGCCAGTCCGTCGAATACAAATGAACATAAAACATGGTTTATTATACACGGCGACAGATACGGTGAAACAGACGGGTGGAGGAAATGAATCCATAGCGTCGCAGGCAATGAGTGGTGGTCTGCAATGTAGGTACAGCAATGGGGGGAAGGGGGAGTGGATTACACTGGTATTCATTGGACCTGCTTTTCCCATTGGTGATTCGTTACTTGGGTATCAATCGCATAAAGGGCAATTCTGTAATAAAGTAACATAGTAACATAGTACATAAGGCTGAAAAAGCCCTCTGTCCATCCAGTTCGGCCTGTCATCCTGCAAGTTGATCCAGAGGAAGGCAAAAAAAAACTGTGAGGTAGAAGCCAATTTTCCTCACTTAAGGGGGGAAAAATTCCTTCCCGACTCCAATCAGGCATCAGAATAACTCCCTGGATCAGCGACCCCTCTCTAGTAGCTATAGCCTGTAATATTATTACACTCCAGAAATACATCGAGGCCCCTCCTGAACTCTTTTAGTGACTCCACCATCACCACCTCCTCAGGCACCGAGCTCCATAGTCTCACTGCTCTTACCGTAAAGAATCCTCTTCTATGTTTGTGTACAAACCTTCTTTCCTCCAGATGCAGAGGATGTCCCCTCGTCACAGTCACAGTCCTGGGGATAAATAGATGATGGGAGATCTCTGTACTGACCCCTGATATATTTATACATAGTAATTAGATCTCCTCAAAGGCATCTTTTTTCTAAAGTGAATAACCCTGATTTTAATAATCTTTCATGGTATTGTAGTTCCCCCATTCCAGTTATTACTTTAGTTGTCCTCCTCTGAACCCTCTCCAGCTCTGCTATGTCTGCCTTGTTCACAGGAGCCCAGAACTGTACACAGTCCTCCATGTGTGGTCTGACTAGTGATATGTAAAGTGGTAGGACTATGTTCTCATCACTGGCATCTATGCCCCTTTTGATGCAACCCATTATCTTATTGGCCTTGGCAGCAGCTGCCTGACGCTGGTTTCTACAGCTTAGTTGGCTGTTCACTAAAATTCCTAGATCCTTTTCCATGTCAGTGTTACCCAGTGTTTTACCATTTAGTATGTACGGGTGACTTGCATTATTCCTTCCCATGTGCATAACCTTACATTTGTCAGTGTTAAACCTCATCTGCCACTTCTCTGCCCAAACCTCCAATCTATCCAGATCCATCTGTAGCAGTATACTGTCCTCTGTAGTATATATATATACAGTACAGACCAAAAGTTTGGACACACCTTCTCATTCAAAGAATTTTCTTTATTTTCATGACTATGAAAATTGTAGATTCACACTAAAGGCATCAAAACTATGAATTAACACATGTGGAATTATATACATAACAAACAAGTGTGAAACAACTGAAAATATGTCATATTCTAAGTTCTTCAAAGTAGCCACCTTTTGCTTTGATTACTGCTTTGCACACTCTTGGCATTCTCTTGCTGAGCTTCAAGAGGTAGTCACCTGAAATGGTTTTCACTTCACAGGTGTGCCCTGTCAGGTTTAATAAGTAGGATTTCTTGCCTTATAAATGGAGTTGGGACCATCAGTTGCGTTGAGGAGAAGTCAGGTGGATACACAGCTGATAGTCCTACTGAATAGACTGTTAGAATTTGTTTTATGGCAAGAAAAAAGCAGCTAAGTAAAGAAAAACGAGTGGCCATCATTACTTTAAGAAATGAAGGTCAGTCAGTCAGCCGAAAAATTGGGAAAACTTTGAAAGTAAGGGCTATTTGACCATGAAGGAGAGTGATGGGGTGCTGCGCCAGATGACCTGGCCTCCACAGTCACCGGACCTGAACCCAATCGAGATGGTTTGGGGTGAGCTGGACCGCAGAGTGAAGGCAAAAGGGCCAACAAGTGCTAAGCATCTCTGGGAACTCCTTCAAGACTGTTGGAAGACCATTTAGGGGACTACCTCTTGAAGCTCATCAAGAGAATGCCAAGAGTGTGCAAAGCAGTAATCAAAGCAAAAGGTGGCTACTTTGAAGAACCTAGAATATGACATATTTTCAGTTGTTTCACACTTGTTTGTTATGTATATAATTCCACATGTGTTAATTCATAGTTTTGATGCCTTCATAGTCATGAAAATAAAGAAAACTCTTTGAATAAGAAGGTGTGTCCAAACTATTGGTCTGTACTGTATATATATATATATATATATATATATATATATATAGTAGGGATTCACTCTGGTAGTTGGGATAAGCGGGTGCAGTACAGAGGCAAAGTACAAGTTCGTAATTCAAATATCCTTGTTTATTCACACATAAACAAACAAAAAAACAAAAAACACTCTTTTCAAGGTTGGTGTTTGTTCACACGAGTAGAAAGTTCGTGCATAGCAAAAAAAAAGTCACCTTGTCGGCGGTTCTGCCTCTAGCAGTCAAAATGTAGGCTTTAGGTGACCTGCTCTCCCAACACACACTCAGCTTTTCAGCCCAGCACAGGGCTTGGGTCCCACACCAGCGATTGTAAGAGAGAGGTAATCACTCACAGCTGACACTGCTGGCTAGGTTTTTTATAGGCCAGTCAAGACCCGGCCTGGAACGTGGGGAGTAGTCACCCACCCATCGCTTTGACTACTCCCAGTGATAGCCATCCCGGATCAGCTATACAGCCAGCAGTCAATCAGCATTAGCTGCCGCTGACACCTGAAAATACCGGCTCTTACTTCACCGAGGCCAGGAACCTCGGTGACACATACCTTCCGTCAACGACGGACCCTTGCGCCTTCATACATACCTCCCCCCTTTGTTCAACCCTGAGGGGGTGAACACTTGCCAGTGTACCTGGGACAGAGCATCCTCGTTTCCTGTAAGCTGCCTGCCCTGTGTTCCACTGAGAACATGAAGTTCTGTAATGAAAAGAACCCTCTGGTGACCCGAGCATTCCTCTCTTTGGCCTGGCTCATCCACTTGAGAGGGGAGTGATCGGTCACCAGACGGAACTTTCTCCCCAACAGATAATAGAGGAGAGACTCGAGTGCCCATTTTATGGCCAGGCACTCTCTCTCCACTATACTGTACCTAGTCTCGGCTGGGGTGAGTTTGCGGCTCAGGAAAACAACGGGATGCTCCTCCCTATAGATTTCCTGAGAGAGTACAGCTCCAAGGCCTACTTCAGAGGCATCGGTCTGTACCACAAACTCCCTCTTGAAGTCGGGAGTCACCAAAACCGGTGACCCATACAGGACCGACTTCAATGCGGATAAAGCCTCTACTGCCTGGTCATTCCAGCGGTCCATCACGGACTTCCGTCCCTTCAGGAGCCCTGTCAACGGAGCCGCTAAATTAGCAAAATGGGGAACGAACCTCATATAATAGCACACCATTCTCAGGAACCACTTTACTTGCCTAGTGGTGACAGGTTTTATTCACTTGGGGTTTGATAACTCCACGTCCAATGAAGTACCCCAGGTACTTAGTCTCGGCTAACCCTATTGTGCGTTTCTTTGGGTTAACTGTCAGTCCAGCCTTCCTAAGGGAGTCCACTACAGCCTGCAGTTTGGGTAGATGACTTTCCCAGGTAAGCAAACGTGTACCGACGATGTGGACGAAGTAAAATGTCCATGAGTCATTGGAACATGGTGGGGGCACCATGCAGACCACTTTATACTGATACAGCCCCTCAGGGGTGACAAAGGCAGTTTTCTCTTTGGCAGCCTCCGTTAAGGGCACCTGCCAGTAGCCCTTTCGTGAGGTCCAAACCAGAAAATTATCGGGCTTGTCCTAACCTCTCGATTAGTAGTGATGAGCGGGAGGTGCCATATTCGATTTCGCGATATTTCGCGAATATTCGCATGAATATTCGTGTTATATTCGTCGAAATCGAATATTCGCAATTATTCCAATTATCGCGAAATTATTTTTTCGCATATTGCGAAAATTTATCTTGATAGTATAAGGCAACGTTCCTATGCTAATGACTATGGCTAGGCTAATATGTGTATTTTACGAAATTTCGTAATATTGCTCTAACTTCGTCTCTTAGAATATTACGAATATTCTAAAAGACGAAGTTAGAGCAATATTAAGAACATTTGCAAAAGTCGAAATTGCGATGCGAGTAATATAACACGAAATAGTCGCATGAAGATTTCAA
This sequence comes from Bufo bufo, assembly GCF_905171765.1. Lineage (NCBI taxonomy): Eukaryota > Metazoa > Chordata > Amphibia > Anura > Bufonidae > Bufo > Bufo bufo. The sequence goes on along the minus strand of NC_053395.1, from coordinate 220,383,549 downwards.
CTTAGCAGTGCTATATTCCATATTCTAGCCTAATATGGAATATAGCTGTGCTAAGTTAGCACTGCTATATTCCATATTAGGCTAGAATATGGAATATAGCTGTGCTAAGTTGAAATCTTCATGCGACTATTTCGTGTTATATTACTCGCATCGCAATTTCGACTTTTGCAAATGTTCTTAATATTGCTCTAACTTCGTCTTTTAGAATATTCGTAATATTCTAAAAGACGAAGTTAGAGCAATATTACGAAATTTCGTAAAATACACATATATTGTATTTAAGCTAATATACTGCTATAGTAATAATTTTTAATAGTGTACATATTTTACAAAACTTAGGTTCAGAAGAGGCAAAAAAAAATTACAGGAAAAAAAAGGGATTATAGCACTATATTAGCTAAATTACAATCTATATGTGTATTTTACGAAATTTCTTAATATTGCTCTAACTTCGTCTTTTAGAATATTCGTAATATTCTAAGAGACGAAGTTAGAGCAATATTACGAAATTTCTAAAAGACGAAGTTAGAGCAATATTAAGAACATTTGAAAAAGTCGAAATTGCGATGCGAGTAATATAACACGAAATATTCGCATGAAGATTTCAACTTAGCACTGCTATACTCCATATTCTAGCCTAATATGGAATATAGCAGTGCTAACTTAGCACAGCTATATTCCATATTAGGCTAGAATATGGAGTATAGCAGTGCTAAGTTGAAATCTTCATGCGAATATTTCGTGTTATATTACTCGCATCGCAATTGCGACTATTGCGAAATTTCGTAAAATACACATATAGATTAGATTGTAATTTAGCTAATATGGAATATAGCAGTAAGTTGAAAACGCCACTGACTGGAGCAGCCAGGAAGCCAGGAATCCAAAGGACAGGTAAGAACAATTTTAGGGAAGTGGGAAAGAAAAAAATATAATAAAAAAAAAAAGAAAAAAAACGAATATTCGATTTCGCGAATATATAGAACGATATTCTAAATATTCGCGAAATCTCGAAATTGCGATATTCGAGAAAAAAATTCGCAATTCGAATATTCGCGCTCAACACTATCGATTAGCTCATCTACCCAGGGCATGGGATACACATCGAACTTGGAGATTTAATTTAGTTTGTGAAAATCGTTACAGAACCGTAACGTCTTGTCCGGTTTGGGTATTAAGACTTTTGGACTGGCCCCCTCACTTTTGGACTCCTCAATGACACCTAGCTGGAGCATTAGCTGCACTTCCTCCGCGATGGCTTGTCGCCGAGCCTCAGGTACCCGGTATGGTTTTAACCGGACTTTTGCCTGAGGCTCAGTGATAATGTCTGTAACGGATCGTTTCAGCAGACAAGGGGTTAAAATCCGTTTAGGCGATAAGCCCCTTTCTGAGAGACAGGCACAGCTACTGCAGAACACCAAACTCCCGAACTGGATACAAAATAGCACTCCAAACTGGAGCCTCACGAATAGCTGCTAGCAGACGAACAGGAAAAGCATACAATCCTGGCAATCGGTCCTCTAACAGCATACAGTGAATCCCCCCAATAACGAGACAAGGCTCCGTGTTGAGGGTCAAACAGTGGTCTCAGGTGCTGGCACACCCAGCCTGGTTTTTATTACAGTCTTTTCAAATACAGGACCGCCCACAGGGAGGTATAAAACAACCAATCACATATCAGTTACATCCCACATATTCCCTCCCCTTATCCTGAGAGCAAACTCAATTACACATACAGTTAAAACATACTTTCTACCTAACTTTCATAACTCTAAAACCATACATCACATTCACATAAAAATTATATATTCACAATCAATCCATTCAGGGGAACAACATATTACAAAATGGCATGAATCAGACCAGGGGTTGAAAAGTTAGTAAAAGTATCTTTTGGGCCCTGGCTGGCAGCATGGCAATCTGGCTCAAGCAGGTTTTACAGAGACAATACATCCCCACAATGCATCATGGTTTCCTCCTCTCTACCCCGGAGACAACTGAGGCGTAATCCAATTATCTCTCAAGACAAAGAGAAGTCACCAATACACATGCGCAGACAACAGGACAGACATCACCCTTTAAACACACAATGGGACAATGGCACAATAGAAACACACCCAGCATTTTCCTCCCAAGCTGACAAGTTACACTTATTATAAATTGTTACAACTTTGTGAGTTTACATTGGCCATACATATAACTTACATCAATTTAAACAGTATAACTTTGGGACAAACCTATCCAAAATTCACTTGAATAGGTTCAGGGGTTTAAAAGTTAGTATATGGCCCATAATCCAGGGGCAAGAGGCCAGCAGCCAGTCCTCTCCAAAACCCAGTGGCGAGGTTGGTTTTGCCACACATCTCCCCCCCCCCAGGGAAGACTAACCAGATACCTGACCTCACGCCGGTCGGTACCTGAGTTAGTCTGGCAGCCCACCCACAACCCAATACTGGACCTGTTGAATTTAGTAGCCTGTCTCTGTCCAGTGAGTCTACCAAGGTTATGTTGGAAGCTGGTACTCCCGGTCTCTGTGTTGCTCCCTGGCTTGGAGTGGAGGTTGCTTTGTGGGCAGGGATCAGCGGTACTTTGCCCTGGTGCCAGCGCTACCACGGAAGAAGCCTGGTTGGAGCCTGGTTGTTGGAGGGGGAGACCGACTGTCTCTACCCCCTGTGCTGTAAGTGCAGAGACCACGGTCCCATCTGCACTGTTGTGGGGCTTACTGTCTCCCCCTGGTGCGTTAAGCTGCCGCTGGGGAGAGGGGGTAACGAGCTCCTCTCCCATACATACTTCCAGCCGCTGGGGAGGGCGACCGACCGTCTCCGCTCCCAATACAGTGTCCTGCTGCTGGGGAAAGGAGACTGGGCTCTCTATTCCCTGCTGGACACTCTGCCGCTGGGGGACAGGACCGACTGTCTCTGCCCCCTGTAACTCCGCATGCCGCTGGGGAATGGAGACTGGGCTCCCAATTCCCAAAAAATCATGCTGCTGCTGGGGGGCAGGAACAACTACCTCTGCCCCCTGTAACTCAGCCTGCCGCTGGGGAGGGAGGATGCTGCTCTCCTCTCCCTGCATTTCACACTGCCTTCCCGGCATATCACTCTGCTGCTGGGGGGCAGGAACAACTACCTCTGCCCCCTGTAACTCAGCCTGCCGCTGAGGAGGGAGGACGCTGCTCTCCTCTCCCTGCACTTCACACTGCCGCTGGGGAATGGAGACTGGGTTTGTCACCTTACTGTCCTGCTGAGCCTTCTCACTGGCGTGGAACAGCTGCTGGTAGCCCTGTTCCAGCTCCATCTCCCGGGTCACCAGGTGGACCAGGTCCTGCTCAATCTCATGAGTGTCGTCCCAGTCATACCTGCTCTCCCTCCATTCCAAGAGATCATGGAACCGGGCTTGTGTAGGGCTCCCAAACTCCAGCTCTGAAAAAGTCTCCCATAACAAGCCAGGACCATCAAACTCCTCTCCCTCCGGCTTGTCATGCTCAGCTGTCCTGGGTAGGTACTGTGCCCCATACCACCAGAGCGCCTGGTAGGCATCTTCCAGCCACAGCTCCCACCATGCTAGGAGTTCCAATTCCTTTACCCATTCCTCCCGGGGCTGCTCTCCCAGGAAGGGCATCCGCAGGGCTACTCGCTTCTGCAACCGCTGTTCTTCCGTGGGGAGTCTCTCGTCCTGCATATACTCCACAATACCCAGTACCTGGTACCAGATGCCTTTGCGGACTGCATCTCGGTCATCCATGACACCCTCATCGTACTCCACTGCTGTTTCCATTCTGGTGCTGTCAGGGTCGCTGTACTGGGACATGCGTTGCCCTCAAATTGTAGCATCCAAAGAAATGGTGTCTCCTGTAGCTGTCGTCCTTCTGGCTGTAGGAACGATCCCACCGCTGCCACCAATGTAACGGACCGTTTCAGCAGACAAGGGGTTAAAATCCGTTTAGGCGATAAGCCCCTTTCTGAGAGACAGGCACAGCTACTGCAGAACACCAAACTCCCGAACTGGATACAAAATAGCACTCCAAACTGGAGCCTCACGAATAGCTGCTAGCAGACGAACAGGAAAAGCATACAATCCTGGCAATCGGTCCTCTAACAGCATACAGTGAATCCCCCCAATAACGAGACAAGGCTCCGTGTTGAGGGTCAAACAGTGGTCTCAGGTGCTGGCACACCCAGCCTGGTTTTTATTACAGTCTTTTCAAATACAGGACCGCCCACAGGGAGGTATAAAACAACCAATCACATATCAGTTACATCCCACATATTCCCTCCCCTTATCCTGAGAGCAAACTCAATTACACATACAGTTAAAACATACTTTCTACCTAACTTTCATAACTCTAAAACCATACATCACATTCACATAAAAATTATATATTCACAATCAATCCATTCAGGGGAACAACATATTACAAAATGGCATGAATCAGACCAGGGGTTGAAAAGTTAGTAAAAGTATCTTTTGGGCCCTGGCTGGCAGCATGGCAATCTGGCTCAAGCAGGTTTTACAGAGACAATACATCCCCACAATGCATCATGGTTTCCTCCTCTCTACCCCGGAGACAACTGAGGCGTAATCCAATTATCTCTCAAGACAAAGAGAAGTCACCAATACACATGTGCAGACAATAGGACAGACATCACTCTTTAAACACACAATGGGACAATGGCACAATAGAAACACACCCAGCATTTTCCTCCCAAGCTGACAAGTTACACTTATTATAAATTGTTACAACTTTGTGAGTTTACATTGGCCATACATATAACTTACATCAATTTAAACAGTATAACTTTGGGACAAACCTATCCAAAATTCACTTGAATAGGTTCAGGGGTTTAAAAGTTAGTATATGGCCCATAATCCAGGGGCAAGAGGCCAGCAGCCAGTCCTCTCCAAAACCCAGTGGCGAGGTTGGTTTTGCCACAATGTCGTTCTGCATTATGGAAGTGCGTCCAGGGAGGTCCGAGAACACGTCCGTGTTCCGACTAATGAACTCCCTGGCTTCCTGAGCCTGTTTAGAGGAGAGGCTGTCAGCAAATTTTACTGTAGCAACTGCTTCTCTTGCATCAGACCGAGGAGCCTGAACCTTTTCTCCTACAAAACCTGGCCGTGGGCTGTCTTCATGTTTTTTTTATGGTTTTAGTAAATTCATATGTTACACCTGCTCCGGCTTTCGCCGCCCCAGCTGGTGTACCTTATAATTTACCAGAACAAACACCCGATCACCCGGGTTAAAGTTCTGGACCCGAGCCTGACGATTATAGACCCTACTCTGGGCTCTCTGAGCGGCCTCCATATGCTCCCTAACCAGAGGTAACACTCTCTCCATCGGTCCTTGCATCTGGGTGATGTACTCAATAACACTTTTGTGCGGTGTAGGTTGTTGTTCCCACGCTTCTTTGGCTATGTCCAACAGTGTCTGCCATATAGCAGTTTGAAGGGCGAGAACCCAGTAGAGGCCTGGGGCACATCTCACACTGTGAACATGAGATAGGGCAGAAGAAGGTCCCAGTCCTTTCCATCCTTAGACACCACTCTTTTTAACATGTTATTTAATGTTTGATTAAACCTCTCTACCAGGCCATTCATTTGCAGATGATAAACGGACGTCCGGAGCGGTTTTATGTGGAGCAACTTGCAGAGTTCCCTCATGACCTTAGACATAAAAAGGGTCCCTTGGTCGGTCAGAACCTCCTTAGGTAGTCCCACTCGGGAAAACATCTCCATTAACTCCTTAGCTATGAGTTTGGCTGATGCATGTCGCAGTGGCACCGCCTCCGGGTACCGAGTGGCGTAGTCGAGGACGACTAAGATGTGTTGGTGCCCTCTAGCGGACTTCGGTACTGGGCCTATGAGATCCAAAGCGATTTGCTCGAACAGGACCTCGATACCCGGGAGAGGCACCAGGGGGCTCCGAAAATGTGGCTGGGGGCTATTAATCTGGCAGGTTGGGCAAAACTGTTCTACCTCTCTGAACACACTGGGCCAGTAAAACCGCTGTAGAATCCGGTCCTGCGTTTTCTGCCACCTCAAGTGACCCCCAAGAACATGTTGGTGGGCAAGCTCCAATACGAGCTTGTGATACGCCTTGGGCACCACCAGATGTTCAATATGCTCACTCCGTAGTTGGTTTACTGGTGAATGACAAAATGGGGAAACATCGACTCAGCCCCAGGTTTCTCATGTTCACCATCAATTATTACCACATTCTCCCAGGCCCGGGATAAGGTTTGGTCCCAGTGTTGTGTGGTTCCGAAATTTTCACCAGAGACATTGAGATCTGCCAATTCAGGACCCGGCGGCAAGTCCTCAACGTCTCCTACCAACACACTCAGCGGGGTTGTCTCCCCCTCTTCCACTGAAGTGGCGGTCACACCTATCGCTGGCATCAACAACTCTCACAGCCGACCACAGGGCCGGGAACCCCAGAAAGCAGTCCGTGCGGCGATCCCCAAGATGACCCCCACAGACGACGTTGAGACCTATCTGGCGATGTTCGAGAAGGTGGCCGTGAGAGAGAAGTTACCCCGGGAGCAATGGGCTGAGGTCATCGCTGTATTTTGACTTACCGGATGATCAAGCGGCTGATTACCCGACAGTAAAGGGTGAGATCCTGGCGAGACTGGGGGTGAATGTATTAGTCCGGGCCCAGCGGGTGCATCAGTGGGAGTTTAACCTGGCTGAGCCCGCGAGGCCCCAGTATTATACCCTATTACACCTGTTGCAAAAATGGCTGCAACCTGACGTGCTGAGTCCCACTGCTATATTGGACCGTCTGTTGGCTGATGTGTTGTCTTCTGAAGGGCTTTGCCGTACCCCCCTCCAGCACTGGAGCAGCCAGGTGTCTCCTGGTAATGCCCTTGAGATGGTGGACCTGGTGGAACGCTATAAGGCTACCAGGAATTTGAAAGGGGGTTAGTTTGGGAGGGGGGAGGCCAAACCCCAGCAATCCCCATCCCAGTGTGCACGCATACTCCACCAATTGTGGGGATTCGCTCTGGTAGTTGGGATAAGTGGGTGCAGTACAGAGGTAAAGTACAAGTTAGTAATTCAAATGTCCATGTTTATTCACACATAAGGTCAAACAAAGAACACTCTTTGCAAGGTTGGTGTTTGTTCACACCAAGTAGAAAGTTCGTGCATAACAAAAAAAAATGTCACCTTGTCGGCGGTTCTGCCTCCAGCAGTCAAAATGGAGGCTTTAGGTGACCTGCTCCCCCAACACACACTCAGCTTTTCAGCCCAGCACAGGGCTCACACCTGAAAATACCGGCTCTTACTTCACCGAGGCCAGGAACCTCGGGGACACATACCTTCCGTCAACGAAGGAACCTTGCGCCTTCCTACTAAATATACAATACAGACCAAAAGTTTGGACACACCTTCTCCTTCAAAGAGTTTTCTTTATTTTCATGACTATGAAGGCATCAAAACTATGAATTAACACATGTGGAATTATATACATAACAAACAAGTGTGAAACAACTGAAAATATGTCATATTCTAGGTTCTTCAAAGTAGCCACCTTTTGCTTTGATTACTGCTTTGCACACTCTTGGCATTCTCTTGATGAGCTTCAAGAGGTAGTCACCTGAAATGGTCTTCCAACAGTCTTGAAGGAGTTCCCAGAGATGCTTAGCACTTGTTGGCCCTTCTGCCTTCACTCTGCGGTCCTGCTCACCCCAAACCATCTCGATTGGGTTCAGGTCCGGTGACTGTGGAGGCCAGGTCATCTGGCGCAGCACCCCATCACTCTCCTTCATGGTCAAATAGCCCTTACTTTCAAAGTTTTCCCAATTTTTCGGCTGACTGACTGACCTTCATTTCTTACACGGGGGTGTATGCCATCTGGTTCCGGGGATTTGTCTATTTTAATCTTTTTAAGACGCTGCTGTACTTCTTCCTGAGCAGGGCACTTTTAATGGGGAATTTACTTTTACAGTCTGCATTTCATCTGACAGTTTATTTTCTTCAGTGAATACAGTGGAGAAAAAATATTTAATAGCTTTGCTTTCTCCTCATCGCTCTCTGCAACTCCCCCCTCATTACTCTGTAGAGGGCCGACACCTTCAGATTTATAGTTTTTACCATTTATATAATTGAAGAACATTTTAGGGTTAGTTTTACTCTCTTTGGCAATGAATCTCTCGGTCTCTAGTTTGGCTGCTTTTATTAGTTTTTTACATATTACGTTTTTTTCCTCTACCCTCCTGTTTTGGTGATTTCTTTTTGTCATTTATTGCTTTCTTTACAGTTCTATTTATCCACATTGGTTTCTTCTTGTTCCTTACCCTTTTATTCCCATATGGTATGTACCTCTCGCAATTAGATTTTAGGATGCTTTTAAAGATATCCCATTTTGTGGCTGTATTTTTATTTTCGAGGACTTTGTCCCAGTTAGGCCTATGGCCTCTCTTAGTTGACTAAATTTAGCTTTTTTGAAGTTTGGTATTTTTGTTCCTCCCTGTAGAAACGCTCTTTTGAATGATAATTGGAAGGTTATTATTTTATGGTCACTATTTCCCAGGTGTCCGCCGACCTGCACGTCTGTTGTTCTGTCAGGTCTATTGGTTAGTACTAAGTCCAGTATGGCCGTCCCTCTAGTCGGGTCCTGAACCAGTTGGGAGAGATAATTGTCTTTGGTTATTGCCAAGAACCTGTTTCCTTTATGAGATATACAGGTTTCAGTTTCCCAGTCTATATCTGGGTAGTTGAAGTCCCCCATAATAACCACCTCATTATGATTTGCTGCCTCGTCTATCTCGTTTAGTAGCAGATTTTCTGTGGTATATTAGGTGGCTTATAATAAACTCCTATCAGCATTTTATTATTGTTTTTAGCTCCATGTATCTCTACCCACAGTGACTCCACATGTTCATGTCCCTCACTTATATCTTCTCGGACTGTGGCTTTTAGACAGGACTTTACATAAAGGCAAACCCCTCCCCCTCTTTGGTTTTGGCGATCCTTTCTAAACAGACTGTAACCCTGTACATTAACTGCCCAGTCATAGCTATCATCCAGACATGTCTCAGTTATTCCCACTGTCATAGCTATCATCCAGCCATGTCTCAGTTATTCCCACAGTCATAGCTATCTACCAGCCATGTCTCAGTTATTCCCACAGTCATAGCTATCATCCAGCCATGTCTCAGTTATTCTCACAGTCATAGCTATCATCCAGCCATGTCTCAGTTATTCCCACAGTCATAGCTATCATCCAGCCATGTCTCAGTTATTCCCACAGTCATAGCTATCATCCAGCCATGTCTCAGTTATTCCCACTGTCATAGCTATCATCCAGCCATGTCTCAGTTATTCCCACTGTTATAGCTATCATCCAGCCGTGTCTCAGTTATTCCCACTGTCATAGCTATCATCCAGCCATGTCTCAGTTATTACCACTGTCATAGCTATCATCCAGCCATGTCTCAGTTATTCCCACAGTCATAGCTATCATCCAGCCATGTCTCAGTTATTCCCACAGTCATAGCTATCATCCAGCCATGTCTCAGTTATTCCCACAGTCATAGCTATCATCCAGCCGTGTCTCAGTTATTCCCACTGTCATAGCTATCATCCAGCCATGTCTCAGTTATTCCCACTGTCATAGCTATCATCCAGCCATGTCTCAGTTATTCCCACTGTCATAGCTATCATCCAGCCATGTCTCAGTTATTCCCACAGTCATAGCTATCATCCAGCCATGTCTCAGTTATTCCCACTGTCATAGCTATCATCCAGCCATGTCTCAGTTATTCCCACTGTCATAGCTATCATCCCGCCATGTCTCAGTTATTTCCACTGTCATAGCCATCATCCAGCCATGTCTCAGTTATTCCCACTGTCATAGCTATCATCCAGCCATGTCTCAGTTATTCCCACTGTTATAGCTATCATCCAGCCGTGTCTCAGTTATTCCTACTGTCATAGTCCTCCTCACACATCACTAATTCCAGTTCCCCAGTTTTATTAGTCAGGCTTCTGCCATTAGTATACATACATTTAAGAGGTTTATGTATATTTTTTACCCTACACCTTTCCTTCTGAACTGTTCCATTCCTCCCCCAGTTCCATTAACTTGACCCATTTCTGTATCTTCCCATCCTATAGTGTAATTACCCTCCCCCCAGTCCCTAGTTTAAACACTCCTCCAACCTTCTAGCCATCCTCTCCCCCACCACAGCTGCCCCTTCCCCATTGAGGTGCAGCCCGTCCCTACGATAGAGCCTGTAGCCGATAGAGAAGTCGGCCCAGTTCTCCAGTTCTTGAGCCACTTGTTCTCCTCCTTAATCTCCCGCTGCCTTTCTTGTGTGGCTCCTGGTACCGGTAGTATTTCGGAAAACACTACTTTTGAGGTCCTTGCCCTAAGCTTGTGACCTAAGACCAAGATCATCTTAGTGTTGAAATTCGCCCGATTAGATACTCGATGTGCGATTCCAAACAAGAAATTTGCTCACAATTTTGAACAAAGATATGCATTCTCCAATGGCTGTTCCAGGACTGCGGACATTAGACAAGATGTGCACTGGACGGCGCTGTCAGTAATGGAACACATACTAATGGGGAGTACACCAAAGAAGAGAACAAAAAAATACAATACAGTGCAGTGATAAGAAACTGACTTAGTGTCGTCCCCTCCCAAAGTCCCTGAATCTCAAGTCACTTAATCTTAAGTCACACACTTAGGGCTCATGCACATAAACATATTTTTTTTCCGTGCCCATTCCATGGTTTTTGCAGCCCGTATGCAGAACCATTCACTGCAATGGGGCTGAAAAAAATAAAACGTAACTAACTCTGTGTGCATTCCGTTTCTGTATGTCCGTATGTCCATTTCGCAAAAAAATAGAACATGTCCTATTATTGTCCGCATTACGGACAAGGATAGGGCTGTTCTATAAAGTGCCAGCCATTCTGTGCTGCAAAATATGGAATGCACATCTGTGTTTTGCAGATCCGCAATTTGCCCTTGACCCCTTAATACAAACACACACTTTAAATCATACACGCGAAAGCTCACAAACTCAAGTTTTTTGTCTGCTTGTATGGGTGCTGCTCCCAAACAACTTCACACCAGACTGCAGTTTTTTTCCCCTCTGGATTCAAAGTCTTATAGTAAAGCAATGAGGCTGCCGAGACGTTGTAATGATCACAGCCAGGTAAAATGAATAAGGAGCCCCTTCAACGCAGCCGCACCTCCATCGTTTGGCCTCAGCCACTTTCTGTGATCATTGGTTTAAAGGGGTTGTCCAGGATCAGAAAAACGTGGCCGCTTTCTACCGAAATGATTACAGCTCAGCTGCCCTGATGTGAATGAGGCTGAGCTGCGATACCGCACACAGCCTGTGGAATGGTGAGGCGCTGTTTTCGTAGTCATGGTTTTCTAATCCTTAAATTCATGTTTTTTCCCTGACATTGTGGGACTTTTGAAGAGGGGTTCCCTGCACAGGTTTCCCACCACCTGGGTTGGTGCACCTATTTCCAGGGCCTCGTAGCATCTGCACGGTCTTCCTCAATGGATACAGCCTTCACAGCAGCCTGTATTCAGCTGACAGACTCATGGCAGTCTAATAATCAAATTATTGGGAAGCTTCCATAAAGAAATGTATGTGAGTGTGAGTGTGAGTGTGTCCTTCCCCCATCCTCCTGTGCCTGAGCTGTACTATTCCAGCTCAGCACTGTGTCCTGACCACGTCTGCCACCTGCCCCGACCTTCCAATTGTCTACCATGACTTCTGCCCATCTGACTACATCTTTAGCCTGGAGTCCTGGTGTCACCTGCCCAATTTCACGTCACACTAGTAATGGAGACTAGCTCTGGGGTTGCAACCTTGGGATCCCCTGCAGTGAAGTTCCCTGTGTAGGGGGTTAAAGAGTGACTACTAGGGAATCCCTTAGACCGTACTCCAGGGTTTAGCCCTAGGCCAAATCCATAGCCACACCGCGTACTACAAGATGCAGGATGCTATTTACTTTAAAAGAGGCTTATGTAGCGCAGCATACAATGAGCTCCCTCTAGTGGTGGCACTGAGCATCTGAAGGTTATCATTTAAAGGGGTTCTCTTGCTTAGGATGCTTTTTGCAATTTTTAGTTCCCTGCTTAAAGGCATTACAGGGAGTGCAGAATTATTAGGCAAGTTGTATTTTTGAGGATTAATTTTATTATTGAACAACAACCATGTTCTCAATGAACCCAAAAAACTCATTAATATCAAAGCTGAATATTTTTGGAAGTAGTTTTTAGTTTGTTTTTAGTTTTAGCTATTTTAGGGGGATATCTGTGTGTGCAGGTGACTATTACTGTGCATAATTATTAGGCAACTTAACAAAAAACAAATATATACCCATTTCAATTATTTATTTTTACCAGTGAAACCAATATAACATCTCAACATTCACAAATATACATTTCTGACATTCAAAAACAAAACAAAAACAAATCAGTGACCAATATATTGGGCAGACTAGATGGGCCAAATGGTTCTTATCTGCCGACACATTCTATGTTTCTAATATAGCCACCTTTCTTTGCAAGGACACTCAAAAGCCTGCCATCCATGGATTCTGTCAGTGTTTTGATCTGTTCACCATCAACATTGCGTGCAGCAGCAACCACAGCCTCCCAGACACTGTTCAGAGAGGTGTACTGTTTTCCCTCCTTGTAAATCTCACATTTGATGATGGACCACAGGTTCTCAATGGGGTTCAGATCAGGTGAACAAGGAGGCCATGTCATTAGATTTTCTTCTTTTATACCCTTTCTTGCCAGCCATGCTGTGGAGTACTTGGACGCGTGTGATGGAGCATTGTCCTGCATGAAAATCATGTTTTTCTTGAAGGATGCAGACTTCTTCCTGTACCACTGCTTGAAGAAGGTGTCTTCCAGAAACTGGCAGTAGGACTGGGAGTTGAGCTTGACTCCATCCTCAACCCGAAAAGGCCCCACAAGCTCATCTTTGATGATACCAGCCCAAACCAGTACTCCACCTCCACCTTGCTGGCGTCTGAGTCGGACTGGAGCTCTCTGCCCTTTACCAATCCAGCCACGGGCCCATCCATCTGGCCCATCAAGACTCACTCTCATTTCATCAGTTCATAAAACCTTAGAAAAATCAGTCTTGAGATATTTCTTGGCCCAGTCTTGACGTTTCAGCTTGTGTGTCTTGTTCAGTGGTGGTCGTCTTTCAGCCTTTCTTACCTTGGCCATGTCTCTGAGTATTGCACACCTTGTGCTTTTGGGCACTCCAGTGATGTTGCAGCTCTGAAATATGGCCAAACTGGTGGCAAGTGGCATCTTGGCAGCTGCACGCTTGACTTTTCTCAGTTCATGGGCAGTTATTTTGCGCCTTGGTTTTTCCACACGCTTCTTGCGACCCTGTTGACTATTTTGAATGAAACGCTTGATTGTTCGATGATCACGCTTCAGAAGCTTTGCAATTTTAAGAGTGCTGCATCCCTCTGCAAGATATCTCACTATTTTTGACTTTTCTGAGCCTGTCAAGTCCTTCTTTTGACCCATTTTGCCAAAGGAAAGGAAGTTGCCTAATAATTATGCACACCTAATATAGGGTGTTGATGTCATTAGACCACACCCCTTCTCATTACAGAGATGCACATCACCTAATATGCTTAATTGGTAGTAGGCTTTCGAGCCTATACAGCTTGGAGTAAGACAACATGCATAAAGAGGATGATGTGGTCAAAATACTCATTTGCCTAATAATTCTGCACGCAGTGTATTTATTTGTACAAGGTGGCAGAGTTTTCTCTGTAGTACTAGTTGTGTACAGTATGGCAGCATAATCTACATACACTGTATATATTACTGACAAAGGCACTGTACGCCTGGCATACACATGGCAATACTTGTGAACCTCCTGCATACGCACCCGATATTACCGATGTACTTCTGTCATATTGTAATCTGGCACATTAATCAAACAATCTAATGCTCTACTAATTATATCCAAGATTTACTAGATCCTCCGGACTTGTCACATTTTGCAGGATTTAGATTGGACTCTAATTAAAGGGCGAGGCTTCTAAACATCTGCTATTCTGGCATCCACGGGACTGCAGGAATTGTATTGTCTGTCTGTTCCACATTTTGCAGTCTGACTAGTACCACGCAGCCTGGGCTCCCGCCGTCTGATATTGTGCAGCATTTTATGTTTGCTGTCGCTGTATGGCTCGGGGACGCACTTGGCGGAGCGTGGGGAGACAACAGATTGGCACCACGTCCTGCCTGACAGAGTCTACTGTACATAGCCCTGGCAAGGCTCCGACCACAGACTGCCAAAGATATTTCAGCAACATTTATAGGAACAGACTCACAGCCATCATATTTCACAGTCTGCCCCTTCTGTACCAGCAACGGGGACTAAATATCAGCTCAACGCTAATGCCAAGGCGCTGACAAGTGCCATCTTCACACCGAGGCCTGAAGATTAGGTGAAGGTGCCATCCAAGATGTAGGTCTGTTGGTGACGATGATGGAATTTATTATGCAGACACTTGGAAAAAAGATACAAATAGGGTAATGAAACTGCGGCTATATATACCGGATCTGCTCATCATGAGGCCCCCCCCCCCCGCCTTGTGGTTACACATAGAAGACTTGATAGGGTCCTGGTTTCCCGTTTTCTCTCCAGTCCTCCTGGGATTTTAATGCCTTAGTCCAGCTTTCTCCTCCTGCCCGCTCACTGCTTTATCACAGAGTTGTAGCTTTTCCTACCTTCAACCAGGATTAACATTCAGTCTATACAGTGCATTCGGAAAGTCTTCAGACCTTTTCACTTTTTTCACATTTTTTTATGATGCTCCTTATGCTAAATTAACACGTTTCCCCTTCAATCTGCACTTAATACCCCAACAGATTCTTAGAAAAATCTGCACATTTATTAAAGAGGAAAAATTTAAATTTTGCATGGGCATAAATATTCATTTCAGATCCTTTGCTGTCACACTTGACATTTATCTCTGGAGCCGCCCATTTCTCTGGATCATCCTTGAGATGTTTCTACACCTTGATTGGAGTCACCTATATAAGGTCTCACAGCTGACAATGCATATCAGAGTGAAAACCAAGCCCTGAAGAGGAAAGAACTGCCTGTAAAGCTCAGAGACAGGATTGGGTGGAGGCACAAATCTGGAGAAGGTGACAAGAACATTTCTGTTGCACTGAAACTTCCCAAGAGCACAGCGGCCTTCGTACTGTAATTCTTACATGGAAGAAGCTTGGAAGAACCAGGACTCTTCCTAAAGCTGGCCATCCCACTAAACTAAGCAATTGCGAGAGAAGGGCCTTGGTAAGAGATGTGACCAAGAACCCAATGGTCAGTCTGGCTGAGCTCCAAAGATCCTGTGTGCAGATGGGAGAATCTTCCAGAAGGTCAACCATTACTGCAGCCTTCACCAATCTGCACTTTATGGCAGAGGGGCCAGAAAAAAGGCTCTGCTTGGCAAAAAGGCGCCCTTTGTGCACAAAAAAAGCAGCTAAAGGATTCAGATTGTGAGAAACAAGATTCTCTGGTCTGAAAAAAACAAGATTAAACTTTTTGGCTTTAATTCTAAGCATCATGTCTGGAGGAAACCAAACACTGCTCATCACCTGCCCAATACCATCCCTACAGTGAAGCATGGTGGTGGCAGCATCATGTCTGGGGAGATAGGGAGACTGGGCATGGTTGGGGTAAAGCTGAATAGGGCATAGTACAGAGATATTCTTAATGAAAACCTGATCCAGAGAGTCTGGACCTCAAGCTGGGCCCAATGTTCACTTTCAAACAAGACAATGACCCTAAGCACACCGCCAAGACCACACAGGAGTGGCTTAGGGACACCTCCGTGAATGTCCTTGAGTGGCCCAGCCAAAGCCCTGAACCCAATGAAACATCTCTGGGGAGACCTGCAAATGCCTGAAAAAGGATCTGCAGAGAAGAATAACAGAAAATCCCCAAATCCAGGTGTAAACCTTGTGGCACCAGGCCCCAGGAAGACTGGAGGCTGTAATCACTTCTAAAGGGGTGTCAACTAAGTCCCGAGTAAAGAGGCTGATGACTAATGTCCTGAGTAAAGAGGCTGAAGACTAATGTCCGGAGTAAAGAGTCTGAAGACTTATGTCCTGAGTAAAGGGGCTGAAGACTTGTGTCCTGAGTAAAGGGGCTGAAGACTTGTGTCCTGAGTAAAGGGGCTGAAGACTTGTGTCCTGAGTAAAGAGGCTGAAGACTAATGTCCTGAGTAAAGGGGCTGAAGACTTGTGTCCTGAGTAAAGGGGCTGAAGACTTGTGTCCGGCGTAAAGAGGCTGAAGACTAATGTCCTGAGTAAAGAGGCTGAAGACTTATGTCCTGAGTAAAGAGGCTGAAGACTTGTGTCCTGAGTAAATGGGCTGAAGACTAATGTCCTGAGTAAAGAGGCTGAAGACTTGTGTCCTCAGTAAAGAGGCTGAAGACTTATGTCCTGAGTAAAGAGGCTGAAGACTTGTGTCCTGAGTGAAGGGGCTGAAGACTTGTGTCCGGAGTAAAGAGGTTGAAGACTTGTGTCCTGAGTAAAGAGGCTGAAGACTTGTGTCCTGAGTAAAGAGGCTGAAGACTTATGTCCTGAGTAAAGAGGCTGAAGACTTGTGTCCTGAGTAAAGGGGCTGAAGACTTTCCAAATGCACTGTAAATAGGCAAAGTCCATGCCCTTCTGGCACCCAGCACCTAAAACACATTACCCATCTGCCCCCATATATGACCAGAATCCAGTGCAAGAGAGAGAAATGTAACTGTTTTAATGTCTGTGTGTCCACTTACCTCTAAGACAAAGCCTGGCCCTGACTGTTTTTATTTTTTTATTTTAGTGCCTACCTTATTAGACTGAGATGTAGCAGTGCTGAGTTTGTCTTCTGGTATACTGTAATACTTGCAGTTTAGCACACAGCCATATTTAAATGTCTGACCATTGTTTTTGGTTGGGATACTGTTTAACCCACCACATTAAAGCAAATGTGTCATCAGAAAGTGACCTATTGTTTAAATCATGTTTTTATGTTTAACATTTTTTAAAGAGTTTTAGGTGATGATATTTTTAATTTTCCATGTCAATATCTATATTTAATCAAAAACCATGAAATCCTGCCATTTTTACAATGGCCACTAAGCCTAATAGGCGCCATGTCTTGGTCTGTATAGAGGGAGAGAGAGAGTTTGAGGGTCAGACAGATCTGGTGGAAGGGATTCCACTGGATCTGAAAAACTTGAGGCGCCAAGGGTTTGTAGAAGTGGAGTGGAAAAAACGGAGTGGTAAAGGCTAAAGGCTGCTCAGGGTTTATCAGGCCGACTAGAGTGTTTGCCTGTATAGAATATGGGAGTATACCGAACTGGGGGGACTGATGGGTGTTGATAACACCTCAATCTCGCCTGTTCTTGGAAAACCCTTCTTCAGCGCCAATAGTGGTAGGTCAGTGGGGAGATATTTCCGAGTAAAGTGGGTTTCAAATACAATAAAAGTTCTAAAAAGTGTGATAAAATGTGTATAAATACACTGCTCAAAAAAATAAAGGGAACACTTAAACAACACAATGTAACTCCAAGTCAATCACACTTCTGTGAAATCAAACTGTCCACTTAGGAAGCAACACTGAGTGACAATCAATCTCACATGCTATAGATAGTAGGGAACAGCGGCTGCACCCACAGATCAGTAATAGATATGAGGTGCTCTCCTCCAAAAGGCCTCACCTCAAGCCTAGATAGACAGAAAATATACACAAATTTAGGAGGGGCACTCTCTGCAGAAGGGAGCACACATGAATCGTGGAATAGATTATCAATTAATTTAATTAGATATCTGCACTGCAAAAAACATGGGCAATCCTTAAAATGTTAAAATAGTACATACAATAAAATCACATCATTCAGTGTAAAAATCAATATATGTGAAGAAAATAAGTAAATCGTCCACCATATGTATATATCTCCTAGTTGGTCCTTAGTTATAGTATAGTTGTAGTATCTTCAGAGAGGAAATTAAGGTGCACACGTGCCGTTCCTTAATACCAATAAGTTATTTTAAGCAGTCCAAAAATATGTAGTTTGAGAAGTCCAAAAGTCTATATATCGTTGTCCTATTACTATAGGTCTAATCAACCTCAATAGTCCCTGGATCCGTAACTCTGGTGCGCAAATATATATCTGCCAGCCGGCTGTAAGATGCGCTAGTTGTATCCAGAGGTAAATATGTGGTAGCTTACCCGATTCTTAGGTGTCCTCCTCGGCCGCCGCCTGATTCTCGGCGTCTCTTACCGGCCTCCCGCTCCACGGCGTCCTCCGCTGTCCTGCTTCTCACACTTCACGCAGCGTCCCACGTGGTGACGAAGCTGGCGTCGGTATGACGTATCACGTAGCGGAGCTCCCCCTGCTGGTCAGCTGGGTGTACTTGCCGGGGGTTTAGATCGGGCTTGGTTTACTCCTTAGACAGGCCTGTCGTGTTAGTCGGATTCCTTTAGGTATTGACGCTCACTTCCTGGGACCATACGCGTTTCGGGGACAACCCCTTCCTCAGTGGATCTCCCTTCTGCAGAGAGTGCCCCTCCTAAATTTGTGTATATTTTCTGTCAATCTCACATGCTGTTGTGCAAATGGGATAGACAACAGGTGGAAATTATAGGCAATTAGCAAGACACCCCCAATAAAGGAGTGGTTCTGCAGGTGGTGAACACAGACCACTTCTCAGTTCCTATGCTTCCTGGCTGATGTTTTGGTCACTTTTGAATGCTGGCGGTGCTTTCACTCTAGTGGTAGCATGAGATGGAGTCTACAACCCACACAAGTGGCTCAGGTAGTGCAGCTTATCCAGGATGGCACATCAATGCGAGCTGTGGCAAGAAGGTTTGCTGTGTCTGTCAGCGTAGTGTCCAGAGCATGGAGGCGCTACCAGGAGACAGGCCAGTACATCAGGAGACGTGGAGGAGGCCGTAGGAGGGCAACAACCCAGCAGCAGGACCGCTACCTCCGCCTTTGTGCAAGGAGGAACAGGAGGAGCACTGTCAGAGCCCTGCAAAATGACCTCCAGCAGGCCACAAATGTGCATGTGTCTGCTCAAACGGTCAGAAACAGACTCCATGAGGGTGATATGAGGGCCCGACGTCCACAGGTGGGGGTTGTGCTTACAGCCCAACACCGTGCAGGACGTTTGGCATTTGCCAGAGAACACCAAGATTGGCAAATTCGCCACTGGCGCCCTGTGCTCTTCACAGATGAAAGCAGGTTCACACTGAGCACATGTGACAGACGTGACAGAGTCTGGAGACGCCGTGGAGAACGTTCTGCTGCCTGCAACATCCTCCAGCATGACCGGTTTGGCATTGGGTCAGTAATGGTGTGGGGTGGCATTTCTTTGGAGGGCCGCACAGCCCTCCATGTGCTCGCCAGAGGTAGCCTGACTGCCATTAGGTACCGAGATGAGATCCTCAGACCCCTTGTGAGACCATATGCTGGTGCTGTTGGCCCTGGGTTCCTCCTAATGCAAGACAATGCTAGACCTCATGTGGCTGGAGTGTGTTAGCAGTTCCTGCAAGACGAAGGCATTGATGCTATGGACTGGCCCGCCCGTTCCCCAGACCTGAATCCAATTGAGCACATCTGGGACGTCATGTCTCGCTCTATCCACCAACGTCACGTTGCACCACAGACTGTCCAGGAGTTGGCAGATGCTTTAGTCCAGGTCTGGGAGGAGATCCCTCAGGAGACCGTCCGCCACCTCATCAGGAGCATGCACAGGCGTTGTAGGGAGGTCATACAGGCACGTGGAGGCCACACACACTACTGAGCCTCATTTTGACTTGTTTTAAGGACATTACATCAAAGTTGGATCAGCCTGTAGTGTGTTTTTCCCCTTTAATTTTGAGTGTGACTCCAAATCCAGACCTACAGGGGTTGAAAAATTTGATTTCCATTTTTTTTTTTGTGATTTTGTTGTCAGCACATTCAACTATGTAAAGAACAAAGTATTTCAGAAGAATATTTAATTAACTCAGATCTAGGATGTGTTATTTTTGTGTTCCCTTTATTTTTTTGAGCAGTGTATATAGATAAATAATATTATAAAATAATGATTTTAGTATATGTAAAGGGAGTGATAGGAACAATTCCGAACTGGATGAGCATAAGTACACTACGCTGGGTCTCAAGTGCCTAAGAGACCGTTGTCTGTAGTGTCATACACGTCAAGGTGTGGTATAATGAGGCAAATGAGTTGTAACAAATAAGTAAAATCTGTTTAAAATGATACAAGTAAATATGATAAAAATACTGAAGTATTGTATACTTATTTACTCACTTTATTGCTCCTGATGAAGGGACGTGCCTGTCCCGAAACGCGTTGAGCCGGATTTAGACATATATTCCAATAAAGACAAGTGAACAGAAGCACCCGTGTGATTGGCTGCCTTCATCTTGTAAGATTCTAGAAGCGATCCAGGCTGGGGGGGTGTTTGGTTTACAGGTGTATTATGCTTATCCTAGTAAACCACCCCCCTCGTGAAGTGAGTAAATAAGTATACGATACTTCAGTATTTTTATCATATTTACTTGTATCATTTTAAACAGATTTTACTTATTTGTTACAACTCATTCGCCTCATTATGCCACACCTTGACGTGTATGACACTACAGACAATGGTCTCTTAGGCACTTGAGACCCAGTGTAGTGTACTTATGCTCATCCAATTCGGAATTGTTCCTATCACTCCCTTTACATATATATATATATATATATATATATATATATATATTAAATATCATTATTTTATTATATTATTTATCTATATATTTATACACATTTTATCACACTTTTTAGAACTTTTATTGTATTTGAAACCCACTTTACTCGGAAATATCTCCCCACTGACCTACCACTATTGGCGCTGAAGAAGGGTTTTCCAAGAACAGGCGAGATTGAGGTGTTATCAACACCCATCAGTCCCCCTAGTTCGGTATACTCCCATATTGGTCTGTATCACTTTACTGCAGTTATCTGCTTATCTGTCATTCTAATCCTGTCTGTAGTGGTATCACCTCTGTGTATAGATAAGACAGGATCCACCATTCACAATAGGTGATGTCAGAGCTTATCTGCTCTTTCCATGTACTGCACAGATCACAGAGCATGCCTAAAAGACTCTACCATAGAAGTCAATGGGGTCCCCTTCCTGACCATTGTGTCTATGGCCCATGGGTCTGTCATAAAGCAATTTCCTTAATGCTTTCTAAATGCTGTTAAGAACCGCTCAGGCAAGATGGCCGCTTCCCATAATCACGTTCAGGAAATAGAATACAAAAATCTGCAATCAGAAAATAAACACAGATTAGAAAAAAATAGATGTGCTACTATCTGGTTCTAAAAACTGTCAGAAAATAATTTTGGTGACACATTCCCTTTCAGAGGTTTTCCAGGTTTATGTGAGCAAGACATAGCAGCACAGATCTCTTCTAGTTTGCTACAATGTATCAGTCTGGAGTCCAGGATGTTTAGATCACAGAGCATTGTCTACACTGGATACAATTGTATCCATCTCCCAGCTGAGAGCAGGAGGAGCTGAGCTCA
The DNA here is from genome assembly GCF_905171765.1 of Bufo bufo. Classification (NCBI taxonomy): domain Eukaryota; kingdom Metazoa; phylum Chordata; class Amphibia; order Anura; family Bufonidae; genus Bufo; species Bufo bufo. Next base: position 220,361,951 of record NC_053395.1, on the reverse strand, counting down.
GGATCACTGCAGTCAGCAGCCATAAATGATATTAAAGAGATATTCCAGTTGAGAAGGAAAATCTTGGAAGGCAATGAAGTAGTAAAAAAAAAAAAAAAAAAAAAGCTCACACTCACCTTGCCGAACCCCTGATGCTGCCATTTTGGCAGTGTCCTGGTGTCCGCTGTGATTGGTTGAAAAGTAATCCAAGCCATTTCCTGCATTGTTGAGACATGGGTGCAGCAGGGCCCGGGCGGCGGGGGATCGGTGAGTATCAGCAGGTTAAGTCTTTACCATTTCATGGCCGGAAAGAGACATTTTTAAGAATGAGAAGATGTAAGCTGCAGGTAAGATGTGGAAGTGGCCCATGAGATGTTTGTGCACAGGGGCCTTACATGTTTATGTCGATAGATAGATAGATAGATAGATAGATAGATAGATAGATAGATAGATAGATAGATAGATAGATAGATATGAGATAGATAGATAATAGATAGATAGATAGATAGATAGATAGATAGATAGATAGATAGATAGATAGATAGATTTGAGATAGATAGATAGATAGATAGATAGATAGATATGAGATAGATAGATATGAGATAGATAGATAGATAGATATGAGATAGATAGATAGATAGATAGATAGATATGAGATAGATAGATGATAGATAGATAGATAGATATTAGATAGATAGATAGATAGATAGATATGAGATAGATAGATAGATAGATAGATAGATATGAGGTAGATAGATAGATAGATAGATATGAGGTAGATAGATAGATAGATAGATAGATAGATAGACAGATAGATATGAGGTAGATAGATAGATAGATAGATAGATATGAGATAGATAGATAGATAGATAGATAGATAGATAGATATGAGGTAGATAGATAGATAGATAGATAGATAGATATTAGATAGATAGATAGATAGATATGAGATAGATAGATAGATAGATAGATATGAGATAGATAGATAGATAGATAGATAGATAGATAGATAGATATGAGATAGATAGATAGATAGATAGATAGATAGATAGATAGACATTAGAGTCCCCGGTCCTCCTTTTCCGGAACAGAGCACAGGTCCAGGAGACTCCGGCGGGGTGGACGGCGCCAGTACAAGTGGAGAAAGAGAAAAGACACCAAGGTCCCAGAGACCAAGGAATGTGAAAGAAAAGAAGAAAGCGCAGTGGTAAACATCTCTTCAACCACACTAACTGATGCTCAGATTCATGTTTTAAATAAGGGTCTGTCTTTTTGCCCAGTTGCTAAAACCAATTGGTTTAATGTAGAATTAGATCTACAAAGATTTTATCGCATGATTAGATTAAAAGTATGGGCTTCCGAGCATTCTGACAGACCTGTGATTGATAATATGAGATCTAGTGAATTGAGTTTACAGGGTACGGGATTGTTTCTAAAGAGTGATTTCTATCCAGTGTCACACCATCCTGCTATTGAGGCCTTTACTCTAGCGGTTGGGCGTGACATAGAAAAACTTAAACAAGACGTGTTGGTGAATTCTTTGAGTCATGGTAACCTGACTACTGAAGATATTAAGGCCGTTGCTGATCTGTCTGCAGACCACAGCCTCACCATCAAGTCTGCTGACAAAGGTGGTGGGGTTGTGGTAATGGACACAGATCAGTACGTGCAAGAAATTTTATCACAACTGGCCGATAACAATGTATATCAAAGGGTCTCTAATGACCCAAAATTTAATTTGCTAAGGGAACTTGGAGATATGTTGGGACAGGCCAAACATGGTGGGATTATAGATGAGAAATTGCACAGCTATTTGTTATGTGAAAAACCAATAACCCCCATACTATATACTCTCCCAAAAATACACAAGAACTTGCGAGCCCCCCCTGGCCGGCCGATTGTATTCAGGGGGATACCCTAGTCACCGACCTCTTTGTTAAATCCACGGATAAAAATACCCTGGTTAGATATGAGAGTCACCACCCTAGGCCGATGATTGAATCTCTTCCCCTAAGTCAGATGTTATGTGTAGCCAGGATAGTTGGGGAAGGTCCAGTGAGGGACCAGCGTTTATCTGAAATGGCCAGTAAATTTAAGACGAGGGGTTACCCCAACAAGCTTGTTTCAGATAGCATTCAGAAGACGAAAGTGAGGATGAGAGATGGAGACCTTGCAAGATTTAGAAAGTCTATACTAAGAATACCTCTTGTTACTGATTATTGCAATAGTAGCCCACAGGTGTCTTCTATTGTCAGGAAACACTGGTCGATTTTAGCCAGTGGTTTCGACAAGATTGAAGAATTCAAGGTTCCCCCACTGTGCTTGTTCCGAAGAAGCCGGAACTTGGGTGACAAACTAGTTAGATCTGATGTGGGATCTACTAGGATTGACTGTGGCACATATTTTGGCTCTACTCGGAAGGGCTGTTATCCGTGTCACGGGTGTGTGAACTGCCCATATGTGTTGAGGGGTGAGTCATTTTTTAATCCAGCCAATGGGAAGACAGTTCACATCAAACAGTATTTGACATGCGACTCAACTTATGCTGTTTATTTACTATCATGTCCGTGTGGACTATGGTATGTTGGAGAAACAACCTGGGATGTCAAAACCAGATTAAATCAGCACAGGTATACCATCAGAAAGAAGAGGCTGGATTTACCTGTGCCTAAACATTTTACAGAAGCAGGTCATGTAGAGCGGGATTTAAAGTTTAGGATTCTTGAACAAGTGCCCTTACCCAGACGGGGTGGGGACAGGACCATACGCCTCAAAAGAAGAGAGCTCTATTGGATTTTTGAGCTCCAGACTCTAAAAACAATGGGGCTCAATGTGGATTTTAGGGTAGTTTGATTCTTTCAGTCTTGTCTATTTTTCTCCCCTACCCTTTTTGTATTGTACGTCATGATTGTAGGTGATCCCCTTTTTACTTTTTTCTTTTCCTTTCTGTGGTGTATATGTAATGTGGGGTTCTGAGAAATTCTACTTATCTTAAGTGTAAGGCTGTATCTAAGTGCAATTATTTAATGATAGTGAATAGTAATATTGTCTTTTTATTTATTTTTTGTAGATGAATATGAAGCTAAACTCTACAATTGGATTATCTCTACCGGCATTTTTTAGCGATTATGTTTACATATTTGTATAATAATATATAATGTATGGTCAGATTTCTGAGACCTGGAACCAGGGAGGGGGCGCGACTTGATGGCGATCTTGGGCATGATTTTTCCTGATTGACAGGTGGTCGGACAAGGGGCGGTGACATGACACATGTGTTGAGTGGATGTTTCGATATATTCCCTCCTGGGACAGCTGCGGCTTGGAGCCCCTTATGGGTGGCGTCCTGGCCTGCAGCTGCCTCATAAGCCTGGGGTCTCCGATTGAGTTCCAATTGAAGACTGCGGACTTGGGAGGTAGTTATCTGTATGCATGAACCACATGGACGTGAGCAAAATTTCCTGTTGATTATTGGGATGAGGTGGTAATATAAGTAGGTGGTGTGTGCCACTGTTTTATAATAAACCGCTGGACCCCTGTTTTGCGATGATTTAGTATAGTATTTGCATCTTGGGATTGATAATAGTCCATGACGTGGTGGGTTGCTCATATCATGTGATAGGTCACATGACTGTCATGCCTGCTTTGCTGGTTCCGCCCTGGGTCGGGAATGGACATGCGCAGGGCGCCTCTGTCTGTGCGTGGACATCTTGGTTGTGGGTCTCGGATCTCTGTTCAGTACAGGTTGTCTCGCGGCACTGATGAGGTCCCGCGCATGCGTGTTTGCGGTTTACGGACGCCGAACGATTCCTGCTCTCCTTCAGTATGTGAGATCTCCATGAATTTTTTTTAACATTACACAATTATGGGCACCTGAATGTAATTATTATGAATCATGTATACACATTATAATTAAGTGGGTTATGGATGTTGTTTAATATCACAATTGTAAACACGGATATGAACTGTGCAGTTGGTTTATTATAAACACATGTCATGAATTTGGATAACTAGGATGAATTTTTTATAAACAATTTTTGTATAATTATGTAATTTTTTGTATAATCATGTAATTCACAAAGTAATTATGTATGCTATTTAAACACCTGAGTTTGCACTGATTGCTATGGCATGACAAAGGCTCCATTGAGAGAGCTGAAACGTTGCTGTCTACACATGGGGGAATAAACACCCTATTTTTTCACCGCTATTTGTGTGCTGCCTTGGATTTTTCTACACGGATAGATAGATAGATAGATAGATATGAGATAGATAGATAATAGATAGATAGATAGATAGATAGATATGAGATAGATAGATAATAGATAGATAGATAGATAGATAGATAGATAATAGATAGATAGATATGAGATAGATATGAGATAGATAGATAGATAATAGATAGATAGATAGATAGATAGATAATAGATAGATAGATATGAGATAGATATGAGATAGATAGATAGATAGATAGATAGATAATAGATAGATAGATATGAGATAGATATGAGATAGATAGATAGATAGATAGATAGATATGAGATAGATAGATAGATAGATAGATAGATAGATAATAGATATGAGATAGATAGATAGATAGATAGATAGATAGATAGATAGATAGATAGATAGATATGAGATAGATAGATAGATAGATAGATAGATATGAGATAGATATGAGATAGATAGATAGATAATAGATAGATAGATAGATAGATATGAGATAGATAGATAGAGATAGATAGATATGAGATAGATAGATAGATATGAGATAGATAGATAGATATGAGATAGATAGAGAGATAATAGATAGATAGATAGATAATAGATAATAGATAGATAGATAGATAGATAGATAGATAGATAGATAGATAGATAATAGATAATAGATAGATAGATAGATAGATAGATAGATAGATAGATAGATAGATAATAGATAGATAGATAGATAGATAATAGATAATAGATAGATAGATAGATAGATAGATAGATAGATAGATAGAGTAGTGGTAGGAGGTTAATCAGAAACATTCAGTCCATCTTGGTGAAGGCTCCCCAGTCTCATTACAGAGCCCGCTCCCCGTCAGCTCATCTCGCTCCATTTTTAATAAGACCTGCAAATATTATATTGCGCCTGAACTTTTTCCTAAGGAGCGGGTCAGTGGAAGATTCTCCATGAGCGATGTGAGTGGTATGATAATGGAGAAGAAATATTCATTTAAAAAATTCAATATTCTTTTGGATCAAAGAACAGGGAGTCAGGATTACAGAGAGTTTAACTGTGGTCACTGGGGGCCCAAACTTAGGCTGTAAACTCCTGCATAGTGCTCACCTGCAGCATGCAAATCTGGGGGTCCGACTGCTGCTGGGTCAAAACGAAAACCATGTAATTGCCAATGAGATTCAATGTTCATAACAGACGAAGGAAATCCCAATATTCATTAATTAAACCACAGAATGTCTGAAAGTTTTCTTTATTTCATATTTTACCTGTCTGCACCACAGGACACAACAGTGAGTGGGAGCAAAACGGATCTATATTCATCCTCTCAGAGGACTTTATACCGTAGGAGGCAGTATTATAGTAGTTATATTCTTGTACATAGGAGCAGTATTATAGTAGTTATATTCTTGTACATAGGAGGTAGTATTATAGTAGTTATATTCTTGTACATAGGAGGCAGTATTATAGTAGTTATATTCTTGTACATAGAAGGCAGTATTATAGTAGTTATATCCTTGTACATAGGAGCAGTATTATAGTAGTTATATTCTTGTACATAGGAGCAGTATTATAGTAGTTATATTCTTGTACATAGGAGCAGTATTATATTAGTTATATTCTTGTACATAGGAGCAGTATTATAGTAGTTATATTCTTGTACATAGGAGCAGTATTATAGTAGTTATATTCTTGTACATAGGAGCAGTATTATAGTAGTTATATTCTTGTACCTAGGAGGTGGTATTATAGTAGTTATATTCTTGTACATAGGAGGCAGTATTATAGTAGTTATATTCTTGTACATAAGAGCAGTATTATAGTAGTTATATTCTTGTACATAGGAGGCAGTATTATAGTAGTTATATTCTTGTACATAGGAGCAGTATTATAGTAGTTATATTCGTGTACATAGGAGCAGTATTATAGTAGTTATATTCTTGTATATAGGAGCAGTATTATAGTAGTTATATTCTTGTACATAGGAGCAGTATTATAGTAGTTATATTCTTGTACATAGGAGCAGTATTATAGTAGTTATATTCTTGTACATAGGAGCAGTATTATAGTAGTTATATTCTTGTACATAAGAGCAGTATTATAGTAGTTATATTCTTGTACATAGGAGCAGTATTATAGTAGTTATATTATTGTACATAGGAGCAGTATTATAGTAGTTATATTCTTGTACATAGGAGCAGTATTATAGTAGTTATATTCTTGTACATAGGAGCAGTATTATAGTAGTTATATTCTTGTACATAGGAGGCAGTATTATAGTAGTTATATTATTGTACATAGGAGCAGTATTATAGTAGTTATATTCTTGTACATAGGAGCAGTATTATAGTAGTTATATTCTTGTACATAGGAGCAGTATTATAGTAGTTATATTCTTGTACATAAGAGCAGTATTATAGTAGTTATATTCTTGTACATAGGAGCAGTATTATAGTAGTTATATTATTGTACATAGGAGCAGTATTATAGTAGTTATATTCTTGTACATAGGAGCAGTATTATAGTAGTTATATTCTTGTACATAGGAGCAGTATTATAGTAGTTATATTCTTGTACATAGGAGGCAGTATTATAGTAGTTATATTCTTGTACATAGGAGGCAGTATTATAGTAGTTATATTCTTGTACATAGGAGCAGTATTATAGTAGTTATATTCTTGTACATAGGAGGCAGTATTATAGTAGTTATATTTTTATACATAGGAGCAGTATTATAGTAGTTATATTATTGTACATAGGAGCAGTATTATAGTAGTTATATTCTTGTACATAGGAGCAGTATTATAGTAGTTATATTCTTGTACATAGGAGGCAGTATTATAGTAGTTATATTCTTGTACATAGGAGCAGTATTATAGTAGTTATATTCTTGTACATAGGAGGCAGTATTATAGTAGTTATATTCTTGTACATAGGAGGCAGTATTATAGTAGTTATATTCTTGTACATAGGAGCAGTATTATAGTAGTTATATTCTTGTACATAAGAGCAGTATTATAGTAGTTATATTCTTGTACATAGGAGGCAGTATTATAGCAGTTATATTCTTGTACATAGGAGCAGTATTATAGTAGTTATATTCTTGTACATAGGAGCAGTATTATAGTAGATATATTCTTGTACATAGGAGGCAGTATTATAGTAATTATATTCTTGTACATAGGAGGCAGTATTATAGTAGTTATATTCTTGTACATAGGAGTAGTATTATAGTAGTTATATTCTTGTACATAGGAGGCAGTATTATAGTAGATATATTCTTGTACATAGGAGGCAGTATTAAAGTAGTTATATTCTTGTACATAGGAGGCAGTATTATAGTAGTTATATTCTTGTACATAGGAGCAGTATTATAGTAGTTATATTCTTGTACATAGGAGGCAGTATTATAGTAGTTATATTCTTGTACATAGGAGCAGTATTATAGTAGTTATATTCTTGTACATAGGAGGCAGTATTATAGTAGTTATATTCTTGTACATAGGAGGCAGTATTATAGTAGTTATATTCTTGTACATAGGAGCAGTATTATAGTAGTTATATTCTTGTACATAAGAGCAGTATTATAGTAGTTATATTCTTGTACATAGGAGGCAGTATTATAGCAGTTATATTCTTGTACATAGGAGCAGTATTATAGTAGTTATATTCTTGTACATAGGAGCAGTATTATAGTAGATATATTCTTGAACATAGGAGGCAGTATTATAGTAATTATATTCTTGTACATAGGAGGCAGTATTATAGTAGTTATATTCTTGTACATAGGAGTAGTATTATAGTAGTTATATTCTTGTACATAGGAGGCAGTATTATAGTAGATATATTCTTGTACATAGGAGGCAGTATTAAAGTAGTTATATTCTTGTACATAGGAGGCAGTATTATAGTAGTTATATTCTTGTACATAGGAGCAGTATTATAGTAGTTATATTCTTGTACATAGGAGCAGTATTATAGTAGTTATATTCTTATACATAGGAGCAGTATTATAGTAGTTATATTCTTGTACATAGGAGCAGTATTATAGTAGTTATATTCTTGTACATAGGAGCAGTATTATAGTAGTTATATTCTTGTACATAGGAGGCAGTATTATAGTAGTTATATTCTTGTACATAGGAGCAGTATTATAGTAGTTATATTCTTGTACATAGGAGCAGTATTATAGTAGTTATATTCTTGTACATAGGAGTAGTATTATAGTAGTTATATTCTTGTACATAGGAGGCAGTATTATAGTAGATATATTCTTGTACATAGGAGGCAGTATTAAAGTAGTTATATTCTTGTACATAGGAGGCAGTATTATAGTAGTTATATTCTTGTACATAGGAGCAGTATTATAGTAGTTATATTCTTGTACATAGGAGCAGTATTATAGTAGTTATATTCTTGTACATAGGAGTAGTATTATAGTAGTTATATTCTTGTACATAGGAGGCAGTATTATAGTAGATATATTCTTGTACATAGGAGGCAGTATTAAAGTAGTTATATTCTTGTACATAGGAGGCAGTATTATAGTAGTTATATTCTTGTACATAGGAGCAGTATTATAGTAGTTATATTCTTGTACATAGGAGGCAGTATTATAGTAGTTATATTCTTGTACATAGGAGCAGTATTATAGTAGTTATATTCTTGTACATAGGAGGCAGTATTATAGTAGTTATATTCTTGTACATAGGAGGCAGTATTATAGTAGTTATATTCTTGTACATAGGAGGCAGTATTATAGTAGTTATATTCTTGTACATAAGAGCAGTATTATAGTAGTTATATTCTTGTACATAGGAGGCAGTATTATAGCAGTTATATTCTTGTACATAGGAGCAGTATTATAGTAGTTATATTCTTGTACATAGGAGCAGTATTATAGTAGATATATTCTTGTACATAGGAGCAGTATTATAGTAGTTATATTATTGTACATAGGAGCAGTATTATATTAGTTATATTCTTGTACATAGGAGCAGTATTATAGTAGTTATATTCTTGTACATAGGAGCAGTATTATAGTAGTTATATTCTTGTACATAGGAGCAGTATTATAGTAGTTATATTCTTGTACCTAGGAGGTGGTATTATAGTAGTTATATTCTTGTACATAAGAGCAGTATTATAGTAGTTATATTCTTGTACATAGGAGGCAGTATTATAGTAGTTATATTCTTGTACATAAGAGCAGTATTATAGTAGTTATATTCTTGTACATAGGAGCAGTATTATAGTAGTTATATTCTTGTACATAGGAGCAGTATTATAGTAGTTATATTCTTGTACATAGGAGCAGTATTATAGTAGTTATATTCTTGTACATAAGAGCAGTATTATAGTAGTTATATTCTTGTACATAGGAGCAGTATTATAGTAGTTATATTATTGTAGATAGGAGCAGTATTATAGTAGTTATATTATTGTACATAGGAGCAGTATTATAGTAGTTATATTCTTGTACATAGGAGCAGTATTATAGTAGTTATATTCTTGTACATAGGAGCAGTATTATAGTAGTTATATTCTTGTACATAGGAGGCAGTATTATAGTAGTTATATTATTGTACATAGGAGCAGTATTATAGTAGTTATATTCTTGTACATAGGAGCAGTATTATAGTAGTTATATTCTTGTACATAGGAGCAGTATTATAGTAGTTATATTCTTGTACATAAGAGCAGTATTATAGTAGTTATATTCTTGTACATAGGAGCAGTATTATAGTAGTTATATTATTGTACATAGGAGCAGTATTATAGTAGTTATATTCTTGTACATAGGAGCAGTATTATAGTAGTTATATTCTTGTACATAGGAGCAGTATTATAGTAGTTATATTCTTGTACATAGGAGGCAGTATTATAGTAGTTATATTCTTGTACATAGGAGGCAGTATTATAGTAGTTATATTCTTGTACATAGGAGCAGTATTATAGTAGTTATATTCTTGTACATAGGAGGCAGTATTATAGTAGTTATATTTTTATACATAGGAGCAGTATTATAGTAGTTATATTATTGTACATAGGAGCAGTATTATAGTAGTTATATTCTTGTACATAGGAGCAGTATTATAGTAGTTATATTCTTGTACATAGGAGGCAGTATTATAGTAGTTATATTCTTGTACATAGGAGCAGTATTATAGTAGTTATATTCTTGTACATAGGAGGCAGTATTATAGTAGTTATATTCTTGTACATAGGAGGCAGTATTATAGTAGTTATATTCTTGTACATAGGAGCAGTATTATAGTAGTTATATTCTTGTACATAAGAGCAGTATTATAGTAGTTATATTCTTGTACATAGGAGGCAGTATTATAGCAGTTATATTCTTGTACATAGGAGCAGTATTATAGTAGTTATATTCTTGTACATAGGAGCAGTATTATAGTAGATATATTCTTGTACATAGGAGGCAGTATTATAGTAATTATATTCTTGTACATAGGAGGCAGTATTATAGTAGTTATATTCTTGTACATAGGAGTAGTATTATAGTAGTTATATTCTTGTACATAGGAGGCAGTATTATAGTAGATATATTCTTGTACATAGGAGGCAGTATTATAGTAGTTATATTCTTGTACATAGGAGGCAGTATTATAGTAGTTATATTCTTGTACATAGGAGCAGTATTATAGTAGTTATATTCTTGTACATAGGAGGCAGTATTATAGTAGTTATATTCTTGTACATAGGAGCAGTATTATAGTAGTTATATTCTTGTACATAGGAGGCAGTATTATAGTAGTTATATTCTTGTACATAGGAGGCAGTATTATAGTAGTTATATTCTTGTACATAGGAGCAGTATTATAGTAGTTATATTCTTGTACATAAGAGCAGTATTATAGTAGTTATATTCTTGTACATAGGAGGCAGTATTATAGCAGTTATATTCTTGTACATAGGAGCAGTATTATAGTAGTTATATTCTTGTACATAGGAGCAGTATTATAGTAGATATATTCTTGTACATAGGAGGCAGTATTATAGTAATTATATTCTTGTACATAGGAGGCAGTATTATAGTAGTTATATTCTTGTACATAGGAGTAGTATTATAGTAGTTATATTCTTGTACATAGGAGGCAGTATTATAGTAGATATATTCTTGTACATAGGAGGCAGTATTAAAGTAGTTATATTCTTGTACATAGGAGGCAGTATTATAGTAGTTATATTCTTGTACATAGGAGCAGTATTATAGTAGTTATATTCTTGTACATAGGAGCAGTATTATAGTAGTTATATTCTTATACATAGGAGCAGTATTATAGTAGTTATATTCTTGTACATAGGAGCAGTATTATAGTAGTTATATTCTTGTACATAGGAGCAGTATTATAGTAGTTATATTCTTGTACATAGGAGCAGTATTATAGTAGTTATATTCTTGTACATAGGAGCAGTATTATAGTAGTTATATTCTTGTACATAGGAGTAGTATTATAGTAGTTATATTCTTGTACATAGGAGGCAGTATTATAGTAGATATATTCTTGTACATAGGAGGCAGTATTAAAGTAGTTATATTCTTGTACATAGGAGGCAGTATTATAGTAGTTATATTCTTGTACATAGGAGCAGTATTATAGTAGTTATATTCTTGTACATAGGAGGCAGTATTATAGTAGTTATATTCTTGTACATAGGAGCAGTATTATAGTAGTTATATTCTTGTACATAGGAGGCAGTATTATAGTAGTTATATTCTTGTACATAGGAGGCAGTATTATAGTAGTTATATTCTTGTACATAGGAGGCAGTATTATAGTAGTTATATTCTTGTACATAAGAGCAGTATTATAGTAGTTATATTCTTGTACATAGGAGGCAGTATTATAGCAGTTATATTCTTGTACATAGGAGCAGTATTATAGTAGTTATATTCTTGTACATAGGAGCAGTATTATAGTAGATATATTCTTGTACATAGGAGGCAGTATTATAGTAATTATATTCTTGTACATAGGAGGCAGTATTATAGTAGTTATATTCTTGTACATAGGAGTAGTATTATAGTAGTTATATTCTTGTACATAGGAGGCAGTATTATAGTAGATATATTCTTGTACATAGGAGGCAGTATTAAAGTAGTTATATTCTTGTACATAGGAGGCAGTATTATAGTAGTTATATTCTTGTACATAGGAGCAGTTTTATAGTAGTTATATTCTTGTACATAGGAGCAGTATTATAGTAGTTATATTCTTATACATAGGAGCAGTATTATAGTAGTTATATTCTTGTACATAGGAGCAGTATTATAGTAGTTATATTCTTGTACATAGGAGCAGTATTATAGTAGTTATATTCTTGTACATAGGAGCAGTATTATAGTAGTTATATTCTTGTACATAGGAGCAGTATTATAGTAGTTATATTCTTGTACATAGGAGCAGTATTATAGTAGTTATATTCTTGTACATAGGAGCAGTATTATAGTTGTTATATTCTTATACATAGGAGCAGTATTATAGTAGTTATATTCGTGTACATAGGAGCAGTATTATAGTTGTTATATTCTTGTACATAGGAGGCAGTATTATAGTAGTTATATTCTTGTACAGAGGAGGCAGTATTATAGTAGTTATATTCTTGTACATAGGAGGCAGTATTATAGTAGTTATATTCTTGTACATAGGAGCAGTATTATAGTAGTTATATTCTTGTACATAGGAGCAGTATTATAGTAGTTATATTCTTGTACATAGGAGCAGTATTATAGTAGTTATATTCTTGTACATAGGAGCAGTATTATAGTAGTTATATTCTTGTACATAGGAGCAGTATTATAGTTGTTATATTCTTGTACATAGGAGCAGTATTATAGTAGTTATATTCTTGTACAGAGGAGGCAGTATTATAGTAGTTATATTCTTGTACATAGGAGGCAGTAATATAGTAGTTATATTCTTGTACATAGGAGCAGTATTATAGTAGATATACTCTTGTACATAGGAGCAGTATTATAGTAGTTATATTCTTGTACATAGGAGGCAGTAATATAGTAGTTATATTCTTGTACATAGAAGCAGTATTATAGTAGTTATATTCTTGTATATAGGAGGCAGTATTATAGTAGTTATATTCTTGTACATAGGAGGCAGTATTATAGTAGTTATATTCTTGTACATAGGAGCAGTATTATAGTAGTTATATTCTTGTACATAGGAGCAGTATTATAGTAGTTATATTCTTGTACATAGAAGCAGTATTATAGTAGTTATATTCTTGTATATAGGAGGCAGTATTATAGTAGTTATATTCTTGTACATAGGAGGCAGTATTATAGTAGTTATATTCTTGTACCTAGGAGCAGTATTATAGTAGTTATATTCTTGTACATAGGAGGAGTATTATAGTAGTAATATTCTTGTACATAGGAGGCAGTATTATAGTAGTTATATTCTTGTACATAGGAGCAGTATTATAGTAGTTATATTCTTGTACATAGGAGCAGTATTATAGTAGTTATATTCTTGTACATAGGAGCAGTATTATACTAGTTATATTCTTGTACATAGGAGCAGTATTATATTAGTTATATTCTTGTACATAGGAGCAGTATTATAGTAGTTATATTCCTGTACATAGGAGGCAGTAATATAGTAGTTATATTCTTGTACATAGGAGCAGTATTATTTTAGTTATATTCTTGTACATAGGAGGCAGTATTATTTTAGTTATATTCTTGTACATAGGAGCAGTATTATAGTAGTTATATTTTTGTACATAGGAGCAGTATTATAGTAGTTATATTCTTGTACATAGGAGCAGTATTATAGTAGTTATATCCTTGTACATAGGAGCAGTATTATAGCAGTTATATTCTTGTACATAGGAGCAGTATTATAGTAGTTATATTCTTGTACATAGGAGCAGTATTATAGTAGTTATATTCTTGTACATAGGAGGCAGTATTATGGTAGTTATATTCCTGTATATAGGAGCAGTATTATAGTAGTTATATTCTTGTACATAGGAGGCAGTAATATAGTAGTTATATTCTTGTACATAGGAGCAGTATTATAGTAGTTATGCTCTTGTACATAGGAGCAGTATTATAGTAGTTATATTCTTGTACATAGGAGGCAGTAATATAGTAGTTATATTCTTGTACATAGGAGGCAGTATTATAGTAGTTATATTCTTGTACATAGGAGCAGTATTATAGTAGTTATATTCTTGTACATAGGAGCAGTATTATAGTAGTTATATTCTTGTACATAGAAGCAGTATTATAGTATTTTTTATTCTTGTATATAGGAGGCAGTATTATAGTAGTTATATTCTTGTACATAGGAGGCAGTATTATAGTAGTTATATTCTTGTACCTAGGAGCAGTATTATAGTAGTTATATTCTTGTACATAGGAGGAGTATTATAGTAGTAATATTCTTGTACATAGGAGGCAGTATTATAGTAGTTATATTCTTGTACATAGGAGGCAGTAATATAGTAGTTATATTCTTGTACATAGGAGGCAGTATTATAGTATTGACTTATAGCAGCAGTTACAAAACGCGTTGTAAGAGCATTAATAAAGACTCTGCTATTACAGCTGTGTGATTGTTAATGCCGGTGTTGATATTCATTGATATGAACATTTTACACCTTTCCTTGAACCATATGACAGTTCCATTCGCACTTTTGTGGAGAACATTTACTGAAGGCATTTCTATGGTTCTCCTGCATTTTACCTATTATATCTACATCTACAGATTTTCTGCAAACTGATATTTTCACAGCTTCGGCCTTGTTCTCCAAAATTATGAATGACAGAAAGTTGACGATTTTCTGAGTTTGTAGATACCGAGGAGCTCCAGAGGCTGAGGATCCGGCCACTTCCACGTATGTTCTGTTTTAGAATTTCCCTCGAGGATTCCCCTGACAGGGAGTCAAATTTGTACTTGATATAACATCTACATTTGGACTGAAAAGCTAGAGAAGAATGATATAGTCTGAAACTGTTTACAGGAGACGTTTTACAGGGTGTATGTACAAAAGGGCATTGAAGGTGTCTTTACCCCCAAACAATCGCTTGGGAGAGAAGATATTTTTTCTTCCTTTAAATGGAATCTGTCATGTAATTTTCACCAATATAGCTAACAACATTGCCGCATTCCAGACCTACCTGTGTGTACTGTGTCTTTATTCCATGTCCGGAAAAGGTGCCTTTATTTTGCTGAAAAACGGCTTCCATCTCATAAATTGGGTGAATATCCTTAGGATATATCCCCGATGTCTAATAGATGCGGGTACCAGCTCTGGGACTCATACCTATCTCTAGAACGGAAAGCTCCGCTGCCCTCTATTAATTTCTATGGGACCACCGAATACAGCCGACGGCCATGTTCCTCAGCCCCATAGAAGTTAAAGGAGCCGTGGCCGCGCTTGCGCTGTGCACTTTCCATTAATTTTTATGGGACTACCAAAAATAGCCGAGCGCATATTATTATTTTGTATTTGGTGAAGCAGCCGAATCAAACTTTTTAACAATTCGCTCATCACTAACTACTATTACACCACTGTGCCACTATGCATGTTTTATAATCCTACAAGACCTCATTAAAACCTGTAATCTCAGTCATTTCTATTTCTTCAGGACTGATTTAGGAGCTGGAGACAAATCTGCACACAGGTTTATATTTTCTGTATTTTTAGAATGAGTTTCTATGTTTACTGTTCCTTTAAGACTCGATTTTCACTGAGGTTCCGGCATTGTGTTCTTGAACCAGAGACCTCCCTAAGTGGGGATTGCTTCCGGGTATAGAACTGCAGAAAAACAAAGAATATCATTGTATCTAAAGTTCCTGGGAGTCTTCTTAGAAAGTAATACTATAGCTAATTGCAATTTATAGATCCTAGAAATGATGAGATCTCAGGGGTTTCTTTCATCCTGGAAGTCTGGAGACAGTCCTACCTCTCGGCACTCTTTAGGCTCTGTAGGAGCAGATTGCTCTGTCTATAACTGTCCATAACTTCGCACCGTCAATTCCTTCAATCTTCTTTCAGATAGCCAGTCTGTTGCCTGCAGAAATTGACTCCTGTGGTGACAAACTCAGTTGACAGCCCAGGCTTTGTAAGAGGCACGGATCTTATGTAGATGCTGCTATTTGTCCGCAGGACACCGCAAGTTTCTCCATATCTTTTATTCACTCATTTGTCTCCCGTAAAGATCACTCAACAGATGTCTTCACCTGTTTTTTCCCCAAAAAATATTACAATCTATCATTTCCTTCACGTTTTTCTCCCTCATAAATCAATGTTCAAGAATTCACTCGCACTTCCTGCAGAAAGCACTAAATTCAGCATATAAAAGGAGAACTCCATGATCAGTATTTGCTGAAATGTCATAGGAATAGTGATAAAATGAAAAAGAAGCATTTCTTTACATTTGATGTTTTTACTGCTGTACAATACTAAAAAACATATCTTTCTCCAACAGCAAGTACTACTGACAAGAGTGAGCACAAGGTAAATATGTAGTATACTTAAAGTAATACTTTAACACATGTACAAGAATATAACTACTATAATACTGCCTCCTATTCACAGGAATATAACTACTATAATACTGCTCCTATGTACAAGAATATAACTACTATAATACTGCTCCTATGTACAAGGATATAACTACTATAATACTGCCTCCTATGTACAAGAATATAACTACTATAATACTGCTCCTATGTACAAGAATATAACTACTATAATACTGCTTCCTATGTGCAAGAATATAACTACTATAATACTCCTCCTATGTACAAGAATATAACTACTATAATACTGCCTCCTATGTACAAGAATATAACTACTATAATACTGCCTCCTATGTACAGGAATATAACTACTATAATACTGCTCCTATGTACAAGAATATAACTACTATAATACTGCTCCTATGTACAATTATATACTACTTTAATACTGCTCCTCTGTACAAGAATATAACTACTATAATACTGCTCCTATGTACAAGAATATAACTACTATAATACTGCTCCTACGTACAATTATATACTACTATAATACTGCTCCTATGTACAAGAATAAAACTACTATAATACTGCTCCTACGTACAATTATATACTACTATAATACTGCTCTTATGTGCAAGAATATAACTACTATAATACTGCTCCTATATACAAGAATATAACTACTATAATACTGCTCCTATGTACAAGAATATAACTACTATAATACTGCCTCCTATGTACAGGAATATAACTACTATAATACTGCTCCTATGTACAAGAATATAACTACTATAATACTGCTCCTATGTACAAGAATATAACTACTATAATACTGCTCCTATGTACAAGAATATAACTGCTATAATACTGCCTCCTATGTACAAGAATATAACTACTATAATACTGCCTCCTATGTACAAGAATATAACTACTATAATACTGCTCCTATGTGCAAGAATATAACTACTATAATACTGCCTCCTATGTACAAGAATATAACTACTATAATACTGCTCCTATGTACAAGAATATAACTACTATAATACTGCTCCTATGTACAATTATATACTACTATAATACTGCTCTTATGTGCAAGAATATAACTACTATAATACTGCTCCTTTGTACAGTAATATACTACTATAATACTGCTCCTATGTACAAGAATATAACTACTATAATACTGCTCCTATGTACAAGAATATAACTATTATAATACTGCTCCTATGTACAAGAATATAACTACTATAATACTGCCTCCCAGGTACAAGAATATGACAACTATAATACTGCTCCTATATACAATAATATACTACTATAATACTGCTCCTATGTGCAAGAATATAACTACTCCTATTTAGAATAATTTACTACTATAATACTGCTCCTATTTACTTGAATATAACAAATATAATACTGCCTCCTACGTACAATAATATACTACTATAATACTGCTCCTATGTACAAGAATATAACTACTATAATACTGCTCCTATGTACAAGAATATAACTACTATAAAACTTCTCCTATGTACAGGAATATAGCTACTATAATACTGCTCCTATGTACAAGAATATAACTACTATAATACTGCTCCTATTTACAAGAATATAACTACTATAATACTGATCCTATGTACAAGAATATAGCTACTATAATACTGCTTCTATGTACAAGAATATAACTACTATAATATTGCCTCCCAGGAACAAGAATATGACTACTATAATACTGCTCCTATGTACAATAATATACTACTATAATACTGCTCCTATGTGCAAGAATATAACTACTCCTATTTAGAATAATTTACTACTATAATACTGCTCCTATTTACATGAATATAACAACTATAATACTGCCTCCTACGTACAATAATATACTACTATAATACTGCTCCTATGTACAAGAATATAACTACTATAATACTGTGCCTATGTACAAGAATATAACTACTATAAAACTTCTCCTATGTACAGGAATATAACTACTATAATACTGCTCCTATGTACAAGAATATAACTACTATAATACTGCTCCTATTTACAAGAATATAACTACTATAATACTGATCCTATGTACAAGAATATAGCTACTATAATACTGCTTCTATGTACAAGAATATAACTACTATAATACTGCCTACTACGTACATGGATATAACTACTATAATATTGCTCCTATGTACAATAATATACTATTATAATACTGCTCCTATGTACAAGAATATAACTACTATAATACTGCGCCTATGTACAAGAATACAACTACTATAATACTGCTCCTATGTACAATTAACAGGAATATAACTAGTATAATACTTCTCCTATATACAAGAATATAACTGCTATAAAACTGCTCCTATGTACAAGAATATACTACTATAATACTGCTCCTATTTATAAGAATATAACTACTATAATACTGCTCCTTTGTACAGTAATATACTACTATAATACTGCTCCTATGTACAAGAATATAACTACTATAATACTGCTCCTATGTACAAGTAACAAGAATATAACTACTATAATACTGCCTCCTATGTACAAGAATATAACTACTATAGTGCTCCTCCTATATACAAGAATATAACTACTATAATACTGCTCCTATGTACAAGAGTATAACTACTATAATACTGTTTTCTAGCCACTCTGGCAATACTTCTGTTGTAAACCTTTCATCAGGCTTTAAATTAACATACAAATTGAAACACTTCAACAATATTCTAATATAATAAAATCCCTGTGTGAGTGCGCTGTGTCCGTGTGTGTGTCACCAGTTTTGCACTGGGCATGCGCAGCGTGGCGTCCTATCAGGACATAGTGCTCCACATGGACACAGCGATACACACAAGTTTCACTGCAGCCTGACTGCGCAGCACCCACTCCCCCCTTCCCCCTTTCAGAATGGCAGAGCGGCAGCGGGTAGAGTGTTAGCTGTAATGTCCAGCTAACACTCAGCTTGAAACGGCCGACATCGGTGCTGGCACCCGATGTCGGCCATTTAACCTTTTCCATGCCGTGGTTCTTAGGGACCGCTGTATGGAGGGGCTAAGCATTGGGCCGCTGCTCTGCTGTGGCAGCGGCCGATGCTTAAAGGGTAAACTGAGGGAGGGAGCTCCCTGCCTCATCGGGTCCATGCGCTGTGGCAGCGTCCTGGTAGTTCACAGGCATCTGGCTTGCTGTGGTATATCTAAGCCTTATCAGGCTTCTGCTAAAGGTAGGAGCCTGATCAGGCTTAGTGTGAGTTCAATACACTGCAGTACACTATATAGTGTACTGCAGTGTATTGTAAGCCATCAGACCCACTGGATCTTCAAGAACCAAGTGTGTCTGGGTCGAAAACTGTACAAAAAAGTTACAAAATAAAAAAAAACTTCCTATATCCACACATGATTGGTTAAAAATCTAAAAACTAAAAAATACTAAACATGTTTAGTAATGCCGCGTCCGTAAGGACCTGATCTATAAAAGGATCATGTTACTTTTACCGCATGGTGAAAACCATAATAAAAAAAGAAAAACTATGATGGAATTGCAATTTTGCCCACCGCACTTCTCAAAAAATGGTATAAAAAGTGATCAGAAAAGTCATATGTATCCAAAATTAGAACCAATTAAACCATGACCATTTCCCACAAAAAATGAGCCCCTACATAAGCCAATCGTCCAATATATATATATATATGGCTTTCAAAAAATGGAGACACAATAACGTTTTTTTTTTCAAACTTGTTTTAAAAAATAAATAAAATAAAGTTAAAAAAAATGCACATATTAGGTATTGTCATGTCCGTAACGACCTGCTCTATAAAAATAGCATGGTATCCAACCCATCTGGTGAACACCATAAAAATAAAAAAATGTGCCAAAATAATCTATTTTTTAACACCTTACATCAAAAAAAGTGTAATACCAAGCAATCAAAAAGTCATATGTGACCCATAATGGTACCAATCAAACCGTCATCTCATCCCGCAAAAAATGAGACCCTACCTAAGACAATCGCCCAAAAAGTAAAAAAATATGGCTTTCAGAAAATGGAAACACAAAAACATAATTTTTTTTTCAAAAATGCTTTAATTGTGGAAACTAAAATAAAATAAAGCACATATTAGGCATTGCTGTGTCCGTAACAACCTGCTCTATAAAAATAGTGTGTTATCCAACCTGTCTGGTGAACACGGTAAAAAAATAAAATAAAAAATGTGCCAAAAAAGCAATTTTTTATCACCTTACATCACAAAAAACAGCCACCAGTCTCGGCCACCATCCACAGCCACCAGTCTCAGCTACAGCCACCAGTCAGTGCCAGCAGTCAGTGTGGTCAAGTTCCCTTGCCATTTAATATAGACTGTTTGTTTATGCACTACTGTTCTAGCGCCCGTTATTGTAAGGTGTTTAATGTCTAGTAAGTGTATATTGGTACAGAATTGATGCAAGTGTGTACAATGGTACTAGTAATACTGATGAGGAATAATCAGGCTCTGTGTGACTGGGAACTAGGGTTGATCGGGCACCAAAGTGCTTGTGTGCTCGGGTGCTCTGGCCGAACACATCGGTATGCTTGGATGCTCTACCGAGCACCCGAGCATAATGGAAGTCAAAGGGAAAACCCCAGGCACCCCCTGCTTGGAAGCGAAAAAGGGTATCTGGTTCACAAAAAAAGGTTAGAAATTGATGGAAACCCCATCAAAATGGTTTGGAAACAGCATTAAGAGAATGGCTGGATGCGTCTTGGACTCCTATTATCTATGACATAAAATAGACAACCACACAAAGGCTATATGCCAAAAGCCAGGTATGTAGAAGCCAACAATCTATCCATGAGACAGATAACAGTCAGCATACCTTACAATGGCAGCCTTGTGCACTATGAGACATTCCAAACCAGCTCTCATCTGACTGAGAGCCAGAAAGCCTCAAAGTTGTTTCACATCTGTTGGATGGCTTGGGTGGACCTGCACACCTAGATCAATATCATTAAGGGTGACAAAAAGTTTTCTGATTGTCCTAACATAATATTCAATAACCTTTTTTATACCGTTTTGTCATGTAAAAACTCATTTGCATAATCATGGACATATGGGAAAGACATGCAAATGAGCTGAATCTGCCTTGTTTTTCAGCTGAAAAACTATTTGTATGGAAAATTTGCGATCTACACTACTCATGAACAGCGCCATCTATTGGATTCATAGTCTTATGACCAGACTAATAATCTGGTCATATTAGTCTTGTCATAAGACTATGAAACCAATAGATGGCGCTGTTCATCTTGTTGGGGCGCTAGTAAGTGGGGCACCCTGCTCAACAGAGTCCACACAACGTGTAGCACTCAATCTACAATAGCCTGTGCTAACACTGAGGTGTATATCGGATTGCTGCTATCATTCACACATCTTCTAGCACTTTATCTGCGGTAATATAAGATTGCTAGGGTGTATCTGAGGACTATTGCCCTGCTTGTAATGACTCATGAACAGCGCCATCTATTGGTTTCATAGTCTTATGACAAGACTGTGAATTCAATAGATTTTAATCACAGCAAGACCTCAGCACACGTCTTATCAAGCGGCTTTTGTGGGTGCATGTCCCACCCAAGGAGTCGATAAGTAGCTTGTATCAGTAGTTTGGAGACAGCACACCAAGGACAGCATATAGCTATTCATCAAGCTATAAATGTAAACACAAAAAATAATAAAAATATATCAATGCAGATATTCATTAATCATAATGTGTGATATTTCGTCCACAATACTTCTCATTTAATTATGATGTACAATATTTCATAGAAAGCAAGAGACATAATATGTCCGTGCAGGTAACATGGGCCAAGGTTATATACGATGGAAGTTCATGATTAAATGGATAGAAGGTGGAAAATTAAAAGTGACATGATTGGAAGACAAGATAGTGTATAGTAAACGTCATGATTACAGTCAACAACTTCAGATAAATGCCATGATTACAGTCAACAACTTCAGATACCATCCAAGGGTGGGCAAAGACATTCACATACCATCCAAGGGTGGGCAAACACATAGGGGGCATAGTGTTAGCTGGTCTGTATACGGGCAGAGGTAAAGAGCTCAGATAAAGGTGTCAGGTTAGCTGGATGACCCTCAAGGAAAGATAACCATTCACAGGCTGGAGTAATCCTGTGAGGTTAATGTAGTAAACCTATTATCTGCAATGCTACTCCGGGGTATATTGTGAGCAGCATGTGAACATCAATCATACACATAAACCAGATGCAATAAGTTCAAAGAGGTTTCTTATACAAAACTGCAGGGTGTGTGATCAAGCGCACTGGGCTATAAGAGTATCACAAAGACAGTTCCGATGCATTTACCTGAGAGGCCGGTCATATCACTTCCACTGCTTGCAGTAAATCCGAGGCACGCCGTGGGATTTTATTAAGGGGTAAGCCGGTCACATGTGGGACAGGATATCCGACTTGGCCAGCGTGCGGGGTAGGCGTGAGGAGAGGGCGGTGCGCCAGGATCCATGTACCCTATCCATCTAGAGTTAGTGGCGCCATCTTGGATACTGGTGCTGCGAGAAGGAAGCCGGCGCATGCCCAGTAGTGCCGCAAATTCATAGCGGCCATCTTGGGAACTGGAAGTATCAACAGTTTGTAGATTATTCATTAAGGGCCATTTAGGAGGTTATGTCCACTAGTTGTGCAGCAATTATGGCGTGTTTCTCAACAATTAAGTGAATTGTGAGGACTAACTCTATAAAGTGCATCTGGTTTTGTGTTTTGGTGTAACATGTATATGATTATGGGTTCTATACTTTAAATGTAGTAGGGTGCCAATACCTCCCTGGAAATAGATACTATACCCACCAGCCTCAATATATCACAGACGACAATCGATGAGGATTGAGGGCAGTCTATAGTTAATTCTCTACTTGGAATAGTAAGACTATGATGCAGGGGACGGACCTATTGGAAAGAACATAAAAAGGCATATAAGTCAGAATCCAGAACATTATAAAACTAATTACATTTAAGCAAATTTATAATCCTTATTGAGGCCTCCAGGGCCCAAAGTACCCAAACAGCGGATCCATTGCATTTCCATTGAGTGTAACATTTCTTCGCGATTTTCCCCTCTGCGAGGGTTCGGTACCCAGTCAATGACCTGGAAACTGAGTTGGCTGGGTGTATGTTTATGTTCCTGAAAATGCTGTACTAATGGAGTTTCCTTCTTATTGGTACGAATATTTGATTTGTGTTGGCTAATTCTGTCCTTGATTTTTTGTGTGGTCTCATCCACGTACCCCAGTTCGCAGGGACATTTAATGAGGTAGATGACTAAGCTAGTGGTGCATGAGAAGTGGCATCTAATGTAGTATTTTTTGCCTGATGACGGATGCGTGAAAATGTTACTGTGACGGACTGAACCGTCACTGGGGCTGCTGGAGAAGCCTGAGGGCCAGCCTCCTTCCTACAGACTATGGACCGAGAACTATGGAGACCCCCTCAGACCTTTTGGGGTTACAAGGAACTATGAACCCTGATTTATGTGTGTAATTTATATGCCACATATTTCCTATTGCCCATTAAAAAGGCATGGTGTGGATTCAGCAACACAAAAAGGGTTAACTCTGCACTGAGACTCCCACTGATTGTGTTAGTGATGGGATTAAGATAGTTAATTATAATAGCAGCCGACTCCTATGATACACTCAGGAGATAATCCCATCACATGTGTCTCCTCTTCCCATTCATTCATTATGGAGGGGGTGAAGATATCTGTTTGCATGTTCATTGTTGATTGCGTCAAAGACAATGCCAGTGTGTTTGTTAATTGCGTCACAGACAATGCCATTGTGTTTGTTGAATAGGGTTAGTTTTGTGTTTAAACTGTACAGGATTGGCTGCTATGTCATGTCCTCAGTATGTCATGTGTATATAAGTCAATGCTGTGTGTTCAATAAAGAGTTCCTGTTTTACCCTTCATCATGTTGAGGCTGGTGTTTGGGTAACTGATCGACACTGGGGATTGCTATACGCTAAAGATTTGCTATACTCCCCTGGCTATACTATTAGCTCTTGTAAGAGCTGTTCCTGTTCCTGGTTCCTGTGGTGGTTTTGGTGTAGAGCGGAGTGCTTGGAGTCCTTGGGAAGCACTAGGAGCATTCATCAACGGAGGTACCCAGTCGGGGTGCTAGGAGATCCGTTACATTCTTCCGCCTGGCATTCCTGCGGGGTTGGTGGGGGATCCGTACCAGCCGTCCAGCATCCCGGTAGGCCTGGTGCAGAGACTGCGGTCCCATCTGCACCATCGGAGTTAGGGGTGCTGTCCCCCTGTGGTTGGGGAGAGAGACCGATTGTCTCCTCTCCCTTCAAGGTACACTGCCGCTGGGGAATGGAGACGATGCTCTCCTCTCCCTGCAAAACATACTGCCGCTGGGGAGCAGGACCGACTGTCCCTACTACCTGAAACTCTGGCTGCCGTTGGGGATCTGGGCCGACTGCCCAGCATCCCTGTAGGGCCGGTGGAGAGATCTCAGTCCCATCTCCACCTGCCATATGGGGTTCCCCCCAGGACCAGTCTATGAGGTCCCCTACCTCTGTAGCTGGTATTGAAGCAGGGGATACTTCAGTCGGGTCTTCCCAGTAAACTTCCACAATATCCTTCCAGCTGAAGGGCTCTGGACCTGGGTCTGACACTCTGCTCTCTCGCTGAGCCCTCTCACTGGAGTGGAACAGCTGCTGGTAGTCCTGTTCCAGCTTCATCTCCCGGGTCACCAGGTGGGCCAGGTCCTGCTCAA
Source organism: Bufo bufo (assembly GCF_905171765.1). Lineage (NCBI taxonomy): Eukaryota > Metazoa > Chordata > Amphibia > Anura > Bufonidae > Bufo > Bufo bufo. Next base: position 220,336,442 of record NC_053395.1, on the reverse strand, counting down.
TCTCATGAGTGTCGTCCCAGTTATACCTGCTCTCCCGCCACTCAAAGAGGTGAACTGGGCTTGTGTAGGGCTCCAAAACTCCAGCTCTGAAAAAGTCTCCCATAACAAGCCAGGACCATCAAACTCCTCTCCTTCTGGCTTGTCATGCTCAGCTGTCCTGGGTAGGTACTGTGCCCCATACCACCAGAGCACCTGGTAGGTATCTTCCAGCCACAGCTCCTGCCATGCAAGGTGTTCCAATTCCTTTACCCATTCCTCCCGGGGCTGCTCTCCCAGGAAGGGCATCCGCAGGGCTTCTCGCTTCTGCAACCGCTGGTCTTCCGTGGGGAGTCTCTCGTCCCGCAGATACTCCACAATACCCAGTGCCTGGTACCCTGGTACCAGATGCCTTTGCGGGCTGTATCTCGGTCATCCATGACACCCTCATCGTACTCCACTGTTGTTTCCATTCTGCTGTAGCCAGGGCGCTGTACGGATACTAGCGTTGCCCTCAATATGTTCCACTAACGGTGTCTCCAAGCTGCTCCTCCTCACACTAGGACGCTATCCCACTGCTTGCCACCAATGTAACGGATCTTCTAGCACCCCGACCGGGTACCTCCGTTGATTGATGCTCCTAGTGCTTCCCAAGGACTCCAAGCACTCCGCTCTACACCAAAACCACCACAGGAACCAGGAACAGGAACAGCTCTTACAAGAGCTAATAGTATAGCCAGGGGAGTATAGCAAATCTTCAGCGTATAGCAATCCCCAGTGTCGATCAGTTACCCAAACACCAGCCTCAACATGATGAAGGGTAAAACAGGAACTCTTTATTGAACACACAGCATTGACTTATATGCACATGACATACTGAGGACATGACATAGCAGCCAATCCTGTACAGTTTAAACACAAAACTAACCCTATTCAACAAACACAATGGCATTGTCTGTGACGCAATTAACAAACACATTGGCATTGTCTTTGACGCAATTAACAATGAACATGCAAACAGATATCTTCACCCCCTCCATAATGAATGAATGGGAAGAGGAGACACATGTGATGGGATTATCTCCTGAGTGTATCATAGGAGTCGGCTGCTATTATAATCAACTATCTTAATCCCATCACTAACACAATCAGTGGGAGTCTCAGTGCAGAGTTAACCCTTTTTGTGTTGCTGAATCCACACCATGCCTTTTTAATGGGCAATAGGAAATATGTGGCATATAAATTACACACATAAATCAGGGTTCATAGATCCTTGTAACCCCAAAAGGTCTGAGGGGGTCTCCATAGTTCTCGGTCCATAGTCTGTAGGAAGGAGGCTGGCCCTCAGGCTTCTCCAGCAGCCCCAGTGACGGTTCAGTCCGTCACAGTTACCTTTTGTAACATTACCACATTGGGAACATCCCAAGCATGGGTATGTTCCCAAGTTGGATGATCCAGTAATGGTGCATTGTGGGTCGTTTTTTCTAGATCCCAAAACAGATCTCACCAAGCGGTCGCGAATAATGGGTGGGCGTTTGTAGGACATCAGAGGTGTATGGTGAAAGACACGGGGCACTTCTCTGTAAAATCTTCCAGTGTCTGTTTATGATTTTTTTTATGGAGAGACTCCAGGTGGAGTAGGTGGTCATGCAGGGGATCCTGATGTTCTGTTTATTCCCAGGTGAGGGTTTAGGTTTAAGGAGGTCGTCCCTATTAGTGTTGTTCACGCTGTGCGTGTGTTCCATCAATACTTTTGATGGAAACCCGCGGTTAGAGAATTTATTATTCATTTGTACTATCCTTGTATCTGCTATTTCGGGATTGGATACAATTCTCTTAACCCTCATCAGTTGTGATAACGGGAGGGATTTATTCAGACCTGGTGGGTGGTAACTATTGTATAACAGTAAGCTGTTCCTGTCTGTAGGTTTAGAATATAGGTCATAGTGTAGGAGGTTATTTTCTACCTGGAGCAGGACATTGAGGAATGGGATCTTAGTCTGGCTAGTTTCCAAGGAGAAAGCAATGGATCCAACCAATGAGTTCAGGTCAAGATGGAAATTCTGCAAGTCCTCCAAAGACCCCTTCCACAAACAAAAGACATAATCAATATAGCGTAGCCAAGTCTTGACACATTTGTGAAACAGATGATGAGTATGGCCATATACTTCCTCAAAAGAATTCATATATATGACTGCAAATGTCGGTGCCACATTACATCCCATCGCGGTACCTGAAAGCTGTAAATAAAAATCATCCTCGAACAGAAAATAGTTATTTTTTAAGACAAATCTCAACAGCTCTATGATGAAGAGATTTTCCTTGTTGGAGTATTCCTGGTGTTGTACCAGGACCTCCATGACACTGTTGATACCATCCTCTGTGGGAATGTTCGTGTATAGACTGGAGACATCCATGGTAACCAAGAGTGCATCAGTTCTGTGGATGTCAAAACTCTTAGTTTTGTTAATAAAGTGTCACGGAACCATGAACCAGACGTACAACAAGAGATAAGTGAAAATAAGAAGGCTTTATTGCAAATCAAGCTATAAAGCAAAAGTCCAAACGGATGGTGAAACCGAAGCAGAGTCTTTGCGTAGCCAGAGGTCAGGAAACCGGAAGGGTAGTCAGACGAAGCCAGGATCAGGAACCAGCAGGGTAGTCAGACGAAGCCAGGATCAGGAACCAGCAGGGAAGTCAGACGAAGCCAGGATTAGGAACCAGAAGCCGCAGCAGTCTTAGAGGCATGTGAACACAGGAGGACCAAGCAAGGAACTGACGCCACAGACCTCCTATATATATGAGCTAGGCATCCAGCTCCTCCCAGTGGGAAGGAGGAGCCGCGGGGTGGAAGGCTACAAGAAACCCAGAAACCAAGATGGCCGCCAGCACATGTCAAACGAGGGAGAACAGCAAGAAGGTAAGACCATGACAGTACCTCCCCCTCAAGGGCCCCTCCTCCGCTGAGCAAAAAACGGTTTCTGAGGGAAGCGTGCGTGGAAGGCTCGGAGCAAGGCAGGAGCATGGACATCTGCGGAGGGAACCCAGGAACGCTCCTCTGGACCATAACCACGCCAATGGACCAAAAACTGCACCCGACCGCAGACCAGGCGTGAGTCCAGGATATTGCTCACCTCATACTCCTCACGATTGCCCAATTGGACCGGACGAGGCCGAGGAACCGAGGAAGTGAAACGATTACACACCAGTGGCTTCAACAGGGAGACATGAAACACGTTGGAGATCCGCATGCCAGGAGGAAGCGCAAGGGCATAGGCTACCGGGTTTACCCTGCGAAGCACTCGGAAGGGACCAACAAAGCGAGGAGCCAGCTTGGGAGTGGGCACTCGAAGGTTGAGGTTGCGGGTGGACAACCATACACGGTCTCCGACCTGGTAGGAAGGAGCAGGCGCTCGTCTGCGATCAGCCTGGAGTTTCTGGCGCTGCGCAGAGACCTCAAGGGACTTCTGGATCTGTACCCAAGAAGCACGTAGGACGGAAAGGTGATCCTCCACAGCAGGAATATCCTGGGGAGAGAATACCTCCGGTAAGACGGCAGGTTGGAACCCATAATTGGCCAAGAAGGGAGACGTCCCAGAGGAAGAGTTCACCGCCGTGTTCCTGGCAAACTCAGCCCAAGGCAGGAGGTCAACCCAATTGTCTTGGTGATCGGAGACATAGCAACGAAGGAATTGCTCCAAGGCCTGATTGGATCGTTCTGCGGCCCCATTGGACTGAGGGTGGTAGGCCGAGGAGAAGGAGAGATGAATCCCCAACTGGGAGCAAAAGGCGCGCCAGAACCTGGACACAAACTGACTCCCCCGATCCGACACAATCTCCTTGGGCAAACCGTGCAACCGGAAGACCTCCCTGGCAAAAATCGTGGCCAACTCTTGTGCAGAGGGTAACTTCTTGAGAGGAACACAGTGGCACATTTTGGAAAACCGATCCACAATCATGAGAATGACCGTATGGCCTCGGGATGCAGGGAGGTCCACAATGAAATCCATCCCCAGGTGTGACCATGGGCGCTCCCCGGTAGCTATGGGTTGCAGAAGCCCCAACGGAAGGTGCCGAGGGGACTTACTCTGGGCACAAACGGAGCATGCCGCTACATATGCGGCGATGTCGGAACGTAGGGAAGGCCACCAGAACAGACGTGAAACAGCCCAGGACAGCTGATTCTTTCCAGGATGCCCCGCGGTCTTGGAGTTATGGTAGGTTCGCAACAACCGAGTGCGCAACTCCTCAGGCACAAAACATCTGCCGTTGGGTCTCCCAGAGGGAGCACCAGATTGAGCCGCCAAAATCTGCTCACCCAGAGGAGAGGTCAGGCTGGTGCGAATGGCGGCCAAGATCTGATTCGGAGGTATGACCGAGGTCGGAATCGACTCCTCCCTGGACAGCTCGGAGTACTGCCGTGATAAGGCATCCGCCCTGATGTTCTTGGAACCGGGTAGGTAGGAGACCACGTAATTAAAACGTGACAAGAACAGAGCCCATCTGGCCTGACGTGGTGTCAATCTCTTGGCCTCAGAAAGGTAGGTCAGATTCTTGTGGTCCGTCAGGATGAGAACCGGAACCACCGAACCCTCGAGCAAGTGCCTCCATTCTTTAAGGGCCTGCACGATGGCCAATAACTCCCTGTCACCAATCTGATAGTTGCACTCCGCGGGAGACAGTTTCCGGGAGTAAAACCCACAAGGAAGCAGAGGACCCTCTGGTGTTCTACGCTGAGACAGAAGGGCGCCTACTCCCGTCTCAGACGCGTCCACCTCGAGGACAAAGGGCAACCCAGGGTTGGGATGCGACAGAATGGGAGCCGACACAAAGGCGGATTTTAGGGTCTCAAAAGCTCGGATGGCCTCGAGCGGCCAGACCTGGGAATTACTGCCCTTCCTGGTCAGATCCGTGAGAGGCTTGGCCAGCATGGAAAAGTCCCTGATGAACTTCCGATAATAATTGGCGAAGCCCAAAAAGCGCTGCAGGGAACGAAGACCACTGGGCTGGGGCCACTGTAAGACAGCCGAAACCTTCTCAGGATCCATGGAGAACCCCTCAGCGGAAATGATGTACCCTAAGAAGGTTACCTGGGATCGGTGAAATTCGCATTTCTCAAGCTTACCGAACAGCTTGTTCTCTCGTAACCGTTGCAACACTCGTCTGACATCCAGAATGTGGGCCTCCATGGATTCAGAATATACCAAGATGTCATCCAAATAGACCACCACACACTGCTGCAACAGGTCACGGAAAACATCGTTGATGAATTCCTGAAAGACTGCGGGCGCATTGCACAACCCAAAGGGCATAACCAAGGATTCATAATGACCGGTCCTGGTGTTAAACGCGGTCTTCCACTCATCGCCCGCCTTGATCCTTACCAGGTTATATGCCGCCCTCAGGTCGAGTTTGGTAAAGACCGTGGCCCCTTTAAGGCGATCGAACAGCTCGGAAATCAAGGGTATCGGGTAAGCGTTCTTGATCGTGATGCGATTGAGACCCCTGTAATCGATGCAAGGCCTCAACTCACCGCCCTTCTTTTTCACAAAGAAAAATCCAGCCCCTGCCGGGGACGAGGATTTGCGAATGTGTCCGCGTGAAAGCGCCTCCCTCACGTACTCCTCCATGGCCTCATTCTCCACTACCGACAGTGGATAGACCTTGCCACGAGGAGGAACGGCACCAGATTGTAACTCTATGGCACAATCGTATGGGCGGTGCGGAGGTAGGGCAACCGCACGCACCTTATCGAATACATCCCGGTACTCCTCGTATTCAGGAGGCAACAGAGAGTCCGAGGAAGTACACAGCAACTTGGCAGGCCCATGGATGCAACTAGCCCCACACTGCGGTGACCACGAGAGGATCTCGGCCGATCTCCAATCGAAAGTCGGATTATGCTTCTGGAGCCAGGGGTACCCCAAGACCACCGAGTAGTGTGGAGACGAAATAACCTGGAGGCAGACCGACTCTCTGTGAACGGCACCAATGGCTATCCCCACTGGAAGGGTCTCATGAGTCACGTGTGGCGGCAGAAGGGGTCTGCCGTCTATCGCCTCAAGAGCCAGTGGGGAACCTCGAGCTTGCAGAGGAATGGAATTGGCGGCAGCGAACATACTATCAATGAACAAACCACCAGCACCAGAGTCCACCAACGCCTGGGTCGTCACCGAGCCCCCGACCCAGGAGAGGACAACAGTGATCAGAGGTTTGTCAACACGGGAAACCGGGGACGAGGAGACTCCACCCAAGATCTGCCCCCGACAGGATCTCAGGTACGAGCGTTTTCCCGGACGGTTCGGACATGCCAACCGAAAATGCCCACCGAGACCACAGTACATGCATCGGCCCTCGCGTCTCCGGAGTGCCCTCTCCCCCTCGGACAGGCGAGCAAACCCCAGCTGCATGGGTTCACCCCCAGACAAGTCATCCCCAGGAGGCGTGGGAGGAGAGGGAGGCACGGGTGGGATAGCAAACGTAGGCGCCAATCTGTTAGAAGACCTCCGCAGGCTCTCCTTAAAGGAAGGTCTCTCCCTGAGTCTGGTGTCAATCAAAATCAGGAAAGAAATAAGAGCCTCGAGCTCCACTGGTAGGTCCTTAGCTGCAACCTCATCCTTCAAGGCATCCGAGAGACCATGAGAGAAAGCAGCGACCAGAGCCTCATTATACCAGCCCACCTCTGCTGCCAGGGTACGAAACTCAATGGCGTATTCGGCTACGGATCGTGAACCCTGTCTGATGGACATAAGGAGCTTCGCAGCAGAGGCAGCACGAGCCGGCACATCGAATACCTTCCGAAGAGAAGCAATGAAACCGGAAAACTCGGCAACCACCGGATCGTTGTTCTCCCATAAAGGGCTGGCCCAGGCCAAGGCCTTGTCTGCGAGCAGCGAGATCAAGAAGCCCACCTTTGATCTCTCAGTAGGAAAGGCATGTGGCAGCAACTCGAAATAAATGCCCACCTGGTTAAGGAAACCTCGGCACTGAGTTGGCTCTCCCCCAAAGCGCTGTGGAAGAGGGGCAGAACCGGACATACCCCGAAACACCGCAGGCGCAACAACAGGTGTCGGGGTAGACTCTGGCGCAACAACCGGAGCGGCAGTAGGAGCGAAATGAGCCGTGCGTTCAAGCAGGGTTTGCAACGCCACAGCGAACCGACCCAACAGGTGATCCTGCTGATCAAGTCTGGCAACCAGCGTGGGTAGCGAGGATGGCCCTGTACCGTCAGAATTCATGGCTTGGTCCTAATGTCACGGAACCATGAACCAGACGTACAACAAGAGATAAGTGAAAATAAGAAGGCTTTATTGCAAATCAAGCTATAAAGCAAAAGTCCAAACGGATGGTGAAACCGAAGCAGAGTCTTTGCGTAGCCAGAGGTCAGGAAACCGGAAGGGTAGTCAGACGAAGCCAGGATCAGGAACCAGCAGGGTAGTCAGACGAAGCCAGGATCAGGAACCAGCAGGGAAGTCAGACGAAGCCAGGATTAGGAACCAGAAGCCGCAGCAGTCTTAGAGGCATGTGAACACAGGAGGACCAAGCAAGGAACTGACGCCACAGACCTCCTATATATATGAGCTAGGCATCCAGCTCCTCCCAGTGGGAAGGAGGAGCCGCGGGGTGGAAGGCTACAAGAAACCCAGAAACCAAGATGGCCGCCAGCACATGTCAAACGAGGGAGAACAGCAAGAAGGTAAGACCATGACATAAAGTCAGTGGTATCCAAAATGAAGGATTTTCCTGATTGGGCATAGGGGCGTAAAAGTTTATCCAAAAAGATTGCGGCTGGTTGGAAGACTGAATCGCATCCTGAGACTATGGGGCAGCCTGGGAGATTTTTTAGACTCTTATGAATTTTTGGCAAAACATACAATACTGGGATTCTAGGGTACTCTGGTAACAGAAAATCTGCTACTTTTTTCTCAATTATTTTCTGTTTTAGGGCTTGTGATACCAAGTTAAGTATGGTAGATTTTACTTCAACTGTGGGGTCATAGTTAATGCATTGGTATGTGTTGGTGTCATTTAGTTGTCTAAGGACTTCCTTCCTGTAATCCTCCCTATTGAGAACGACAATCCCTCAGCACTTATCTGCTGGCTTAATTACTATGTCCTTATATACCCCGGAGTAGCATAGCAGATAATAGGTTTACTACATTAACCTCACAGGATTACTCCAGCCTGTGAATAGTTATCTTTCCTTGAGGGTCACCCAGCTAACCTGACACCTTGATCTGAGCTCTTTACCTCTGCCAGTATACAGACCAGCTAACACTATGCCCCCTAACTATGTGTTTGCCCACCCTTGGATGGTATGTGAATGTCTTTGCCCACCCTTGGATGGTATCTGAAGTTGTTGACAGTAATCATGGCATTTATCTGAAGTTAGAAAACGAGGGTTTGGCGTCACTCAATATCCAGCATCAATAGGCAAGGTAAAAGACAATGTTCAGGAAATATTATTTATTAGATGACTCACAACATGTTGTATAAAATAACAAAATAAAATGACAAAGAATGCCTAGAATAAAACTTTTTAAAAAATTGAAAAAATTACACATATAGCGTATTAGGACCTCTGTATTAAGTTCTATATTCAGTCTCTAATATTGTTGCAAAGTTCATATATGGTGAATTACCAGGTAGAGCCAATAACAGTTCAGTTGGTTTAAAGCACTTTAAGTAATTGTAGATGTACTTTACCACTCCAGTTAGCCGTGTAAGTGCTTAGCTATGGGCTGCAAGGATCGCTCCTGTTGAACGTGCGGCCGCTTGGCTGTGAGCTGCTTGGTTTGTAAGCTACAGAAATCACACCTGTTGGCCGTGCGGCTGCTTGGCTGTGAGCTGCAAGGACCTTTAGAGGCGGGTTCACCTGTCGACACTTCCCCGTATTGCTGGATATTGAAAACAGCTCTGACCTTCCAGGACCTGGCCGTGGCGTCCCACGTGGTTTAGCCGGATAGGTCAGGTGACTTCCTCTTTCAGGCGGGGTTTTCAAATAAGTACAGCGTTCGTTTATAATAATCGGTGTCTTCCTTGTATCGTCCCACACTGTCTGCCGACCATACGCGTTTCGGGATGAGATCCCTTCCTCAGTGGTACAGACAGTGGGATTAGAATGTCCTTTTTATATCATCTTTAATTGATGAGATGCATGCTGGGACAGTGGGGGACTTGGAAGACCAGGATGTGGATTTCTAATAATAGTTCATTCGTGATCATTTGGATATATATGCTTCCATACAAAAGACTATGATTACAATATTGTATATATAATATATATAAAATCTCAGTGCATCCTTACCTAGTATAATGCTATATGGATAATGTTACAATTGAAATACATAAATATAACATATATCAAAAATATAACATATATCAAAAAACGCATGTGCGCACTTGCGATTTTGGTGCGTCTTTAATACAATTGTATCAATTCAATAAAAAACTTATATATAAAATGGTAAACCAATATTAATATCTTCAGAACAATAATTTCATATGTTTATCAGATTTTTTTCCATAAAAAACAATTGGAATCTGCATACAGTATTTATATATAGAAAAATTCAACATTAGTATATTAATCCAATTAAAACAATAAATATTAAAAATATTATATTAAAAACATGACTGTTTGTAATAAAAACTCCCGATATTCAAAAAATTCCAAAAAACGCACCTGCGGTTTCGGTGCGTTTTTAGTGCGTTTTTACTAAAAACGCTAAATATGAGTTGAGGATGATACTGAGGATGTAGGGGAGCATTTCCTATATTGCACATCATAATAAAATGGTGGTATTCATATTTGAGATTGACCTTGATTGTGCTGAATGTTGTTAAGGGTACCCGAAACAAGAAAAAGGCCATCACATGGCAACGTTTAAAAAGTGCGTTGAGGATGATTTGAGAAGATTGAAGGGAAATAATTTAAGATATAATTTATCCAGGAAGGAAATAGAGGCAATCAAACAGCTACAATCCAGTAACGATATAACAATAAGACCAGCTGATAAAGGAGGGGCGATTGTAGTCCTTAATACAAATGATTACATAGAGGAATGCCTGCGACAACTGAATGAAGAGTCTACATATACTAAATTAAAACGAGACCCCACAGAGGACTACTTCAAACGACTAACACAGTATTGTAAAAAAGGCACTACTTCAGGAATTTTGTTAGAACAAGAGGCAAAGTATATTATGAATACAGAAAAGAGAATGCCAGTAATGTACTGTATTCCTAAGATACATAAGACCCTAACGAAACCTCCAGGAAGGTCCATAATATCAGGGATAAATTCTATTTCCTCTAATCTGTCAAGATATATTGATCAATTGTTACAACCGATTGTAAAGAAAATACCATCATATATCAAAGACACCACTGAAGTAATAAAAATTTTAGAAGGGATGCAATACAAGGAAGGATATATACTGGGGACATTAGACGTTAATTCCCTATACACTATAATAGATCATGAACAGGGCCTAGAAGCACTTAGTCAACAACTGATCCAGAGTGGAACTATGAATGAAAAACAAATCCATTATATAATAGAAGGGGTCAGATACATATTAATGCACAATTATTTTTCCTTCAACAGTGATTTTTATGTCCAGTGTAAGGGTACCGCCATGGGCACCAGATTCGCCCCCAGCTATGCCAATCTATTTATGGCAGAGTGGGAATCCACTGTCATTACACCTAGACTGGGGGTGGATCTGGTGCTATGGCGTCGCTATATAGATGACATCGTGTTCATATGGCAGAACACGATGTCATCTCTTATTACCTTCTTGGAAGAAATAAATATGAATAACTTGAATTTAAAGTTCACTTCCACTATAGCTATGAGGAATATCCAATTTTTGGATCTTGACATCAAAGTTGAGGGGGACAAATTAATGTGTAGTACACATCACAAATTGGTGAGCAAAAACAGCTTTATATTATACACAAGCTGTCACCTACCAAGGTGGCTCATCAATGTCCCCAAGGGTAAATTTAGAAGATTAAAACGAAATTGTACACAAGATCAACAATTCACAATAGAAGCAGAGACCTTGAAACAACAATTTATTAATAGACAGTATCCAGCCCATCATTTGGAAAAGTCACTGGAAGAGGTCAAAATGTTAGACAGAATAGATTTCTTTGTCCCTAAACAAAAACAGGTGAATGATGAAAAAATGAGAATGATCTTACCATTTCATGCCCAGTATAGGAGTATGGAGAGAATTATTGCGAAGTATTGGCACCACTTGCTTGGAGATAAGTTAGTTGGGCCCATACTTACCAATACACCTTTGATCACATACACTAGGGCTTCGAACTTGGGATTGAAGGTAGCGCCATCTATAAAGAATAGAGAACACAATATACAGAAACAGAATTGGCTATCCTTTAAAGGATTCCATAGATGTGGGCGTTGCTCTAACTGCAGAATTACTACATTCCCTAAAAAGATTCTGAAGGCAATTTCAACCCAAAATTCTTTTTTCTTGGACATCAAAGAGGGTCTAACATGCGATTCCACCAACGTGATTTATCTGATAGGACGAACAAAACGTACTTTAAAAAAGAGGATATCAGAACACGTGAATAACATAAAAAAGGGATATGAATTGCACTCTCTGTCTAAACATTATAGGGATTATCACAGGAGTGACCCATCTAGTTTGACATATATGGCTATAGAGAAAGTTGAACAACCATGGAGAGGTGGGAACCACATCCTCCGTATGTCCAGAAATGAATCGAAGAGGATCTTTGAGTTCGACTCCCTTATCCCAAGGGGTTTGAACGCAGAATTAGAACTCTTCGCATTCCTATAATGGGTCGTTGGTCTGCCTTGAATGGGACATCTGGTGTCAGGCTGTGTTATCAGCACCCAGATCTCTCCTTCTAGGCAGGCCCGCGTCCCCTTAACAACATTCAGCACAATCAAGGTCAATCTCAAATATGAATACCACCATTTTATTATGATGTGCAATATAGGAAATGCTCCCCTACATCCTCAGTATCATCCTCAACTCATATTTAGCGTTTTTAGTAAAAACGCACTAAAAACGCACCGAAACCGCAGGTGCGTTTTTTGGAATTTTTTGAATATCGGGAGTTTTTATTACAAACAGTCATGTTTTTAATATAATATTTTTAATATTTATTGTTTTAATTGGATTAATATACTAATGTTGAATTTTTCTATATATAAATACTGTATGCAGATTCCAATTGTTTTTTATGGAAAAAAATCTGATAAACATATGAAATTATTGTTCTGAAGATATTAATATTGGTTTACCATTTTATATATAAGTTTTTTATTGAATTGATACAATTGTATTAAAGACGCACCAAAATCGCAAGTGCGCACATGCGTTTTTTGATATATGTTATATTTTTGATATATGTTATATTTATGTATTTCAATTGTAACATTATCCATATAGCATTATACTAGGTAAGGATGCACTGAGATTTTATATACACTGCTCAAAAAAATAAAGGGAACACAAAAATAACACATCCTAGATCTGAATTAATTAAATATTCTTCTGAAATACTTTGTTCTTTACATAGTTGAATGTGCTGACAACAAAATCACACAAAAATAAAAAAATGGAAATCAAATTTTTCAACCCATGGAGGTCTGGATTTGGAGTCACACTCAAAATTAAAGTGGAAAAACACACTACAGGCTGATCCAACTTTGATGTAATGTCCTTAAAACAAGTCAAAATGAGGCTCAGTAGTGTGTGTGGCCTCCACGTGCCTGTATGACCTCCCTACAACGCCTGTGCATTCTCTTGATGAGGTGGCGGACGGTCTCCTGAGGGATTTCCTCCCAGACCTGGAATAAAGCATCTGCCAACTCCTGGAGAGTCTGTGGTGCAACGTGACGTTGGTGGATAGAGCGAGACATGATGTCCCAGATGTACTCAATTGGATTCAGGTCTGGGGAACGGGCGGGCCAGTCCATAGCATCAATGCCTTCATCTTGCAGGAACTGCTGACACACTCCAGCCACATGAGGTCTAGCATTGTCTTGCATTAGGAGGAACCCAGGGCCAACCGCACCAGCACATGGTCTCACAAGGGGTCTGAGGATCTCATCTCGGTAACTAATGTCAGTCAGGCTACCTCTGGCGAGCACATGGAGGGCTGTGCGGCCCTCCAAAGAAATGCCACCCCACACCATTACTGACTCAATGCCAAACCGGTCATGCTGGAGGATGTTGCAGGCAGCAGAACGTTCTCCACGGCGTCTCAAGACTCTGTCACGTCTGTCACATGTGCTCAGTGTGAACCTGCTTTCATCTGTGAAGAGCACAGGGCGCCAGTGGCGAATTTGCCAATCTTGGTGTTCTCTGTCAAATGCCAAATCTCCTGCACGGTGTTGGGCTGTAAGCACAATCCCCACCTGTGGATGTCGGGCCCTCATATCACCCTCATGGAGTCTGTTTCTGACCGTTTGAGCAGACACATGCACATTTGTGGCCTGCTGGAGGTCATTTTGCAGGGCTCTGGCAGTGCTCCTCCTGTTCCTCCTTGGACAAAGGCAGAGGTAGCGGTCCTGCTGCTGGGTTTTTGCCCTCCTATGGCCTCCTCCACGTCTCCTGATGTACTGGCCTGTCTCCTGGTAGCGCCTCCATGCTCTGGACACTACGCTGACAGACACAGCAAACCTTCTTGCCACAACTCGCATTGATGTGCCATCCTGGATAAGCTGCACTACCTGAGCCACTTGTGTGGGTTGTAGACTCCGTCTCATGCTACCACTAGAGTGAAAACACCGCCAGCATTCAAAAATGACCAAAACATCAGCCAGGAAGCATAGGAACTGAGAAGTGTCTGTGGTCACCACCTGCAGAACCACTCCTTTATTGGGGGTGTCTTGCTAATTGCCTATAATTTCCACCTGTTGTCTATCCCATTTGCACAACAGCATGTGAAATTGATTGTCACTCAGTGTTGCTTCCTAAGTGGACAGTTTGATTTCACAGAAGTGTGATTGACTTGGAGTTACATTGTGTTGTTTAAGTGTTCCCTTTATTTTTTTGAGCAGTGTATATTATATATACAATATTGTAATCATAGTCTTTTGTATGGAAGCATATATATCCAAATGATCACGAATGAACTATTATTAGAAATCCACATCCTGGTCTTCCAAGTCCCCCACTGTCCCAGCATGCATCTCATCAATTAAAGATGATATAAAAAGGACATTCTAATCCCACTGTCTGTACCACTGAGGAAGGGATCTCATCCCGAAACGCGTATGGTCGGCAGACAGTGTGGGACGATACAAGGAAGACACCGATTATTATAAACGAACGCTGTACTTATTTGAAAACCCCGCCTGAAAGAGGAAGTCACCTGACCTATCCGGCTAAACCACGTGGGACGCCACGGCCAGGTCCTGGAAGGTCAGAGCTGTTTTCAATATCCAGCAATACGGGGAAGTGTCGACAGGTGAACCCGCCTCTAAAGGTCCTTGCAGCTCACAGCCAAGCAGCCGCACGGCCAACAGGTGTGATTTCTGTAGCTTACAAACCAAGCAGCTCACAGCCAAGCGGCCGCACGTTCAACAGGAGCGATCCTTGCAGCCCATAGCTAAGCACTTACACGGCTAACTGGAGTGGTAAAGTACATCTACAATTACTTAAAGTGCTTTAAACCAACTGAACTGTTATTGGCTCTACCTGGTAATTCACCATATATGAACTTTGCAACAATATTAGAGACTGAATATAGAACTTAATACAGAGGTCCTAATACGCTATATGTGTAATTTTTTCAATTTTTTTTAAAGTTTTATTCTAGGCATTCTTTGTCATTTTATTTTGTTATTTTATACAACATGTTGTGAGTCATCTAATAAATAATATTTCCTGAACATTGTCTTTTACCTTGCCTATTGATGCCGGATATTGAGTGACGCCAAACCCTCGTTTTCTAATTTGTACTCTCAACAGCAATAGGGAGTGCTGTGTGGCAGTGCACTTATTCCATCGTATATCAGTGAGTGAGCCACCAAACCTTGAACTATTTATCTGAAGTTGTTGACTGTAACCATGACGTTTACTATACACTATCTTGTCTTCCAATCATGTCACTTTTAATTTTCCACCCTCTATCCATTTAATCATGTACTTCCATCATATATATAATTTTGGCCCATGTTACCTGCACGGACATATTATGTCTCTTGCTTTCTATGAAATATTGTACATCATAATTAAATGAGAAGTATTGTGGACGAAATATCACACATTATGACTAATGAATATCTGTATTGATATATTTTTATTATTTTTTGTGTTTACATTTATAGCTTAATAAAGGGCACCGATATGGGCCCAAAACGTTGCAATAAGCAATAAATGTTACTATGAGATTGTACCACTGGTAATATAAAATATTGAATTTAAAGCTATATGCTGTCCGTGGTGTGCTGTCTCCAAACTACTGATAGAAGTGAATCCAATAGATGGCGCTGTTCATGAGTAGTGTAGATCGCGAATATTCTAATTGCAAATTTTCCATGCAAAAGGCTGAGTGCTACATGGTGTGTGGACTCTGTTGAGCAGGGTGCCCCACTTACTAGTGCCCCAACAAGATGAACAGCGCCATCTATTGGTTTCATAGTCTTATGACAAGACTAATAATCTTGTCATAAGACTCATAGTCTAATAGTCTTGTCATAAGACTATGAAACCAATAGATGGCGCTGTTCATCTTGTTGTGGCGCTAGTAAGTGGGGCACCCTGCTCAACAGAGTCTACACACCATGTAGCACTCAGCCTTTTGAGTAGTGTAGATCGTGAATTTTCCATGTCTTTCCCATATGCCCATGTTTATGCAAATGAGTTTTTACATTACAAAACTGTATAGAAAGGTTAATAAATATTATGTTAGGATAATCAGATTATTTTTTTTCACCCTAATGATATTGATCTACGTGCGCAGGTCTACCCAAGCCATCCAACAGATATGAAACAACTTTGAGGCTTACTGGCTCTCAGTCAGATGAGAGCTGGTTTGGAATGTCTCATAGTGCACAAGGCTGCCATTGTAAGGTATGCTGACTGTCATCTGCCTTATGGATAGATTGTTGGCTTCTACATATCTGGCTTTTGGCATATAACCTTTGTGTGGTTGTCTATTGTATTTCATAGATAATAGGAGTCCAAGTCCATCCTCTTAATACTGTTTCCAAACTATTTTGATGGGGTTTACATCAATTTCTAACCTTTTTTTGTGAACCAGACACCCTCTCTTCTTCAGAGCAGGGGGTGTCTGTTTTGATGCTCGGGTCTCCCATTGACTTTCATTGTATTAAATTGTACTCGAGCACCTGCAGTATTTGGCCGAGCACTGCAATGTGCCAAGCATACGATGCTCAAGCCAAACAGCAGTTTCGGCCGAGCATGCTCGCTCAACACTACTGGGAGCCACCTGGAGGGACCTTTCTTTTCTGCATTTTATGTAGAATGTTTCTGTCCTCCACTGGTTGATATCTTTTGTGAAATATACTCAGAAATATAGCACCTATGAACCAGTGTAGTTGCTGACACTTGTGTAGAGCGGACTGTAGAGGGTGATATCTTTCACCATCATCTTAGGTAGGGATTTTTTTCTGTAAGAGCAGTGACATAATAAGTATCCAAGCCATATTGATTTATTGTATGAATTAAGGAGCGGCTTAGATTCCTCTCTTGATAGTAACTATATCATAAGTTAAAGGAGTCGTCTCACTTCAGCAAGTGTCATTTATCATGTGGACAAAGTTAATACAAGCCACTTACTAATATATTGTGATTGTCCATATTGCTTCCTTTGCTGGCTGGATTCCTTTTTCCATCACATTATACACTACTCGTTTCCATGGTTACAAGACCACCCTGCAATCCATCAGTGGTGGTCGTGCTTGCACACTATAGGAAAAAGCGTCAGCCTCTCCAGTGGCCGGGACCATCGGAGGGCACATAGGCTAGTGCTTTTTCCATTATTGTGGAAGCACGACCACCACCGATGGATTGCAGGGTGGTCTGTAACCATGGAAATGAGCAGTGTATAATGTCATGGAAAACTGAAGCCAGCAAAGGAAGCAATATGGATAATAACAATACATTAGTAAGTGCCTTGTATTCACTTTCTCTACATGATAGATGCCATCTGCTGAAGTTAGACAACCCCTTTAAGGATATTAGATTTTGGACACAGGACGTTGATCCGGAAATTTTTTCTCATTGTCATATGTATTAGGAGTTGGGATGGAATTTTCCCTCTAATATGGGGTAATTGGCAGGATTTTTATCTTCCTCTGTATCCACATAGTAGAGTTATAGTTATGGATAGATGTGACTATAGGGGGCACTTGCTAACTATCACTACACATAATAATCCTGCACGCAGTGTCCGCTGTATTATTCCCTATATATTTCTCTTGTTCTACCACAAATTCAATTCTGTCTTTGTCCTTTTGTACAGAATCTGCGGCAGCGGCGAGGAGGAGGACGTGTTTATGCCCCGGGCCTTCTCTGATACCTCACTGTGTTATTAAGATACTTTATAGGACTAACATATCAGACATAATGGGACAGTATATCAGTCACTGAGACTCCCAGCTCCGAGGACGCTTCTACTGGAGCTCCACATTCTGTTCAGGAGGGAAGAGGATGCCATTATATAAGCTCCTATGTGGACTTCAGTCTGTTTTATGTACAAATGTAGAAAACAGAGATTACGCGGATTCAGCGACAACCCCCCCCCGCCCCCCTGCCTGTTATCTTCATTACCACCTGAATATCATGACTCAAAATGCACAGATCTCATACAGCCCCATAGCAAAACTTGCCCCCAAAATTTAGCTTTTTTTCAATTAAATGGAGGAATTTTTTGAAAAAAATGCTCAACCTGACACCTTTTACTCGACTTCTGTGTTGGAAACATTGGAACAGATGCTTCATAAATATGCCGATCATTCTCAACACCCTTTCACTTCCCTAAACCACCAGTGATGTTACCATAATCTTCTTTACAGTCCCAGATCACCAGGGATGTTACTATTAACACCATCACTACATTAGACTATCAAGGATGCGACCCATTGCTGCAGGTGAAAGAAAGGCTATCCTCTCAATAAGAAATATCAGCAGTGTTTAAAGGGGTTGTTTCCGACATAACCCCTTCTTCACCCTTTGAGTGGAGTGATGATGCCCTCCCTTGCCCTGCGCTGAATCAGGCAGGGTAAGTGCGTTTTCAGCATGTGTGTATGGGAATGCTAGGCGGAGGCTTCCTCCTAGCAGTGAGCCCGTTGCTTTAGCACTTCCCTAGCCTCTAATACAGCCTATGTGGCAGCGCTAAATCCCGCCCATTAGTGCCGATGACGTCACAGGGAACACTGCTGGGTGGAAGCCTCCTCCCAGCAGAGTAAAAATATAAACAAAACAGCCATAGTTCATCTGTAAAAATATCGTGATATCGTGATTGTTCAATGATGGAAATAAATATAAAGTGCAAACAATTATTCAAATAATATTAGTGTTCCATGTACATGATTGTCAATAAACCTACATAATTGTGCCCAGTGAGTATTAATTAAAAATTGAATTGGAAGCAGTGGCCACCCTCCCTGGACCTTCCAGCATTGCTGCACCTATGTGACCACCCCAGGGGTATACAGGGAGCACCCAAGGACCTCCTTGAAGGTGATCCCTGAAACTAATTAGGACAGGGAACCCAGGTGTCACCTTTGTGTGATCCAGAGTTCTTGTCCAGGTCAAAGGGGGGAACATAGATCATATCACATATTAGGAGCAAAATAAAATGTATGGCTGGTTAATATCATCATCAAAATTACCAGACGGCAGCGCCACGAGTCCGCCATTCCCATGTCCCAAGAGGGGCAGAGGAGGGGCGGAATCAAGTGACAATGACGTACGAGCAATAAAAGCGGTCACAATTCATGTGGCTTCCTAACATCTATATATCATTAATCTATCACAGACAAAGTAAGTAGTTCAATCGTGAATTGCCTGTATGGTCCTTCTATTCAACCGCCAGTGTGACTGCTCCAAATATTCGACCAATCATTCATGTCCTACAAGAGAAACAGAAGAAAAATCTAATTTATAAAAATGGCACATGTTATTTCCCACACATTAAAGTTTCAGACCCATGTTCCCCCTTTGACCTGGACAAGAACTCTGGATCACACAAAGGTGACACCTAGGTTCCCTGTCCTAATTGGTTTCAGGGGTCACCTTCAAGCAGGTCCTTGGGTGCTCCCCGTATACCCCTGGGATGGTCACATAGGTGCAGTAATGCTTGAAGGTCCAGAGAGGGTGGCCACTGTTGGCTAATGACACGGACCGGTGATGACACACGGGTTTACTGCGGCCTCGCCAGCCGCACGAACTGTAATTTGCGGGGCAGCTAGCTAATAGGTTTACTTATAGTCCAATCGCGTACAGTGCTCGGACGTAATACAAGGGGCGTGCCGGCCAGGATGGGCAGGAGCACGCGCTCTCAGGGTTGTCGAGCGAGCGGCCATCTTTAATGTGGTTTCTATACTTCTAGATATAATCCCGTGTCTCGCGCATGCGCAAGTCGCTTTTCCGGACGCCAAGTTGGTTCCTACACGCTATCGAGACCATGTGTGACTGCTCCATATGATTTTAAGGTTCCAATCAATTTTTAATTAATACTCACTGGGCACAATTATGTAGGTTTATTGACAATCATGTACATGGAACACTAATATTATTTGAATAATTGTTTGCACTTTATATTTATTTCCATCACTGAACAATCATAATATCACGATATTTTTACAGATGAACTATGTTTTTTAATGTCACCTTTACGTTTATACACTGTTTTATTGATTATGTAATTTTATTGTGTGTATATTGCTTGCACTATTTATATATGACACTGTGCACATGTGGATTCAGCTAGACAAAGGCTCTATTGAGAGAGCTGAAACATTGCTGCTTCATAAACCATCCACCTATTTTCATTACAATTTTGGAGTACTGCCGTCTTTTCACATATATTTACATGGGACCTTGGTCTCAGGTCCTTAGAAGGATTTGCACCCGCCATTAGTGTGTGCTGCTTTTTTCTTTTCTTTAGATATGAGATAGATAGATGGTAGATAGATAGGATAGATAGATAGATAGATAGATAGATAGATAGATAGATAGATAGATAGATAGAGATATGAGATAGATAGATAGGATAGATAGATAGATAGATAGATAGATAGATAGATAGATAGATAGATAGATAGATATGAGATAGATAGATAGATAGATAGATAGATACTGTAGATAAAATGTTTTCTGCTACTAAGTTTCCACTTCTTTCTTCTGTACTTGGCTGTTATTGTTGCGGACTTTGGGGCGCAGGTATAAGGGTAGGTGGCTGTTATACACTGTATTTGGGTGATACCTGCAGTGTACCTACCTATTGTCATCTCTCTGCTCAGCCACAAGACATTTTCTACTAGACGGCTCCAGGAGCAGAGAATCAGTCTGCAGTGAACACAGGTAAGGACAAGACATTTTTAAGACTTTCAATCGGTTTCTGTCACCTTGAAAGCAGGAAGGAGTCAGCCTGGCTTGTGAAGTTCAGTCTGCAATCACAGATTTGTTCTGCACCACAAAAGGACAATTCTCTCCTGTGATAGTTGTGTACAAAGACATTGTCTGTTCTGTGTCAGGTCATCGCAGAGAAGGGAAATTGCTTTGGGTGGCCCCTGCATATAAGAGGCAGCACCAACCCAGCTAACAAGGAATTTAGAGCTGTGAGGCAGGATCACATATGGCAGTCAGATTCAGTGCCCATTAAGCAGAGGTACATAAAGTACAGTGTAGGAAGAATACAGTGATGTCACAGTACAAGGATAGTAAACGCAGTGATGTCACAGTACAGAGATAATAAACAGAGATGTCACAGTACAGAGATAATAAACAGAGATGTCACAGTACAGAGATAATAAACACAGTGATGTCACAGTACAGGGATAGTAAATGCAGTGATGTCACAGTACAGAGATAATAAACACAGTGACGTCACAGTACAGAGATAATAAACACAGTGATGTCACAGTACAGGGATAATAAACACAGTGATGTCACAGTACAGGGATAATAAACACAGTGATGTCACAGTACAGAGATAATAAACACAGTGATGTCACAGTACAGGGATAATAAACACAGTGATGTCACAGTACAGGGATAATAAACACAGTGATGTCACAGTACAGGGATAATAAACACAGCGATGTCACAGTACAGGGATAATAAACACAGCGATGTCACAGTACAGGGATAATAAACACAGTGATGTCACAGTACAGAGATAATAAACACAGTGATGTCACAGTACAGAGATAATAAACACAGTGATGTCACAGTACAGGGATAATAAACACAGTGCTGTCACAGTACAGAGATAATAAACACAGCGATGTCACAGTACAGGGATAATAAACACAGTGATGTCACAATACAGGGATAATAAACACAGTGATGTCACAGTACAGAGATAATAAACACAGTGACGTCACAGTACAGGGATAATAAACACAGTGACGTCACAGTACAGGGATAATAAACACAGTGCTGTCACAGTACAGAGATAATAAACACAGCGATGTCACAGTACAGGGATAATAAACACAGTGATGTCACAATACAGGGATAATAAACACAGTGATGTCACAGTACAGAGATAATAAACAGTGATGTCACAGTACAGGGATAATAAACACAGCGATGTCACAGTACAGAGATAATACACACAGTGATGTCACAGTACAGAGATAATAAACAGTGATGTCACAGTACAGGGATAATAAACACAGTGATGTCACAGTACAGAGATAATACACACAGTGATGTCACAGTACAGGGATAATAAACACAGTGACGTCACAGTACAGGGATAATAAACACAGTGACGTCACAGTACAGGGATAATAAACACAGTGCTGTCACAGTACAGAGATAATAAACACAGCGATGTCACAGTACAGGGATAATAAACACAGTGATGTCACAATACAGGGATAATAAACACAGTGATGTCACAGTACAGAGATAATAAACACAGTGACGTCACAGTACAGGGATAATAAACACAGTGACGTCACAGTACAGAGATAATAAACACAGTGATGTCACAGTACAGGGATAATAAACACAGTGATGTCACAGTACAGGGATAATAAACACAGTGATGTCACAGTACAGGGATAATAAACACAGTGATGTCACAGTACAGAGATAATAAACACAGTGATGTCACAGTACAGGGATAATAAACACAGCGATGTCACAGTACAGGGATAATAAACACATTGACGTCACAGTACAGGGATAATAAACACAGTGACGTCACAGTACAGAGATAATAAACACAGTGATGTCACAGTACAGGGATAATAAACACAGTGATGTCACAGTACAGGGATAATAAACACAGTGATGTCACAGTACAGGGATAATAAACACAGTGATGTCACAGTACAGGGATAATAAACACAGTGATGTCACAGTACAGGGATAATAAACACAGTGATGTCACAGTACAGAGATAATAAACACAGCGATGTCACAGTACAGGGATAATAAACACAGTGATGTCACAGTACAGAGATAATAAACACAGTGATGTCACAGTACAGGGATAATAAACACAGTGATGTCACAATACAGGGATAATAAACACAGTGATGTCACAGTACAGAGATAATAAACACAGTGACGTCACAGTACAGAGATAATAAACACATTGACGTCACAGTACAGGGATAATAAACACAGTGATGTCACAATACAGGGATAATAAACACAGTGATGTCACAGTACAGAGATAATAAACACAGTGATGTCACAGTACAGAGATAATAAACACATTGACGTCACAGTACAGGGATAATAAACACAGTGATGTCACAGTACAGAGATAATAAACACAGTGATGTCACAGTACAGGGATAATAAACACAGTGATGTCACAGTACAGGGATAATAAACACAGTGATGTCACAGCACAGAGATAATAAACACAGTGATGTCACAGCACAGAGATAATAAACACAGTGATGTCACAGTACAGGGATAATAAACACAGTGATGTCACAGTACAGAGATAATACACACAGTGATGTCACAGTACAGAGATAATAAACACAGTGATGTCACAGTACAGAGATAATAAACACAGTTATGTCACAGTACAGAGATAATAAACACAGTGATGTCACAGTACAGGGATAATAAACACAGTGATGTCACAGTACAGGGATAATAAACACAGCGATGTCACAGTACAGAGATAATAAACACAGTGATGTCACAGCACAGAGATAATAAACACAGTGATGTCACAGTACAGGGATAATAAACACAGTGATGTCACAGTACAGAGATAATACACACAGTGATGTCACAGTACAGAGATAATAAACACAGTGATGTCACAGTACAGAGATAATAAACACAGTTATATCACAGTACAGAGATAATAAACACAGTGATGTCACAGTACAGAGATAATAAACACAGTGATGTCACAGTACAGAGATAATAAACACAGTGATGTCACAGTACAGAGATAATAAACACAGTGATGTCACAGTACAGGGATAATAAACACAGTGATGTCACAGTACAGGGATAATAAACACAGTGATGTCACAGTACAGGGATAATAAACACAGTGATGTCACAGTACAGAGATAAACACAGCAATGTCACAGTACAGGGATAATAAACACAGTGATGTCACAGTACAGGGATAATAAACACAGTGATGTCACAGTACAGGGATAATAAACACAGTGATGTCACAGTACAGGGATAATAAACACAGTGATGTCACAGTACAGGGATAATAAACACAGTGATGTCACAGTACAGGGATAATAAATACAGTGATGTCACAGTACAGGGATAATAAACACAGGGATGTCACAGTACAGGGATAATAAACACAGTAATGTCACAGTACAGGGATAATACACACAGTGATGTCACAGTACAGAGATAATAAACACAGTGATGTCACAGTACAGAGATAATAAACACAGTGATGTCACAGTACAGAGATAATAAACACAGTGATGTCGCAGTACAGAGATAATACACACAGTGATGTCACAGTACAGAGATAATAAACACAGTGATATCACAGTACAGAGATAATAAACACAGCGATGTCACAGTATAGAGATAATAAACACAGTGATGTCACAGTACAGAGATAATAAACATAGTGATGTCACAGTACAGAGATAATAAACACAGTGATGTCACAGTACAGGGATAATAAACACAGTGATGTCAGAGTACAGAGATAATAAACACAGTGATGTCACAGTACAGGGATAATAAACACAGCGATGTCACAGTACAGAGATAATAAACACAGTGATGTCACAGTACAGGGATAATAAACACAGCGATGTCACAGTACAGGGATAATAAACACAGAGATGTCACAGTACAGAGATAATAAACACAGCGATGTCACAGTACAGGGATAATAAACACAGAGATGTCACAGTACAGAGATAATAAACACAGTGATGTCAGTACAGGGATAATAAACACAGTGATGTCAGAGTACAGAGATAATAAACACAGTGATGTCAGTACAGGGATAATAAACACAGAGATGTCACAGTACAGAGATAATAAACACAGTGATGTCAGTACAGGGATAATAAACACAGTGATGTCACAGTACAGAGATAATAAACACAGTGATGTCAGTACAGGGATAATAAACACAGTGATGTCAGAGTACAGAGATAATAAACACAGTGATGTCACAGTACAGGGATAATAAACACAGCGATGTCACAGTACAGAGATAATAAACACAGCGATGTCACAGTACAGAGATAATAAGCACAGCGATGTCACAGTACAGGGATAATAAACACAGAGATGTCACAGTACAGAGATAATAAACACAGTGATGTCACAGTACAGGGAGAATAAACACAGTGATATCACAGTACAGGGATAATAAACACAGTGATGTCACAGTACAGAGATAATAAACACAGTGATGTCACAGTACAGGGATAATAAACACAGTGATGTCACAGTACAGGGATAATAAACACAGTGATGTCACAGTACAGAGATAATAAACACAGTGATGTCACTGTACAGGGATAATAAACACAGTGATGTCACAGTACAGAGATAATAAATACAGTGATGTCACAGTACAGGGATAATAAACACAGTGATGTCGCAGTACAGGGATAATAAACACAGTGATGTCACAGTAAAAGGCTCACTTGGCCTCAGGGGTGCTGGCTCGCTTGGCCTCAGGGGTGCTGGCATGCTTGGCCTCAGGGGTGCTGGCTGGCTTGGCCTCAGGGGTGCTGGCAGGATTGGCCTCAGAGGTGCTGGCTGGCTTGGCCTCAGGGGTGCTGGCTGGCTTGGCCTCAGGGGTGCTGGCTGGCTTGGCCTCAGGGGTGCTGGCTCGCTTGGCCGGGCAGAAGGAGTGTGGGAGACTGTGAGGCCTTTTTTCTCCAAGCTGCTCCAGAAAAAAAAAATTATTTCATTACACCTCAGGTCAGACCACCAATCAGACCCCCAATGTTAATCAGACCTCAGCTAACAGCCCCAATAAGATCCCCAATGTTAATAAGACCTCAGATAACACCTCAGCTCAGACCCTAATATGAATGACCCCCAATCAGACCTCAGATAAGAGCCCCATGCCTTATAGCAACCCCCAGTAGCCTCATAGCAGCCCCCAGTGCCTCTCACCAGCCCCCAGTGCCTCTCATTCAGCTCCCAGTGCCTCTCATTCAGCTCCCAGTGCCTCTCAATCAGCTCCCAGTGCCTCTCACCAGCGGCCCCCCAGTGCCTCTCCATCAGCCCCCAGTCAGTGCATCTCCATCAGCCCCCAGTGCGCCCTCCCGGTATTAAAATCATTGGTGGGCAGTGCACCCTCCCCCCCTCCCCTTTATTAAAATCATTGGTGGGCAGTGTGCCCTCCCCCTCCCCTTTATTAAAATCATTGGTGGGCAACGTGACCTCCCCCCCTCCCCTGTATTAAAATCATTGGTGGGCAGTGCGCCTTCCCCTGGTATTAAAATCATTGGTGGGCAGTGCGCCCTCTTCCCCCTCCCCAGTATTAAAATCATTGGTGGGCAGTGGGCCCCCCCACCACGGGCCCCCCACCACAATATTAAAATCATTGGTGGGCAGTTCGCCCTCCCCCAACCTCCCCTCCCCAGTATTAAAATCAATGGTGGGCTGTGCGCCTTCCCCCCGGTATTAAAATCATTGGAGGGCAGTGCGCACCCCCCTCCCCAGTATTAAAATAATTGGTGGGCAGTGCACCTTCCCCCAACCCCCCCCAACATTGGTGGCAGCGGCAGTTCCAATCGGAGTGCCAGAAGTGTAATGCTGGGGCTCCGATCGGTTACCATGGCAGCCAGGACGCTACTGAAGTCCTGTCTGCCATGGTCAGTTAGTCAGCAGCATACTTACATGCGCTGTGGCTGCCCGATGCTCCTTCTTCTTGTAACTAGTCTGAGGTCTGTGCGGCGCATTGCTTATGCTTATAGCAATGCGCCACACAGACCTGAGACGAGTTACAAGAAGAAGGAGCGTCGGGCGGCCACAGCGCATGTAAGTATGCTATAGAGTAACTGACCATGGCAGACAGGACTTCAGTAGCGTCCTGGCTGCCATGGTAACCGATCAGAGAACACCTTACCCAAACCCGAACTTCTCTGAAGAAGTCCGGGTTCGGGTCTGGGTACCACATTCAGTTTTTTATCATGCGCGTGCAAAACGTTTTGCACCTGCATGATAAAAACTGAACAACGCAATGCAATTGCAGTCAAAACTGACTGAAGTTGCGTGCCCACTCGCGCGTGTTTCCCGCAATGCACCCGGGACGCATCCGGAGCAAATCCGGGACGCTCATGTGAAAGAGGACATAGGTTACTTTTACATTAGCATTAATATCCGTCATAGGTTCTCAATACCGGAAAAAAACACTTCCGTTTTGTCCCTATTCATTGTCAATGGGGACAAAACTAACTGAACAGAACAGAATGTTTCAAAATGCATTCCGTTCCATTCTCATACCAGAGAGAAAACCGCGGAGAGCAAACCGCAGCCAGCTGCGCACTGGCATAGCAATAGGGGTCGCAGCGGTCGCAATTGCGACTGGGCCCCTCAAGCCAGGAGAGCCACAGTAAACCCCCCCCCATCATTGGTACCCAGTGCGCCCTCCCCCTCCCCCCCATCATTGGTGGCAGCGGCTGTTCCGATCGGAGTCCCAGCATTACACCGCACTTGCTTGTGGATGCTATGCGATTTTCACACAGCCCCATTCATTTCTATGGGGCCTGCGTTGTATGAAAAACGCAGAATATAGAACATGCTGCGATTTTCACGCAACGCACAAGTGATGCGTGAAAATCACCGCTCATGTGCACAGCCCCATTGAAGTGAATGGGTCCAGATTCAGTGCGTTCGCCTCACGCATTGCACCCGCGTGGAAAACTCGCCAATGTGAAATCGGCCTAAACCTATCATGTGTGATTCATGCTGAGCTGATTGATGTATCTAAGTCTATCATGTGTGATCAGGCTCAGACTGGCCCACAGGGGAATCCCCCGGTGGGCCCCTGAGCAAAGTGGGCCCCTATTCTCCCACCCACTGCACAAGTGGCACATAACACAATAGACTCAACCAGCCTATGTTCATATAAAAACTTGTTAGATTATTTATTATATTTGAATGTATCCGTATGGTGAGCCCCCAAAATAAATTTTACTGGTGGGCCCTATTTACCCCAGTCCCACACTGTGTGTGATTCATGCTGAGCTGATAGTCTATCATGTGTGATTGAGCTTTCCGTTGACTTGTCCTGCAGTTCAGGAATGTATGGGGCTGTTGTGATGAGAGGCATTATTCAGCCAAACAGCGGGTTTCATGCATCTCAGAATAATGCAGAATGCTGCGTGCAGACTGTGACGTGCTGAGGTTCTAGCACACATTTCCATTACACCGTGGGGCAGCGTTTGTGAAGAGTATACAATGCTTTATAGCACAAATTGCACTTTGCAAACAGAAAATAGAACTGAATAAAATTCCAAAGAGATCTTCACAAAATTAAATCCTAAATCACAAAAATAAACTATGAGCTACAAATTACGCGCAATAGAAAAAATGAATTACTGATAAAATGCGGACTGCTTGTTACTAAGTCACAGTTATTGACTAACACATTGTAACTAATCACACAGACACTGCACCGTTCATGTCTTTTATGGTGAACACAGAGTAAACATCCTCAGTGCAGGGAAAGGTAAGTGAACCCTTGCATTGAATAATCTGTAAATCATGTTTAGCAGCAATCACCTGCACCAAATGTTTCCTGTAGATACCAATCAGATTTGCACAATATTGAGGAGGAGGTTTGGACCATTCCTTCCTTCAAATGTGTTTCAGTTCACCTGTGTTTCTGGGATTCCTTGTGTGCACAGGCCTCTTCAGGTCAGGCCACAGTGTCTCCATAGGGTTAAGGTCAGGAATATGACTTAGCAATTCCAAAACACAAATCTTTTTCAGCCGCTGATTTACTTGTATGTTTGGGTCATTATCTTCTTGCATAATCCGTCTCTCCAGCTCAAGGTCATGGACACTGTCCTTACATTCTCCTGTAAAATGTTTTCATCCACCTTAGAATTCATTGTTACTTTAATGCAAGATGGTTCCACCAGCCCCAAAATGCAATGCTCTCTCCACCAAACACAAAACATGATGCCCCTTCCATCACCCAAAAACCATGATGCCCTCTCCATCAGTCCCTAACCATGATGCCCTCTCCATCAGTCCCTAACCATGATGCCCTCTCCATCAGTCCCTAACCATGATGCCCTCTCCACTAGCCAATCATGCCCCCTCCAGCAGCCCTAAACTATGATGTCTTCTCCAGCAGCCCCAAACCATGATATCTTCTCCAGCAGCCCCAAACCAGGATGTCCCCTCTACAATCCCCAACCTATGATACTTCCTCCACCAACCCCAAACCATGATGCCGCCTCCAATAGTCCAGAACCATGATGCCCCTTCCATCATCCGCAAACCATGATGCAGCCCCATATCATGATGTTTTCTTCACAAGCCCCAGATCATGATGTTTTCTCCGCCATCCCCCAAACCATGATGCCTCCTCCACCAGCCCCAAACAATGATGCCTCCTCCACCAGCCCCGAACCATGTTGTCTTCTCTGCCATCCCAAACCACGATGCATCCCCCACCAACCCAAAAGCCATGGCAGCTCCTCCATAAGCCCCAAAACATAATGCCTCCTACACCAGCCCCAACCATGATGCTCTCTCAACATTCTTCATAGTTATGAGGTTTTGGTGGTACACATTGTACTTTTTCCTCCTAACACAGCATCATGGAAGGACATCACAAACAGAACCTCTTTTGTCAAGGCTCATTACAAGTTTGCCCAAGACCATCTAGATTTTCCACAATGTTGCTGACGAAGTTATATGGAGCGATCAGACAAATGTGGACTTTTTTAGCACACCGACACGAAAACTTGGGTTCATGAGAGGAATTTTAAGACAAATTGAGGTCATTTTGACAAATTGGTTTGGACTCAGCAATATGAGGCCTCAGTAGAGGAGCCATGGTGCACAGGACTCTCCCACCGTAATATAATTTAGGAAACTTGATGAGATACATGTTATAAAGGAAGGTCTGCTCTCTATCAACATAGACATATTTCTACAGTGTAGGATTTATGACCGCGTCGTCACCTCCTCTGTTTTCTTTTACTCCCAAATCTGATCTACTTCCCTCCTTCTGGGCAAATTGTGTAACACAATTACAGGAAAGGAGAGAAAGTCGCGGGGGCCTGGGCGAGCAGAGCGCCGTGTGCTGCTCACAATGTAACCGCTTTCTTCACTGACGGCTTTTACAATGTTGTCTTGATTATGAGTATTGATTCGATGCAAATAAACGGCCCCTCTGGCTTGGTGGAGGCCACTGGAGCAGGACAGCCCCATAAATATTATTTCCACCTACCTCCCAGTTCTGGGCTCCAGCGGAGCCTGTGGCAGAAATAATCTGGGCGTCTTTCAATTAATAATCATTAAATATTATGTTTCTGTGGCCCAGGTGGAAAGATGTGAGCTGAATGAAATGTGAGCGAGGCATCGCATCAAGAAGGTCACAGCGGTGAGCAATGGCTCTGCTGCTACTTCAGAGACCAGCCCTTAAAGGGACATTAACTTTGAAGTCATCAGCTTGTAAAAGGACACCATTGGAAGAGGAAAAGTTCATATCCTTTAGGGCCATTGGCTGTTTTGCGGTATGCAAAACACAGATAACGGCAGCGTGCGTCCCTCATTTTGCGGAATGGAACGGCTGCCCCCTAATAGAACAGTCCTATCCTTGTCGGTAATGCAGACAATAATAGGACAAGTTTTATAAGTTTGTGGATGCCACGGAACAGACGTGAGGATGCGGTCAGCACACGGAGTGCTGTCCGCATCTTTTGCGGCCCCATTCAAGTGAAAAAAAAAAAAAGCAGATCGGATGCGGACCCAAACCACGGTTGTGTGCATATTGTGGCCGGGACACGATCTGAGATGGGCGATGAGCAAAGGAAAATGGTGAATAACGCCACCATAAAAATTCAATACCTAGAATGCCATCGGTATCAAACAATGACCCCATTCAATAGTCACATATCATATAGTGCCGCCATTATAGTAAGACTATAGTAGCACCATGGGGTGCAAGATATGTAACAGTCCCATACAATTTAACCATAATTTGCCTTATAGTACTTGATATTCCCATAAAGAGCAGTATCATACAATGCCAAAAACAGTCCCATCCAATGGCCACATAATATTTCCTTATAGTGCTTAAAGTGTAGCTGTTGTTTTAGGTAATTTTTCAGAGTGAGCTTCCATGTGGGTGTACATGAGCAATAACACCCTACCTGGTCTTTATATGCCTTATATCTGACATTTGTATAGCTGTTTTTCCCTGTGCAATCTGTCCATCATTGTTTCTAAGCTGGCAGTGGAGACTGGTGATGTCCGCCCATACACCGCACGGGGAGAAGCAGCAGCAGAAATGGAGGACGGTTACTTGTTCTCTTCATTTATGGAAAGAAGAATAAACAACAGTTACTTGTTAAATAACAGTGATGGAAATGTAACAGATAGCAGCGCTAGACAATGAGACAATATTTAAATAAAGAAGAGCTTAACTAATATTGTCATATAGTGCTTACATAATATTGCTGTATAGTGCTTATATAGTAATGCCATATAGTGCTTATATATTATTGCCATATGGTGCTTACATAATATTTACTATATAGTGCTTACATAAAAAAGCTATATAGTGTTTATGCAAAATTACCATATAGTGCTTACATAATATTGTCATATAGGGGCACATTTATTAAGACCGGCGTTTTTGAGACGCTGGTCTTAATAAACCCCTATTGCGGGCAGAGGATCCGCTGAAGTTATGAAGAAGCGCCGGCCTCTCCATAACTTTGCCGCATCTAGTGCCAGTTCTAAATGTAAGACGGCTTCCTTGATGTCTTACATTTAGGCCTCATGCACACGTCCGTGCCGTTTTTTGCCGTCCACAAACCGCGGATCCGCAAAAAACGGAAGCCGTCCGTGTTCCTTCCGCAATTTGCCGAACGGAACGGGCGGCCCATTGTAGAAATGCCTATTCTTGTCCGCAAAACGGACAAGAATAGGACATGCTAATTTTTTTTTGCTGAATATATACTACAGAGGACAGTATACTGTATATATATACTAGAGAGGACAGTATACTATATATATACATATATATACACACTGTATACTGTATATATACATATTACAGAGGACAGTATACTGTATATATACTACAGAGGACAGTATACTGTATATATACTAGAGAGGACAGTATACTATATATATACTACAGAGGACAGTATACTGTGTATAGATATATATATATATACATACATACATACTACAGAGGACAGTATACTGTATATATATATATATATATATATACTAGAGAGGACAGTATACTATATATATACATATATATACACACTGTATACTGTATATATACATATTACAGAGGACAGTATACTGTATATATACTAGAGAGGACAGTATACTATATATATACTACAGAGGACAGTATACTGTATATATACTACAGAGGACAGTATACTGTATATATATACTAGAGAGGACAGTATACTATATATATATACATATATATACACACTGTATACTGTATATATACATATTACAGAGGACAGTATACTGAATATATACTACAGAGGACAGTATACTGTATATATACTACAGAGGACAGTATACTGTATATATACTACAGAGGACACTATACTGTATATATACTAGAGAGGACAGTATACTGTATATATACTACAGAGGACAGTATACTGAATATATACTACAGAGGACAGTATACTGTATATATATACTAGAGAGGACAGTATACTATATATATACATACATATATATACACACTGTATACTGTATATATACATATTACAGAGGACAGTATACTGAATATATACTACAGAGGACAGTATACTATATATATACTACAGAGGACAGTATACTGTATATACTACAGAGGACAGTATACTGTATATATACTACAGAGGACAGTATACTGTATATATACTACAGAGGACAGTATACTGTATATATATACTAGAGAGGACAGTATACTATATATATACATACATATATATACACACACTGTATACTGTATATATACATATTACAGAGGACAGTATACTGTATATATACTACAGAGGACAGTATACTGTATATATACTAGAGAGGACAGTATACTATATATATACTACAGAGGACAGTATACTGTATATATACTAGAGAGGACAGTATACTGTGTATAGATATATATATATATATACATACATACATACATACTACAGAGGACAGTATACTGTGTATAGATATATATATATACATACATACTACAGAGGACAGTATACTGTATATATATATATATATACTAGAGAGGACAGTATACTATATATATATACACACCTCCTTCTGCCCTATCTCATGTTCGCAGCACGAGAGGTACCCCAGGCCTCTACTGGGTTGTCGCCCTTTGAACTGCTATATGGCAGACACCCTCGCGGTCTCTTGGACGTGGCTGAAGAGGCGTGGGAACAACAGCCCACTCTACATAAAAGTGTCATTGAGTACGTTACCCAGATGCAAGATCGGATAGAGACAGTGTTGTTAGGGAGCATATGTAGGCAGCTCAGCGAGCCCAGAGTCGGGTCTATAATCGGCAGGCTCGGGTCCAGATCTTTAACCCGGGTGATCGAGTTTTGGTTCTGTGCCGACCGTGGACAGTAAGTTCCTGGCTAGGTGGCAGAGCCCTACGAGGTACTCGAGAAAATTGGAGATGTAAACTACAAGGTACATCAGCCAGGGCAGCGAAAGCCGAAGCAGGTTTACCATGTGAATTTACTCAAACCGTGGAAAGATAGGGAGACCTGTACAGAAGACAGCCCGCGGCCGGCTTTTCTAAGAGAAGAGGTACTGGCAGGGCCGTCTTTTCGAATGGGCACGCTGGGCAGTTGCCCGGGGGCCCCACTTGCCTGGGGGCCCGCCTGCCCAGTGAACCCACCAGCCAACTTCCCAACCGTCATTTAGCAGCGTTGCCGCCAGGGCCGTCTTTACCAAGGGGCAAAAGGGGCAGCTGCCCTGGGCCCAGTTGCTCCTGGGGGGGCCCAAGGCAGCTGCCTCTTGAGCCCTGCTAGCTACTGCCCCGGGTGTCAGGCTGTCGGCTACACAGGCATCATGATCGTACTGTGTTAATGATCTTAATTCTAGGACCTTAATGAGTTTTGATCTAGGACCTTAATGACATCATTACCATGTGACCAGTAACCTAGCAATTACTGGTCACATGGCTATGAAGTCATCACAGGTCCTATCAGGAGTGTTGCAGAAGTTAACTGTGGAGCTTTTCTGTGTAAAGATTACATCAGAAAAAGGTGACATGGGGTTGTTATTTTAATATACTGTAAACTACTGTATAGTGGGGTGCTGTGTACTGTGTGGGGGGCTGTATACTGTGTGGGGGCCTGTATACTGTGTGGTGGGCTGTATACTGTGTGGGGGCCTGTATACTGTGTGGTGGGCTGTATATTGTGTGGTGGGCTATATATTGTGTAATGGGCTGTATATTGTGTGGTGGGCTGTATACTGTGTGTGGGGGGGGGGGGGGGGGGGTGGCCTGTATACTGTGTGGTGGGCTGTATAGTGTGGGGGGCCTGTATAGTGTGGGGGGCCTGTATAGTGTGGGGGGGGGCTGTATAGTGGGGGGAGTGCTATACTGCTGTACTGTATAGTGTGGGGGGCTGTATACTGTGGGTGCGGTATAGTGTAGAGTGCTGTACTGTATAGTGTGGGGGGCTGTATCGTGTATAGTTTGGGGTGCTGTATACAGTGAGGTGCTGTATAGTGTGGGGGTCTATACTGCTCTACTATATACTGTGGGGTACTGTATAGTGTGGGGGTCTATACTGCTCTACTATATACTGTGGGGTACTGTATAGTGTGGGGTGCTAAACTGCATACTGTGTGGTGCTGTATACTATAGGGTGCTATACTGCATACTGTGTGGTGCTGTATACTATAGGGTGCTATACTGCATACTGTGTGGTGCTGTATACTATAGGGTGCTATACTGCATACTGTGTGGTGCTGTATACTATAGGGTGCTATACTGCATACTGTGTGGTGCTGTATACTATAGGGTGCTATACTGCATACTGTGTGGTGCTGTATACTATAGGGTGCTATACTGCATACTGTGTGGTGCTGTATACTATAGGGTGCTATACTGCATACTGTGTGGTGCTGTATACTATAGGGTGCTATACTGCATACTGTGTGGTGCTGTATACTATAGGGTGCTATACTGCATACTGTGTGGTGCTGTATACTATAGGGTGCTATACTGCATACTGTGTGGTGCTGTATACTATAGGGTGCTATACTGCATACTGTGTGGTGCTGTATACTATAGGGTGCTATACTGCATACTGTGTGGTGCTGTATACTATAGGGTGCTATACTGCATACTGTGTGGTGCTGTATACTATAGGGTGCTATACTGCATACTGTGTGGTGCTGTATACTATAGGGTGCTATACTGCATACTTGGGGGTTTACATCCACTTTAATCATACAACTAAAAAAACGAAATAAATATAGATATATATATAAATGTACACACACTCTGGTGCTGGTGGGTAATGCTGGTGTGGGTACTGCTGGTGCTGGTGGGTATTAATGTTGGAGTGGCGTGTGTACTGCCTGGGTACTCTACATTGTGACATCACAAAAAAAAAAAATGTTTGGGTTTACATCCACTTTAAGTTATTAGTGCCCCTCAAGTTTTGACTGTAATATCTTATGTGTCCCCCTTATATAGCAATCTTAGAGTTGCCACTCGTTCGAGGAAGTGTAAAAAAGGTGAGGAAAAATAAAGTTTATTACGTGTTGGTGAAAATAACCTTTAGTGCAGAAATGAAACGTAATGTTTTGAGTGGAGCACAGAAGAGGAAAAAGGCTGCAGAGGAGAAAGAGAAAATGTGCAAACTTCCAAAACTAACATCTTGGCTCAATCCAGGTGCAACGTCAGCCAGTAGTTCTGCTCCTCCAGATGTAGCATCCACATCTACATGCACTCCAATTCCAGCAGAAATACCAATGGTATCATTACCTGATCCTACTGCTGGGGAAAATCCACAAGAGGAAATGCCCAATAAATATCGCCTTATTGATAATTTGCATTTTTATTCTAGTGCGTGATTGTGTAGACAGGGCCCCAGTGCACTGTATTGCCCGGGGGCCTATAATGCTCTTAAGATGGCACTGGGTACTGGCCCCTCTGTCTGATGCAAGAGAGGCGGCTGCCACAGTAAAAATTGCTGACAGCCTCTCTTCTAAACAGACTCAGGAGGCCAGGGAGTTCGTTAGTCGGAAAACGGATGTGTTCTCGGACCTCCCTGGACACACTTCCATAAAAATCTGATTAAAACAATACCAGGTACCCGAGGCTCAGCGACAAACCATATCGGAGGAGGTGCAGCTAATGTTGCAGCTAGACGTCATTGAGGAATCAAAAAGTGAGTGGGCCAGTCCTATAGTATTGATACCCAAGCCGGACGGGACGTTGTGGTTTTGTAACGACTTTCGAAAACTTAACAAGGTTTCCAAATTCGATGCGCATCCCAAAGAAAAAACTGCCTTCATCACGCCTGAGGGGCTGTATCAATATAAGGTCTTACCCTTTGGTCTGCATGGCGCCAACCGCCACTTTTCAGCGACTATAGGACATTGTGCTTCGTACACATCGCAGGCTGTAGTGGACTCCCTTCGGAAAGCTGACCTAACCGCTAACCCCCAAAAAAGTGTGATAGAAGAAGGGTCAGTGATGGTTCATTGGGATGATTGGGCGGAAGAGGCCTTTGCCGCTTTGAAGTCGGCCCTGGGTGGGTCACCGGTTTTGGTGACGCCCAACTTCAAGAGGCAGTTTGTGATACAAAAGGATGCCTCTGAAGTAGGTCTCGATGTTGTACTGTCTCAGGAAGTCAACGGGGAGGAGCATCCCATTGTCTTCCTAAGCCACAAGCTCACCCCAGCCGAAATCAGGTACAGTATAGTGGAGAGAGAGTGCCTGGCTATCAAGTGGGCTCTCGAGTCTCTCCGCTACTATTTGTTGGGGAGAAAGTTCTGCCAGGTGACCAACCATTCCCCTCTCAAGTGGATGAGCCAGGCCAAAGACAGGAATGCCCGGGTCATCAGATGGTTTTTGTCTCTGCAGAACTTAAAGTTCTTGGTAGAACACAGAGCAGGCCGGTTGCAGGGAAATGCAGATGCCCTGTCCCGGGTGCATGTCTGGCGTGTGTCCATCCTCTCAGGGTTGAATAAAGGAGGGGGGGGGGAGATTGTGACACAGTGAGGGGTTGTGTCTGGCAAGGCAGGTATTTTCCTCCCAGCATGTGCGGCTGGGCTGGTTTCCAGCCAGGTGAGGTCAAATACCGGAGTGGAGTTTAAGTGCCGGTCTGGGTTTTGGCAGCACCTGGCTGTCCTTAAATAGGCAGCTGGGCTCAGCAAAGATGTCTCTGTTTTTGGGATCTGAGGCTTTGTGCCATGCTGGAGGGCTGAGAGCCGCATGCTGGGGACTACTGGTGTGGACTACTGGAGGCAGAACTGCCAGAAAGGTGACTTGTGTTATATGAACTTTCCATTGTGTGTGAATTAACACCAAGACTGCAAAGTTTACGTGCTGTTTTGTGCAATTGCCTCAAGTGTGAATAAACACTGACGTTTTGAGTTAAAAACTTGTATTTTGCCTCTGTACTGCGCCCGCTTACCTATCTACCAGAGCGAAACCCCACTAAATATATATAAATATATACTACAGAAGACAGTATACTGTATATATACTAGAGAGGACAGTATACTGTATATATATATATATACTAGAGAGGACAGTGTACTGTATATATACTACAAAGGACAGTATACTGTATATATATATATACTACAGAGGACTGTATATTGTATATATATATATATATATATAGAGAGAGTGAGGA
The DNA here is from genome assembly GCF_905171765.1 of Bufo bufo. NCBI lineage: Eukaryota > Metazoa > Chordata > Amphibia > Anura > Bufonidae > Bufo > Bufo bufo. The sequence continues at coordinate 220,298,706 of NC_053395.1, read as the reverse complement.
ACAGAAGTATTTGAACACCCTGCGATTTTGCAAGTTCTCCCATTTAGAAATCATGGAGGGGTCTGAAATTCACATTGTAGGTGCACTCCCACTCTGAGAGACAGAATAAATAAAAAAATCCAGGAAATCACATTGTATGATTTTTAACGCCAACTACTACCATGGGCAAGACCAAAGAGCTGTCAAAAGACACCAGAGACAAAATTGTGGACCTCCACACGGCTTGAAAGGGCTACGGGGCAATTGCCAAGCAGCTTGGTGAAAATAGATCAACTGTTGGAGCAATTGTTAGAAAATGGAAGAGGCTAAAAACGACTGTCAGTCTCCCTTGGACTGGGGCTCCATGCAAGATCTCACCTCGTGGGGTATCACTGATGATAAGAAAGGTGAGGAATCAGCCCAGAACTACAAGGGAGGAGCTGGTCAAGGACATAGAGAGCTGAGACCACAGTTTCAGAGGTCACGGTTGGTAGAACACTACGTTATCATGGTTTCAAATCATGCATTGCACGTAAGGTTCCCCTGCTCAAGTCATCACATGTCCAGGCCCGTCTGAAGTTTGCCAATGACCATCTGGATGATCCAGAGGAGACATGGGAGAAAGAAGTCATGTGGTCAGATGAGACCAAAGTAGAACTTTTTGGTCTAAACTTCACTTGTGTTTGGAGGAAAAAGAAGGATGAGTTGCATCCCAAGAACACATCCCTACTGTGAAGCATGGGGGGGGGGGGTAACATCATGCTTTGGGGGTGCTTTTCTGCGAAAGGACAGGGCGACTGCACTGTATTAAGGAGAGGATGAATGGGGCCATTTATGGTGACATTTTGAGCAACAACCTCCTTCCCTCAGTCAGAGCATTGAAGATGGGTCGTGACTGGGTCTTCCAACATGACAACGACCCGAAGCACACAGCCAGGATAACCAAGGAGCGGCTCCATAAGAAGCATATCAAGGTTCTGGAGTGGCCTAGCCGGTCTCCAGACCTAAATCAAATAGAACATCTTTGGAGGGAGCTGAAACTCTGTGTTGCTCAGCGACAGCCCCGAAACCTGACAGATCTAGAGGAGATCTGTGTGGAGGAGTCGGCCAAAATCCCTGCTGCAGTGTGTGCAAACCTGGTCAAGAACTACAGGAAACGTTTGACCTCTGTAATTGCAAACAAAGGCTTCTGGACCAAATATTAACACAGATTTTCTCAGGTGTTCAAATCCTTATGTTCAGCCTTGCAAGACAAATACATTCTTTAAAAATCATACAATGTGATTTCCTGGATTTTTTTACATTTATTCTGTCTCTCAGAGTGGGAATGCCCCTACAATGTGAATGTCAGACCCTCCATGATTTCTAAGTGGGAGAACTTGCAAAATCGCAGGGTGTTCAAATACTTCTGTTCCTCATTGTATATACAATAGAGGACAGTATACTGTATATATACTACAGAGGACAGTATACTGTATATATACTACAAAGGGCAGTATACTGTATATACACTACAGAGGACAGTATACTGTATATATACTACAGAGGACAGTATACTGTATATATACTACAGAGGACAGTATACTGTATATATACTACAGAGGACAGTATACTGTATATATATATACTACAGAGGACAGTATACTGTATATACACTACAAAGGGCAGTATACTGTATATACACTACAGAGGACAGTATACTGTATATACACTACAGGGGACCATATACTGTATATATACTACAGAGGACAGTATACTGTATATATACTACAGAGGACAGTATACTGTATATACACTACAGAGGACAGTATACTGTATATATACTACAGAGCACAGTATACTGTATATATACACTACAGAGGACAGTATACTGTATATACACTACAGAGGACCATATACTGTATATACACTACAGAGCACAGTATACTTCTACAGATGGATCTGGATATATTGGAGACTTGGGCAGAGAAGTGGCAGTTGAGGTTTAGGCTCCATTCATACGTCCGCAAAATGGGTCCGCAATCCTTTCCGCAATTTTGCGGAAAGGGTGCGGACCCATTCATTCTCTATGGGGACGGAATGTGCTGTCCGCATCCACATTTGCGGATCCGCACTTCCGCATCCGTGCTTCCGTTTCCGCAAAAAAATAGAACATGTCCTATTCTTGTCCGCAATTGAGGACAAGAACAGGCATATTCTATTAGTGTCGGCAATGTGCGGTCCGCAAAATGCGGAACGCACATTGCCGCTTTCCATGTTTTGCGGATCCGTGGCTCCATGTATCCGCAAAACAGGTTGCGGACGTGTGAATGGAGCCTTAATCTGATGCCTGATTGGAGTCGGGAAGGAATTTTTCCGCCTAAAGTGAGGACAATTGGCTTCTACCTCACAGTTTTTTTTTGCCTTCCTCCGGATCAACTTGCAGGATGACAGAGCGAACTGGATGGACAGAGGGCTTTTTTCAGCCTTATAAACTATGTTACTATGTTACTACAGTATTTCCACACTTTGCCCTCTGCCCATTGTCCTTGAGTCCCACTACTTACGCTCTCTCTCTCATTGTGCTCGTAGTGTGCTTGCCACAGAGACCACACGTGGCTACTATCAGTACACAGTCTCTGATCAGGCCCTGCCTCTTCAAGAGCCATGGGAATACCAGCAGTACTGTCTGGTTAGACTTAGTGGTGGCATCTCTACCACAGGCCTTGGGTCACACTTGCGGGGGCAGTTTCTGGCACCTGCCATGGGGCAGCAGGACTTTTCCTCCTATACACTGTATATTTGTGATGCCCCTCAGGCTCCTCTGTACCAGTCTGGACTGAACCCTGCTCAATAGGCCCTCTGCTCCCAGCTCTCTCCGCCATATCTGAGGTCTACCAACCTAAATAGATCCTGATCACGAACATGCTAGAAGTAACCCTGTGAACCCCACGGACAGAGCAGACAGTGTGATGACTTACATCCATCGCCTGGCGCAGTGTCAGCCAACCCCCCCCCCCTTCCATCCCGACACCCACCCCCCTTGGCTTTTGTCAATGATTGAACATTACGGGGTCAGTGAATAATCAATAGAAGTCAATGATTCTCCCCTATTACCGCCCTCCCCTCGTGCACCCAATCTATAAGTCATCTCGGCAGATATAGATTAGCTCTTTGGTCAACAGAGGCCAGGAAGGGACCTTCTAATCTCCTCTAGATGTCAACAGGGAAATCAAGGGTGAGACGTTTCACAGTCTCATAGACACTACTGTAGACAAGTCTTCTGCTATAATAAGTCCCCACCACATTGCTCCAGAGCTCCCGATCACATCTAGTCCTGGCCTGAGTGCTATACGGATCTGATATCTGCTGACATTTAACCACTAGAGGGGGCACATGGTCCTGATAACCTCTTCATTACCTTCTCCACCGCAGATTGATATCTGAGAGATGACACGAGAAGACTCAAGTGATAACATCATTCCAATTACCTCTGAGAAACCCAAGAGAAATCAGACACGGGATGTCTATCTCATGCTCTCTCTAGCCAGTAGGTGGCGCTGCATCTGCCAGTGAAAAAAGTATAGAGATTTCAACCAGACGATTCATCGGCAGGAGAACTTTGGCTCTGATTCCCTAAGACTGGCATCCAGTGCGTCAGCAATCAGGTTCTCTTGTTGGAGAAGAAGCGAATATATGATGGGGCACAAGATAGAAGATGGCATCAATTTCAGCTATGACTTATGTCAGTCTTGTATAAATTAAAGTAAATATTCCAGAGCACCACTGCATTCTTGTATTATAGTAGTTATATTCTTATACATAGGAGCAGTATTATAGTAGTTATATTCTTGTACATAGGAGGCAGTATTATAGTAGTTATATTCTTGTACACAGGAGCAGTATTATAGTAGTTATATTCTTATACATAGGAGGCAGTATTATAGTAGTTATATTCTTGTACATAGGAGCAGTATTATAGTAGTTATATTCTTGTACATAGGAGGCAGTATTATAGTAGTTATATTCTTGTACATAGGAGCAGTATTATAGTAGTTATATTCTTGTACACAGGAGCAGTATTATAGTAGTTATATTCTTGTACATAGGAGCAGTATTATAGTAGTTATATTCTTGTACATAGAAGCAGTATTATAGTAGTTATATTCTTGTACATAGGAGCAGTATTATAGTGGTTATATTCTTGTACATAGGAGCAGTATTATAGTAGTTATATTCTTGTACATAGGAGGCAATATTATAGTAGTTATATTCTTGTACATAGGAGCAGTATTATAGTAGATATATTCTTGTACATAGGAGCAGTATTATAGTAGTTATATTCTTGTACATAGGGAGCAGTATTATAGTAGTTATATTCTTGTACATAGGAGGCAGTATTATAGCAGTTATATTCTTGTACATAGGAGCAGTATTATAGTAGTTATATTCTTGTACATAGGAGCAGTATTATAGTAGTTATATTCTTGTACATAGGAGGCAGTATTATAGTAGTTATAGTCTTGTACATAGGAGCAGTATTATAGTAGTTATATTCTTATAGATATGGGGCAGTATTATAGTAGTTATATTCTTATAGATATGGGGCAGTATTATAGTAGTTATATTCTTATAGATATGGGGCAGTATTATAGTACTGTCTGCTCCGTGCTCCACATTTTCCTCTTTGTCAGTAACCTCAGAGGAAGAAAGTAGATAGAAAATCATGAAGAAGCAGGACAAGAGTCATACAAAATGCGTCTGATTTTTGGTAGACATGTCAGAACATCGTCCTCATCTTCATATCCATCCATGTCATGCTGTATGATCAAAGCTGTATGATTATGAACATGTATGTTTATTATTATGGAGCATCAGACCCTGAAGCTTCTCTTTTATCTTCACACATGACTAAAGAAGCAGAAAAGCAAAACAATTAAAATGCAAATTGGAATGGAATACAGTATGTATGTAATGTGCTGTGGAATGTAGATAATGGGAGCCATCTATAGCTGTGGTTATCAGTTAGTGGCCCGGGAGCCACATGTGCCTCATAAACTCCTACTGTTTCTCGCCACAGGAGCCGTTAGTTTTAACTACATGCCTGCGATGCCATAATACAGACCCACAGGACTCTGCTTCTAGCATAGATGGAGGTCCAGCTGCACCAGCCCTTGCTTTGCCCTGTTCAGTCCAGTAGGTAAAGTGCATGGATCATCCATTCATTGGATTGGCCATTTAGAAATCAGCAAGGTTGGCCTTAGGGGTGTGCAACCTTTTCATAGGTGCTCCTACTAATGGAAGGGGGGGGGGGGGGGGCAGATGGCCTGGAGTTTAAGGCTTGCAATTCTTAAAAGCTATCCAATCACCTGGTTTAGGTGTCACTAAACCACCAGCTTGCCGTTATGCACCTGGGCTTTAGGGTCCCCAGCATGCCCACCCGTCCTAGTAAATGAAAATTGAACTTACCAATGGGATCAGGGGCATTCCAGGAACATACACCATCATTACTGCTCATGAGAGTCCCAGACTCATCTCCTGGTTAGATCTTCATTTATTATTTCTTGCAGGAACAGATGGATTTACAATAGGCTGGTTTGGGACTCTCATGGTATATTGGCCCCAAACACAGTAACAGATTCCCTTTAATTATATAGCATTACTCTCAGACTACTTTTTGTATGACGTTTTTATTTGGTCACAGTATGCTGGTGTTATTGAGCACTGTATGGCAGTATTTATTAAGGCATTATATGGCGATGCTACTTAGGTGCAATACATTATATTGTGCATGTGGTAGTGGTCACACTATACAGTATTACCTGACCAATGTACATATGGCGGCCCACTGTCTGAAACTCTATGGTATGATCATCTATACACTATATGGGGAGCATCAACAGAACGTACCACATGGGGTATCATACAGGGCAAGGCCAGTCCTGTAGATGAGTCTTCAGTTGAGACAACCCGTCATCATCATTCATCTTCATCCTGCCTCTGTTCTAAAGTGTGTTGTAGCTTTGGATCAGACAAAATTCGCGTATTTGGTCCCATCCTCTAGGCCGCACATCGAGAACCAATGGAAAAACAGAGAAAAAGCACAAAATCATAGAAATCAAACATAAAGAGAAATCAATTAGAATACCAGAAGAAAAAGATAATAAAAAATTTCAGAAATCCTGGAATGAACCAGAACATAAATCAGGGCAGGAAATGTGACACAGGCCGAGGCTGGCGCCCCCTCTCCTTCTGACGCTTTGATGGGTCCTGCAGAGCGCGCACACCCCGGCAGCACCGCCATCGCCTCCTGATTTATACCGTCCTTTTTACATTCAACCTGAGAGTCTCCAATTGTTATTTAACCAGTTTCTCTCCGATCGATTGAGACTCGTCCAGGACGGATGTGGCCGAGACTGCGGAGCCGCCGGTGTCACAGATAATCAACCAAGTTAAGGAGCATTTCCATCGAGAAGAAAAAATCCTCAGTGTGAAATAATCCTTGAGACTCCTTCTTATATCATGTTAGGCTGTGCTATTGACGTGCCCTCAAGCATTTGTGGACATTTGCCTATTTTCCCTATGCAAAGTTATAAACGTCTTACTTTATTTCTCTTGAAAGTATTAATTTATACTGTTTAAGGCTACTTTCACACTGGCGTTTTGGTTTCCATTCGTGAGATCCGTTCATGGCTCTCACAAGCGGTCCAAAACGGACCAGTTTTGTCCTAATGAATTCTGAATGGAAAAGGATCCGGTCAGAATGCATCAGTTTGCCTCCGTTCCGTCTCAATTCCGCTTTGGAGGCGGAAACCAAAACGCTGCTTGCAGCATTTTGGTGTCTATCTGATGAAACTGAGCCAAACGGATCCGTTCTGACACACAATGTAAGTCAATGGGGACGGATCCGTTTTGTATGACACAATAGAAAACGGATCCGTCCTCCATTGACATTCAATGGTGTTCAAGACAGATTTGTCTTGGCTATGTTAAAGATAATACAAACTGATCCGTTCTGAATGGATGCAGATGTTTGCATTATCTGAACGGATCCGTCTGTGCAGATCCATGACGGATCCGCACCAAACGCAAGTGTGAAAGTAGCCTAATACTGTGTTGCTGCATTTTATATGTATGTTGTGATATATATGCTGTTTATTATCACTGTATTTACATGGCTATGTGAAAAGGGTTAATGAACACTGAGAGATTGTTAGGACTTTGAATGAGAAGCTGGTAATTTTCCACAGCTGCTATAGGGTTTAAAGAAGAGCATGTTTTGGAGGGAAAAAAACTGATGTTTTTTTACCACTAAGCCCAGACAGCCTGACCTTTTGAATGTCTGGTTTTAGCTATGTTATTATGTCTGGAAACTTGTTTTTGTCTAGAAAAACTGCTGTGTCATTGCCATTGACTATCATTGAAGCTCTAAATTAAGTCTATGAGTGACGGAAAGTGTAACATTGTATCTGTTTGTGCTGAGCTTCTCCACTCCACCCCTCCCACTAGAAGGTTCCGGTCTAGCTAAAACTGTATATAAGGAGAGCAGTCAGCCCCTAGTGTGCTGCAGTTAGGGTACAGTGCTTGGAAGAGAAGACTCTGCCAGACTACTGAGTGACCAGAAGAAGACGCTGAGACGGGGATACTCTGCCACAAACCCTGGATCACAAACCAGCCTTGGACCAGGGCACCAGCCTTCTGAGAGAGAGAGGGACAGCTGGCTCAGGCCTTTCTTTAGCATCAAACCCTTCTTCTGCCAGGAGACTGGAGAAGTCAGCCCTATGCCTCGCCTGTATTGTTTTGCTCCGGAATTCCTCCAGTAAAGAAGCACCATGGTTTACTGCAGACCCCGACTCTCTGGACTTATTTCCCATTGGGGTGCACCACGCCTTACCATCCCTTCCGGGGAGAAGCAACAAGTTGTGGCGCCTCAACAGTGTCCCGGGGACCCAGCGTAGCGTTGGGGCCACCCCAAACCCGGCCACTACAGTACTTTACTGCACTATCGGGCGGCAAGAACTTGTGCAAGACTCTATCTCCAGGAAAACTACATATTAATCTCCTAAATCTTGATATTGATTACCTGTTCTCAACTCTGGTGTAGTGCTGCGCCCCTTCACTTTGTTTCCCTGCAAAGCTATGTCTAACAACAGCCTCTCTCTCTAGGGGACCTCCATATTAAAGGGGAATGCCATCACTTTATGATCAATGGGGGCCCCTATTTCTTGGACTGCCACTGATTCTTAGAATTTAGGAGCTGCAGAGCTGGAATAGTGCTGCGCCCTTCACTTTGTTTCCCTGCACAGACGTGCTCCTGTGCAGAAAACTGCAGCATGGTTGTATCTAAGTGAATAGGGTCCTCTGATGCTTTCTGCAGGACCAGGAGCGCTGCTGTGCAGGGAAAACAGTGGATGCAGCTCTACATAATTTTTGCATCACCTTCATTCTATGGATTAGTGAAAGTCAGAGAAGTCGGACCCCCACGATCATAAAGTGATGGCATAGCTTTGCAAAATATAATCACAAGATGAATATACCCTTTTAACAAATAAGGGAGTAGGGGACCTGGCCCAAGGGTCTTGGAAAGAACCTGAGGACTTAAACATCAAGACCACCCCTTTCCATATTCCCTGATATATACAGTATATATAATTTTGGGACCCTGCCTCTAGAAGTTACACTGTTTATTGGAGTAGGTCGGTGCCGCAAAGAGCGTTCCTGATCTATGTGTTCTATGGTCACCCATTCTTATGAATGGACATCTTGTAATACCGCATTTCTCCTGCAGTGGCCACTGCAGGGAAACTGTGCCGTCACATAAAGCTCTCCCAGCTGCCGATCACCAGGACTAGTTGCCAACAGTCCTGAATTTGCAGGGACTGTTCCTAATTTTCAATTACAAACAATCACTGCAAATTCAGGCTGTCCCAGGCCCCCAAATAGGCAAGACTTAAGTAAACCATACCCATAGATGGGCAATTCCATTTTACTTTGGGAGTTTCTAAGGGAAAGGCCATATTTGTCCCAAATTTACTAACTGAAAAGTACAGTATAGCAGGGAGTCCTCAAAGAGAGAAGAGTTGAAATGAATCAGATGCCAGTCTGATGGGCAGCCTGGGGAGGGGGAAGGGCGAGGGTCATGTTTGGATGCCAGCTGTGCTGAGCTAAGTCTTCTTGGCGCAAATTTATCAGACTTGCAAAACAGGTTTATCACATTTAACACAGATGAGTTTTTCAGGTGTCATCTATAATAATCAATTTAAAATTGCATCTTTTTTCATCCTTTATGCTTTGCCGAACATTCTCCTTCCAGTTTTCAGTCTAATGACTTTTTTTCTGGTTAGGGATTAGAAATCTTTTTGTTTGTGTCTGTTTCTGAATCTCTCTCATAGACGGGTGTGAAGAGATGTGCGAATATATATATGGTGCCAAGATGACATATGTGCGGTATAATGCAATATTATGCAGTATCGTGATTTAAAGGGGAACTCCAGAATTCAAATTTTCTGACTAATTATAAGGGTTTGAGAAGGCGTCACTCCTGGCACCCTTTACAGCAGAGGTGTCTAATCTGTGATTTTTTTGGGTATGGGTCTGGATTATAGTCAGGGCAAAAGGAGGATCTGAAGCGTTTGGGGGGCCTTCTGCCTATTAGCCCACCTCTTCAATGTGTGACCAGCCTCCAGCCCCTAAGACCCTCTGGTCAGCAATAGACAGATGTGTTTCAGCCTTCTTTAGGGTTCAGGTCTTGTTTTTGCTTTGGGGCACACAACACACCCAAGCACCTGTGCTACCCACTGCTGTAGGCATGGCAGATAGGGCTGATCCTCACCACTGCCCGTCTCGATTAGACGTAAAGGGAAAGCCATCTGCAAAAATAAAGTCATGCAAACCCCTCTGCTCCCTGTAAAAAAACAAAAAAAACGCATATACTCTCTTAAAGGGATATCACACCATTATCAGGGCCGCCTTGGCTCCTATAGAGGGCAAATACAGTAATTCAATTTACATATGGAAACTGCAGCCGTCCTGACTGTAAGCAGAAGGGATCTCTGCAAACGTTACATCTTGATTATGCAACCACTGTACGCTATTGTTATTTGGCACTATATGGTAGTATTATTAATATATATGTAGTGCCCTGGAACAAGGGTACTTTGGAGTCTGGACATTTTCGCCTTATTGCTCCTGTGCAAAGTCATCATCTCGCTACTTTAATGCACTTTTAAGGGTTAACTTGAACTGTGATTTATGCCGTTGTTTGCTCTTATACTGTTTTATACTGTTCATCTGCATTTCATATGATATATCATGTTCATATATTCTGTTCATCAGCATCTGGCGGGGGTCCGACACCCAGCAGCGACGCAGCCTTATCACAGCTTTTCCTAGGCCATGTGACATCACGTTCATCAGTCACACGGCCTAGGAGCCGCTCGGTCCACTTGAAGTGAATGGGGCTGAGCGCGATGCAAAACACAGCCTCTAGGTGAGCAGACTACTGCGAGCATCGTTGCCTTCTCCAGCAGCTCATTGATGGAGGTCCCAGGTGTTGGACCCCCACCATGCAAAAACTCTCGGAAATCCCCTTTCATAAAGGGACTACGTAGAGCTGAGTTTTGGAGGGAAAAGCCAGACACAGTGAACTTTCGACCATCTAGTTTATCTCTGTCAGACTGTTGCGTAGGTCTAAAAACTGCTTGGTCATTCCCATTGACTTGTATTGAGACCCAATGCAAGTCTATCAAGAGAAATGAAAAAAAAAATAGTAGACCGTCTCATGGGCACTGCTTCCCGAAGAAACTGCATATTCTTGGTGTATCCGTTTATTAATCTAAAATAGCAACGCGTTTTGGGTCTGCACCAGCCCCTTCCTCAGGCATCACACACAATGTCTGGTGAGACAGCGAGGGAGCAGCTTCAAGTACCCCTACTTGGCACGTCGGCTTCTGCCAGGGAGGAGACTGGAGAAGCCAACCCTAGGCCTTGCCTGTATTGTTTTGCACCTATGTTCCTCCAGTAAAGAAGCGCACTGGTTTACTGCAGACCTGGACTCTCTGGACTTATTTCCCATTGGGGTGCACCACGCCATCCCTTCCAGAGAGCAGGAACACGTGGTGACACCTCGACGGTGTCCAGGGGACCCAGCGTAGCCACTGCACATAATGCCGGTATTCAGACAATCTCCTGTTAGCTTGGGATGTTCTCCACTTAGGCTACATTCACACGTCAGTATTTTTCTATATCCCGATTTTCGGTCCGTTTTTTGCGGATCCGTTGTTCCTGAAAATGTTTCCGTATGTCATCCGTATGTCATCCGATTTTTGCGGATCCGCAAAAAACAGAAACATGTATAAATTTCAATAAGCAAATAAAGTTGTTTGGATTTCTTTGAAAAAATAAATAAAAAAAATAAAATAAAATGTAATTTCCAGGAACGGAATCCGCATAAAACGGATGACATACGTAATGACATCCGAATGTCTTCCGTTTTTTGCGGATCCATTGACTTTGTATTGTACCAGGATCTGAATTTTGCGGAAAAGAATAGGACATGTTTTATATTTAAACGGACATGCGGAACGGAACAACGGAAACGGACAGCACACATTGTGCTGTCCGATTTTTTCTAGGACCCATTGAAAATGAATGGGTCCAGATCTGGTCCAGATCTGTTCCGCAAAAAACGGAACAGATCAGGAAAGAAAAAACGGACGTGTGAATGGACCCTAATTCTGTGGCTCTGTCTATGATGAAGAAAAGTTTTCCAGTGACTCATTGTCACGGAACCATGAACCAGACGTACAACAAGAGATAAGTGAAAATAAGAAGGCTTTATTGAAAATAAAGCTGTAAAGCAAAAGTCCAAACGGATGGTGAAACCGAGCAGAGTCTTTGCGAAGCCAGAGGTCAGGAACCAGAAGGGTAGTCAGACGAAGCCAGGATCAGGAACCAGCAGGGTAGTCAGACGAAGCCAGGATCAGGAACCAGCAGGGTAGTCAGACGAAGCCAGGATCAGGAACCAGCAGGGTAGTCAGACGAAGCCAGGATCAGGAACCAGAAGCAGCAGCAGTCTTAGAAGCATGTGAACACAAGAGGACCAAGCAAGGAACTGAAGCCACAGACCTCCTATATATATGAGCTAGGCATCCAGCTCCTCCCAGTGGGAAGGAGGAGCCACAGGGTGGAAGGCTACAAGAAACCCAGAAACCAAGATGGCCGCCAGCACATGTCAAACGAAGGAGAACAGCAAGAAGGTAAGACCATGACAGTACCTCCCCCTCAAGGGCCCCTCCTCCGCGGAGCACAAAATGGTTTCTGAGGGAAGCGTGCGTGGAAGGCTCGGAGCAAGGCAGGAGCATGGACATCTGCGGAGGGAACCCAGGAACGCTCCTCTGGACCATAACCACGCCAATGGACCAAAAACTGCAACCGACCGCGGACCAGGCGTGAGTCCAGGATATTGCTCACCTCATATTCCTCACGATTGCCCACTTGGACCGGACGAGGCCGAGGAACCGAGGAAGTGAAACGATTACACACCAGTGGCTTCAACAGGGAGACATGAAACACGTTGGAGATCCGCATGCCAGGAGGAAGCGCAAGGGCATAGGCTACCGGGTTTACCCTGCGAAGCACTCGGAAGGGACCAACAAAGCGAGGCGCCAGCTTGGGAGTGGGCACTCGAAGGTTGAGGTTGCGGGTGGACCACCATACATGGTCTCCGACCTGGTAGGAAGGAGCAGGCGCTCGTCTGCGATCAGCCTGGAGTCTCTGGCGCTGCGCAGAGACCTCAAGGGACTTCTGGATCTGTACCCAAGAAGCACGTAGGACGGAAAGGTGATCCTCCACAGCCGGAATATCCTGGGGAGAGAATACCTCCGGTAACACGGCAGGTTGGAACCCATAATTGGCCATGAAGGGAGACGTCCCAGAGGAAGAGTTCACCGCCGTGTTCCTGGCAAACTCAGCCCAAGGCAGGAGGTCAACCCAATTGTCTTGGTGATCGGAGACATAGCAACGAAGGAATTGCTCCAAGGCCTGATTGGATCGTTCTGCGGCCCCATTGGACTGAGGGTGGTAGGCCGAGGAGAAGGAGAGATGAATCCCCAACTGGGAGCAAAAGGCGCGCCAGAACCTGGACACAAACTGACTCCCCCGATCCGACACAATCTCCTTGGGCAAACCGTGCAACCGGAAGACCTCCCTGGCAAAAATCGTGGCCAACTCTTGTGCAGAGGGTAACTTCTTGAGAGGAACACAGTGGCACATTTTGGAAAACCGATCCACAATCATGAGAATGACCGTATGGCCTCGGGATGCAGGGAGGTCCACAATGAAATCCATCCCCAGGTGTGACCATGGGCGCTCCCCGGTGGCTATGGGTTGCAGAAGGCCCAACGGAAGGTGCCGAGGGGACTTACTCTGGGCACAAACGGAGCATGCCGCTACATATGCGGCGATGTCGGAACGTAGGGAAGGCCACCAGAACAGACGTGAAACAGCCCAGGACAGCTGATTCTTTCCAGGATGCCCCGCAGTCTTGGAGTTATGGTAGGTTCGCAACAACCGAGTGCGCAACTCCTCAGGCACAAAACATCTGCCGTTGGGTCTCCCAGAGGGAGCACCAGATTGAGCCGCCAAAATCTGCTCACCCAGGGGAGAGGTCAGGCTGGTGCGAATGGCGGCCAGGATCTGATTCGGAGGTATGACCGAAGTCGGAATCGACTCCTCCCTGGACAGCTCGGAGTACTGCCGTGATAAGGCATCCGCCCTGATGTTCTTGGAACCGGGTAGGTAGGAGACCACGTAATTAAAACGTGACAAGAACAGAGCCCATCTGGCCTGACGTGGTGTCAATCTCTTGGCCTCAGAAAGGTAGGTCAGATTCTTGTGGTCCGTCAGGATGAGAACCGGAACCACCGAACCCTCGAGCAAGTGCCTCCATTCTTTAAGGGCCTGCACGATGGCCAATAACTCCCTGTCACCAATCTGATAGTTGCACTCCGCGGAAGACAGTTTCCGGGAGTAAAACCCACAAGGAAGCAGAGGACCCTCTGGTGTTCTACGCTGAGACAGAAGGGCGCCTACTCCCGTCTCAGACGCGTCCACCTCGAGGACAAAGGGCAACCCAGGGTTGGGATGCGACAGAATCGGAGCCGACACAAAGGCGGACTTTAGGGCCTCAAAAGCTCGGATGGCCTCGAGCGGCCAGACCTGGGAATTACTGCCCTTCCTGGTCAGATCCGTGAGAGGCTTGGCCAGCATGGAAAAGTCCCTGATGAACTTCCGATAATAATTGGCGAAGCCCAAAAAGCGCTGCAGGGAACGAAGACCACTGGGCTGGGGCCACTGTAAGACAGCCGAAACCTTCTCAGGATCCATGGAGAACCCCTCAGCGGAAATGATGTAACCTAAGAAGGTTACCTGGGATCGGTGAAATTCGCATTTCTCAAGCTTACCGAACAGCTTGTTCTCTCGTAACCGTTGCAACACTCGTCTGACATCCAGAATGTGGGCCTCCATGGATTCAGAATATACCAAGATGTCATCCAAATAGACCACCACACACTGCTGCAACAGGTCACGGAAAACATCGTTGATGAATTCCTGAAAGACTGCGGGCGCATTGCACAACCCAAAGGGCATAACCAAGGATTCGTAATGACCGGTCCTGGTGTTAAACGCGGTCTTCCACTCATCGCCCGCCTTGATCCTTACCAGGTTATATGCCGCCCTCAGGTCGAGTTTGGTAAAGACCGTGGCCCCTTTAAGGCGATCGAACAGCTCGGAAATCAAGGGTATCGGGTAAGCGTTCTTGATCGTGATGCGATTGAGACCCCTGTAATCGATGCAAGGCCTCAACTCACCGCCCTTCTTTTTCACAAAGAAAAATCAAGCCCCTGCCGGGGACGAAGATTTGCGAATGTGTCCGCGTGAAAGCGCCTCCCTCACGTACTCCTCCATGGCCTCATTCTCCGCTACCGACAGTGGATAGACTTTGCCACGAGGAGGAACGGCACCAGATTGTAACTCTATGGCACAATCGTATGGGCGGTGCGGAGGTA
This sequence comes from Bufo bufo, assembly GCF_905171765.1. NCBI lineage: Eukaryota > Metazoa > Chordata > Amphibia > Anura > Bufonidae > Bufo > Bufo bufo. Next base: position 220,283,680 of record NC_053395.1, on the reverse strand, counting down.
GGGCAACCGCGCGCACCTTATCGAATACATCCCGGTACTCCTCGTATTCAGGAGGCAACAGAGAGTCCGAGGAAGTACACAGCAACTTGACAGACCCATGGATGCAACTAGCCCCACACTGCGGTGACCACGAGAGGATCTCGACCGATCTCCAATCGAAAGTCGGATTATGCTTCTGGAGCCAGGGGTACCCCAAGACCACCGAGTAGTGTGGAGACGAAATAACCTGGAGGCAGACCGACTCTCTGTGAATGGCACCAATGGCTATCCCCACTGGAAGGGTCTCATGAGTCACGTGTGGCGGCAGAAGGGGTCTGCCGTCTATCGCCTCAAGAGCCAGTGGGGAACCTCGAGCCTGCAGAGGAATGGAATTGGCGGCAGCGAACACACTATCAATGAACAAACCACCAGCACCAGAGTCCACCAACGCCTGGGTCGTCACCGAGCCCCCGACCCAGGAGAGGACAACAGTGATCAGTGGTTTGTCAACACGGGAAACCAGGGACGAGGAGACTCCACCCAAGATCTGCCCCCGACAGGATCTCAGGTACGAGCGTTTTCCCGGACGGTTCGGACATGCCAACCGAAAATGCCCACCGAGACCACAGTACATGCATCGGCCCTCGCGTCTCCGGAGTGCCCTCTCCCCCTCGGACAGGCGAGCAAACCCCAGCTGCATGGGTTCACCCCCAGACAAGTCATCCCCAGGAGGCGTGGGAGGAGAGGGAGGCACGGGTGGGACAGCAAACGTAGGCACCAATCTGTTAGAAGACCTCCGCAGGTTCTCCTTAAAGGAAGGTCTCTCCCTGAGTCTGGTGTCAATCAAAATCAGGAAAGAAATAAGAGACTCGAGCTCAACTGGTAGGTCCTTAGCTGCAACCTCATCCTTCAAGGCATCCGAGAGACCATGAGAGAAAGCAGCGACCAGAGCCTCATTATTCCAACCCACCTCTGCTGCCAGGGTACGAAACTCAATGGCGTATTCAGCTACGGATCGTGAACCCTGTCTGATGGACATAAGGAGCTTCGCAGCAGAGGCAGCACGAGCCGGCACATCGAATACCTTCCGAAGAGAAGCAACAAAACCGGAAAACTCGGCAACCACCGGATTGTTGTTCTCCCATAAAGGGCTGGCCCAGGCCAAGGCCTTGTCCGAGAGCAGCGAGATCAAGAAGCCCACCTTTGATCTCTCAGTGGGAAAGGCATGTGGCAGCAACTCGAAATAAATGCCCACCTGGTTAAGGAAACCTCGGCACTGAGTTGGCTCTCCCCCAAAGCGCTGTGGAAGAGGGGCAGAACCGGTCATACCCCGAAACACCGCAGGCGCAACAACAGGTGTCGGGGTAGACTCTGGCGCAACAACCGGAGCGGCAGTAGGAGCGAGCCCAGGAGCGACAACCGACCCATCGGCAACGGGAGCGAAATGAGCCGTGCGTTCAAGCAGGGTTTGCAACGCCACAGCGAACCGACCCAACAGGTGATCCTGCTGATCAAGTCTGGCAACCAGCGTGGGTAGCGAGGATGGCCCTGTACCGTCAGAATTCATGGCTTGGTCCTAATGTCACGGAACCATGAACCAGACGTACAACAAGAGATAAGTGAAAATAAGAAGGCTTTATTGAAAATAAAGCTGTAAAGCAAAAGTCCAAACGGATGGTGAAACCGAGCAGAGTCTTTGCGAAGCCAGAGGTCAGGAACCAGAAGGGTAGTCAGACGAAGCCAGGATCAGGAACCAGCAGGGTAGTCAGACGAAGCCAGGATCAGGAACCAGCAGGGTAGTCAGACGAAGCCAGGATCAGGAACCAGAAGCAGCAGCAGTCTTAGAAGCATGTGAACACAAGAGGACCAAGCAAGGAACTGAAGCCACAGACCTCCTATATATATGAGCTAGGCATCCAGCTCCTCCCAGTGGGAAGGAGGAGCCACAGGGTGGAAGGCTACAAGAAACCCAGAAACCAAGATGGCCGCCAGCACATGTCAAACGAAGGAGAACAGCAAGAAGGTAAGACCATGACACTCATGAACTCCGCAGATAAAAATCTATTAGACTACCTGTGATTTCTGTGCTGGACACGTTAGAAACCATCAGCAAGCAGTAATGCACTTGCTGATGGTTTCTTTTGCCACCGCCAACTGAAAAAAATTACACTAAAAACATTTTTGTAATATAAATGTTACATAATGGGAGAGAGGATTCCATTAAACGTAGGGGACCATGATTAGTATTCCGGGATGTCTTCTTCTGTGCTTCTAAAGGACTATGATGTAAGATCCAATCTCAAATTGGAGGATATTTTCCAACTCTACTTAATAAGCGACTACTCAAAATAGTAGAGCTCTTCAAGACTCCTGACAGGGCAGGAAAGTCTCCCATGAAGGCTCAGTCAGAGTTTGCAGTTTACTCTATGTACTTGTATAGCTTCCATTGACTTTACAGCAATCTGTATCAATGTGTATGCAGTGAGCTCCCCCTGGTGGCAGCCAGTAGCCTATTATTTATTTCTATGGCTGACTGAAGAGGAGCACCCTTCTGGCACTGTTATGTGAGTATATGCTGACACTGTTGTTTAGTGGGGTGAGGTTTCTGCAAGGGGGGGGGCATAAATTTGAAATAATTCATAAAGTAGGCAAGTATGACTTTCCTTATGACCATGGGGGGGATGGTTTGTAACAAACCTAGAAGACCTTGACCTTTCTTTCTGCGCGGCCCTTATTTCTAGTATGTACCCCCTTAAACTCACATCCCTGTTAGTTTAGGACTTTAGAAGAGTGGAGACTGTCTGTCTCCCTAGAGGATGGTGAAGGGGTTAAGCAGCTGGCGCACATCGCTTGGCGGCTTTTTTGCTGTTACGGCTACATGGTAATTGAATGCATGTTCTACGGCTCCCGTGTATCATCTTTATGGAAATTTGACATTTCAGAAATTCAGTACAAAAGACTGGTCATATTCTGTTTCGGGGCGAGGGGAGGTGGAGGGGGGGAGGAATTAACGCGTTTCACAGACATGCAGATTATATTATATCCACAAGCACATTATCCATTCCACAAGCTGCATCTGTGTAAAAAAATAAAAGACCCCAAAGCCCCTCCAGCGCGTGATAGCGAGAGTGGCGAGATCTGAGGCGTCACCTTAAAGGGATCACAGAAGATAAAAGGAGGACGGCGGATGATGCCTAAACCGCTGGCGGATGTTTTAGAGGATTAAATGAATGCAGAACGTTCAGTACATTTACTTTACAACTGATGCAATAACCTGACATTTACATGGACGCCGAGCAAACACCGATCACTCGCCTAATTGGATATTACACAGGGGGCACCACCCCCATCATCCCGTTTATAATTGCAAACCACATAAACCCAGAAAATTCTGGTCCAAATGTAATTCATATAAAAGAACAGCAGACGCTAGAGTAAAACTGCCTTAAAGGGGTTGTTCGGGTTCAGAGCTGAACCCGGACATAACCATAATTTCCCCCCGGCAGCCCCCCTGACTTGAGCATCGGAGAAGTTCATGCTCTGGTGCTCTCCTAGCGCAGGGCAAGGGCTCTTTTGTTTACAATCACACACTGCCGGGCGGAAGCAGTGTATTCGGTGAGGTCACCGGCTGTGATGGGCGTGCTTTAGCGCTGCCCTAGCCGTTTAGGGCAGCACTAAAGCCCGCCCATCAGTGCTGGTGACGTCACCGGGCTTCCTGGCATCCCCATGGAAAGCACGATACGTCACCGGATGTCCAAAAAATGCCTTTGCAAAGGAGAGCATCGGAGCATGAACTGCTCCGATGCTCATGTCAGGGGGGCTCCCGGGGTGAAAATGGAGGGATGTCCGGGTTCAGCTCTGAACCCAGACAACCCTTTTAATAGGAATAGTTTGCATTTCAGTTCTTCACTTTTTCAAGATCTCTGCTTGCTGTCTATGAGAACACTCCTGTGCAATCAGAGGCAGTAAACCTGTGCATGGTTCATCCTCAGGGACAGACTGGGAACTTAGAGTGGCCCTGGAAAAAAACGGAAAGTGGCCCCAATGTTGTAGGTGGATCCAGATTGACACGAGTTGGCAGGGTCTGTAATACCGCAGTGCAGCACAGAATACGTCCCCAGACGCTGCCCCTCTGTGGTGGCCATCAGTAGCGGCCGCCTTCTGTCCTCCTCCTCCAATTGTCTCTAATATGGATATGGAGCAGAGGGCGAGATATGGGCCACAGGACCAAGCCAGCCCCACCTTCAGCATGCTGTCTGGACTTCCTGTAATAATGACCCCTATAGCGCCCCCAGTAGTATGAACCTGGCCAGCAGCAATGAGGAGGGCTCGGGTGACCCTATGGGCATCAGGCCACCGGGAGAATTCCCTGTAGGGTCTATGAGCCGTCTCTGCCCCTGCTCTCAGCTGAGAAGTGGATACAATTGTCACATCAGCTGAACCAAAGTCTCTGGTAGCTTGCTACAATGTATCAGTACGAATTCTAGGCTGTTTAGCTCGCAGAGCATTGTCTACATTGGATACTATTGTGTCCATTTCTCAGCTCGAACCTGCATTATAAAACCTGTGAATTTCTGACCATGGACCATGCTAGTTACTGTAGTTCTTCTCCATCAGAGCGTCACAGGCACTGGTGTATATACAGGGGTCGCAGTTGCGACCGGGCCCGGCACTCCAGGGAACCTGGCCGCCTGTGGATCCCACCCTCAGGCCGATGGCAGGGGCCCCGCTGTACTCACATGTAATGGAGCGCTCTGATGGGGCCCAGCATGAAGTACAGCGGCAATTTTGGGCCCCATCAGAGCGCTCCATGCCTCCATTACATGTATAATATGAGGGGGGGGGATGCCCACTTACACACTCAGTCACTCACTCACACCCGGCCAGGCAGTTCCGTTTCCACAGTGAAGCAGGGAAACCTCTCTGCTCCCTGCTTTACTGATCTTCAGAGCTCAGGAGCTCCCCCTGCTGGCCCCAGATTGCGCTGCTGGCTGTGGGAGGAGAGCTGAAAGCCCGGGAATCTGCCTCCTGTCATCAGGGAAGAAGGTAAGTAAGTGTTTTTTTTCCCCTGACGATGCAGACTGGGGGCGGGGTGTGATGGGCACAACTAGAGTGGCGGGGCACAAAAGTGGGGATCTCTACTGAGGGGCACCTAATCTGCCATAACTAATTTGAGGGGACACCTAATCTGGCATAACTACTGTGAGGGGGGCACATATGAAGGCATAACTATGATGGGGCACATATGAAGGCATAACTATGAGGGGGCACATATGAAGGCATAACTACTGTGAGGGGGCACGTAATCTGGCATAGCCACTGTGAGGGGCACATATGTGGGTTTATCTAATGTGAGGGGCATATAATCTAGCATAACCACTCTGAGGGGGCACATAACTGGGCATAAATACTGTGAAGGGGCACATAATCTGCCATAACTACTGTGAGGGGCACATAATCTGGTATTACTACTGTGGGGGGCACATAATCTGGCATTCCTACCGTGAGGGGACACATATCTGGGCATATCTACTTTGAGGGGGCACATAACCGGGCATAAATACTGTGAAGGGGCACATAATCTGGCATTACTACTGTGAGGGGGACACATAATCTGGCATAACCACTCTGAGGGGGCACATATCTGGGCACATCTACTTTGAGGGGGCACATAACTGGGCATAAATATTGTGAGGGGCACATAATCTGGCATTACTACTGTGAAGGGCACATAATCTGGCATTACTACTGTGAGGGGACACATAATCTGGCATTACTACTGTGAGGGAGGCACATATCTGGGCATAACTACTGTGACAGGAACAAAGGTGAGCATAACTACTGTGAGGGGCCACAAGGTGGGTATTAGTACTGTGAGGTGGCACAATGTGGGTATTAGTACTGTGAGGGGGCACAATGTGGGCATTAGTACTGTGAGGGGACACAATGTGGGCATTAGTACTGTGAGGGAGCACAATGTGGGTATTATTACTGTGAGGGGAACAATGTGGGTATTAGTACTGTGAGGTGGCACAATGTGGGCATTAGTACTGTGAGGGGGCACAATGTGGGTATTATTACTGTGAGGGGCACAATGTGGGTATTAGTACTGTGAGGGGGCACAATGTGGGCATTAGTACTGTGAGGGGCACAATGTGGGCATTATTACTGTGTGGTAGCACTAAGGGGAAATGGATCAGTTTTGCACCGGGGCCCCATGGATTGTGTGTACGCCACTGGTCACAGGCTGCATTATCTTATATCAGACGTCTACCTGGTTTGTCTTCACAGCTGAGTTCCCACGGGACGCCAATACTGTCAGGCAGCATCACCCTTTAAAAGTATACAATCCCCGTAAAATGTATCTTTTTAAAAAAAAATTGGACTATAAATAATAGAGACACCGTCATTTTTTCTCAAGTGTTTGTAAGAACTCATCGTTCCTGAAGATACCAGTTTACAGCATTGGGAATGCCGATGTACACGGCCGCCAATAAAAGGGGAAAAACTACAAACGGAAACGAAAAGAGGCCGCATAGGTGTCACGTAATCTGCTGCAACCTCCTCGGAGGGCGGAGATGTCCTGAACCCAAACCGGCCGATGAAGACGATGGACTCATACTGAGATGGTAACAAAGAACTCAAAACACTTAGGGGATCATTTACTGTCCAGAAATACGCCTACCGGTATATTAAGCGTATTTCTGGGACAGATTGCAGCGCAAAGGTTTTTTGCACCAAAGCTACGTAGAGGCCTGCGCGTTTTCATAACTTCTGCGGATCCACCTCCAGGTATAGTGGTTATTAAGACCGGCATCAAAAAATGCCCCCCCCCCCCCCCCCCCCAATTCTGGAGCATCTATTCTTAGGAATCAATGTTGTGCCATTCCTCTATTATTTCAACTAAAAGTTTGAGCATATATTGCCAGCAGTCTGCCATAAAGGTCCACCTGGGTGCTAGCAGTTGGGAGCGTGTCCCTGCAGATTCTGCCAGTGTCAGGCTGTGCAGGGACCAACTCCTTTCCCAACTGGTTACACCTATTTGTAAACTTCTAGCAGGAATAATAGAGGGATGAGAGAATTGTTATTACATGGGGACTTCAAGTAGTTAATAAAAACAGACATGTTGGGGGAGAGAACAGGTCTGGGTACAGACTGCCCATTAGACGATGATATACCTAGAAGATTGAGGGCCCCAAAGCAAATAATAAATTGGGCCCTGATTATGTTGCCACCCAGAACAGAAGGGTCTAATGTTTTTTTTCTGGATTCATGTGCATGGGTTCAATTCTGAGTACATGGGAGTCCTTCATAGGGTCTCAGCACCCATAGTAAAGGAGATGGGACTAACCAGTGCGGGGCCCCCACTCTCCAAGGGCCCCTTAGCAGCCGCCTGACTCCCACCCCCCCCATCATGCACGGCCATGCCTATGGTCAGACTTTTATTAGGAAGGCTAGAAGCCCCTGTAGTCACACTCCAGTCTCCTATCCTTGGCATGGGGAGATCAGCGGCGCTCCTCACCGGCCGCCGCTGGATTTGATTTGCAGTTTTGCACAGGTGATAAATTTGCCACAAATGAGACGATTATATTTTTGAAACTGTCAGTAAAACAATTTCTAATTAAGACAGAGTATGAGGAAGGACATGACTAAGAGGAGTCTGCAGATGGGAGAAGGTTTGCACGGTTCTTGGAATCTTCTCTTGTGCTGGAGGAAGGAAGGCAGAATGTCTCCTTCTCCCTGCCAACAGTTCACTGCAGGGAGGGGACGGCGGGCGGCAGAAGAAAGGCGATGTGTGCAGCCTGGCAGCATCTGCATCTGGGCTCTGCGACCAGCGCCACTGCTGAGGGGCCCAAGATACCTCCTTAGGTGGGATGCAGTACCCCTTCCACCTGGGTGGTGGCATCTGCGTAATCTAGGAGCCTTGCACACAGACGAGATGGGGAACAGACCAAGGTGGCATTCGGTGGCATTTCTGCAATCAATCTGTCCTATAAGATGTGTGTGATGGGTGAATGATGTTTCCAGGTCTTAGAGACCGCCACCAATGTGCCTGTGGCTAAGTTGGGTATTGCAGTCATTTAAAGAGGGTCACCTCTCCTGACATGTCAGTTGCATACCCCGTCATAAAACAATTCTGGGGCATCTTTTCTCAGAACTCACCGTTCATCTGTTATCCCTCCATGAAATGTGTGAAGGAATTGACAACTGGATGATACCAATCGGGGGCGACAATGCCCAATCAATGCTGTCCGTGTCAAACTGTGCAGGGACAGAATGGTCATGCCAAGTTGTCAATTTATTCATAAAATTCTAGGGGGAATAATAGGGGGCAACACAATGTAGAGTTATAGGAAAAGATGCTCCAGAGTTTTTATTTCATGGGGAATCCAAGTATTTACTAAACTGAGACAAGAGAGAGGAGACGCTGCTCTTCCATTCTGCTGCTCTAAATTTTACTAATATATGATGACTAATGTTATGTCTTGGGGGGATTTTTACAGTGGCGGGGGCTGTCCCTGAGGTTGGCCTGTGGCTGGCAGTGCCATAGGGAAAGTGGTTGCATTGTTAGGAGGGCATTGTAGTTGGAACTATTTAGGCTACTTTCACACTTGCGGCAGAGTGATCCGGCAAAATGTATGCCAACTGATGGCATTTGTAAGACTGATCAGTCAGAAAAATGCATTGAAATGCCGGACCCGTCATTTATTTTTTTCACCTTATTTTCAGTCTGCGCATGCGCAGACCGGAAGGACGGATCCGGCACTAATACATTCCTATGGGGATCCGGCATTCAGGCAAGTCTTCAGTTTTTTTCGCCGGAGATAAAACCGTAGCATGCTGCGGTTTTCTCTTTTGCCTGATCAGTCAAAAAGACTGAACTGAAGACATCCTGATGCATCCTGAACGGATTGCTCTCCATTCAGAATGCATGGGGATAAAACTGATCAGTTCTTTTCCGGTATTGAGCCCCTAGGACGGAAGTCAGTGCCGGAAAAGAAAACCGTAAGTGTGAAAGTACCCTTAAGGGGGCATTTTGGTTGCACTATGAATGGTGCATTGTGGCTGCACTGTTCATGGGGCATTTTGACTGGCAGTGCCATAGGGAAAGTGGCTGCACTATTAAGGGGGTATTGGGAATGTACTGCTAATGGGGAATTCTGGCTGGAATTATTAAGGGGACATTTTAGCTGGCAGTGCCCTAGGGAAAGTGGCTGCACTGTTAAGGTGGCATTTTTTGGATGACACTATTAAGGTGGCATTATAGTTACACTACTAAGGGCCCCAGTGATGACACAGGGCGTTGTTATGTGACCGCTGCAGCCAATCAAATGTGTCAACCTTGGAGCCAGGTAAACAGAGACTGGTGGGGGGTCAGAGAAGTGTCGGTATGCATGGTGCAGGGGACTGGTATGGCGACTATACGGCTTCTTCTATTTCAGACATATGATTTCCCTGCCAAGCTACAGAGCAGAAGGAGGGGAGGAGTGAGCAGGGGCTCTGCCGTTGTATCAACCCTGGGTGACTGAGTGACTGAGGCCTCATGCACACGGCCGCTGTTTTGGTCCGCATCCGAGCCGCCGTTTTGGCGGCTCGGATGCAAACCCATTCACTTCAATGGGGCAGCGAAAGAGGCGGACAGTACTCCATGTGCTGTCCGCATCCGTTGCTCCGTTCCGCGGCCCCGCTAAAAAAATATAGCATGTCCTATTCTTGTCCATGCTTTGCGGACAAGAATAGGCATTTATATTAACGGCTGTCCGTTCCCGTTCCGCAAATTGCGGAACGCGCACGGACGCCATCCGTGTTTTGCGGATCCGCGATTTGCAGACCGCAAAACACTCCACAGTCGTGTGCATGAGGCCTAAATCGTAGCTTTAAAGCTGAACCCAGAGGACGCGTACTGCGCGTGTAAGACGGCGCTATACCCTAATTTCACAATTATTAGGCCTGTTTTGTCTGCTGTGCAGTATAACTGAGGCCCTGGTACCTGCCCCGCCTCCGCTAATCTTTATCTGACGTTATAAAAGATGAATCGGACATCAGAGCCCCGCCGCGGAGATTCATCACCAATATTGTAAGGAAATCAATATTTTAACATAATAATTCCCATTAATTTTGGAAAGAATCGTCTTCCTTTAAATCGCGTTTCTTGCGTGTGGACAAATCCGGCGGTGACCCCGCGAACCCTGTGAGGACGGTGACAGACCGCCGCTCAGCGCCAGGCTCATCACCTGAGGAGGGACGGCAGCTCCGAAAAATCAATTTCTCTTTGCTGATTCTTTGAGCCGCGGGCAAGATCTAAAGCGAGAAATTCTACAGGGCCGAGAGACGAGGGATCGGAAATATCTACGGGGACGGACAAAATGTCTGCCCGCCGCTGTGTGAGGGGCGATTTATTCCTTCCATGTCTGAGCTGTTAAAACAGGGGTTCTCAACATTACTATTACTATTACTACTAACATCCCTTCAAATGCCTTAGACCACCAGGCACATTATCGTTAACCCCTTCACTATTTAGGTATTACTTGGCATTGTATGGCGGCATTATTTGGACGCTATATTGAATATTACTTTAGCACAGTATTATTTGGAAACTGAACTGCAGTTTTATTTGGATACCATATGGAAGTATTATTTGGCATGGTATAGCAGTATTAGGCTACATGCACACGACCGTTGAGTGTTTTGCGGTCCGCAAATTGCGGATCCGCAAAACACGGATGGCGTCCGTGTGCGTTCCGCAATTTGCGGAACGGCACGGACAGCCTTTAATATAACTGCCTATTCTTGTCCGCAAAACGGACAAGAATAGGACAGGTTATATTTTTTTTGCGGACCACGGAACGGAGCACAGAGTGCTATCCGCATCTATTGTGGCCCCATTGAAGTGAATGGGTCCGCACCCGAGCCGCAAAAACTGCGGCTCGGATGCGGACCAAAACAACGGCCGTGTGCATAAGGCCTTAGGGTGGGTTCACACTAGCGTTAGGGATTCCGTTACTGATTTCCGTTATAACATGGTTATAACGGAAAATAACGGAATTCCCAGACAGAATGCAAAACGGAAGCCTTTAAAAGGCATTCCGATTGCTCTCCGTCCTAATAGAAGTCTATGGGAAAGCGTAACCGATCCGTCTGGTTTCCTGTCGACAGGACTTTGTTTTCCGTCTTGCATAACGGGAACCAGACGGATCCGTTATGCTTCCCCATAGACTTCTATTAGGACGGAGAGCAACGGAATGCCTTTTAAAGGCTTCCGTTTTGCATTCCGTCATAATACAAGTCTATGGGCAGAAGAACGGATCCGTTCTTCCGTCTTATGGATTCCGTTATTTTCTGTTTTAACCATGTTATAACGGAAAGCCATAACAGACTCCGTAACGCTAGTGTCAACCCACCCTTAGATGGAAACTGATTTGCAGTTTTATTTGAGTACTGTATAGTGGTATTGTTGGTACACTGAATTGCAGTTTATTTGACCATTGTAGTGAAGTATTATTTGGCATAATATGGCATTATTACTTGGCAATGTATGTTGGTATTATTTAGACACTGATTTTCGGTTTTATTTGAGGACTGTATGGAATTCTTACTTGGCAACATATGGCGGTATTATTTGGACACTGAATTTCAGCTTTGAGTACTGTTTGGAATTCTTACTTGGCAATGTATGGTGGTATTATTTGGACATTGAATTGCAGTTTAATTTGAGCACTATATGAAAGTATCATTTGGAATTACATGGCGGTATTATTTGGCCAGCACACCAGGAGAAGGTCCATGAAGCAGATACGTCATGAAATAAAGCGTGTGTATTATTGGCGGTGTGATACTATTGTATTAATCCCGCCTTACACTGCCGGCGCTGGGTGTATAGAACATAAAATTGCGGGTTTGTGCTTATTACCATTCACTAAATCACAAATGACCCAAATCCTCCGTAGGACGAGACAGCCGGAGACTTCCAGAGCGTTCCCGGTCAGTGGATGCTGAATGTTATCTCTCACAAGGTCCTCTTCTCATTCAATCAATGGCTCATTTAGGAACATGTTTTACTTCCATCCTTTAAGTAGAAATGATTGCAGTAAATCTTTGGCTGAGCGTCCGTCTCCTCGCCAATCGCGCCCGAACGTGACAAATCGCTGCCATGAGTATGAGCTAATTGCATGTCACTGCCTCCCAGACCCCGGCGCTCTGCGCCAGCAAAATATTTGGATCCCTTAATGGAAGATAATAATCATCAATCTGCAGAGGGCGGAAATGGGAAAAAAGGGGGTTTACAGGACACCTACAGGTTGTGTGCGGTATTGCGGCTCAGCCGTTTTCAGTTGGAATGGAACTGAGCTGGAATACCAGGCGCAACCCATAGAGAGGGTTGAAAAAGCAGCCATGTTTTTTTTTTTCCCGAATCCTAGACAAGCACTTTAACTCTGACAGATGGAAACGTATCTAGTGGGGGCGTTGTTAATATCTAGATCCCAAGTATGGCTGGTGGGGTCAACAGTTGTCCTCTCTCTTCATGCCATTGCATGGTGTTCTATTTACCACCACGGGAGCCTCTACTATGGCTGATCAGTAATGCTTTCCGGGTGAGAAGAATAGTGGCCATGCACGTGGCACTCCATGTAGAGCATCTTCTGTATATGGGTGCACCAGGATAGTTGCAGCCCCCGATCCATAGGCGGGTAAGAGACCCCGGATATTCCCATCTTGGACATTTATGGCATATCCACAGGTGTGGGTCTCCCTATATCCTCGTCTCACGGCCTGTAAATGGAGAGGTGGCTGCGCATGGGTGGTCCTCTCCATTCTCTTCCGTGGGAGTTCTGAACATAACTGAGCGTGCTTCCTTGAGACAGCTGTCTATCTGAGAGGAAGGAAACCACAACTGTTTCCGAAATGCGTCTGCTCGTCTAGTCGGGACGTATCCATGATGTGTGATGAATGGATGAGATTATCACTGAAGACCACATGGCACCCTGATCAATCTACCTTTTGCTTTGATTACTGCTTTGCACACTCTTGGCATTCTCTTGATGAGCTTCAAGAGGAAGTCCCCTGAAATGGTAGAAATCCGCCATATGCAATTGCTTCTGTGTATACTGCCAAAGTAAACAGAGTTCAACTGGCCATAGACCATACAGGGAAATTCCCTGGTGGCCCAATGGCCAGGGGGCCGCCCAAGCCCTCCTCATGGTCACGATCTGATGCTCTCGGATACTAATGCACCTTGTGGCTGGCGCCCACAGCCGCTCTCTGGAATTCAGCTACAGGATACAGTTGAATACTGCGGTGTGGGCGACAATATTTTGTGCGTGCCCTCTGACCTTATGCGATGCAACGTCAGGTCAAAGTGCAGCACGGTCCCGGAGAAAAACAGGGAGCGGTGAGTGCAGGAAGAGCGACTGAAAGTGCAGAGTGACGGTGCTGTCCAGAGGTCTGATATGGGCTTCTGATCTGGTGCATCTTATAAAGCAAACAATACAGTACATGACGTAGTTGCAGATTTGCTGTGGTGCAGTACCGCCCAGCTGCCTGAAGGTGGTGTCAGGAGTAGGACGGATAAGAATCAGCAGCAATCACAGGATCAGCCAATCTCTGCAAACACAGTATGGGTCCTACGGCCGTCTGCTGACTTCTGCCCATGGCTCGCTGCCCGCTGAGAGGAGAATATGTCACAGGTGTCAAGTGCGCCGTCTCCACATGTTATCTAAAGGCCACTGCCCTATTCTATAAATGTGATTGCATTCCCGCCGCGGCTCCATGAAGATCTTTAAATGACACTATTCTGCTTTTTGTAAATGTAAATGTCACGCCGAGCCCTCCCCTTCTCTTGGGTGTCCCCCCACCACCACCACCACTTTCCATTATGTCTTTGCACCCTTAAATGGGCATGACAAGAGGGCACCGCATTAAATGGGCCCCGGGGGCAGCATGACGCAGAAGACAGAAGTCCCCTGACATTTACATTCTTACTAGCCCGGGCAATGCAGCACAAATTACATAAATATTCATCGCAGCTGCAAAGAGATGGACCTGCCCTCTGTAATCACGGCACCCCGAGCTGAAGAATTACATCCGTCTCCGAGCTGTCTGTCTGCGCGTCGCAAGAGAGAAGGGCAAGAGCCAGAAGACAGCGCAAATCACACTGAGATATTACATACAGGGGACAGGTCTTATTTTACACGGGGTCAGCAGATATGGCGCTGCCTTTGGCATATTAATGTATCTGGGGGGCGCCAAAGGAGGAGTTAGCCGGCTTTCGAAGGGTTAACAGATAATGCACACCTCAGCACATTCCGCCAGCGACGCTCATTAATAGTCGTATCGTCTAATTTGTTTGTAAATTAAACGGGGACGATGTGTTTTCCAGCCTTGGCCTTTCCGATGCTCATTAGAGGTTGTGGTCACTTAATTAACGGAAGCCTCCATGTTGTCCTTTCGTTCTTCTCCCAGTGTTAATGCGTGTGAAATAGGGGCAGCCGCAGGCTAACCGGTACTTGTCTGGGAGGGAGATTGCTGCAGCAGAAATCCTCCTGCTCTTCTTCCTACAATGGAGCTTCAATCTGCAGGAGATGAAGGGAACAGCAGGAGAGGATCGCTCCCGCTATCGGCACCTGGCAATAACTATTCCTCTTTCTGGAGGAAGCCGTAGCAAGCCAGGCGTTTCTTCTTCTTTAATTCAACTTCAGAGACCACCATAGACATCTGGCCAGCGCAGACCACTGCTCCAACAAGACTATCAAATATCAAATGTCAATTGCCCTGAGAGCACTGATGGGGGGCACCGGAGAAGACCCAAGTATTTAGCACCGCCCCCATATGTAGTGACCTCAGTATTTAGCATGGCCCCTCTCTGTAGTAACGACAGTATTTAGCATAGCCCCCATCTGTAGTGACCCCAGTATTTAGCATGGACCCCCACTGTAGTGACCCCAGTATTTAGCATTGCCCCCCTCTGTAGTGACCCCCAGTATTTAGCACGGCCTATTCTGTAGTGACCCCAGTATTTAGCATGGCCCCCATCTGTAATGTCCCAAGTATTCAGCACGGCCCTCATCTGTAATGTCCCCAGTATTTAGCACGGCCCTTATCTGTAATGTCCCCAGTATTTAGCACGGCCTCTCTCTGTAGTGACCCCAGTATTTAGCACGGCCCCCATCTGTAATGTCCCCAGTATTTAGCACGGCCCCCATCTGTAATGTCCCCAGTATTTAACATGGCCTCTATCTGTAGTGACCCCAGTATTTAGCATGGCCCCCATCTGTAATGTCCCCAGTATTTAGCATGGCCTCTATCTGTAGTGACCCCAGTATTTAGCACGACCCCCATCTGTAATGTCCCCAGTATTTAGCATGGCCTCTCTCTGTAGTGACCCCAGTATTTAGCATGGCCTCTATCTGTAATGTCCCCAGTATTTAGCATGGCCTCTCTCTGTAGTGACCCCAGTATTTAGCATGGCCTCTATCTGTAATGTCCCCAGTATTTAGCATGGCCCCTCTCTGTAGTGACCCCAGTATTTAGCACGACCCCCATCTGTAATTTCCCCAGTATTTAGCATGGCCTCTCTCTGTAGTGACCCCAGTATTTAGCATGGCCTCTCTCTGTAGTGACCCCAGTATTTAGCATGGCCCCCATCTGTAGTGACCCCAGTATTTAGCATTGCCCGCATTTGTAGTGACCTCAGTATTTAGCATGGCCCCCATTTGTAATGTCCCCAGTATTTAGCATGGCCTCTATCTGTAGTGACCCCAGTATTTAGCATGGCCTCTCTCTGTAGTGACCCCAGTATTTAGCATGGCCGCATTTGTAGTGACCCCAGTATTTAGCCTGGCCCCTCACTGTTGTGTCCTGAATAATGCTGTGAAGGGAGAAAAAACTAAATACTCACCTGACTCAAGCTTCATGCCTCCTTCTGCGATGCAGGCCATTGGCCTCTTCTGGCCTGTTGCCCGAGTTGCATTTGTCCCGGCGCTTGCGATTGCGTCAGGTCTCAGGCGGCACAATGGTATTATCATGTCCACCTGTGCTGGAACCTGCAGGTGCAGGAGGTTGCGATGCTGTCATCCTGACGGCCTGCACGGTTATACTGTCTCATAAGCTTCGGGCCTATGGGAGTGAACGGCTGGGACAAGAGCCCCACTGTCAACTGCTGTCCTCTCAGGGGAATGTCGGCCGCAGCCTGAGGCAAGATGCTCATCTTGCCTCATGGTAGATGTAGCCCTGTGTACCCATGGCAGTGTACCTGTGTACATCTGTACTGCTCTTACCCAATGAACCAGCAAGGTCCTGGATAAAATATTCATAAATGTTATAATCACTAGTTTTAAAAACACACCAAATTTACCGAGACATTGTGTATTAAATATCTGCTGTAGAGGTCACAGAATAAATTTCATGGTGAGTAAAGACCAGAAGACGAAGAAAGTAAATGAGCGAGCTGAATATTCAGTTCTGGCGGCAATACAACCAACATACAGTATATGAGTAAAGATAGAAAATAAAAATGATAGATAGATAGATAGATAGATAGATAGATAGATAGATAGATAGATAG
Source organism: Bufo bufo (assembly GCF_905171765.1). Lineage (NCBI taxonomy): Eukaryota > Metazoa > Chordata > Amphibia > Anura > Bufonidae > Bufo > Bufo bufo. Next base: position 220,267,140 of record NC_053395.1, on the reverse strand, counting down.
AGATCCATAGGGATCAGAGATAATGGTGGCAGTATCAGGAGTCAGGCCGAGGTCAGGGCAGGCAGCATACAGTATATGGGAAACAAGTCTGAAGTCAGGGCAGGTGGCAGAAGGGCAATCTGAGAACAGGCTAAGGTCAGGAGGCTTTGGGTCGCTTATCAGGCTGTACACGGAAGTCAGACAGAGAATGATACCTTGGCTGTTAACTAGAGACTAGATAACCTAAAGCTCAGGCGCCCTCTAATAGGGTGGGTGCCTTAAATATCCAAGAAAAGCACAACTCAGCAGACTGTACATCCCACATGCCTGACTTAGATACATAGCTCAGCAGACTGTATCCCACATGCCTGACTTAGATACATAGCTCAGCAGACTGTATCCCACATGCCTGACTTAGCTACATAGCTCAGCAGACTGTATCCCACATGCCTGACTTAGATACATAGCTCAGCAGACTGTATCCCACATGCCTGACTTAGATACATAGCTCAGCAGACTGTATCCCACATGCCTGACTTAGATACATAGCTCAGCAGACTGTATCCCACATGCCTGACTTAGCTACATAGCTCAGCAGACTGTATTCCACATGCCTGACTTAGATACATAGCTCAGCAGACTGTATCCCACATGCCTGACTTAGCTACATAGCTCAGCAGACTGTATCCCACATGCCTGACTTAGATACATAGCTCAGCAGACTGTATCCCACATGCCTGACTTAGCTACATAGCTCAGCAGACTGTATCCCACATGCCTGACTTAGATACATAGCTCAGCAGACTGTATCCCACATGCCTGACTTAGATACATAGCTCAGCAGACTGTATCCCACATGCCTGACTTAGATACATAGCTCAGCAGACTGTACCCCACATGCCTGACTTAGATACATAGCTCAGCAGACAGTATCCCACACTATAGTTTTGTATACATCTGCTCAGTATAATTACCTGTTGGGGGATGTCCTTCCAGGCGACACTTTAGTAATTTCCGGTGTAATTGTCAGGGTGAGGGCCGATGTCCATGTATTAGTAATAACAGGACACCTCCAGTACTGCTGGAGCAGGCTTTAGTGCAGCGACAGCAGGCAGCTCCGGCCACCGTCGTAAAGTCCCCAGCCGTGTCCTACTTGACCTCATGCATAATATCACACAGAAAACTCATTAAGGCTTCCCCTCGCCGCTCGCAGACCTTCTCTCCGCCGCGCGCTGGCCCAATTTTGCCATGATATATGTGAAAAATAATTGAACTATATTTGAAAATATATTGGATATTACCGCGTACACACTGCGGGATTTATTGGCGTGATCTATCACCTCTGTGTAGCCAGCAGAAGGGAAGAGAGGAGAAGCGTCACCCTTACGAGAGGAGGCATTAAGTGGTCTGAGAGTGAAATTAACGAGGCACAGCTCTCATCTTCCCTCACCGCAGTGTTGTTACCAAAAGGCTGATAAGCTTTACATTAATTAACGCTATTTAGTGATGTGTCCTGCGCTCACCCCTCATATCTGAGGACTCGCTGTGACAAAACATATTTAAAGGGAATGTTTCAACTGTAACAAAAACTGCAGTGATAAATAATACAGAACGTTCCTTACTAAATACAGACATAGATCTGCCAAGGTGTGGGGGAATCATCCTGTAAGATACTATCATTGAGTTACATTTGTCACTTGCAGTGCCACTTCTCACCATGGTCAAACGCAAATATTTCCATAGACATCAATGCAACAGCGCCCCCAAAAGATGACAAAATGCAATAAATATCCTGGTGTGTTCTCACCTGGTCAGGTGGATCTGCTAAACTGCTTATCTGGCAGAGTTGTGGATCTTGCATTGGCGCGGATAGGTGGCGGTGATGCCGTGTAACCGGATTGTAGACTTAGATGTAGCAGAGCTGAATTTATGGATGTAGCAGTGCCAGTATAGCAGTACAGAAGGTCAGTGTAGCAGAGTTGGGGACAAGATGTAGTAGAGATGAAGTACTGATGTAGTAGAACTAAATGGTTGGTGTGACAGAGCTGGAAGGCCACTCTAGCAGAGTTGAACGGACAGTATAGCAGAGATGGAGACCCGATATAGCAGAGCTGGAGGGCTGACATAGCAGAGCTAAAGGGCCAATGTAACAGTGCTGTAGGACCTCTGTAGCAGATTTGGAGAGACAATGTAGCAGAGCTGGAGGGCCAATGTTGCAGATCTGGAGGGACAGACATGGGCGTAGCTAAAGGCTCATGGGCCCTGGTGCAAGAGTTCAGCTTGGGCCCCCCCGTCTCTCAGTGCTTTGTGGCCAGGGGCAGGGAAGCACATAGCCTTTGTGCTGCCTGAGACAAAAATTTAAATGGCATTCCCCCCCATGGGAAATTCTTGACCTTACCCCTTACCTCTCTCTAGCCAGAGGTGTAACTTGAATAGCATGCACTTTCTATAATACCATTGTCTTCACATGCGGCACAAGGGTCTTTGGGCCCCCTCAGGCTCCTGGGCCCGGTAGCGACTGCTACCTCTGCACTCCCTATAGCTACGCCCCTGGGGACAGATGGAGGATGCGGCACAAGCTGTATACAAGATTGGCAAGAGGTCAGGGTTTTGCACCCAAGGGTATACTACAAGGGATGGTCGCGGGTGTTGAGTGCTGCGGAGGGTAGGTGGACCCACCACTCTGTCCAGGGTCTTTAGATACAGAGCTAGGGCAACTAACTGAAACTTCATCCTGGTTGAAGAAAAGCCTTGACATAACTCATTGTAGCCATCATACAATGACAAAATGTGGACATATTACTGCTGCAAAAACCCGGGCTGATGATGGGTGGCAGGCAACATGGCTGATGGTCCAAGGCAAGGTCAGACTAGACCTCCAGGGGTCCTCCAGTGGAACTAGTCTCTGGCACAACAATGGGCTGTAAATGTCCAGTAGAAGACTAAACTCCATCAAGTAGGTTTGGAGCACATCAAACATTACGTATATTCCCCACTTCTCTCTGGTGGCTTATAGTTGATGTATACTGGAGGCAGACGAGTGCGGAACTGTCCGATATCCTGAAGACGAGCGCATATCCCTGACAGCTATTAAATCTGTAATAAGGACACAAGCAAATTTAATGAGATCATTGGGGAACTGGGCCACCTCTCTATACACGTATATGTGTCAGGGAACAAAAGCGTCAAATGTCTTGTGGAGTCGCCAACAAACAAATCACCACGCTGTGACCAAAATAAGACCGAAGACAAGGATAAAGAAGAAGAGCGTGTCACCAAGGGCCCAGGCAAAGTTGATCTTAGCAAGGGGAAGGAGCTGTTCTCCATGATGAAGACATAGAGCGAGAAGCCAAGTTGGTCGCCTAAGACAATCACAAAAAATACTATAAAGGCGTCCTCAAGGCAGTTGAGAGCTTTGTTATGGAGTTTTACATCTTCACTCCCATATTGACGTCTCGATCAAAGGGCCTCGCTGTTCACGTGCAATCAAGCTGCATCCTGCATTAGCATCTCCCATCTTTGTACACAAGCGCCCTGCTGCGCCTATGAAGCTGGCAGCATTCAGCCATGGAGAAAGTGGAGGAGCGGAGAAAGAGCATCCCCCCCTCCTTTTACAGCCTTGGCCCATTTTCTTTTTCCTTGGCATCAGACCAAAGAAGTTTGAAGTGAAAATCTGTGTCCTTTTGCAATTCTGTCCCCCATGCGGCGACTCCCCGCCGAGAGCAGCCACATAGAGACCCCGGCATTGTGTGTGCAAGTTCGGAGCCAGACGCCGGCGAGATCTCTGCTCTCCGGAGCATTGTCTGAGAGTTTATATTATCTAAGAGGCAATCGAGGTAGATCTGTGCCTGGGAAATGGGGCAGAGAGAAGCTGCTCTCGAATAAAACAAGATAGACAGAAGCAGATACGGCGGCAAGCTGAGAAGAAGAGCGGGATACTGAAGAAGGGGGTCATACACCAAGGAGCAAGTTGGAACAATGACAAAGACGCAGAGATACCCTCAGGGACAAGCGTGAAGAAGACGACATGGCTCATTTCAATAGAAGAAATCTTTAGCAGTCACATGATCAAAAAAATGTATTACAGTTGGCACATAAACACTAATATAATAATATATTGTTCTAGTAACTAACCAAAGATCTGCAGATTTAAGAGCGCAAAAGACCAATGAAAGACAACTATTGGTATGGACAGCATAGGAAGGTTTGGACCCCCAGCAAGTGAATAAAAAGGCCACTTAAAAGAGTTGTTCCCCCTCTGGAGGACTCAGAGCAGCAGTGAATTACACGTTCCTCCATTCATTTGAATGGGCATCATGTCATACCACATTTCTCCTCTAGTGGCCACTGCAGAAAAAAAATTAGTGGCCAACTACAGCTTCCCCAGGCAATCACAGATGATCTTTGGGGGTTTTACTTGCTGGATTTTCAAATCGCTTTAGTTAACGTATATAGAGTTAAACTCCTTTAATCTGGCATGGATGGGAAGTGATGGATGAGCAGCAGAATTTCTGGATTATCAAGGTTTATTGGAGTCTCTCATTAGAGTACCTTTAGGAAGAAAGTCCTAGATTAAAAAAAAAAAAGAGGACACAAAAAATATGTTTTTAGATTAGAGGAATTTCTTCGATGGTTCTCTGTGCTCATCTTTCTGTAATTTTACATCCATGTGCTGGATTATCAGACTTTTTGGATTAGAGGATGTCAAATAAAAAGAATTCTATTCCTTTCCATGAAAGGGACCTAAAAAATTCTTAGATAAAATAATACAACCCAATACCCCCACGCTGTACATTTCAGGAGCCACTCATCACCCCCACTATAAACCCGCCGCTCTATAGTGGACTGTAATATCACTTGGCCGCGCCATTCCATCGCTGCGGGCCGGGAGTGTTTAGTCCTCGTTAACCTCTGGCAGTCACTAAGTCACTATGAACTCAAAGTAATTGATCCATAATAATAATTGTAATAATTGGTAGAGAAGGAAACCACACAAAGAAAAGACGTGGAGCCGCCGCCATCAGACAGGAAGAGGAAGCCCATAAAAAATAACAATGTATCTGTTGAGTAGATTTATGGTCTTCTGCTCTTATGGGCGTCTTTAATGTATTCCCCATCCAGTGAAGCAGTAAAGGCGGTTGTCATGCTATTGCTATCTGTTATTGATCGTTTGGAGCCTAAACGGCTGCTGAGCAACTTCTGTATGGTAAGAGCAAGTAAGATTTTATGTACAGAGTACTGGGAGATCATGATAGCATCTGAGGTTAGTGGCAAGGGTCAGTAGGTAGACAGAAATTTTAGAGCCCCAGAGCAAAACTCTGAATGGACCCTGCTCTCTACCATTTTTAGTTTTATAATATTTGCTAATTAATTTCATGATATTCCTGCATAGGGAGTGCTGATAAATAATAGAATTCTGGCTGCACACAGGCACCACTAGGTGGAGCTCATTGTATATGGATTTATGTAAGGGATAAGGGACTGGGGTTCAGTCTAGTGGAACAATTCGATCCGGTTTCGTTTGAAGTTGACCTATTTAAGTCAGTCCGCAAATTGAATTTACAAAGGATGTTTTGTGCTGGGCCCAAAGAGGAAGAAAAAACCTGGAAAGAGGGAGAAATTCCAACTATAATTGGCCCCTTGGGTTTCAGTCTTTCAGCTAACTTCAATGAAAGCGAAGTGTCTTGTTTGGAGTTTATGACATATGATACTGACCCCCCATAAGGACGTAGATACACATGATGTGGTTCTGGTGCAGTAATTTACAGGAGGAGTGAGGTCCACATATTGTCCCCCCTTGCCCGCTGGCAGTAGTTTAGAGATTTTTGAAGGAGATGAGGGCAATCCTCTATCGAACACAATCACCTAACTTGAACAAAGGTGAATGTGAAGCCTTGAAATGGCTTAGGTCTCGACAAGATATAATCATTAAACCAGCGGACAAGGGGGACAATGTTGTTCTCATGACTATGGATTATTATGTCTGGGAGGCCAAAAGACAATTAGAGGATGAGAAGGATCTATGAGAAATTGAATAAAGATCCTACTAACAAAATATGTAATTTATTACAGGGTATGTTGCGCAGGTATGTGGAATTGGACATCCTTTCTAAGAAGATAGGTGAGAGACTGCTTCCGGTGTCCCCATCCAAACCATCATGGTATTTCTTGCCGAGTTTGGACCGCCCTCCTGGACAGCCCATTGTGGCTGGCATTGGCTCTGCCACTGAACCCCTATCTGAGTACTTGGACTTGTTTCTTCGTCCACTCCTTAGAAACATCCCCTCCTATCTGAAGGCAATTGACACAACCAAGATAAGGGTTTTGGTCAGACCGATACTATTGAAGTGGGCTAAACCCTAAAGTCCAAAAAGTATTCACAATATGGGTAGCTTTATTAATACTTAACATTTAATTATATCAAAAGTTAAAATAATGGGCCCTTGATAGAAAAAAATCTAGACTGAGTGCAATTGGGATATTGCATACAACTCTCCATTGGCATGCCAATTTAGAGAGAGGAAAACGGACCAAAAAGGAGGAAGGGATAGATATAATGATAGGTTGAGAAGAGAGGATGCGTAGTAAGAGGGACACACTGCTGGGTCACAGCCCTAGATGTCCCTTATCCTAACTCCTCAACACACTATACATCTATCACTAACCCTTAATATAGCCCTACCTAGACATGGACTGCCCAGCTTTGTCCGAGAGATAGGGTGTGGTCCCTATTTCTAGAGGATAGCAAACTAAATCAGAAAAAGGAGGGCAGTATATAAGACTGACAAACCAAAAATATATATATATGAGAGACAACCTATATAAATTGCGATGAATAAGCTATATACTGTAGGTACAGTGCTCAGGGATCAATAGTGGGTCCCAAGTTGATAAAGAACGTCCCGACGCGTTTCCTTGAAGGTTAGCAAATATTCAGGGGACTACAACCTTTAAATGTACTGGTCACAAATTTGACTGAATTGTAGATGTCACAAATTCAGTCCAATGTATCGATTTCTGCAAAAGGTAGCTCTCAAGTTTCAAGAGCAATAGCCACACTAATGATACACAGAAATATTGTCTTTTCACCAAAAAGGACTCAGAAAACCCCCCTACGACCGCCTGTATTCAGGGTCATAGACTCAAAGGTTATCAAGTAACTGGGTCTAGAATCATTTTGGTTAAAAAGCATTCAAACTAACCAGTGACCACCTGTTTGAGGGTCGCTAGTTTGATTCATCAATCATCAAAAAATAATAAAGTGACTATCTGTTCAAAAGTCACTCATAAAGCATGGTATAACAGATAGACCACCAGTTTAAATAAGGTCCAGGTATAAGACAATACAAATGACCTGAATTGCACTCAGAGAAACTGAAGAAGCTGTCTCTTGAGCATTGGATCAGCTTTGCTGGTGTATTGTCACCCACCAGATGATATTCAAAAGCCATTCAATGCTATGTGCCAGAAAGCGCTTGTACAGCGATAATGTTTGAGCACATGCAGTCAGCAAGGTACTTATCTGTACAGTCGTAATACACCAACTGTTCACAGAGGGGTGCGGGTGTCACGCCTCGGCATTCCGCGTATGGCAGCTGCAACGAGGGTGAGTTCGCGGCTCATTTAAAAAGCCGTCCTGTTCCGCCCATTCTCCGCCCATTGACGTCATCTCATCAGCTGATCGGGTCACGTGACAACAACACGTGATCGTTTCCCGATCAGATGACCCGGCCGTGGTGGGAGGCGCTCGGCGAATCATGCTGTCATAGCAACCGCATACAAAACAGCCTTTACCACAGGGTAAAGACCAAGGTAACTCAGCTGTCAGTCCGGCGGCCGCAATGGCCATAACGCCGCCCCACACCGCACAGGGTTGTTGACGTTACAACGGGACGGATTTGTTTCAATGTGTCAGTGAAGTAAGTAGGCAACACATCTCCACACGGCACATTAAACAATAAGTTCATACATCAGAGATCGATAATTCCTTGATCTCCGGATAATATGTTTATATAGAGCTCAAATAGTTAGGTCTCATAATAACTCTTTTGATTTAAACTATAGAATGCTTCCACCACTAAAAGCAGCAACAGTTGCAGAAGGCAAGAGGAAGAAAAGAGACAGGTAAGGATTAAAGAATGTACAAATTGAGGGTACACATAGATGAGTGGATCAATGGACTTAAGGATCTATGTAACTATTGAATGACAACTGTTCATTCAACCCCAAAGGAGCCACAGTTTGTAATTGGAAGATCCACCAGGTCTCCCTCTGTAAAATCCTCCTGTCCCAGTCGCCCCCTCGTCTTGGTTTTTGAACAATTTCAATTCCCATGAATCTTAGGCCAGATATGTCACCTCCATGTACAGTATTGATATGTGTGGCTAAGGGTGTGTCCCTATCATTCCTGACATCACCCAGATGTTCCCCAACCCAACGACGTAATTCACGGGTGGTCTTGCCCACATACTCAAGGCCACAAATACAGTTTGCTTTATATATCACGCCCCTTGAGCGGCAATTAACAAATTGTCTGATCTGGTAAGTCTTACCAGTGACACTACCACAAAATGTGCGTCCCTGTGTAATGTGAGGGCACGCTACACAGCCACTGCAGCGAAAACTACCAACAGGTCGTCGGAGCCAGGTTTCTCTGCCCTCCTGGTTTTCGCTGAAATGGCTGTGGACCAATCGGTCCTTGAGGCTCAAACCCCTGCGATATGTGACCTGTACTGTCTCGGAGATGGCACTTTTGATATCAGGGTCTAGTAGGAGGACCTCCCAGTGGTTCCTGAGTATCTGTTTTACTTCATCTGAGGCACCATCAAATGTGCCTATCAGACGTATCGGACCACTGGTTGTTATTTTAGGTTTAGGGTATAATAGTTCATCCCTCTTGCTGTTACAAGCCCTCCTGTAAGCTGATCTCAAAACAACATCAGGATACCCCCTCTCACGAAACCTGCACCGTAGATCTTTAGCCTGTTTCTTAAAGTCATACCAGGTGGAACAGTTCCTCCTAATGCGCAGGTACTGTCCCACCGGTATCCCTCTCTTGAGGGGTTGTGGATGATGACTCGTCCAATGTAGCAGCGCATTCGTGGAGGTAGGTTTCCTGAATGTTTTAGTTTGTAACATATTGTCCTTGTCCCTTGATATCTCTATATCCAGGAAGGGCAAGGTGTTGGTTTTGTATTCAAAGGTGAATCTCATATTGATGGAATTAATGTTCAGTTCTTTTATGAACGCGATGAATTCACTCTCCTTGCCCTTCCAGACGACAAAAATGTCGTCTATAAATCTGGCCCACGTTAAAACGCATGGGATGAAATTACTAGGTGCATCATTGAATACCAGGGTCCGTTGCCACCAGCCCAGGAACAAATTTGCATACGATGGGGCACAAGAACTCCCCATCGCGGTGCCCCTGAGCTGGTGGTACAGAACCCCGTCGAACAAAAAGAAATTCCTTGTCAAGACAAAATTTAGTAGACGTAAGACAAATGAATTATGTGAATGAAACTGACGTCCCCTTGTGCTCAAGAATGTTTCCACGGCCCTCAATCCTAGGGTATGGGGTATTGAGGAGTATAAGGCCTCCACGTCAATCGAGGCCAAAGATGTACCCTCCTCCATGGATACCCCCTTTAGGCGACCCAATAGATCGCTCGTGTCCCTCAGGTAAGAGGGCAAGGTCTTGACAAACGGTGCCAAAATGTGATCTATATAGATCCCCACATTCTGTGTCAAGCTATTTACACCCGACACAATGGGGCGACCTTTGACAGGGGTGCCACCCTTGTGAATTTTTGGTAAACTATAAAAGGTGGCTAAAGTTGGATGTTTTTTATAAAGGAAATCAAATTCCTCCCCTGAGATCAGATCTTCCATTTTAGCTTCCCGTAAAATGCAAATCAGTTCTTGCTGAAAAGTGCCGGTGGGGTCACTATTAAGTTTCTCATAAGTGTCTCCATCACTGAGTAAAGACTGGCACATTGCTCTATAATCTGTAGTGTCCATCAGGACAATGTTCCCCCCTTTATCAGAAGGTTTGATGGTGAGATTTTTCTTTTGTTCAAGATTTTGTAGAGACTTGTATTCAGCTTTGCTGCAATTAAAGTCATGTAAAGATGGTACCAAGTTCGACAAATCACGACATACTTGATTAACAAATACATCGATACAAGTAGGATCCCCCGATGGTGGGGTTTTAACACTTTTATTTTTCAGAGTGGTAAATGGACCCTTACCTTCCTGAGGTACACTCTCACTGAGACTAAATAATAGACGGACATCCTCCTATCTGAAGGACACAAATGACTTCCTCCTGGCTCTGAAGTCCTTTCATTGGCAGGAGGGATATAATTTGGTCTCTCTACTGTAGATGTGGAGAGTTTGTATACTCGTGTTCCACATGAGTAATGAGTAATGGCTGTGAAGGAGGTCCTTGAAGGGACGGATAAGAGTTCCATATTTATTCAGTTTATTGGAGAGGCCCTTCAATTTATTCTAGAAAACAATGTATTCAGATTTGAGGATCAGTGGTATAAACAGAAATATGGTACATAGATGGGGACACCGGTGGCATGCACCTTTGACAATATTTTTCTGGCACGGTTTGAGGACAAATATATTTATTCCCTTAGTAACCCATTTTTGCGGTACATACAACTGTTTTTACTTTACATAGATGATATATTCATTGTCTGGTCAGGCACAGAGTCCCAATTTCATGAATATAACCAGATGAACATGAGATTTACCTACAAGTTCGTGGGTCAAGAATTGGAATTTCTCGATGTTTTGGTGATGGTGGAGGGAGACCAATTGGTTACCAGAGGTTATAGAAAACTCATGGCAACCAACTCCCTGTTACACATTGATAGTTTCCATCCCCAAAGTGTAAAATCGGCGGTTCTGTATGGTCAATGAATAAAACTCAGGAGAATTAATAGCCAGGAGGAGGACTTTACGGTAAGAGCAGTGAGACTATGGAACTCTCTGCCTGAGGAGGTGGTGATGGTGAGTTCACTAAAAGAGTCCAAGAGGGGCCTGGATGTAGTTCTGGAGTGTAATAATATTACAGGCTATAGCTACTAGAGAGGGGTCGTTGGTCCAGGGAGTTATTCTGATGCCTGATTGGAGTCGGGAAGGAATTTTTCCCCCCTTAAGTGAGGACAATTGGCTTCTACCTCACAGGGGTTTTTTGCCTTCCTCTGGATCAACTTTCAGGAAAACAGGCCAAACTGGATGGACAAATGTCTTTTTTTGGCCTTATGTACTATGTTTCTATGTTACTATGCTATGGATCTGACAAATTGCTTAATGAGAAGAGGTTATCCGCTCAGAAATCTCCATCAGGCTATGTCAAAGGCTTCACAATTTACACAAGATGACTTATTGTCAGGAAGCAAAATCCCTAAAAAAAGATAAAAAAGACAAGAGAAAAGATTTATGTTTTCATTCAAGTATAGCCCTATGGCGGATGCTATTCGGAAAACCATATACCGTAATTTGGATATACTGAGTAAGGATGAGTCCTTTAAGGGCCTAGCACAGAGCAAACCTATAGTTGCATTTAGGCGTAGCCACACCTTGAAAGATAGGTTGGTTAGGAGTGGATATTCAGAAAGGAGGCCAGATATATGGCTTAAAGAATATGTACCCAAAGGTAAAGGTGGGAATTGTTCATTTTGCGAGTATAATCCCCAGTATGGGATTGGAAGTTTGTTTTGGAGGTTTGCAGCATAGGGTCGCTCATCTTATTACATGTAGAAGCAGGTTCTTGGTATACTTGATAATGTGTCCCGGTGGTGGCTTCTATATTGGCAAGACTATCAGACCGTTATTTGAAAGGATAAGAGAACATTTTAATTCTGTAACATCTGGTTGATTAAACATGTTAGAGAGGTACATGGAAGCGACCCCAGGGGTCTTAACATTTTTAGGTCTAGAACTAGCGCCCTATTTACCAACAGGGGGGTGATAGACATACTCAATTATTGCGAAAGGAGGTTAGTTGGATTATCAAAGCCAATGCTCTGGGCCCTCTAGGTCTAAATGATAGAAATGATTTAAGTTTTTTTCTATAGGCATCTAAAGAGTATTGTACCTAATTAATAGGTTTATGTTTTTATGTATTTGATATGTCACCGCCGGGGCTGCTTGTGCGCATGTCAGCCCTGGCGGCGTTGGTGCATAAAGGTGACGCACTGACGTCACAACTCTAGGAGGCCCAAGGAAGCGTGAAACGTTTGTGTGGCATCCTGCGCCCCTACCGCTCCCCCCACCCTTTTTTAGGCTTGTGTGAAGCAATAAAGAAACAATTGGACCGAATCTTATCTTCATATTTGCGAGCCGCATAAGAAGACACCAGTATTATAGAAAGTGCATGCTGGTCAAATTACACCTCTGGCTGGAGGGAAGGAGTTAGGTATAGAATTTGGCAATGGGGGGGTGGGGGGGGGCATTTAAATTTTTGCCTCAGGCAGCATGAAGACCATGTGCACCCCTGCCCTTGGCCACTGAGGGAAGGGGGGTCCAAGCTGAACTCTTGCATCAGGGCCCATGTGCCTAGATACGCTCCTGGGACTAACTCGTCATATCCTGACTACTTTCCTAATGATGACCCTTGGCTCCATTCAGGGTGATTCCTTATGCTAAGGATTTTCAGCGTGGGTTCCATGCCAAGAAAAGACCTGCCTTTTCCTGGTGCCACCTGGAAAGCTGCATGGAATTAACCTGCAGCAGTATGGTCTACAGTGCGGCCTCACATTGACAACAATAGGAGGCCGTTTCCATGTGAATTCAATGCAGTTCTCAGAGTGGAAATCTGCACATTCAATATACACTGTGTGAATGAGGCCTAAGACTATGCACCCCAATCTAGTCAGCAACATATTGTGGCTTAGAGGATCCACTTCTCTAGTGAAAAATGTAATAATACAGCTAGTAATGAACTCAATGGGAGCTGTATACATCTGTAGATGAAGAGCTCCCCCTAGTGGCAGCTTAATGTAGACACTATGACGGTGTCACAACAAGTAGGGTAAACAGGTCACTGCCAGCCTCTACTGTGGGTCTCGTAGGAGTCACATGTAGGTACATAACTCTGCAAGAAAGATGTATACACAAAATATGATGGCCAAAATCACAAAAGATGGGATTGTCATAACGGAATGACCTGTGAGTAAAATTATATTTCATTGGATGGAAATTATCACAATCAGCTTGACCACACAATCTCAGATGGTTTTCCTGTCTTTCAGGTAGGTCTATGGCCACATCTAAAGGGGTTGTCTCACCAAGATGGGTCTTTCTCTAAAACAATCAGCAGTGTCCTGCTTCTGCAACCCCCCAGCAATCACCTGGTCTATACTATATCTCAGACAGGGGTGGTCTTCATGTTATAATCTCTTTATGGAGATTAAAGCTAGTTCACATAGTAGGCTATACAGGACTAGAAAAATATAGCTGCTTTCTTCCATAAACAGCGCCATTCCTGTTTACAGGTTGTATCTGGTATTGCAGCTCAGCCTCATTGAAGTGAATGGGGCTGAACTACAATATTGCTCACCACTTGTGAATGACACTGTTTTTGGAATAAAGCAGCTGTGTTTTTTAATCCTGGGCAGCCCTTAAACATAGCTATGTCATGCTCCCTTTGCCTGGATCCAAGGCCATGGTCCAGTGTCTCTTCTGTTTTCTAGATAACTGGATGCTTCCTCTTCCTCGGCTCTGGCTTCCATTCTTCACCACAGCCCTGCTGGCTCAGGCCACAGCTCAGCTGCGCTGGATCCTCCACAGTGTCTGGTTGTTAAGGGATCAGAAATGGTGCCAAGCTTGTTGGTCTATTTAAATGGGGAGCCACCTTGCCACGCCGTGCCTGGGGTTTGAGGTTTATCATGCCCTAACTCTTGTTCCTGTGCTTCTGCTACTGCTGCGTTCATTCTATTGATTGATTCTGTCTACACTGCTGCCTTGTCCTTCAGATTCTCTGCCTGGTACCTGTTGTTCTACCCCTGGTTCTCACCAGGCTCTGTGTTATAAGGGTATTTTAAATAAGTACTAATTGGTTCTTTCCTCTTTAATTATTACATTATCATGTAATGTAGCCATTACCTTTGCTGAAAAGAATGCGGGTTGACAAGAGAAGTATTCCAAAACCAAGATCAAGATCCCCATGTTTTAAAGCACCAGAGACTGTGTAGCTTTAGGACCAAAAAAGAGTAGAAGTGAAAAAGACCTTGACGAAAAAAAAACTTCTTCTTAGTCCAACACATGATTTTTTTTTTTTTTTTTAGAAACCCAATGTTTCCATAGCGGTTTTCTATTAAATGATTAGGGCCAGTATTCTTTAATAAATAGGGTTGATAAGTTATGTAGAATGCTTTACTATATTTTAAGATGGGTTGAAATGAATGAAGAACCAGTGGAAGAACCAGAGCTGGAATGTGTTGTAGGGGTATTTCTAATTAAGTACTGATTGGTTCTTCCCTCTTTAATTATTATATTACCTTATAATGTAGTGAGTTAGGGAAAGTTACTTAACATACAGTACAGACCAAAAGTTTGGACACACCTTCTCATTCAAAGAGTTTTCTTTATTTTCATGACTATGAAGGCATCAAAACTATGAATTAACACATGTGGAATTATATACATAACAAACAAGTGTGAAACAACTGAAAATATGTCATATTCTAGGTTCTTCAAAGTAGCCACCTTTTGCTTTGATTACTGCTTTGCACACTCTTGGCATTCTCTTGATGAGCTTCAAGAGGTAGTCCCCTGAAATGGTCTTCCAACAGTCTTGAAGGAGTTCCCAGAGATGCTTAGCACTTGTTGGCCCTTTTGCCTTCACTCTGCGGTCCAGCTCACCCCAAACCATCTCGATTGGGTTCAGGTCCGGTGAGTGTGAAGGCCAGGTCATCTGGCGCAGCACCCCATCACTCTCCTTCATGGTCAAATAGCCCTTACTTTCAAAGTTTTCCCAATTTTTCGGCTGACTGACTGACCTTCATTTCTTAAAGTAATGATGGCCACTCGTTTTTCTTTACTTAGCTGCTTTTTTCTTGCCATAATACAAATTCTAACAGTCTATTCAGTAGGACTATCAGCTGTGTATCCACCTGACTTCTCCTCAACGCAACTGATGGTCCCAACCCCATTTATAAGGCAAGAAATCCCACTTATTAAACCTGACAGGGCACATCTGTGAAGTGAAAACCATTTCAGGGGACTACCTCTTGAAGCTCATCAAGAGAATGCCAAGAGTGTGCAAAGCAGTAATCAAAGCAAAAGGTGGCTACTTTGAAGAACCTAGAATATGACATATTTTCAGTTGTTTCACACTTGTTTGTTATGTATATAATTCCACATGTGTTAATTTATAGTTTTGATGCCTTCAGTGTGAATCTACAATTTTCATAGTCATGAAAATAAAGAAAACTCTTTGAATGAGAAGGTGTGTCCAAACTTTTGGTCTGTACTGTATACAAAGCCATTGTTCTGTGTCAGATGGCCACATTCCAGCGTGGTTAACTAACATAACATGTGGACTGAACCCTGTGAAGCATCTCAGGGAGGTCAGAAGGTATAAACTTTTGTGCATTGACAAAGAGCTTCAAGCTCCTTTTGGATTACTTGTAATGAAGGATGTCAGAAGACTCTCTCTCTTGTATTCCACTATGGCTGGCTATAGGTCTGTGCATTGCTAGGATGGTCGACAAGAGTGTTGGCCATGAATCTGTGCTTGCCAGACAGGAGCCTGCCCAGTAGTGACAGGTCAGAGGGAGTGTTTTTTTACTACGTATGTATGAGTTCTTTGTCTGTTTTATTTAATCACACTTAATAAATATTTTTATCACTTAGCCTAAGTAAGCCTATTTATTCTCAAATCTTTGAATTCACATTAAAAAACTCCTTTCCACAATCTGCTCCCATTTGCCCACACAATCTGATCACAGTGTGCTGTAAGAAACTCTCATTTCTGAGAATACTGTAGTAAATATATCAATAATGCAATATAATATAATTTATAGTACTTGAGGACTGTGACCTGAGCATCTTTCTGCAGCAAATTCCACACCTCCTTGCAGAGATTCGGGAAGAAAAGCAGGGATCCCATAGACTTCACACCCCAGTGGAGCCCACGCCAAAGGGGATGTGGCTTAGAGCATTCACACTCCAGCATACAACTGAAAACTCTAGAACTGCAGTGGTCTAACCAGTGTAAACCAGTTAGTTGTACAATCGACATCAAAGACTGTCAGTTCCAGCTGTTTACTCTTTCTCTGGATAGCCATCTACCGGTCAGTAGGTTTTATGGGCTGGTTAGCAATGATACCTTGAAATTAAAAGGCAAATATTAATGAAAAAATAGTATTAGTCAATGGACGTCTAAACTATGCAGTGGAGGTAACACTGAAAGGATGCTGTTGCCAAATTGAGTAGATTATTCTGCACTCTCATCTTAGTCAAGGGCCGTTGACATCGTTAATGAATTAATCCCTCTGCTAATCCAACCAGAACTTAACCTCTTCATTTTAACATTAATCCAAAATATTCCCAAATTTGATTGTAAAATCAAGAGTTCAGAATCGTGAAAATCCATGATGTAGACTTAGTGGCAGAAAAGCAGAGTGTTTGTCATTGTGGTGCAAGATTGTGGGAGAAACACAGTAAAATCATGTGTACCCTTATGCAACCATTTTTATTGCATCTGAAATAAAAATAAAGTCTTGCAAATTTTTGGAAAGGTCGTGTGAATACAGCAACTATACAGATATATGTGTCTCCATGGTTACAGACTACAAACAAATCCTGTGTAGTCTGATCTAGCAGTTGCGTTATGATCAGTAGGAAGTTTCCTGCTGTTTCACCATCTCCTGTCTATTGGATTGTTTGAAGCAGTTGCACTGCAACAGTCTCACAGATGATCCATTTTGTAGCTCAGCTGATAACTGGAGCTCTTTTAGTAGGTAGTTCCTGATTGGATAGCCTTCTTTTAAATATTTGTAGTCTCTGCTGTGATCTTGCCAGTGATAGCTTAAACTCTGGGCATTTCTATACAGTGAATCTTTGTATCTTGCATCTAGTTCCTTGCCTAGTTGCTCCTACTTTTTTTTTAGTTTTGTTCTTCGATTACTCTTGTCTAGGTTTTTTGAGTTCTGTTGTTTGTGTGACTGTTTCGCTCTGATTCTAGTTCAGTCCCCTGTAGTTCTTCTCTATGTCCTAACAGCTTCCTGATGTTTATGTTAGGGTCAGTGTAACGAAACGCCTAGCACCCCGACCGGGTACCTCCTTCGATAGATGCTCCCAGTGCTTCCAGAGGACTCCAAGCAATCCACTTGACACCGTCAGCACTGCAGACCCCACGAACCGCCGAAGCTTGGTGGAGGTCTCGCCGTCTCCTACCCACCCTGGACCTATGACAAGGCTCCAGGCTCCAGTGGGTAAACCTCTCCTAAATCCAGAGACAGGAACCAGGAGCAAGCTCTTACAAGAGCTTATACTCAGGGGAGTATTATGATATAGCAATACCCAAGAGTGTAGTTATCCCATGAGCCAAACATGAGCCAAGACTTCATGAAGGTATAAAACAGGAACTCTCTTTATTTTAACACACAAGCATTTTATACACATCTTTCAACAAAGTTACCACCCCAGGGTTTTGTAAAAACAGCCAATAACCACGTACAATACACTCAGACACTCCCACACAAAATCCTCCCCTCTGTCCGTGATAGAATTACCTCACACTGGGTTGATGCAATCATCACAGGCAGACGAATACACAATATCCTCTGTCCTCGAGACAACCGAGAAGTAATTCAATTATCTCTCCGGACAAAGGACATCGCCAATACACACAGAGAGACAATGGAACAGACCTCCCCACTCAACGTATACAATGTCCCACCCTTTTCAATACACATAGACATTTAACATCCCAAAATGGCACGAATTAGACCAGGGTTCAAGTTAGTCCAAGAACAAATGAGGCCTGGCTGATGAGAGGGCCCATAATCCTGGGGCAAGAGGCTAGTACCCAGGCCCCTCCAAAACCCAGTGGCGAGGTTGGTTTCGCCACAGTCAGTATTTTAGATGAGGATTTTTCCATAAGGATATCTTCAGGGACAGTGAAGATCAGTGGTGTTTGGTTTGAGGTTCAGTATTTAGGGACAGATGTAGGAAAAATTCAGGGAAAGCTAGAGTCAAGGTCCATTATTGTCTGTTATTCTTGGTTATTATCATCCATCTGCTTCATTACCTGACTATGATCATCATCTGTCTGCTTCATTACCTGACTATGGGTACTTTCACACTAGCGTTTAAGTTTTCCGGTATTGCGTTCCGTCATAGGGGCTCAATACCGGAAAATAAAAAAGCTTCAGTTTTGTCCCCATTGACAATGAAAACTGAACTGAACAAAACAAAATGCATTCTGTTCCGTTTAGTTGCGTTCCCAGACCGGAGAGCAAACCGCAACTTGTTGTATTTTGCTTTCCGTCCTGGGAAACTGATCAAGACGGATCCGTCATGACCCACAATCCAAGTCAATGGGGACGGATCCGTTTTCTCTGCCACAATCTGCCACAATACAAAACGGATCCGTCCCCCATTGACTTTCAATGGAGTTAATGACGGATCCGTCTTGGCAATGTTAAAGATAATACAACCGGATCCATTCATAATGGATGCAGATGGTTGTATTATCAGTAACAGAAGCGTTTTTGTTGGACCCTGCCGGATCCAGCAAAAACGCTAGTGTGAAAGTAGCCTATGATCATCATCTGTCTGCTTCATTATCCAATTGACATCTCCTTCATCTGATTTTGCCATCATCATCATTTAGTTCCTGTCACTAGTTTCTACTCTTGTACATTTATTGCCTGCCAGCGCTGATGCATGCCTCATAATATTATTACGCCCGGTTATTATACAATTTGTCCCTACTATAATTCCCAGCGAGTATCTGAGAACCAGAGACACTGTTTTGTACCCCAGAAAGGTGACTACTACAGGTGAAGTCCAGTTCTGCATTCTTGTGAGTGTCAAGACATGACTGCAGAATCAGACTACACAAAGTATGTAGTCTGTAACCATGGAGACGCATACACTCACCTAAAGAATTATTAGGAACACCTGTTCTATTTCTCACTAATGCAATTATCTAGTCAACCAATCACATGGCAGTTGCTTCAATGCATTTAGGGGGGTGGTCCTGGTCAAGACAATCTCCTGAACTCCAAACTGAATGTCAGAATGGGAAAGAAAGGTGATTTAAGCAATTTTGAGCGTGGCATGGTTGTTGGTGCCAGACGGGCCGGTCTGAGTATTTCACAATCTGCTCAGTTACTGGGATTTTCACGCACAACCATTTCTAGGGTTTACAAAGAATAGTGTGAAAAGGGAAAAACATCCAGTATGCGGCAGTCCTGTGGGCGAAAATGCCTTGTGGATGCTAGAGGTCAGAGGAGAATGGGCCGACTGATTCAAGCTGATAGAAGAGCAATGTTGGCTGAAATAACCACTCGTTACAACCGAGGTCTGCAGCAAAGCATTTGTGAAGCCACAACACGCACAACCTTGAGGCGGATGGGCTACAACAGCAGAAGACCCCACCGGGTACCACTCATCTCCACTACAAATAGGAAAAAGAGGCTACAATTTGCACGAGATCACCAAAATTGGACTCTTGAAGACTGGAAAAATGTTGCCTGGTCTGATGAGTCTCGATTTCTGTTGAGACATTCAAATGGTAGAGTCCGAATTTGGCGTAAACAGAATGAGAACATGTATCCATCCTCTGATGGCTACTTCCAGCAGGATAATGCACCATGTCACAAAGCTCCAATCATCTCACATTGGTTTCTTGAACATGACAATGAGGTCACTGTACTAAAATGGCCCCACAGTCACCAGATCTCAACCCAATAGAGCATCTTTGGGATGTGGTGGAACGGGAGCTTCGTGCCCTGGATGTGCATCCCTCAAATCTCCATCAACTGCAAGATGCTATCCTATCAATATGGGCCAACATTTCTAAAGAATGTTATCAGCACCTTGTGGAATCAATGCCACGTAGAATTAAGGCAGTTCTGAAGGCAAAAGGGGGTCCAACACCGTATTAGTATGGGGGCACTAATAATTCTTTAGGTGAGTGTAGGTCTGCAAAGGAGCTGTATACAGAACAGTATACTATATTATCAAGACTATTTGCACAGTTGCTTATTTTTAATTTAGGTCAATCAAAGCAGTAAAGAATATTGGTTGCCCAAGTGCCCATTTCCTCAGCGCTGCACTAAAGGTAATGTGCAATCTTCCGTACTGTAGTGCACTAAACTAAAGAGGCACAAAAGCTATAAATCCACTATTCTGCCATTGGTCCCAGATGTGCTGGATTATCAGAACTTTTTCCTCCTAGGCTTCTGAGAAATTAACTTCAGTTGTAGAAATAAACCCTATTACCAAAGGGGAGAAAGAGAGATGGATTTGAGGAGTGTGGTGACGCGTGGACGAGGGGAAAAAAAGATTATGCAAAAGAGGCGAAGGATTTAGTAAATGTTGCATGGCATTATTGTTAACACAGCCAGAAAATCACAATTTTCGGAGGTCTCAGGATTTACAGTTTAATCACAGGTAGTTGATAAGCTTTTGTCATAAAATTATTGTAATTACTCTCCCGCACTATGTCTTACGACTTCCCATAAAGTTTATCTCTCGTTAAAAAGAAAAGAACATTTAACTTAATTGAGATCAAGCTGAGCGTCCGCGTGGAGCAGACACATATTGTACGTTTCCACGACGTTACCCCCACGGCCGCCACGCTCTTTCTTCCCCAGTAACGTCCCTGGTCTCTCCTCGTTGTCCTCTTTATGCCTGCCCAGTTTTCAATTCAGTAAATCAAACCCAAAGTGACATCTTTATCACCCGCCAAGATCTGCTGCATGGCGTCCCAGGGCCCGCGCAAATCTGCCCTAAAGTCATCGATTTTTTTTTTATATTAAAGTGGTTGTCTCACTTCAGCAAGTGACATTTATCATGTACAGAAAGTTAATAACAAGGCTCTTACTAATGTATTGTGATTGTCCATATTGCTTCCTTTGCTGACGTCATTCATTCTCCCATCACATGGCTTGTTTCCATGGTTACGACCACCCTGCAATCCATCAGCGGTGGACATGCTTGCACACTGTAGAAAAAAAGCACCCGCCTATGTGCGCTCTCACGGTCCCAACCAACACAGAGGCCGACACTTTACCTATAGTGTGCAAGCACGACCACCACTGATAGATTACAGGGTGGTCGTAACCATGGAAATGAGCAGTGTTTAATGCGATGGAAAAATGAATCCAGCCAGCAAAGGAAGCAATATGGACAATCACAATACATTAGTAAGTGCCTTGTTATTAACTTTCTGTACATGATAAAGGCCATTTGCTGAAGTGAGACGACCCCTTTAATTGTTTTAATTAAAATGGATCCAGGGGAACCTAACCATAAAAAGGATATACCTTGGCCGGGGAGACAAGATATGGCTAGGACCAAGAAGAAAGGATTAACGGAACTGGTAGGAAGAAAATGGGGGTCTTGGTGGGATGGGGTCATGCTCATCAAAGCTAGTCATGGGACCAGTCGGGTCATTAGCCTTAGGATAGGCCATCAATATTGGGACTGTCCCAAATTTGCAAGAACTGTCTCTAATTTTTAGATATAGCCCGGAAAGTTAGGGGCTGCTCTGAGCGTAAAATGGATGGGTTACTGTAAGCCACACCCATAAGTGGGCATTCTCATAGGGTTTGCTGTTCCTGGGTTAAGGTTTACATTGCCTGAATTTACCAATTAAAATGTTGGTGTTGTTGGGGGTCCGACTCACAGCACCCCCCACTAAATAGCTGTCTGAAGGGGCTGTGGCCCTCCAATGAGCACTCTATCCCCTTCAGTCAGATGATCATGGGGGGTACTGGAGGTAGAACCTCTAAGGGTAGACCATCAACATCAAAGTCCCGGAAAACCAAGATGAAGCAGTTTGGTGGGCCGACAAAGAAAAACTCCCTGTTTCCCATAGCAACCAATCACAGCGCAGCTTTTAATTTTAAGTGTAGTGTTAAAAAATGAAAGCTGTGCTGTGATTGGTCACCATGAGCATCAGAAACAGTTTTACTTTCAGTTACAGAAATATATGAAGTATATTCTATGGAGGCTTCGTGTCACTCAGCAACCCCATGTCTTCCTGTCTGGATGACTACTATATGTGCGAACGCGGAAGCTACATCTTGTTATACATTGGAAGGCCTCTCCACCTGCATCTGGCTAAATACCCGACTCCGGTTACAGATTGTGTTGGAATCATTCGGACATGAGCTTCTTCTGTCCCTTTAAATCCACCTCATTATTAGTTTTCGTTGCCCGGTTGTTTCGGGTCAGTTTTCTTTGTTAAGCCGCCGTGACTTCATCAAGATAATCACGAGGCCTCACAATATCATGGAGAAGATAAGATCTGACAGAGGTTAAAATGGCGCTTCACGCTGGAGGAACGCACTGGAAAAAATGAATTTCTCGCTCCTCGGATTATTATACAGAAGAAAAGGGAAATGTAAGGTAAAGAGTCTAACTACTGGGTAGGAAGGAAAATTCTGCAGCTTGTAGGGTTCTGCCAATTGAGATACTATTCTGTCACCTCGTTTTACCCTATAGAGCTGCGGACATGCACGGCTAGATCGCCGCTAGCATGTCCGCAGTATACTTATCCCATAGCTCTGTGTGGTTTTATTTAGGGGAAAAAATGATTTTATATCTATATGTAAATGATCCTGGAAAGGAGCCCAAGGGGCTGCACTAACCGTTCTGGAGCCCATCCACGCCCGCCTGTGAAGGAGCCCAGCACCGCCTGTAACCAGCAATCTCCTCCTTGCTCACGAAGTCAGATCGCCGTAATAACGCGATGAGCGAGCTCGTGCATGCGCCAGTTCCTTCCCTGAGGCTGATGCCAGCACAGGGAAGAAACACTATGCCGGCATTGCGCATGCGCGAGCTCGCGCATCGCAAGATTACGGCGATCTGACTTCGTGAGCAAGGAGGAGATTGCTGGTTACAGGCGGTGCTGGGCTCCTTCACAGGCGGGCGTGGATGGGCTCCAGAACGGTTAGTACAGCCCCTTGGGCTCCTTACCAGGATCATTTACATATATATAAAATCATTTTTCCCCCCAAATAAAACCACACAGCGCTATGGGACACATATATTGCGGACATGCTAGCGGCGATCTAGCCGTGCATGTCCGCATCTCTATAGGGTAAAAAGAGGTGACAGAATCCCTTTAAAGGGCTTATCCAGGTTTAGAAAAATGTCACGCTACACCTGTCCATGGGTGTATAGCAGCTACGCTGCATTGAAGTGAATGCAACTTATGGACAGGTGCGGTCCTGTGTTTTGAAAAAAAAGTCATGTTTTTTAAACCCTGGGCAATCCCTTCACATGTACAACACTAGCCAGGACTTTAAAGATGTAGACTGCTGTTTTACACATGAGACACCTAGAGTAAGAGTCTGTGATTGGCGATAGCGCCAATCATGGATACTTAATCCATCAGATGTCGTGGTCAATAGTAATCACACCATCTAAGTGGTCTTTTTCTAGGGGCACTGCACTTGCGGGGACCGAAAGACTGCCCTGTGCCTAGATTGAGGGAGCCATTCAGATGCTATGGCAGCCTCGGGCCTTCTAAAGAGGCCTTTCATAGCGCTATTCCTATCAGATCCTGTAGATCCATAGGAATGTAGTTAATCATCATTTGGGAGAAGCGATCAGACCAATGCATGTTAAAAGGGTTCTCTCATTTCAGCAAATAGCATTTCGTTTTGTAGTGAAAGTTAATACAAGGCACTTACTAATGTATCGTTATTCTCCATATTGCCTCCTTTGCTGGCTTGATTCATTTTTCCATCACATTATACACTTCTCGTTTTCATGGTTACGACCACCCTGCAATCCAGCTACGGTGGCCGTGGTCGTGCACTATAAGAAAAGGCACCAACCTAAGCACAGTCCCACCAGTCCAGGCCACCAGAAAGACCGATGCTTTTTTCTATAGTGTGCAATCATGGCCACCACTGCTGGTCGGACTGCAGGATGGTCGTAACCATGGAAACGAGCAGTGTATAGTGTTATGGAAAAATGAATCCAGCCGGCAAAGAAGACAATATGGACAATCACAATACATTAGTAAGTGGCTTGTATTAACTTTCTCTATATGATAAATGCCACTTGCTGAAGTGAGAGAACCCCTTTAAAGTAGAGGTTTTAAAAATGTAAAAAAAAAAAAAGATATAAAAACTTGAATCCATATAAAAAATAAATAAAGATCATTAACATTGCCAAATCCCAAAATGCACATACTGTTAAAATATAAATACAATCATTCCATACAATGAACACCATAACAGACAAAAAAAATAATTAGCCCATACATAAGAAAAAAAAAATAAAATAAAAAAAAATATATATATATATATATATATATATATAAATGCTATTATTGTGTTAAAGTGAAATAAATTTAAAAAAAGTATACATATTAGTAGTGTTGGGCGCGCATGCTCGGCCAAACACTAATTTTACTGCTACGCAGCCAATGAATGTGCAGGTAAGTACTGCCATTCACTGTAATGCCGTAGTCATGTTGGTTACTGCTAGAGGTGGGACGATGTTTGCGTATCCGAAATATCAGTGACATTCATTCAGTGAAATTTTTTATTAGGCGGTGGTGACAGCGACATTGCTTACGCTATACCTCCTGTTTAACGTGTGCGCATCCTAAAAATATCTGTGACATTCTGTGTATTCTACTTGCGCATACACTTACAAAACCTGCGTTACTGTACGTGTGACATACTTGCAAGCATATATACCATTTAATATGCGCAAGGCGAGCAGTAAGGGACAGGGAAGTGGCCGTGCTACTGATGGTGCATGCAGAGGCCGTGGCCCTGGGCGTGGTGAAACTGTGCCTGCTGCAAGAGCACAAGAAACACAATCATCCACGACACCAAGCTTCATGTCCCAGTTTGCCGGGCGGCGCAGGACACCACTCTTGAAGTCAGACCAGTGCGACCAGGTGGTCGGTTGGATTGCAGCAGATAATGCTTCCAGTCGGTTAAGCACCACCCTGTCTTCCACAAAGTCTAGTCTCAGTAGCAAAGAGTCTGGTCAACAGAATCCTCACCCTGATCCTCCTTCCTCTCACCATGGAGAGTCTTGGCAAACAAGTGATCCCACGCTCGGATATTCTGAGGAGCTCTTTTCATCGCCATTCCTTAATTTGGGCCTCTAGCCAAGCCCGCTTGAAGAGGGACATGAGGAGATCTCGTGCCCCGATTCCCAAACTCTGGTGCATCCACAGTCAGAAGAAGATGATGGTAGGGAACAGAAATTAGTGTTTCACGAGGTGGATGATGATGATGAGACACAGTTGCCAATAAATCAACCGCAATTAGTGTCTCAAGAGGTGCATGATAATGATGAGACACAGTTGCCAATAAGTCAACCGCAATTAGTGTCTCAAGAGGTTGATGATGATGATGAGACACAGTTGTCAATAAGTGAGGTTCTTGTTAGGTCAACAAGTCTGTCACGTGGTACTCTGTCCCCAACCGCCACTATTTTTCAAGGTGTGCAGTCCCAGCCTTACACTAGCATGTGTCCCGTAACATCACACTTGCCCTGACCAGCGCAGTTATTGGGAAGGTCCACTTAACGACTGACACATGGACAAATACTTTTGGCCAGGGACGCTACATTTCCCTGACGGCACACTGGGTGAATGTTGTGGAGGCTGGGAGTGGGTTGTACCCTGGGATGGCACAGGTGCTACCGACGCCGAGGATTGCAGGCCCTACTTCCATCAGGGTTTCCGCCGCCATCTACGTTAGTGGCTGCAACCCTCCCCCCCCTTCTCCTCCTTCGCCTCCTTCTCCCCTTCCACCTCTGAATTATCATCTTGCAGCACCAGTCAGCCATCAGTCAGTAGCTGGAAGCAATGTAGCACTGCAGTGGGGAAGCAGGCCGTGCTTAAACTGATCTGCTTAGGTGACAAACAGCAGACCGCAGCAGAGCTGTGGCAGGGGATAAGAGACCAGACTGAGCTGTGGCTCTCGCCACTCAACATACAACCAGGCATGGTTGTGTCTGGTAATGGCCGTTATTTGGTGGTGGCTTTGGAGCTCGGCAAGCTAGTGGTCAAAACCTACCCTAATTTGCCTGAGCTACTGGTGAAGGTGCGCCGCGTGTGTGCCCATTTCCGCAAGTCATCGACAGCTTTAGCTGGTCTGTCAACACTGCAGCAGCGCTTACAATTGCCAGCTCACTGACTTTTGTGCGACGTGAGCACGCGCTGGAACTCGACGTTCCACATGTTGGCCAGGCTTTGTGAGCAGCAGAGGGCAGTAGTTAAATACCAGCTGCAACATGGTCGTCACCTTTCCAGTCAGCTTTCGCTCTTCACAAGCGACTAAGTGGGCATTGATGTCTGACCTCTGTGAGGTTTTATGCAACTTTGAGGAATCAACACAGATGGTGAGCGGCGATAACACAATTTTTTAGATGGTCAGCTCAGCAGCAGGCCCTCGCCCATAATGTTTTAGATGGTCAGCTCATTAGCAGACCCTCACCCCTAATGTTTTAGATGGTCAGATCAGCAGCAGGCCCTCGCCCCTAATGTTTTTGAGGGTCACCAGCAGGCCATCAATCATAATTTTTCAAGGGTGTATATGATGCCCTCCTTTATGTGTAATAAAGGGTGCATTGGAGTGCCGGTTCCTTGTAATTTTTGGCAGCCCTTCCCCTTAGTGCAGTGGTGCCCAACCATTTTTCGTCTGAGGGCCACACTAGACTTGGTATAAATTTTGCGGGCCGGAACCAGGTAGCTTTGAAATGCAAGAAATGCAAACGTTGTGAGGGGGCACGTGTGAGCATTACTACTGTGAAGAGGGCACATATCTGGCATAACTACTGTGAGGGGGCACATATCTGGGCATAACTACTGTGAGGGGGCACATATCAGGGTATAACTACTGTGAGGAGGGCACATATCAGGGCATAACTACTGTGAAGAGGGCATATATCTGGGCATAACTACTGTGAGGGGGCACGAGTGAGCATTACTACTGTGAAGAGGGCACATATCTGGCATAACTACTGTGAGGGGGCACATATCAGGGTATAACTACTGTGAGGAGGGCACATATCAGGGCATAACTACTGTAAAGAGGGCACATATCTGGGCATAACTACTGTGAGGGGGCACATATCTGGGCATAACTACTGTGAGGGGGCACATATCTGGGCATAACTACTGTGAGGGGGCACATATCTGGGCATAACTACTGTGAGGGGGCATGTGTGAGCATTACGTCTGTGAAGAGGGCACATATCTTGGCATTATTACTGTGAGGGGGCACATATCTCGGCATTATTACTGTGAGGGGGCACATATCTGGGCATAACTACTGTGAGGGGGCACATATCGAGGTATAACTACTATGAGGAGGGCACATATCAGGGTATAACTACTGTGAAGAGGGCACATATCTGGGCATAACTACTGTGAGGGGCACATATCTGGGCATAACTACTGTGAGGGGGCATGTGTGAGCATTACGTCTGTGAAGAGGGCACATATCTGGGCATTATTACTGTGAGGGAGCACATATCTGGGCATAACTACTGTGAGGGGGCACATATCAGGGTATAACTACTGTGAGGAGGGCACATATCAGGGCATAACTACTGTGAAGAGGGCACATATTAGGGCATAACTACTGTGAGGGGGCACATATCTGGGCATAACTACTGTGAGGGGGCACATATCAGGGTATAACTACTGTGAGGAGGGCACATATCAGGGCATAACTACTGTGAGGAGGGAACATATCAGGGCATAACTACTGTGAAGAGGGCACATATCTGGGCATAACGACTGTGAGGGGGCATGTGTGAGCATTACGTCTGTGAAGAGGGCACATATCTTGGCATTATTACTGTGAGGGGGCACATATCTGGGCATAACTACTGTAAGGGGGCATGTGTGAGCATTACTACTGTGAAGAGGGCACATATCTTGGCATTATTACTGTGAGGGGGCATGTGATGTATACATGTGTGTAATGTATGTAGTGCAGTATGTGATGATCACACACTGTACTACATACATTACACACATGTATACATCACATACTGCGCTGTCACCTTCTTCTGCAGGTCTACCTTGATGTCTGGTCTTTAGACTTCAGTCAGATCCTCCACCGCCATGCTTGCTCCGTGTGCCCGACACCACCAGGAGCTGGAACCTCCTCCTTTCATCTCCCGCCGGCTTCTCCCACAGCAGGGCGCTCTATCGCTCCAGTGCCCGCCCAATCTTACCAATCAGGAGCGTAGCTATAAATGACTGGGCCCCATAGCAAAAAAATTTATGGGCCCCCCCCTGGATGTCACAGCCAGACAGCTGAGAAGCGCTCACAGGAGCTTCTCAGATCCTCCTCCTTGAATTTCTTTGTTTTGGTTTAGTTTCTCATCTCGTTAGTCTATCTCAGCTGTCATGCAGTCAGACTGATCGCTACCCTTTAAGTTCCTCCCCATAATGCAGTAGTGTGCGGCTGATACAACTTCCTGGAGTGTGTGTGCATGCTGTTCCCAGTTCCCAGTTCCCAGTCGTCAGTCGTCTGCAGATAAGTGCTGTTTATGTATTTATGTTTTTGTCTTTTCTGGATCCAGGTGACCCTGACTCCCTCCGTGTCAGTGTAGGGAGCCGGTGGTCGTGTCCCTTCACTATTGTAGGGTCTTCAGGTAATAGATAGCCGAGGAACGTGGATATGTGGCCATCCACCTTTGGGGTGTTCGCATAGGCTGAGCAGTGAGGGAGAGCGGCAGCTCTATTGCAGGGGTCTCCCTTTGTTCCTTAGTTGTGGATCCAGAGAGACATTGTTTATATGGTATTGTCTTGTTTCCTGTACACCATCCGTGACATTATCAGCCGCCAAAACCGTCTCAAGCATGGATCCGGTTTCACTTTTGGCTGAACGCCTCCAGGGTCTTTCATTGGAGGTAGCTGATCTCCGTAGGATTTTTTCTCAGTTTCAAGTGACCGGTTCAGCTTGCGTTCATGGAGTTTGTGCTGAGCCCAAGGTCTCGCTCCCGGATACGTTCTCTGGGGGTAGTGAGAATTTTGTGCGTTTTAAAGAGGCTTGCAAACTCCATTTTCGCCTTCTTCCCCATTCTTCTGGTGATGAAGAACGGAGGGTGGGGATCATTGTATCGCTGCTCAGGGGTAACGCTCAGTCTTGGGCCTTTTCGCTACCGGAGGGGGCACGGCCCCTCCGCTCAGTGGATGAATTCTTTTTAGCCCTGGGTCAGATATATGATGATCCGGATCGTATTGCTCTGGCTGAGTCTAGACTACGTCTGTTATGCCAGGGTAAACAATCCGCAGAGATATACTGCTCCGAATTTCGGAGATGGGCAGCTGATACTGGTTGGAATGATGCTGCACTCCGAAGTCAATTTTGCCATGGTCTTTCAGAGGGATTGAAAGATGCATTTTCCTTTCATGAGAGGCCTATCTCCTTGGACTCTGCTATGTCTCAGGCCGTTCGTATTGACAGGCGTCTTAGAGAGAGACGAGAGATCTCTCCTACCTGTCATACTCAGTCCCGGGACAGTGCAGCGGTCTCATTCTGTGCGCAGGAGTCTCAGTCGCTGTCAGCCCCTTCTGAGCAGGAGCCCATGCAGCTGGGGTTGATTGCCTCTGACAATAGAAGATTCAGCCCGCATGGGAGGGTTTGTTTTTGTTGTGGAGGTATAAATCATTTGGCAAATGTTTGTCCCTCAAGGAGATTCAGGCAGTTTTCTGGGAGTAATAAAGAGACAAAAAGGAAAAAATCTTTTAAAAATGTTCCGTCTGTTACTATTGGCAGGGTTGAGGCGGAAATTGAAGGTTTTCCGTTTGCTTGTAGTTCCCGTTTTGTCCTGCCTGCTAGGGTGGCGCTAGAGAGCAAGAGCATTTTTTGTGAGATTTTTGTGGATAGTGGAGCAGCTGTCAACCTCATTGATAATCAATTTGCAAAAACTCATGGTTTCCAGGTATGCACTTTGGGAAGGGATATTCCTGTTTTTGCTATTGATTCAGCTCCACTTTCTCAGAAATCATTAAAGGGCATAGTTCACAATATCCGTTTAATTGTGAGTGATGCTCATGTTGAGGATGTGTCATGTTTCGTCCTTAGCGGTTTGCCTACTCCCCTAGTGTTGGGGCTACCCTGGCTCACTAAACATAACCCCACCATTGATTGGCAAGCGAGGCAAATAAATGGTTGGAGTGACTTTTGCAGAGAGAATTGCCTCATAACATCTGTTTCTGAGGTTTCTACTAAGACTGTACCACCTTTCCTCTCTGAATTTTTGGATGTCTTCTCTGAGAGTGGAGTTCAGGGTTTGCCTCCGCACAGGGAGTATGATTGCCCTATTAATCTCATCCCAGGCGCCAAGCTGCCTAAATCTCGTTTATACAATCTCTCCCAACCTGAGAGGGTCGCTATGCGTGCTTATATCTCTGAGAGTTTGAGAAAAGGACACATACGACCCTCGAAGTCACCTGTTGCCGCTGGTTTTTTCTTTGTTAAGAAAAAAGATGGTTCTTTAAGACCTTGTCTGGATTTCAGGGAGCTGAACAGTATCCCTATTCGTGATCCTTATCCGCTTCCTCTGATCCCGGACCTGTTTAACCAGGTTGTTGGGGCTAAAGTCTTTTCCAAATTAGACCTAAGAGGGGCATACAACCTGGTTAGGGTCAGAGAAGGAGACGAATGGAAGACGGCTTTCAATACCCCTGAGGGCCATTTTGAGAATTTGGTTATGCCTTTTGGTTTGATGAATGCCCCAGCCGTTTTTCAGCATTTCGTCAACAGCATTTTTTATCATTTAATGGGAAAATTTGTATTAGTGTATTTGGATGACATTTTGATTTTTTCTCCTGATTTCAAGACTCATAAGGAACACTTACGTCAGGTCTTGCTCATTCTGCGGGAGAATAAATTATATGCGAAACTGGAAAAATGTGTGTTTGCGGTTCCAGAAATCCAATTTCTGGGGTTTCTTGTCTCCGCTTCTGGTTTTCGCATGGACCCCGAGAAGGTCCGCGCTGTGCTTGAGTGGGAGCTTCCTGAGAACCAGAAGGCGCTGATGCGTTTTTTGGGCTTTGCCAATTATTACAGGAAATTTATTTTGAATTATTCCTCAAATATGACCAGAAAGGGGGTAGATTTTTCTTCCTGGTCGGTAGAGGCGCGTAAGGCCTTTTCTAATATCAAGGAGAGTTTTGCTTCCGCTCCCATCCTAGTACAACCTGATATTTCGTTACCCTTCATAGTTGAGGTTGATGCTTCTGAGGTAGGGGTCGGTGCGGTCTTGTCTCAGGGTTCCTCTCCTGCCAAATGGCAACCGTGTGCCTTTTTCTCAAAGAAACTCTCCTCCGCAGAAAGAAATTATGATGTGGGAGATAGGGAATTGTTGGCCATCAAGTTGGCTTTTGAGGAATGGCGCCATTGGCTAGAGGGAGCCAGACACCCTATTACCGTGTTTACTGACCATAAAAATCTGGCCTATTTGGAGTCAGCCAAGCGTCTGAACCCGAGACAGGCCAGATGGTCTTTGTTCTTTTCAAGGTTTAATTTTGTTGTTACGTTCCGCCCTGGGGTTAAGAATGTGAAGGCAGATGCCCTGTCACGTTGTTTTCCAGGAGGTGGGAATTTTGAAGACCAGGGTCCCATTTTGGCTGAAGGTGTGGTGGTCTCTGCTCTTTTTCCTGAATTGAAGGCAGAGGTGCAGGCAGCCCAGTCAGAAGCTCCTGATCTTTGTCCTCCTGGGAGGTTGTTTGTGCCTCTCGCTTTGAGACACAAGATTTTTAAAGAACACCACGACACGGTCCTTGCTGGGCACCCGGGGGCAAGAGCCACACTGGATCTCATCGCTCGGAGATTCTGGTGGCCTGCGCTTCGTAAGTCGGTTGAGGGTTCTGTGGCAGCTTGCGAGACTTGCGCTCGTGCCAAGGTCCCTCATTCACGGCCATCAGGTCCTCTCCTTCCTTTGCCCATTCCTTCCCGTCCTTGGACACATCGGTCCATGGACTTCATAACGGACTTGCCTCGTTCCTCGGGGAAGTCTGTGATTCTGGTGGTGGTGGACCGTTTTAGCAAAATGGTGCATTTTATCCCTTTCCCTGGTTTGCCCAATGCTAAGACGCTGGCGCAGGCATTTATTGACCACATTGTCAAATTGCATGGGATTCCTTCAGACATAGTCTCTGATAGGGGCACGCAGTTTGTTTCCAGATTCTGGAAGGCTTTCTGTTCTCGCTTGGGGGTTCGGTTGTCATTCTCTTCTGCTTTCCATCCGCAGTCGAATGGCCAGACAGAGCGCGTCAATCAGAATCTGGAGACATATCTGCGCTGTTTTGTGGCGGAGAATCAGGAGGATTGGTGTTCTTTTTTGTCCCTTGCTGAGTTTGCTTTAAATAACCGTCGTCAGGAGTCCTCTGATAAGTCACCATTTTTTGGTGCATATGGGTTCCATCCGCAGTTTGGGACTTTCTCGGGAGAGGGCTCTTCTGCTTTGCCTGATGAGGACAGATTCTCCTCGTCTTTGTCATCTATTTGGCAAAAGATTCAGGATAATCTAAAGAGCATGAGTGAGAGATATAAGCGTGTGGCGGATAAGAGACGTGTGCCTGGTCCGGACCTGAATGTTGGTGATCTGGTGTGGTTGTCTACCAAGAATATCAAATTGAAGGTTCCCTCCTGGAAGTTGGGTCCTAGGTTTATTGGGCCTTACAAGATCCTGTCTGTCATCAATCCTGTTGCCTACCGTCTTGATCTTCCTCAGACTTGGAAGATCCATAATGTTTTTCATAAGTCCTTATTGAAACCTTATGTTCAACCTATTGTACCCTCGCCTTTGCCTCCTCCTCCGATTATGGTTGATGGAAATCTTGAATTTCAGGTCTCTAGGATTGTGGACTCTCGTCTTGTCCGCGGTTCCCTCCAGTACCTCGTTCATTGGGAGGGTTATGGTCCTGAGGAGAGGATGTGGGTCCCAGTGACGGACATTAAGGCCTCTCGTCTCATCAGGGCTTTCCATAGGTCCCATCCTGAGAAGGTGGGCCCTGAGTGTCCGGAGTCCACTCCTAGAGGGAGGGGTACTGTCACAGCCAGACAGCTGAGAAGCGCTCACAGGAGCTTCTCAGATCCTCCTCCTTGAATTTCTTTGTTTTGGTTTAGTTTCTCATCTCGTTAGTCTATCTCAGCTGTCATGCAGTCAGACTGATCGCTACCCTTTAAGTTCCTCCCCATAATGCAGTAGTGTGCGGCTGATACAACTTCCTGGAGTGTGTGTGCATGCTGTTCCCAGTTCCCAGTTCCCAGTCGTCAGTCATCTGCAGATAAGTGCTGTTTATGTATTTATGTTTTTGTCTTTTCTGGATCCAGGTGACCCTGACTCCCTCCGTGTCAGTGTAGGGAGCCGGTGGTCGTGTCCCTTCACTATTGTAGGGTCTTCAGGTAATAGATAGCCAGGGAACGTGGATATGTGGCCATCCACCTGTGGGGTGTTCGCATAGGCTGAGCAGTGAGGGAGAGCGGCAGCTCTATTGCAGGGGTCTCCCTTTGTTCCTTAGTTGTGGATCCAGAGAGACATTGTTTATATGGTATTGTCTTGTTTCCTGTACACCATCCGTGACACTGGATCTCCCACCCCCACATACCTATCGGACCTCCCACCCCATTCGGACCTCCCACCCCAACATCCCCACACCCCTCCCTAGATCCCCCTCAGTGTCATCCACAGATCCCCCCCTCAGTGTCATCCACAGATCCCCCCCTCAGTGTCATCCACAGATACCTCCTCAGTGTCATCCACCGATCCCCCCTCAGTGTCATCCACAGATCCCACCCTCAGTGTCATCCACAGATCCCCCCTCAGTGTCATCCACATATCCCACCCTCAGTGTCATCCACAGATCCCCCCCTCAGTGTCATCCACAGATATCCCCCTCAGTGTCATCCACAGATCTCCTCCCCACCCAGAGCCGCTTCCTAGCTAATTTATTCACTGCACTTGCCTCTGTATAATTGAAGAGAAGCGCCGTAATCTCGCACAGGCGCACTGGCAGAGGCCAGGAAGACGGTGCATGCGCACTTCGATGCCTCTGCCAGTGCGCCAGTGCGCCTGTGCGAGATTACGGCGCTTCTCTTCAATTTCACAGAGGCAAGTGCAGTGAATAAATTAGCTAGGAGGCGGCGCTGGGCGGGGAGATTGCGGGCACAGGCAGCATCGCTTTGCTGTCTGTGCCGTTCGCAGCGCGACCTGCGCTGATAAAGTCCTGTTACTGTGCGGGCCGCATGACACGGCTTCGTGGGCCGCATTAGTGCATAGGCTTTATGAGTGTAGGAGTCCCACTACCTGAACAGTTGTACCACAATGTGAATGAGGCCCTCCTTTATGTGATATACAGGTTGTATCGGAGTGCCTCTTCCTTGTAATTTTTGGCAGCACTTTATATACAAGTAAATATACAGAAAAGAATGATTCCTAACAATTTTTTCTCTAAAATCGATTTTATCTGCGGTTTTGTGCGTATTATTGTCAGTCTGCAAAAGTGGCATACTACTCGGACAACATCATTCCCAGCAGCATCCAGACATCCTCCCCATGCTGTTCCCGAACCATTTCAGTGGTGTTTCCATCAATTTCTGACCTTTTCCTATGAACCAGACACCCTCCCCTCTTCAGAGCAGGGGGTGCCTGGTTTAATGCTCGGGTTCTCCCATTGACTTCCATTGTGCTTCCATTGTGCTTGGTTGCTCGGTAGAGCACCCGAGCATCCCGAGGTGTTCTACTCGAGCACCCGAGCACTTTGGTGCTCAACCAACATTACATATTAGGTATCGCGGCGTCCATAACTACCAGTTCTATAAAAATATCACATGAACTAACCCCTCACATGAACACCGTAATAAAAATAAATAAAAAAACGTGCCAAAAAAGGAATTTTTTTGTCACCTAACATCACATAAAGTGCTACACCAAGCGATCAAAAAGGCGTATGCCCCCTAAAATAGTACCAATCAAACCGTCACCTTATCCCAGAAAAAATTAGATCCTAACTAAGACAATTTTTTTTGTTTAAAAAATGCTATTATTGTCTAAAACTTAAATAAATAAGAAAAAGTATACATATTAGGTATTGCCACGTCTGTAACGATCTGCTCTATAAAAATTTCACATGACCTAACCCCTCAGGTGAACGCTGTAAAAACAAATAAATAAAAACTGTGCTAAAACAACCACTTTTTTGGTCACCTTTCCCCATAAAGTGCAATAATGAATGATCAAAAAATCATATGTACCCAAAAAGGGTACCAATAGAAACGTCAACTCTTCCTCCAAAAAACGAGCCCCTGCACAAGACGATCAGCAGAAAAATAGAAAAAATTCAGACATGGCATTCAGAAAATAGAAACACAAAAACATAATTTTTTTTTCAAAAATTCTTTATGTAAAACTGAAACAAACAAAGAAAGTAGACATATTTGATATCACTGCGTCCGCAACAACCTGCTCTATATAAAAATAGCACATGATCTACCCTGTCAGAGGAATGTTGTAAAAAAAAAAAAAAGTTCCTCACAAAAAACTTAATATACAGCAATTAAAAGTCATATGTACCCCAAAATAGTACCAATAGCACCTTATCCCCTAGTTTCCGAAATGAGGTCAATTTTGGGGAGTTTCTACTGTAAGGGTGCATCAGGGGGGCTTCAAATGGGACATGACATCTAAAAACCAGTTGTAATGACCGGCGTCACGCAAAGGGAGGGAAATGGGAAGGCCCTGTCCAAGGGAGAGGGAAAGGTGGTGACCCCTGACTCACCTTGCGGCTGGCACCTGACTGCCCTGACGTCCCTAGACGGGTTCCTCACCCGTACGCCGATCACGTGCCTAAACCCTGGCTTTCCCTAAGATGAGCCCTATGTAGTGAACGGGGCGGTGGGATCACTAGTCCGCACCACTAACACTAAAGGAAAACACCAAGGAGAGGACAGACAACACAGACAAAACATATAATCCCAGGTGGGCGACAACAGCAGACCACAAAGGCTCAACAGGGATCCGGAGGGTAACGCTCTGGAACAACAACCAGGAAACACAGCTACACAGCTCCAGTGGGTCAGTATAGAAGTCCAGGCAGGAAGCTCTATATCTGGCAACCAGAGAAGTGGGAGAGGGGAATATAAGGAGGTTGGGAGTGCTGGACAAGAAACAGCTGAGGATCCCTGAGTGAGCCAAAAAGGGTTGCAATGCAAGGCAAACCCAGAAAGCTACCATTAAGAAATAACACTATCTTTCTACATAGAGCGCGCAGCCACCCGCTGCGACTTCCTGACCCCGGGTATAATGGAGTCAGGCGTGGCTCTTGACACCCTCGTGACAGTAGCCCCCTCTCTACGAGGGGCCTCCGGACACTCAGGACTAGGTCTCTCAGGATGAGAGGCATGAAAAGCCAGAACTAACCTGTCGGCGTTTACCTCAGACGCTGGAACCCACATTCTTTCCTCGGGACCGTAACCCCTCCAATGCACCAGATATTGAAGAGAGCGGCGGACCCGACGAGAATCAACAATTTTGGATATTTGAAACTCTAGATTTCCATCCACGACAACAAAAGGGGGTGGCAGCAGTAACGGTTCTAGAGGTGGAACATACTTCTTGAGTAACAATTTATGGAAGACGTTATGGATTTTAAAAGTCTGAGGTAGCTCCAGGCAAAAAGCTAAAGGATTAATGATGGCTACTATTTTGTAAGGGCCAATGAACCTAGGACCCAGTTTCCAAGAGGGAACCTTTAATTTAATATTCCTAGTAGACAACCACACATAGTCATTCACTCCTAGGTCCGGACCTGGCGACCGTCTCTTATCAGCCATGCATTTATATTTACCTCCCATATTTTTCAAGTTAGCTTGCACCTTCTGCCATACAGATGAAAGAGATGACGAAAACCGTTCCTCTTCGGGAACCCCAGAAGACCCCCCCTTATTGAAAGTACAGAATTGGGGATGAAAACCATATGCACCAAGAAATGGTGACTTACCAGTAGATTCCTGACGGCAATTATTTATGGCAAACTCGGCTAACGGTAAATATGATGACCACACCTCTTGGTTTTCAGACACAAAACATCTTAGATATGTCTCAAGGTTTTGGTTGGTACGCTCAGTCTGTCCATTCGACTGAGGATGGAAAGCAGAGGAAAAGGACAAGTGTACCCCCAAACGGGAACAAAAAGCTTTCCAAAATTTAGAAATAAACTGGGTTCCCCGATCCGAAACAACATCGGAAGGGACCCCGTGAAGCTTCACGATTTCACTGATGAATACCTGAGCAAGAGTCTTAGCATTACGTAGTGCGGGTAACGCAATGAAGTGTACCATTTTGCTAAACCTGTCCACTACTACCAAGATAACTGTTTTACCCGCAGACAAAGGTAAGTCAGTAATAAAATCCATTGACAGATGTGTCCATGGCCTTTTGGGAATGACAAGTGGCAATAAAGACCCTGCAGGACGTGTATGAGAGACTTTCGCGCGCGCACAAGTAGAACAAGAAGACACAAAATCCATTACATCCTGACACAACCTTGGCCACCAAAAACGACGAGACAATAGCTCCAAGGTTGCTTTACTACCCGGGTGCCCAGCAAGTGCCGAATTATGATGTTCCTTTAATAATTCGAGACGCAGGTTCAACGGCACAAACAATTTCTCTGAGGGGCAAGAGACCGGGGCGTCCCCCTGGGCCTCTAACACCTTCCCCTCCAGAACAGAGTGTACCGCAGAGACAACCACTCCTCTTTGTAGAATGGGTACCGGATCACTCACATTACCCCCTCCAGGGAAACAACGAGATAGTGCATCAGCCTTGGTATTCTTTGCCCCAGGACGATAGGTAATAACAAAGTTAAACCTGGTAAAAAATAGCGACCACCTAGCTTGTCTAGGGGTGAGACACTTAGCTGATTCGAGGTACAGAAGGTTTTTGTGGTCCGTAATGACAGTGACGGGGTGGATTGCCCCCTCTAAAAAGTGACACCATTCTTCAAACGCTAGTTTAATAGCTAATAGTTCCCTATTGCCAATATCATAGTTCTTTTCTGCTGCAGATAGTTTTTTAGAAAAGAAAGCACAAGGACGCCATTTGCCAGGAGACGGACCCTGAGACAGCACAGCCCCCACTCCCACCTCTGACGCATCTACTTCAACAATAAAAGGCTGGGAGACATCAGGTTGGATTAGTACAGGTGCCGAGGTAAACCTCTCTTTTAGAGAGGAAAAAGCAATTTTAGCGGCGTCAGACCATTTAGAAAAATCAGTCCCCTTCCTAGTCATGTCAGTAAGGGGTTTTACAATCACCGAATAATTTTTAATGCATTTTCTATAGAAATTTGCGAAGCCCAAGAACCGTTGCAGTGCTTTGAGGTTCTCAGGAAGATCCCAATCTAAAATTGCCTGGACCTTCCTAGGATCCATACGGAAACCTGAAGCAGATAATAAATAACCTAGGAACTGTATTTCCTGAACAGCGAAGACACGCTTTTCAATTTTAGCATATAATTTATTCGTCCGTAGGACCTGCAGTACCTGTCTGACATGCACCTCATGTGTTTTCAGATCAGACGAATAAATTAAAATATCATCTAGGTATATCACCACAAACCTGCCGACGAGATGACTAAAAATGTCATTAACGAAATGTTGGAAGACAGCAGGAGCATTGGTCAGACCGAAAGGCATGACTAGATTTTCATAATGCCCCTCAGGGGTGTTAAAAGCTGTCTTCCACTCATCCCCTTCCTTGATACGAATCAGATTGTAGGCCCCCCTAAGATCAAGTTTGGAGAACCACCTAGCACCCGCAATCTGATTAAACAGGTCAGGAATGAGAGGAAGAGGGTATGGGTCTCGGATGGTTATCCGGTTTAATTCGCGAAAATCTAGGCAAGGACACAGGCCCCCATCTTTCTTTTTAACGAAGAAAAACCCTGCAGCCACGGGTGAAGAAGAGGGTCTGATGTGTCCCTTAGCCAAGCTCTCGGAGATATAATCTTTCATGGCTTGTCTCTCCGGACCCGAAAGATTATATAACCTGGTCTTGGGTAATTTTGCACCGGGAATCAGGTTAACCGGGCAATCATATGGACGGTGAGGTGGTAACTTCTGACAACCCTTTTCAGAAAAAACGTCCTCAAAGTCCGAAACAAATGTAGGTAGGGTAGCTATGGAGGCGACTAAGCAATTGCTATTTAAGCAATTTTCTCTGCAATGCTCACTCCACTCCAATATCTCCCTGGCCTGCCAATCCACCACTGGATTGTGCGCTACCAACCAGGGAAGACCCAACACCACCGGAGTGGGAAGTCCCTCCAGAACATAACATGAAAGCAACTCGTTATGGTGGTCCCCTACCCGAAGGTGTAAGTTATGGACAATGTGAGTGAGGTTTCTCTGAGACAGAGGAGCAGAATCAATAGCGAATATGGGAATAGGTCTCTGTAGCGTACAGAGAGACAAACCCATAGTGTGGGCAAAATGGGCATCTATCAAATTTACTTCTGATCCACTGTCTAGAAAAAAGAAATAGTCTCCGTCTTAACGCCAAAAACAACAACCGCTGGCAACACAAATTGCGATGTTCGTATGGAGGAAACGTATACCCCCCGGCTGACATCCTCCACACAGCCTGGGGTTAGTAGTTTTCCGACGGTCTTTTGTTTTTGAGGAAGGAAGGACAGACATTAATAAAATGACCCCTCTCCCCACAGAAAAAACAAACCCCACGCCTACGGCGAGCCTCAGGAGGATGGACCTGACGAGTAGTTCCTCCTAGCTGCATAGGCTCGTCTAAGTCCGTACAGACTAACTGCTGCTTGGGAGGGGTTACCAATGGCTCCGGATTTTTCAATTTGTCCCTAAGACATCTATCTATTCTGATAGAAAGGGACATAACCGCATCAAGGGAAAAGGGAGTCTCATACAGCGCAAGCGCATCCTTAATCCTTTCGGATAACCCAGAGCAGAACTGACTCCTGAGAGCCGGGTCGTTC
This sequence comes from Bufo bufo, assembly GCF_905171765.1. Lineage (NCBI taxonomy): Eukaryota > Metazoa > Chordata > Amphibia > Anura > Bufonidae > Bufo > Bufo bufo. Next base: position 220,226,948 of record NC_053395.1, on the reverse strand, counting down.
CACTGGGTATCCGTAGCCCACCTACGGAACTCTGAGCAATACTCCTCTACTGGCCGCTCTCCCTGTAGGAGTCTCCGTACTTTTGATTCAGCCAGTGCGACTCGGTCAGGGTCGTCATATATGAGACCCAGGGCCCCAAAAAATTCATCCACTGACCGGAGAGCCTGGGAATCAGTAGGTAAAGAGAATGCCCAGGATTGCGGGTCCCCCTGCAGCAGGGAAATAACAACCCCCACCCGCTGTTCTTCATTACCAGAGGAGTAAGGGCGCAGCTTAAAATATAATTTAGAGGCCTCACGGAACGTCACAAATTTGTCCCTTCCCCCAGAAAATCTGTCAGGAAGAGCAACCTTGGGTTCCGCAACAACCTGGTTACCTGTAGCAACCGCTGGGCTTGCGGTCAGTTGTAATTGCTGCTGTTGCTGGAGGACCGACGCCTTCAATCCTGCCACCTCCAAAGACAGGCCTTGAAGTTCCTTTGACAAAGCAGCAATTGGATCCATACTGGATTCTAAGTAGGTAGAAAGAAAAATTTTTTTTTTAAATTTTTTTTTACCTACACAAAATAAGGGCCAGATATAATGTAATGACCGGCGTCACGCAAAGGGAGGGAAATGGGAAGGCCCTGTCCAAGGGAGAGGGAAAGGTAGTGACCCCTGACTCACCTTGCGGCTGGCACCTGACTGCCCTGACGTCCCTAGATGGGTTCCTCACCCGTACGCAGTGCTTTAAGTGGGCCAAAAGAGGTGCCGGTACTCTATTAGGCGCCGGTGCTCCCCCCCCCTGCACATCAGACCCACCCATCAGACACATATATATTAGTTCCTCTATGTACCAGTACCCCCCCCCCCACCACCGCACATTCGTTCCTCTCTGTACCAGTACCCCCCTGCACATCAGACCCCCCCCCCCCCTCATCACACACATTAATTCCTCTCTGTACCAGTACCCCCCTGGGGGGGGGGGTACTGGTACAGAGAGGAACTAATGTGTGTGGGGGGAGGGGGGGTGCCTGTCACTCACCAGTACTCTTCAGAAGTTGGATTCCAAAGCAAAGTCGATGTTCTTTGCTGCACCGTCCGACTCCTGACTCCAAGGAGGACCAGTCACTGGTCGCCGCACTGATCGCTCCTCAGTCACAGGCGCGCGGGAAGGAGTTGACGTCACCTAACGTGAGGTCAACTCCCTGCCTGCGCCAGCCTGAGCCGTACTCTGCAACGACCCGCCCCCCTCCACTAGCTGCTCAGCCAACGACATTAGGGAGGAGATACTGCCAGCTCTCCGCTGCGCTCCGGTACCGGAAACCCACGTACTGGGCGCACGGAGAGGTGCTGGTACTCTCCAGGGCAATTTTTGGAAGTGGCGGTACTGAGTACCGCCGCGTTCCGGCCCACTTCAAGCACTGCCCGTACGCCAATCACGTGCCTAAACCCTGGCTTTCCCTAAGATGAGCCCTATGTAGTGAACGGGGTGGTGGGATCACTAGTCCGCACCACTGACACTAAGAGGAAAACACCAAGGAGAGGACAGACAATACAGACAAACATATAATCCAAGGTGGGCGACAACAGCAGACAACAAAGGCCCAACAGGGATCCGGAGGGTAACACTCTGGAACAACAACCAGGGAACACAGCTACACAGCTCCAGTGGGTCAGTATAGAAGTCCAGGCAGGAAGCTCTATATCTGGCAACCAGAGAAGTGGGAGAGGGGAATATAAGGAGGTTGGGAGTGCTGGACAAGAAACAGCTGAGGAGAAGGAGCTACGGATCCCTGAGTGAGCCAAAAAGGGTTGCAAGGCAAACCCAGAAAGCTACCATTAAGAAATAACACTATCTTTCTACATAGAGCGCGCAGCCACCCGCTGCGACTTCCTGACCCCGGGTATAACGGAGTCAGGCGTGGCTCTTGATACCCTCGTGACACCAGTTCAGCAAAATCTGCCTTCCAAAAACCATATGGTGCTCCTTTTCTTCTGCGCCCTGCCGTGTGCCCTTACATCAGTTTACAACCACATGTGGGGTGTTTATGTAAACCGCAGAATCAGGGTAATAAATATTAAGTTTTGTTTCGCTGTTAACCCTCGATGTGTTGAAGAAAAAAATGGATTCAAATGGAAAATCTCCTAAAAAAGTTCAATTTTGAAATTTCATCTCCATTTTCCTTTAATTCTTGTAGAACACCTAAAGGGTTAACAAAGTTTATAAAATTAGTGTAACGGAACGCCTAGCACCCCGACCGGATACCTCCGTCGATAGATGCTCCTAGTGCTTCCAGAGGACTCCAAGCACTCCACTTGACACCGTCAGCACTGCAGACCCCACGAACCGCCGAAGCTTGGTGGAGGTCTCGCCGTCTCCTACCCACCCTGGACCTACGACAAGGCTCCAGGCTCCAGTGGGTGAACCTCTCCTAAATCCAGAGACAGGAACCAGGAGCAAGCTCTTACAAGAGCTTATACTCAGGGGAGTATTGTGATATAGCAATCCCCAAGAGTGTAGTTATTCCATCCCCCAAACATGAGCCAAGACTTCATGAAGGTATAAAACAGGAACACTTTATTGAGGGCTACCCGCCCGTATTTATGCAGGTCCCCATCTGGTGGACACGCCCCTAGGGGACCAGAAGGAAGACTGTGACACAGGACAGATACGTAGCACTCAGGATACACAGACACAACACATCCCCACAATGCATCATGGTTTCCTCCTCTCTGCCCTGGAGACACCCGAGGAGCAATTCAATTATCTCTCAGGACAAAGGGAAATCGCCAATACACATGTGGGGACAACAGGACAGAAATCACCACCCAAACACACAATGTCACACCCCCACAGCAAACACAGACATTTAACATAGCCCCAGATAGCTCAAGTCTGAGAGCATATCATTAGGTGAATGGCACTCAGAATACACGAATACAATAAAATTTGCTATCTGGGTACCCTCACATAACAAAATACTATTCCAAAGACAGATTTAAGCTGTGTCTGTCTTCTCCTTTAAAGTTAGTATGGGCCATAATCCTGAGGCAAGAGGCTGGTAAACAGGCCTCTCCAAAACCCAGTGGCGAGGTTGGTTTCGCCACAATTAGTTTTGAGTAACTTGAGAGGTGTAGTTTCTACAATGGGGTCATTTATGGGGGTATCCACTGTGTAAGCCCGACAAACTGACTTCAGACCTGAACTGGTCCTTAAAAAGTGGGTTTTGGAAATTTTCTTAAAAATTTAAAGAATTGCTTCTAAAATTCTAAGCTTAGAAGGTTAGAAGCTTAAAACGTTAGAAGCGTCTAAAAAAAAAAATAATGACATTTACAAAATGATGCCAACATAAAGTAGACATATGGGGAATGTTAAGTAATAAATATTTTATGAGCCATCACTTTCTGTTTCAAAAGCAGAGATATTCAAATTTAGAAAACAAAATTTTCGTTAACTTTTGGATTTTTTTAATAAATAAAGTTAAAACATATTGACTCAAATTACCATTAACATGAAGTACAATGTGTCATGAGAAAACAATATCTGAATGGCTTGGATAAGTAAAATCGTTCCAAAGTTATTACCACATAAAGTGACACACGTCAGATTTGCAAAAGTAGGCCTGGTCAGGAAGGGGGCAAATGGCCCAGTCTGGAAGTGGTTAAAGGGTTAAGGTTAATGTTCACCACTGCACACAATTTCACGTTTTGCTTTGTATCTGCAGCCACCACTAGAGGGAGCTCACTGCATATAGTCTTATATACTTGTAAGCAGTAAGCTCCTCGGCTCAGCAGGAATTCTTTGTTCCCTTTCAGACTGGGCAGCTGTGGCTATCAATATGGCTCTGCACTGAAAAACACTGAGATATTAAACCTGCTCTTTAATCTATCAACCTTGCACATTTCAGAAATTCCCAGTCTTCAACCAGGTAAGGGAAGCAGCAGAATTGAAAGGCAGTCTGGACCTTAAAGGGTTTCTCTGGGCATTTAGTCTTATTACAGCAAGGTCCTAACTTATGGAGGGAAGCTGTTTTACTTCAGTATTCTTGGGGATGGTGCCACAAGGTTTGCACCTGGATTTGGGTAAGTTCTGCCATTCTTCTCTACAGATCCACTCAAGCTCTGTCAGGTTGGATTGGGGCCTTCGGTGGACAGCCATTTTCAGGTCTCCCCAGAGATGTTTAATTGGGACATTCAGTTTAAGGACATTCACAGAGTTGTCTCTACAAACCTCCTGTGTTGTCCTGGCTGTGTGCTTAGGGTCACTGTCTTGTTGGAAGGTGAACCTTTGGCCCAGTCTGAGGTCCAGATTTCTGGAACTGGTTTTCATTAAGGATATCTCTGTACTTTGCTACATTCAGCTTTCCTTCCACCCTGACCGGACTCCCTTTCCCCTCAGCATGATGCTGCCACCACCATGCTTCTCTGTAGAGGTGGCATAGGGCAGGTGATGAACGGACCTGGTCTCCTCCAGACATAATGCTGCCACCACCATGCTTCACTGTAGAGATGGCATTGGGCACATGATGAGCAGTGCCTTGTTTCTTCCAGACATGACACTTAAAATTGAGGCCAAAAAGTTCAATCATGGTTTCATCCGACCAGAGAATCTAATTTCTCAAAGTCTGAGGGTCCTTTAGGTGCTTTTATGCAAACTGCAGCAGCAGCTTTCATGTGTCTTCACTCTGCCATAAGGCCCAGATAGGTGGAGGCTATAGTGATGGTTGACCTTCTGGAAGTCTCTCCCATCTGCACACAGGATCTTTGGAGCTCAGCCAGAGTGACCATTGGGTTCTTGGTCCTCTCTCTTACCAAGGCCCTTCTCCCCAGATTACTTTGTTTGATGGGTTAGCCAGCTCTAGGAAAAATCCTGGCTGTTTCAAACTTCTCCCATGTTTTATGAAGGCCACTGTTCTCTTGGGAACCTTCAGTGCAGCAAAATTATTTTTGTCTACTTCTTGTCCCTGAGCTCCACAGGCAGTTATTTCCTCCTCATGGCTGGGTTTTTGCTCTGAGATGCATTGTCAGCTGTGAGACCTTTACATATACAGTTCCTGGTTGTGTCTTTCCAAATCATGTCCAATCACCTGAATTTACCACAGGTGACTCCAATAAAGGTGTGGAAACATCTTAAAGATGATCCAGAGAAATAAATCAAATGTCATAGCAGAGGGTCTGAATACTTATGTACATGAGAAATTTTCTTTTTTTCTTTTCATTAATTTGCAAAAATGTCTAAAATTTCGTTTTCACTTTTTAATTTTGGGCCATTGGGTGCAGAATGATGGGATGAACTTGATTTATTTTAGCACGAGGAGCAACATTACAAAACGTGGAAAAACTTTAAGTGTCTGAAGACTTTCTGAATGCAGTGTATGTCTTTTCTTTAGAATTCTGGCCTCATACTCACAGAAACATCCACCGTATAGCCTGTCCAGTCCCACAATAGACAGGAGTATAAGGACCTCTTCTGGGGAAGAACGCTGTGTTCTCAAGGGCCTCTGTTGAGGAACATACACTGCTCAAAAAAATAAAGGGAACACAAAAATACCACATCCTAGATCTGAGTTAATTAAATATTCTTCTGAAATACTTTGTTCTTTACATAGTTGAATGTGCTGACAACAAAATCACACAAAAATTAAAAAATGGAAATCAAATTTTTAACCCATGGAGGTCTGGATTTGGAGTCACCCTCAAAATTAAAGTGGAAAAACACACTACAGGCTGATTCAACTTTGATGTAATGTCCTTAAAACAAGTCAAAATGAGGCTCAGTAGTGTGTGTGGCCTCCACGTGCCTGTGTGACCTCCCTACAAGCCTGTGCATGCTCCTGATGAGGTGGCGGACGGTCTCCTGAGGGATCTCCTCCCAGACCTGGACTAAAGCATCTGCCAACTCCTGGACAGTCTGTGGTGCAACGTGACGTTGGTGGATAGAGCGAGACATGATGTCCCAGATGTGCTCAATTGGATTCAGGTCTGGGGAACGGGCGGGCCAGTCCATAGCATCAATGCCTTCGTCTTGCAGGAACTGCTGACACACTCCAGCCACATGAGGTCTAGCATTGTCTTGCATTAGGAGGAACCCAGGGCCAACCACACCAGCATATGGTCTCACAAGGGGTCTGAGGATCTCATCTCGGTACCTAATGGCAGTCAGGCTACCTCTGGCAAGCACATGGAGGGCTGTGCGGCCCTCCAAAGAAATGCCACCCCACACCATTACTGACCCAATGCCAAACCAGTCATGCTGGAGGATGCTGCAGGCAGCAGAACGTTCTCCACGGCGTCTCCAGACTCTGTCACGTCTGTCACATGTGCTCAGTGTGAACCTGCTTTCTTCTGTGAAGAGCACAGGGCGCCAGTGGCGAATTTGACAATCTTGGTGTTCTCTGGCTAATGCCAAACGTCGTGCACGGTGTTGGGCTGTAAGCACAACCCCCACCTGTGGACGTCGGGCCCTCATATCACCCTCATGGAGTCTGTTTCTGACCGTTTGAGCAGACACATGCACATTTGTGGCCTGCTGGAGGTCATTTTGCAGGGCTCTGGCAGTGCTCCTCCTGTTCCTCCTTGCACAAAGGCGGAGGTAGCGGTCCTGCTGCTGGGTTGTTGCCCTCCTACGGCCTCCTCCACATCTCCTGATGTACTGGCCTGTCTCCTGGTAGCGCCTCCATGCTCTGGACACTACGCTGACAGACACAGCAAACCTTCTTGCCACAGCTTGCATTGATGTGCCATCCTGGATAAGCTGCACTACCTGAGCCACTTGTGTGGGTTGTAGACTCCGTCTCATGCTACCACTAGAGGGAAAGCACCGCCAGCATTCAAAAGTGACCAAAACATCAGCAGGAAGCATAGGAACTGAGAAGTGATCTGTGGTCACCCCCTGCAGAACCACTCCTTTATTGAGGGTGTCTTGCTAATTGCCTATAATTTCCACCTGTTGTCTATCCCATTTGCACAACAGCATGTGAAATTGATTGCCACTCAGTGTTGCTTCCTAAGTGGACAGTTTGATTTCACAGAAGTGTGATTGACTTGGAGTTACATTGTGTTGTTTAAGTGTTCCCTTTATTTTTTTGAGCAGTGTATTTAATGTTGCTTTAGATTAAAAAAAGGACAAATAAAAATAAAGAAAATAGCATCATATAATAAAATTGTCTCCGCTATTCTAAAAAATTGATAATGGAAAAAGTGCGGAAGACTTTCTGAATGCACAGTATTGTCTTTTCTTTAGAATTCTGACCTCAAATAACATTTACATTCTCACAGAAAAATCCACCGTGTAGCCTGTCCAGTCCCACAATAGACAGGAGTACAAGAACCTCTTCTGGGGAAGAACTCTGTGTTCTCAAGGGCCTCTGTTGAGGACCATATTTTTTGTTGCTTCAGAAAAAAAAGGAAAAAAGAAAAAAAAAGAAAATAGCATAATATAATAAAATAGTCTTCGCTATTCTAAAAAGTTGATAATGGAAAAAGTCTGGGAGAATGATGATTTTAAACTGGATCTGCGGCACCGCCTGCACCTCTAATCTCTGAGGTCACCGTGCGTGCCTCTTCTGCGCTGCCTTAATAGGACAGATGAGACGCTATGCACGGCTTCCTCTCTAATATGTTTCGGTGAAGGATGGAGGCCCCTCTTGCGGACAGCTCTTCGCCTCTCGCTCAGGCCTCCAATGAGGACAAATCACCTCACCAGCTTTGTAGTCATGTTCGGGAGACCCGGTGGCGCAGCGTGAAGGAGTTGGTGATGATAAAGGGGCCGCAGTTTTCCAAACGACTTCTATAACACACACCTGCTGCCTGCTAGGCTTCATAATGCAGGGGCACACCAGCAATTACATCGCCGGGAGCAGGAAAACACAACGGGTGGCTAACCCTTTCACAACTTGACGGGAGGGCAAATAATGGCTTCAGCAGCTCAAGTGTTAACATCGATTATGGAAGATTTAGAAGAAGCCGCGACAACCCTTTGATTGTTCCGACACCTCTCTCGTTAACAAAAACATTAACTTTCAGCAAAATGAGTGTAATTTGCTATTTGTAGACCAAAAATAAAAAGCAATTATCATCCCAACCAGCGAGGCTTTTATTCTGTATTATAGAAACCCACAGTGTGACGGCAGATTATGAGATAATGATGTTATACCGCAAAGAGTCTGATGAGAAATTAGTACAAACTCCAAACACCACATTCCTTCATTTATATTATTTCACAAAGCAACGGAAAAAAATTACAGATCTGACTGTGTATACAAACCGACAGAAAGATATCTACATAATAGGAGACATTCTTATACACAGGAGCAGTATTATAGCAGTTATATTCTTATACATAGGAGCAGTATTATAGTAGGTATATTCTTGTACATAGGAGCAGTATTATAGTAGTTATATTCTTGTACATGGGGGGCAGTATTATAGTAGTTATATTCTTGTACATAGGAGCAGTATTATAGTAGTTATATTCTTGTACATAGGAGGCAGTATTATAGTAGTTATATTCTTGTACATAGGAGGCAGTATTATAGTAGTTATATTCTTGTACATAGGAGCAGTATTATAGTAGTTATATTCTTGTACATAGGGGGCAGTATTATAGTAGTTATATTCTTGTACATAGGAGCAGTATTATAGTAGTTATATTCTTGTAGGTAGGAGGCAGTATTATAGTAGTTATATTCTTGTACATAGGAGGCAGTATTATAGTAGTTATATTCTTATACATAGGAGGCAGTATTATAGTTAGTTATATTGTTGTACATAGGAGGCAGTATTATAGTAGTTATATTCTTGTACATAGGAGGCAGTATTATAGTAGTTATATTCTTGTACATAGGAGCAGTATTATAGTAGTTATATTCTCGTACATAGGAGCAGTATTATAGTAGTTATATTCTTGTACATAGGAGCAGTATTATAGTAGTTATATTCTTGTACACAGGAGAAGTATTATAGTAGTTATAGTCCTGTGTATGGGAGCAGTATTATAGTAGTTATATTCTTGTACATAGGAGGCAGTATTATAGTAGTTATATTTGTGTACATAGAACCAGTATTATAGTAGTTATATTCTTGTACATAGGAGCAGTTTTATAGCAGTTATATTCTTGTACATAGGAGCAGTATTATAGTAGTTATATTCTTGTACATAGGAGGCAGTATTATAGTAGTTATATTTGTGTACATAGGACCAGTATTATAGTAGTTATATTCTTGTACATGGGAGGCAGTATTATAGTAGTTATATTCGTGTACATAGGAGCAGTATTATAGTAGTTATATTCTTGTACATAGGGGGCAGTATTATAGTAGTTATAGTCCTGTACATAGGAGCAATATTATAGTAGTTATATTCTTGTACATATGAGCAGTATTATAGTAGTTATATTGTTGTACATGGGAGCAGTATTATAGTAGTTATATTCTTGTACATAGGAGCAGTATTATAGTAGTTATATTCATGTACATAGGAGGCAGTATTATAGTAGTTATATTCTTATACGCAGGAGGCAGTATTATAGTAGTTATATTCTTGTACATAGGAGGCAGTATTATAGTAGTTATATTCTTGTACATAGGAGCAGTATTATACTAGATATATTTTTGTACAATGGAGAAGTATTATACTAGTTATATTTGTGTACATAGTGGCAGTATTATAGTAGTTATATTCTTGTACATAGGAGCAGTATTATAGTAGTTATATTCTTTATCAAATTTCTTTTTATTTGAGAAAAGTACAAAGTCATGTAAAGAGTCATACATCTCGTGTCCAGACGCAGCTGGTCAAATACATATTCAGCAAACACAATGTATTCAAGATGATTGCATACACGACTTCAGATTATAGGGTGAAATATGTAAACAAATATCTGATGAAGGGGGTATAACAAGACAAAGGAAGGTGGGTTGGGGGAGAGAGGGGAGGGGGATAGTTGGATGCCAATCATAATCTCAAGTCAAGACAAAGACATATCTAAGCCTAGAATTTGCGATATAGCTTCCAAGGAGACCATATTTTTTACAAAAACTGCTCTAGAGTGATTTTCCCAGTGGGCTAACTCTTCAAACCGATATAGTTGGTCAATTTTTTCGGTCCACATTAAGAACGAGGGAGCTGATTCATTTTTCCATAATAGAGGAATCAGCAGTCGAGCTGCTGTAATAAGCATGGTTTGTAGATTATACTTTGAAGGGGTGAGTGTGCAATTTGGGCACCAGAGCAACAGGAGTTTTGCATCTAAGGTAGTCTGGGTATTACATATCTTGCTTATAGCTGCTTCTACTTCAACCCAAAACGGTTTTATTTTCTCGCAACTCCACCAAATATGAGATAAAGAGCCAATGCCTCCTCCACACCTCCAGCAACCATTTGGAATAGCGGGATTGAGCCTGTGAAGGAATTCTGGTGTCTTATACCATCTTGTAAGTAATTTATAAGAGTTCGCCTGGATTTTAATACAACGGTTGAAACCATGTGAGTGTGTGAGGATGAACGCTTTTTCAGGTTCTGACAGAGTCAGGGACAGCTCCTTTTCCCAGGCTGCAAGGAACCACAGATCTGGAGGTGCGGAGGAGAGTAGCTCCCTGTAAAATGTGGAGAGAGGTTTCTTGGGGCGAAGGGCACTAGAGACTCTTCCTTCCATCCATTAGGGATCTACCGCAGGCCTAGGAAATGAATCCAAAAGCGCCAAATCTTTCTTAAAAGCCAAAAGCGCCAGGAAAGAGGCTCCCTGAACCCTCGGGATTTCGTATATTTTGCTCCAATTTAAGGCACCTGATACAGTTATGATGTCTTCCAGTTTAAGGTTGGATAATATAGCCCAAATTCCTGATGCATCCGAGGTGGTAGGGTGGACATATGCCTGAAGCAGATTTAAGGGAAGACTTAAGCTTGGGAACCTGAGGGTTGAGGACCCGTATAGTTTGGACCATTCCAGTAACAGACCCTTCCATAAGGGCGAGGTATACTTATTATTAGCAGTACATTTGCGTAAGCCCCATAGAGCTAACTTGTCCCTATATGTAAGCAAATCACACTCCAGTCGGGAGACAAGGCCAAGAGGGCGCCAGGAGATGAGGCTCAAAGCTCTGTTCAGCATCGATACTTTGTAATAAAGGTAGATGTCGGGTAGGCCGAAGCCTCCCAACCTCCTCTCCCGAGTGAGAGTGGCATAAGCTAATCTAGGGGACCCGCCAGACCAGACAAAGGATGAGATGATCCTGCGGACCTCCACAAAGAAGGAATGGGGTAGCCAGATAGGGAGTGTTTGGATGAGATAAAGCAGTCTGGGGACAATAAAAGCTTTAATGAAGTTTTTCCGCCCAATCCATGAGATAAACGGAAGTTTTAGAGAGTGTAGGTGTGATCTAATGGATTTCAGTAAAGGGACATAATTCAACTCGAAAAGATCTTCTGGTTTTGCTGAAATATGGGTGCCCAGAAAAGGGATTGACTTAGTGGCCCACGAAAAAGCAGCGGAACATTTAAGCGTGCCTACAGTAGCGGGTGGGCAAGAAATATTCAGGGCCTGTGACTTAGTATAGTTGATCTTAAAATTTGAGACCATTCCGTACTCTTCAAAAAGGGCTTGAAGTCTGGGGAAAGAAGTTAGAGGGTTGGACGTTATGACCAAAAGGTCGTCTGCAAAAGCAGCAGTTAGATGGGTATGCGACCCCAAGGTGATTCCTTTAATGTCCGGGTCTTGCCTGATCCTGGCCAGCAGGGTCTCCATGACAATAACAAAGAGGGCAGGTGAGAGTGGGCATCCCTGCCTTGTCCCATTAGTAATGGGAAAAGCTGGAGAGAGAGTTCCATTAATCCGTATTCTGGCAGAGGGGAGCGAATAAAGTGAATATCTCGTGCGCCACTTTCTCCAGCGCTTCACTGGCGAATGATTCTGGGAGCCCGCGAATCCTCAGATTCCTCCTGCGGCTCCGATTCTCCTGATCCTCGACCCTCAGGAGCGCTTCATTAAGCAGGTCAGTGTGGGAGTTGATCGCTTTGTAAGCTTTTTCTTCCCTCTGGAGAGCCGCCTCTTGCGCGCCTTCCAGGTCCGACACCCGGTGACCCATGCTTCGGAGGTCCTCTTTGATTTCTGATAAATCCCTTTTTATCGGGGCTAAAGCTGAATTAAGCACCTCCAGGAGTGCCGCTTTTGTGAATGAGCCCCTCTCCCTCCTCGATTTGCAGGTGGAGGCATCCGAGACACTGCCGCCATCTGTGTCTTCCTCCATGTCGGATGCCTGGGCCGGAGCGGGCGCCATCTTGGGGGTCTCAGTCGACCTAAGCTTCACATGCTTTTTTAAGTAATGATTAGAGTTGAGCGAACACCTGGATGTTCGGGTTCGAGAAGTTCGGCCGAACTTCCCGGAAATGTTCGGGTTCGGGATCCGAACCCGATCCGAACTTCGTCCCGAACCCCATTGAAGTCAATGGGGACCCGAACTTTTCGGCACTAAAAAGGCTGTAAAACAGCCCAGGAAAGAGCTAGAGGGCTGCAAAAGGCAGCAACATGTAGGTAAATCCCCTGCAAACAAATGTGGATAGGGAAATGAATTAAAAAAAAAAAAAAAAAAATGACCCAATATCAATTGGACAGAGGTCCCATAGCAGAGAATCTGGTTTCACGTCAGCAGAGAATCAGTCTCTTCATGCCATAGCAAAGAATCTGGCTTCATGTCAGCACAGAATCAGTCTCTTCATGCCAAAGCAGAGAATCTGGCTTCATGTCAGCACAGAATCTGTCTTCATGTCATAGCAGAGAATCAGGCTTCACGTCACCCACCACTGGAACAGGCCACTGTCACACATTTAGGCCCCGGCACCCAGACAGAGGAGAGCGGTCCCGTAACAGAGAATCTGGCCTTATGTCAGCGCAGAATCTGTCTTCATGTCATAGCAGAGAATCAAGCTTCACGTCACCCACCACTGGAACAGGCCACTGTCACACATTTAGGCCCAGGCACCCAGTCAGAGGGGAGAGGTCCCGTAACAGAGAATCTGGCTTGATGTCAGCACAGAATCTGTCTTCATGTCATAGCAGAGAATCAGGCTTCATGTCACCCACCACTGGAACAGGCCACTGTCACACATTTAGGCCCAGGCACCCAGGCAGAGGAGAGAGGTCCCGTAACAGAGAATCTGGCCTTATGTCGGCGCAGAATCAGTCTTCATGTCATAGCAGAGAATCAGGCTTCACGTCACCCACCACTGGAACAGGCCACTGTCACACATTTAGGCCCCGGCACCCAGACAGAGGAGAGCGGTCCCGTAACAGAGAATCTGGCCTTATGTCAGCGCAGAATCTGTATTCATGTCATAGCAGAGAATCAGGCTTCACGTCACCCACCACTGGAACAGGCCACTGTCACACATTTAGGCCCAGGCACCCAGGCAGAGGAGAGAGGTCCCGTAACAGAGAATCTGGCCTGATGTCAGCACAGAATCTGTCTTCATGTCATAGCAGAGAATCAGGCTTCACGTCACCCACCACTGGAACAGGCCACTGTCACACATTTAGGCCCAGGCACCCAGTCAGAGGAGAGAGGTCCCGTAACAGAGAATCTGGCCTTATGTCAGCGCAGAATCTGTATTCATGTCATAGCAGAGAATCAGGCTTCACGTCACCCACCACTGGAACAGGCCACTGTCACACATTTAGGCCCAGGTACCCAGGCAGAGGAGAGAGGTCCGGTAACAGAGAATCTGGCCTTATGTCAGCGCAGAATCTGTCTTCATGTCATAGCAGAGAATCAGGCTTCACGTCACCCACCACTGGAACAGGCCACTGTCACACATTTAGGCCCCGGCACCCAGACAGAGGAGAGCGGTCCCGTAACAGAGAATCTGGCCTTATGTCAGCGCAGAATCTGTATTCATGTCATAGCAGAGAATCAGGCTTCACGTCACCCACCACTGGAACAGGCCACTGTCACACATTTAGGCCCAGGTACCCAGGCAGAGGAGAGAGGTCCCGTAACAGAGAATCTGGCCTGATGTCAGCACAGAATCTGTCTTCATGTCATAGCAGAGAATCAGGCTTCACGTCACCCACCACTGGAACAGGCCACTGTCACACATTTAGGCCCAGGCACCCAGGCAGAGGAGAGAGGTCCCGTAACAGAGAATCTGGCCTGATGTCAGCACAGAATCTGTATTCATGTCATAGCAGAGAATCAGGCTTCACGTCACCCACCACTGGAACAGGCCACTGTCACATATTTAGGCCCAGGCACCCAGGCAGAGGAGAGAGGTCGCGTAACAGAGAATCTGGCTTCATGTCAGCACAGAATAAGTCTTTATGTCATAGCAGAGAATCAGGCTTCACGTCACCCACCACTGGAACAGGCCACTGTCACACATTTAGGCCCCGGCACCCAGACAGAGGAGAGGTTCATTCAACTTTGGGTTGCCCCGCAATATAATGGTAAAATGAAATTAAAAATAGTATTGAATGAGGAAGTGCCCTGGAGTAGAATAATATATTGTTAAGGGGAGGTAGTTAATATCTAATCTGCACAAGGGATGGACAGGTCCTGTGGGATCCATGCCTGGTTCATTTTTATGAACGTCAGCTTGTCCACACTGGCTGTAGACAGGCGGCTGCGTTTGTCTGTAATGACGCCCCCTGCCGTGCTGAATACACGTTCAGACAAAACGCTGGCCGCCGGGCAGGCCAGCACCTCCAAGGCATAAAAGGCTAGCTCTGGCCACGTGGACAATTTGGAGACCCAGAAGTTGAATGGGGCCGAACCATCAGTCAGTACGTGGAGGGGTGTGCACAGGTACTGTTCCACCATGTTAGTGAAATGTTGCCTCCTGCTAACACGTTCCGTATCAGGTGGTGGTGCACTTAGCTGTGGCGTGGTGACAAAACTTTTCCACATCTCTGCCATGCTAACCCTGCCCTCAGAGGAGCTGGCCGTGACACAGCTGCGTTGGCGACCTCTTGCTCCTCCTCTGCCTTCGCCTTGGGCTTCCACTTGTTCCCCTGTGACATTTGGGAATGCTCTCAGTAGCGCGTCTACCAACGTGCGTTTGTACTCGCGCATCTTCCTATCATGCTCCAGTGTAGGAAGTAAGGTGGGCACATTGTCTTTGTACCGGGGATCCAGCAAGGTGGCAACCCAGTAGTCCGCACACGTTAAAATGTGGGCAACTCTGCTGTCGTTGCGCAGGCACTGCAGCATGTAGTCGCTCATGTGTGCCAGGCTGCCCAGAGGTAAGGACAAGCTGTCCTCTGTGGGAGGCGTATCGTCATCGTCCTGTGTTTCCCCCCAGCCACGCACCAGTGATGGGCCCGAGCTGCTTTGGGTGCCACCCCGCTGTGAACATGCTTCATCCTCATCCTCCTCCACCTCCTCCTCATCCTCGTCCTCCTCGTCCTCCAGTAGTGGGCCCTGTCTGGCCACATTTGTACCTGGCCTCTGGTGTTGCAAAAAACCTCCCTCTGAGTCACTTTGAAGAGACTGGCCTGAAAGTGCTAAAAATGACCCCTCTTCCTCCTGGGCCACCTCCTCTTCCATCATCGCCCTAAGTGTTTTCTCAAGGAGACATAAAAGTGGTATTGTAACGCTGATAACGGCGTCATCGCCACTGGCCATGTTGGTGGAGTACTCGAAACAGCGCAACAGGGCACACAGGTCTCGCATGGAGGCCCAGTCATTGGTGGTGAAGTGTGTCTGATCCGCAGTGCGACTGACCCGTGCGTGCTGCAGCTGAAACTCCACTATGGCCTGCTGCTGCTCGCACAGTCTGTCCAGCATATGCAAGGTGGAGTTCCACCTGGTGGGTACGTCGCATATGAGGCGGTGAGCGGGAAGGCCGAAGTTACGCTGTAGCGCAGACAGGCGAGCAGCGGCAGGGTGTGAACGCCGGAAGCGCGAACAGACGGCCCGCACTTTATGCAGCAGCTCTGACATGTCGGGGTAGTTGCGAATGAACTTCTGCACCACCAAATTCAGCACATGCGCCAGGCAAGGGATGTGCGTCAAACCGGCTAGTCCCAGAGCTGCAACGAGATTTCGCCCATTATCGCACACCACCAGGCCGGACTTGAGGCTCACCGGCAGCAACCACTCATCGGTCTGTTGTTCTATACCCCGCCACAACTCCTGTGCGGTGTGGGGCCTGTCCCCCAAACATATGAGTTTCAGAATGGCCTGCTGACGTTTACCCCGGGCTGTGCTGAAGTTGGTGGTGAAGGTGTGTGGCTGACCGGATGAGGAGGTGGAAAAAGAGGAGGAGGAAGCTGAGTAGGAGGAGGAGGAGACAGGAGGCAAAGAATGTTGCCCTGCGATCCTTGGCGGCGGAAGGACGTGCGCCAAACAGCTCTCCGCCTGGGGCCCAGCCGCCACTACATTTACCCAGTGTGCAGTTAGGGAGATATAGCGTCCCTGGCCGTGCTTACTGGTCCACGTATCTGTGGTTAGGTGGACCTTGCCACAGATGGCGTTGCGCAGTGCACACTTGATTTTATCGGACACTTGGTTGTGCAGGGAAGGCACGGCTCTCTTGGAGAAGTAGTGGCGGCTGGGAACAACATACTGTGGGACAGCAATTCACATTTCATAGGCCAGTAGTTTAGAAATGCTGGCATTCAGGGCCAGGGATCGAGGGTGGCTAGGTGGGAATTTACGCTTTCTCTCAAATGTTTGTGAGATGGAGAGCTGAACGCTGCCGTGTGACATGGTTGAGATGCTTGGTGACGCAGGTGGTGGTGTTGGTGGTACATCCCATGTTTGCTGGGCGGCAGGTGCCAACGTTCCTCCAGAGGCAGAGGAAGAGGCCGAGGCGGCGGCAGCAGCAGCAGAAGAGGCCGAGGCAGCAGCAGAAGAGGCCGAGGCGGCAGCAGCAGAAGAGGCAGCAGGGGGAGCCTGAGTGACTTCCTTGTTTTTAAGGTGTTTACTCCACTGCAGTTCATGCTTTGCATGCAGGTGCCTGGTCATGCAGGTTGTGCTAAGGTTCAGAACGTTAATGCCTCGCTTCAGGCTCTGATAGCACAGCGTGCAAACCACTCGGGTCTTGTCGTCAGCACATTGTTTGAAGAAGTGCCATGCCAGGGAACTCCTTGAAGCTGCCTTTGGGGTGCTCGGTCCCAGATGGCGGCGGTCAGTAGCAGGCGAAGTCTCTTGGCGGCGGGTGTTCTGATTTTGCCCACTGCTCCCTCTTTTGCTACGCTGTTGGCTCGGTCTCACCACTGCCTCTTCCTCCGAACTGTGAAAGTCAGTGGCACGACCTTTATTCCATGTGGGGTCTAGGACCTCATCGTCCCCTGCATCGTCTTCCACCCAGTCTTGACCCCTGACCTCCTGTTCAGTCTGCACACTGCAGAAAGACGCAGCAGTTGGCACCTGTGTTTCGTCATCATCAGAGACGTGCTGAGGTGGTATTCCCATGTCCTCATCATCAGGAAAAATAAGTGGTTGTGCGTTAGTGCATTCTATCTCTTCCACCCCTGGGGAAGGGCTAGGTGGATGCCCTTGGGAAACCCTGGCAGCAGAGTCTTCAAACAGCATAAGAGACTGCTGCATAACTTGAGGCTCAGACAGTTTCCCTGATATGCATAGGGGTGATGTGACAGACTGATGGGCTTGGGTTTCATGCGCCATCTGTGCGCTTTCTGCAGAAGACTGGGTGGGAGATAATGTGAACGTGCTGGATCCACTGTCGGCCACCCAATTGACTAATGCCTGCACCTGCTCAGGCCTTACCATCCTTAGAACGGCATTGGGCCCCACCAAATATCACTGTAAATTCTGCTGGCTACTGGGACCTGAGGTAGTTGGTTCACTAGGACGTGTGGCTGTGGCAGAACGGCCACGTCCTCTCCCTGCACCAGAGGGTACACTAACACCACCACGACCATGTCCATGTCCGCGTCCCTTATTAGATGTTTTCCTCATTGTTCCCGTTCACAACAATTTTGAGAATGGCAAATTTGGGAATGCTTTTCCAACCCAGAACAAAAAGTCTGCTTTTACGGTCACTACAAATAACTTGACCAGCTAAAACTGTGCAGATTTGGTTGAATAGAGATGTGAGACCTGGGTTTTTTTTGCGCTGTGTGACAGTTATAGGTTTAATCACAGAATGACACTTCTATCAGCACGCTAGCGTGTGTCTTAGGTTTTTCTGAATCACACTATCAATACCTTCAATGTAAGATTTTCTTTTTGGGATAGATTTCAAGTAGGCCTCAAATACCACAAACTAGTAATTTTGAGAATGGCAAATTTGGGAATGCTTTTTCAACCCAGAACAAAAAGTCTGCTTTTACGGTCACTACAAATAACTTGACCAGCTAAAACTGTGCAGATTTGGTTGAATAGAGATGTGAGACTTGTTTTTTTTTTGCGCTGTGTGACAGTTATAGGTTTAATCACAGAGTGACACTTCTATCAGCACGCTAGCGTGTGTCTTAGGTTTTTCTGAATCACACTATCAATACCTTGAATGTAAGATTTTCTTTTTGGGATAGATTTCAAGTAGGCCTCAAATACCACAAACTAGTTATTTTCAGAATGGCAAATTTGGGAATGCTTTTTCAACCCAGAACAAAAAGTCTGCTTTTACGGTCACTACAAATAACTTGACCAGCTAAAACTGTGCAGATTTGGTTGAATAGAAATGTCAGGTCTATTTTTTAGGCGCTGGGTGACAGGCTCAACTTGCCCCTGATGTAATATATGGCCAAAAAATAACCACACTGTTGATGGTTAAATGCACTTGGGTGACACAGGCTCAGCCTGCAGCTGATGTAGTATATGGCCAAAAAATAATCAGACTGTTGATGGTTAAATGCACTTGGGTGACACAGGCTCAGCCTGCAGCTGATGTAGGATATAGCACAAAATAACCACACTATCGATGGTTAAATACACTTGGTGATAGCTCGTGCTGGCGCACCACAAGTCACAAAATGGCCGCCGTTCACCCCAGAAAAAAAGTGATCTAAAAACGCTCTGGGCAGCCTCAAAAAAGTGAGCAAGTCAATAATAGCACTTCAATGATCCACAGCTGCAGATCGATCACAGAATCAAGTCTTTTGGAGGAGTTAATCTGCCTAATCTCGCCCTAACGTCGCAGCTGCAACCTCTCCCTATACTGATCATAGCAGAGTGACGTGCGGCGCTACGTGACTCCAGCTTAAATAGAGGCTGGGTCACATGGTGCACTGGCCAATCACAGCCATGCCAATAGTAGGCATGGCTGTGATGGCCTCTTGGGCCAAGTAGTATGACGCTTGTTGATTGGCTGCTTTGCAGCCTTTCAAAAAGCGCCAAGAAAGCGCCGAACACCGAACCCGCACACAGACTTTTACGAAAATGTTCGGGTTCGGGTCCGTGTCACGGACACCCCAAAATTCGGTACGAACCAGAACTATACAGTTCGGGTTCGCTCATCCCTAGTAATGATCCATATCAGGCTGTCTGGATCTCACAGGTGTAGGATCAGCTTGATCCTTGGATCGATCCTTGCCCGTTTTGCCCATCAGAGCGGTGCTGTAAGCTTCTTAAAAGGGGTTAATTCGCCGGTAAGGATGAGGAGCTCAGCAACTTGCAGCCATCCAGCTACACAGCCAGGCTCCGCCCCCATAGGAGCAGTATTATAGTAGTTATATTCTTGTACATAGGAGGCAGTATTATAATAGTTATATTCTTGTACATAGGAGCAGTGTTATAGTAGTTATATTCTTGTACATAGGAGCAGTATTATAGTAGTTATATTCTTGTACATAGGAGCAGTATTATAGTAGTTATATTCTTGTACATAGGAGCAGTATTATAGTAGTTATATTATTGTACATAGGGGCAGTATTATAGTAGTTATATTCTTGTACATAGGAGCAGTATTATAGTAGTTATATTCTTGTACATAGGAGCAGTATTATAGTAGTTACGGCATATTCTTGTACATAGGAGTATTATTATATTTGTTATATTCTTGTACATAGGAGCGGTATTATAGTAGTTATATTCTAGTTCATAGGAAGCAGTATTATAGTAGTTATATTCTTGTACATAGGAGGCAGTATTATAATAGTTATATTCTTGTACATAGGAGCAGTGTTATAGTAGTTATATTCTTGTACATAGGAGCAGTATTATAGTAGTTATATTCTTGTACATAGGAGCAGTATTATAGTAGTTATATTCTTGTACATAGGAGCAGTATTATAGTAGTTATATTATTGTACATAGGGGCAGTATTATAGTAGTTATATTCTTGTACATAGGAGCAGTATTATAGTAGTTATATTCTTGTACATAGGAGCAGTATTATAGTAGTTACGGCATATTCTTGTACATAGGAGTATTATTATATTTGTTATATTCTTGTACATAGGAGCGGTATTATAGTAGTTATATTCTAGTTCATAGGAAGCAGCATTATAGTAGTTATATTCTTCTACATAGGGGGCAGTATTATAGTAGTTATATTCTTGTACACAGGAGCAGTATTATAGTAGTTATATTCTTGTACATAAGAGCGGTATTATAGTAGTTATATTCTAGTACATAAGAGCAGTATTATAGTAGTTATATTCTTAACCATATTTCTTTTTATTGAGGTGAGAAAACAAGGCCACATGCCTACACAAGACAACTGTTTCATAACATTAAGAGTCACAATAGTTATCCAGCATACAAGTCATGTGTAAGCAATACCAGCTATTATCATCTTCATCAAAAACATACATCAAAAGAAACGAAAAGAAGGAAGGAAAAAGGGAGGGAGAAGTGAGGGGATCCTGCTCTATCATGTGAAATTCCTGTGTGATTTCCACGGGGACCATAGCTTTAGGAAACAATGGCGAGAGTTTGTTTCCCAATGTGCCAGTTCCTCAAAGCGGTAGATATGATCTACCTTGTCCGTCCACATATCTAGATTTGGAGGGGAATCGGTTTTCCACAAAAAGGGAACTAGTAGTCTAGCTGCTGTAATCAGCATTGTAGGGAGATTATTTTTGGCCGGGGTTATCGTGGTATTAGGGCACCATAGTAAGATAAGTTTAGCATCTAGTACGTCTTTGGTTTTGCAAACACTATTAATCATTGATTCTACCAATTTCCAAAACGGTTGAATCTTATGGCAGAGCCACCAGATATGTGATAGTGAACCGGTTTCTATGCCACATCTCCAGCACACCTCGGGTACCTCAGGGTTAAGTTTGTGCAAGAATTCAGGAGTTTTGTACCATCTACTTAGTAGCTTAAAAGAATTCTCCTGAACTCTCACACAACGACCAAAGCCATGAGAATGAGCCAAAACAAAGGCTCTCTCTGGTTCCGTCAGGGTCATAGAAAGCTCTCGCTCCCATGAAGTCAAATACCCAAGCTCTGGTGGTAAGAAGGAAAGCATTTCTCTATACATCTGGGATAATGGCCTAAGAGGAGGCTTAGGAGCCAGGACTTTCTTCTCAAGCCAAGAGGGGGAGCTGCTATTAGCAAAGGTTCCAACGCATAATTTGGTATCTCTCTTAAAATCTGCCAAGTGGAAAAAGGGAGCTGTCTTGATTTCGGGGCGATCCAATATTAAATCCCACTGCAAACTACCATCTGGGAGAAGGACATCCCGCAGGAACAAGCCAGCGAGCCTAGACCAAATCCCAGAGGGGTTTGACACAGAAGGATGAATATAGCTCTGTAACAGTTTAAGAGGCATGCAGGAGTTAGGGAAGCTAAACTGCTGGGATTTGACCATTTTAGACCATTCTACTAGCATTCCCTTCCAAACCGGGGTTGAGGCGTAATGGTTAGCTGAAAAGGGCCTAACACCCCATAGAGTGAGTTGATCTTGGTTGGTGAGTAATACAGATTCAAGCCGTGAGCAAAGGGAGCTAGATTTACATGTTAGGGTAGATACACATCTACATAACTGAACAGCAGTGTAATATGACTTTACATCAGGCATCCCAAAGCCTCCAAACTTCTTATCTCTTGTAAGGACAGAGTAGGCAATGCGTGGCGACTTGCCATTCCAGAGAAAGCGCGTGAACACTCGGCGGACTTCTGAAAAGTATGAGTTTGGCAGCCATATAGGGATGGCTTGTAGCAAATAAAGAAATTTGGGGAGAATGAAAGTTTTCAGATAGTTTTTCCTCCCTATCCATGAAACAAAAGGGAGTTTCAAATTTTGTAAGTGGGTGCGAACCTCTTGTAGGAGTGGGGCATAGTTAAGGGATGCTAGGTCTAGAATATTGGCCGAAACATGTGTTCCCAAAAACGTAATGTCTCTGGAGGCCCAGGTAAATGGAGTGGAACGTTTTAGACTGTTGACTACAGATTGGGGGAAAGAAATATTAAGTGCCATGGATTTCCCATAATTTATTTTGAAGTTGGATACAAATCCGAAGTCCTCAAAAGTATTCAGCAACTTGGGCAAGGCTTCTGCAGGGTTGGAGGTCATGACTAAAAGGTCATCCGCGAATGCTGCAGTAACATGGGTTTGTGAGCCAATCTGGAGGCCTCTAATAACAGGGTCTGATCTAATTTTACACAGAAGGGTTTCCATGACCAGTACAAATAGTGCCGGGGAGAGGGGGCACCCCTGTCTTGTCCCGTTGGCGATGCGAAATGGTGGGGATAATGCTCCATTGACTTTGACCATGGCAGAGGGGGCCGAATAAAGGGTGTTGACAGCACTGATAAACTGGTCCGGGAGGCCAAACTTCGACAGGGTCCGCGACATAAAGAGCCAGCTGACCCTGTCGAAGGCTTTTTCCGCATCCGTGCTCACCAGGACTAAAGGCTTAGAGGATCTCTTGGCCCAATTCACTAGATGTAGAAGCCGTACCGTGTTTTCCGACCCCTGTCTGCCATGGACAAAACCCACTTGTTCTTCATGCACAATGTCAGGGAGAACATCCTGAAGCCTGGTAGCCAGAATTTTCGCCCACCACTTCACATCATTATTAAGTAAAGATATTGGCCTATAGTTACTGCAGCATGTTGGATCCTTGTTTTCCTTATGGAGGACAGTAATGTGCGCCATTAAAGAATGAGGAGCGAGAGACCCCCCTGTCAGAAGGTAGTTGCACAAGTTCCTGAAACGTGGGATTAACACATCCTGAAAGGATTTATAGTATGCAATGGAAAATCCATCAGGGCCGGGGCTTTTACCCGATGGGATAGACATAAGGACCTTGCGAACCTCTGAATCGGAAATAGGCTTAGTCAGGAGGGAAGTTTTTGATGGGGATACAGAGGGAAGGTCTAGAGACTGCAAGAATTTATCAGTGGCCTCGGATAGATCTCCAGGGGTAGTCCCATTAGGGGGTGGCAAATTATATAAGGCCTCATAGAAAGTACAAAATGCCTTAGCGACGTCTGGGGTAGACTTATGTATTTTGCCCTTGGAGTCTTTAATAGAGGAAACAAAGGAGTCAGAAAACTGCTTCTTGGCAATTGCCGACATCAATCTGTTTCCTCTATCCCCATGAGCATAGGCCTTGAATCGGGAACGGAGGACCAACTTTGCTGAGGTGACATTCAATAAATTTTTTACTTTTGTTCTGGCTTCAGTTAGTTCTGCTAGGATGCTTATAGCACGAGATTCCTTGTGGGAAGATTCTAGACGAGATATGGTCGCCAATAAGGCGTCCAGGGCTAGTGTCCTTTGTTTTTTCACAAAGGCTCCCAAAGCTATGAGTTCCCCCCTTAGGACCACCTTATGGGATTCCCATAGTATAGAAGGAGAAGGAGGTGAATCTGGGGTGTCATTAAGTGTGAAAAATTCAGATATTGAGGCCTTACGTTTGTCTGCGTGTCTAGGGTCTAGAATCAGGGTATCATTGAGACGCCATAAGCGCTCCTTTCTCTGCGGTCCAGACAGGGAAAAATTTACAATGACAGGGGCATGGTCGGATAATGTTATATTACCTATCCGGGCTCCAGAGACATTACGTACACATGAACTAGACAGGAAAATGTAATCCAATCTGTGGAAAGATAGTTTGGCATGTGAGTAAAAGGTATAATCTCGGCCATTGGGGTTTAGGGCCCGCCAGACATCTAATATTTTAAGTTTTTTCAGGGAAATTTTCATATAGTAGTTATATTCTTGTACATAGGAGCAGTATTATAGTAGTTATATTCTTGTACATAGGAGCAGTATTATAGTAGTTATATTCTTGTACATAGGGGCAGTATTATAGTAGTTATATTCTTGTACATAGGAGGCAGTATTATAGTAGTTATATTCTTGTACATAGAAGCAGTATTATAGTAGTTATATTCTTGTACATAGGAGCAGTATTATAGTAGTTATATTCTTGTACACAGGAGCAGTATTATAGTAGTTATATACTTGTACATAGGAGCAGTATTATAGTAGTTATATTCTTGTACATAGGAGCAGTATTATAGTAGTTATATTCTTGTACATAGGAGCAGTATTATAGTAGTTATATTCTTGTACATAGAAGCAGTATTATAGTAGTTATATTCTTGTACATAGGAGCAGTATTATAGTAGTTATATTCTTGTACATAGGAGCAGTATTATAGTAGTTATATTCTTGTACATAGGAGCAGTATTATAGTAGTTATATTCTTGTACATAGGAGCAGTATTATAGTAGTTATATTCTTGTACATAGGAGCAGTATTATAGTAGATATATTCTTGTACATAGGAGCAGTATTATAGTAGTTATATTCTTGTACATAGGAGGCAGTATTATAGTAGTTATATTCTTGTACATAGGAGGCAGTATTATACTAGTTATATTCTTGTACATAGGAGGTAATATTATAGTAGTTATATTCTTGTACATAGGAGGCAGTATTATAGTAGTTATACTCTTGTACATAGAGGGCAGTATAATAGTAGTTATATTCTTGTACATAGGGGCAGTATTATAATAGTTTATATTCTTGTACATAGGAGGCAGTATTATAGTACTTATATTCTTGTACATAGGAGCAGTAATATAGTACTTATATTTTTGTACATAGGAGCAGTATTATAGTAGTTATAATCTTGTACATAGGAGCAGTATTATAGTAGTTATATTCTTGTACATAGGAGGAGTATTCTAGTAGTTACATTTCTGTACATAGGAGGCAGTATTATAGTAGTTATATTCTTGTACATAGGAGCAGTATTATAGTAGTTATATTCTTGTACATAGGAGGCAGTATTATAGTAGTTCTATTCTTGTACATAGGAGCAGTATTATGGTAGTTATATTCTTGTACATAGAAGCAGTATTATAGTAGTTATATTCTTGTACATAGGAGGCAGTATTATAGTAGTTATATTCTTGTCCATAGGAGGAGTATTATAGTAGTTACATTTCTGTACATAGGGGCAACATTATCATAGGTTTATTGTGTCCAATAGAAAGCAGTATTTTTGTAGTTAGTAGTGGCAGATGCTAAAATATGATAAGAGGGGCATATTAATTAAAGGTATTGAACACAATGGTGGTGATATATTGTAGTGCCTTCAGGCAGGTGTAGTTTGATATCTTGACATTTGTGGCCTTTTGCCTGTTTCCCCTATGCAAAGTCATCAACTCTTTACTTTATTGCACTTTAAAAGTTTAACTTGTACTGACTTATACTGTTTAATACTGTGTAACGGCTTTTTAAATGTATGGTGTGATGTATATCCTGCTCATTAGCACTGTATTTAGACGGCACTGTGGATAGGATTAATGAATACTAAGATATTTTGGGACTTTCTAGGTGATAATGAGAAGCTTATAATATCCACAGTTACCATAAGGTTTAAAGAAGAGTATGTTTTGTAGGGAAGAAGTCAGACTAATTTACCACCAAAACCAGACAGACTAACCTTTTGGATGTCCAGTTAGCTATGATATTATGTCTGAAGACTTGTTTTTGTCTAGAAAAACTCTTGTCATTCCCAATGACTATTATTGAAGTTCTAATGCAAGTCTAGGACAGTCAAAAATTGTAACATTGTATCTGTTTGGGTTGTGTTTCCCCACTCCACCCCTCCCACTAGGGCTCAGGTAGTTATAGGAGGGAGCATCCTTTCTTTCCTCTGGGCACATCCTAATATTGGAGCTTCTGCCTAAAGTAGTTAAGGTGAAGTGGCTGGTGAATGAAGCTGGAGTCAGTAACCATGCCAGCTGTAGAAGATAAATATCTCTCTTTACTAATTCAGAATAGGAGTTGTAGTACATCAAACAGTATCAAAACAGAGTTCCAAACAATTCCCAGTACAAAACGCCCAAAAGGCAATGTATTTAAAAGGCAATGTATTTATAGATGAAAGAATAAGGCAACTACCTTCACACACAAACAGGGATAGCGCAGCCCTAAAACTTTTCAGACCCACTATCCCTACCTACTTGCACAGTCACCGTAGGCAATGACCGCACAACTGGGAACAATAAAGAGACAAACAATCAGAGGGTAGTCGTGCGGTAAAGGGTCAAATGCCAGTCAAACAATAAAGTACAAAAAACGCCAGAAGCAAACGAGAAAATCAACATGTAACACCAGGGGGAGCCATAGAGCAAGACTTTCAGTGACATCTGTACATGCAGGCTCGGGCCTTATATAGACAGCAGGGAACAGCTACACGTTGGCGTCCCTGCACGCTGTGTGGAGCTACCAGCTAAGCGTCCTGGCGTTCTGGAGCCCCGGCGTGCCTCATCATTGGCACGGGACTCCATTGTCAGAGTGGGTCGCACAGCTGATCAGCGCTTGCCAGGGGAACCATAACAATAGAAGCCAGAATGGAGATTTAAGTACTCCGCCCCTGTATCTCTACAAAGTCTCTCTCTTCAGAATCTAAGGCTTCATGCACACGACACACGGCCATTTTTAGCACCAACGAAAGTCTATGGGGCTATTCACATGGCCGTTCTTTTAACGGCCTGTGAATAGCGTCCATCCAAAAATAGGACATGTCCTATTTTTGGCCGTTTTTACGGTCAGACGGACCCATTGAAATCAATGGGAAAATTTTTAACGGCCGATTGACAGGAGTGCACCCGTCTAACGGCCGTTAAAAATGGGTACACTTTACCCAGGCCATTTAGGGGTTAAAAAAAACTCACCTCATCCACTTGCTTGCGGTGCGGCAGTCTCTTCTCTCTTCATTGAGCAGGACCTGCCAAAGGACCTGCGATATGTGTGGTGACGTAACCACGCGGGAGCGCGCAGTGACGTCATCTTGCACCTTCAGCAGGTCCTGTTCAGTGAAGAGAGAAGAGACTGCCGTTTTTTTTTTTTGTTTGTTTTTTTGGCTGTGGGACACTATGGGGGCATTATTTAAAGGGTTTGTCCGAGTTATGAAAAAAATATATATATATTTCCTCATTTCCCTAGTTCTTGCAATAAAAACAATCTCTGCCCCTCCCCCCTGCTCTGCTAAGGGAGTGAATACAAGAGCTGCCCTGAGTGACATGTCTGCCTGCTGGGAGAATCAGCAGTATGTTGTATGTGTAGGACTACAAGTCCCAGCTGTATAATGACACTGCTAATACACTCAGGATCTTCCCCTACCTTCTTGTGAAATGCTCTTTCTAATCTGTCAGCTCCTGTGCCCAGAATTGTCACTGCTGCAGCTACCCAGTCTGTGCAGCTGAAGGGGTTAAGAATCCTAGGAGACAGCAGACGGCAGTGAAGGGGGCGTGGCAAGCACATTGATGTCTCGTTTACAGGTTGTAAACGAACTTTATCAGAGCAGGGAGAGAAGCTGACATCACAGGTCATGTGACCACCAGTCAAATCTGAGAAACCAGCCACTGGAGAGAAAGTGAGTTTATTCGGAAAGCTGTTACATTTGCTTAGTTAGGAACATAGAAAGAACAAAAAAATAACTTGAACAACCCCTTTAAACCATGGGGGACATTATAAAGCTGGGAGCGTTAAAAAAAATATATCACACTCTATGGGGGAAATTATTTAAGATGGGGGCCTACATTGGGGGCATTATTAAAGCTGGAGGCGGTAAAAAAAAAAATCCTACACTATGGGGGACATTATTTTAGCTGGGGCCAAAATAGGGAGCATTATTAAAGCTGGGGGCAGTAAAAAAAATTCCTACACTATGAGGGACATTATTTTAGCTGGGGGCCTACGATCCTGTAGATGTTCTCAGAAGGGTAGGTCTAGAAATTACTGCCAATCAAATTCATCCATTTTTCATGACTGTTTTTAACGGACATGAAAAACTGATGCAAAATGGATGCAAAACGGACATTAAAAATGGACACACGGCCAGAAAATGGATGCACATACTGATGCAAAATGGCCATGAAAAACTGACAGTGTGTCTATTTTTAACTGACTTTTTTACGTGTGCATGTATATGACAATATTATTCTTGAAATGGTGGCTGTAATTCCCAGCTGAGGAGTGCAGGATTAAAGGGTAACTGTCATGTTTTCATCAAAAAATCTATTTTAGCATATGTTACTGCTGCAGCAGCATTATGCATAAAGCAATCTTTAGTTTCTTCACATACCACTGTTTTCCTTGAGTTTTTCCCTTAGTTACGGCTGTTTAAACATTTACAATATGAGGATCTTCTCAAGATGGCTCCTCTGCCAGTTCTCTGAGTCCAAAACTGCTTTCCCTCACTTCCAATACACACTTGCTGTAGACAGCAGCTCCCTGCCAGCCAATCAGATTGGATTACTGAGAGACACGCCTCCTCACTCTGAAGCCTAATGCAGGCATGCAATGTGAAGGACCGCCCCTCTCTCTTCTGTTTACACTAAAGGGAAGACAGACAAGCCCTTTTAAGGGAGCAGTGGAAAGGGACAGAGGACATTAATGAAAGCTGTTATTATAAGGTAATTACAGATCTTTTGAAATCATTGACAGACTAACTCAGGTATACATGTCTAGCACTAATAAACTAGAAAAAAAAAATAATATGACAGTTTCCCTTTAAGCTATGGTGGACCAGACCATGTCCAAAAGTATAAGGTTTTTTAGGACTGTTCCCCTCACTGCAGTAAAGTCTCTATTTGCCTTAAACAGCAAATACCTTACTTGCTTGGTCAGCCATGCAGATTCTGGACCTTCCAGATATTTCCTTTCTTTTTTCCCGGAGCACTGTAAAGTAGAGATGGTTTTACCCCTGTAAATTCCTCCGAGATAGTAGTTCCCTGGAGTTTTGGCCGAGCAGTGAGCACACGTAGCTTCTCTCACTGACAACTAACTGAGCTAGGAGCAGACTTAAGTCCATTTCCTCACTTCCTACAGGGGCAAAGTCAGGATCGTTAACTCCGACTGATCCATACAGAGATATGCTATATGCAATACAAGGTGCGCACATATTTTTTTTAATCAGTTTTTTTTTATTAATACAGTTTTTCCATTGAAAAGCGAATCGCACATCATCAAAATCATACGGTCCAGTACAATTTGGACTCACAAGAATGTCTCATAGACAAACCAATCACAGTTAGTCAAACAGTAATTCGTGAGTGCACTCCCTCAACAGTCCCCCCCCCCCCCCCCCCCGAGACAGATCATCCTGCATAAACCCAGACATAAGTAGCAGCAGTAGTGAATGGTATTCAACTCTTTGTCCATTAAGATGAAAAAGAGCAACGATACTCCCCAGGGGCAGCGACAGCAGACCATCAGCATCACACATCCACCCAGCATTCAACCAATTATACTTCCCAAGCTGCTATTAAGAGCCAGCCAAGGACCGCACACTCCAGATCTATCTATCTATAGGCCCCAAACAGCCTCAAATTTCGAGAGACAGTTTCTATAAACCCCCTTTTCCAACCGAATCACTACATTTAATCTTATAATAAACTCTGCTACGACCGGAGGAAGAGGCGGAATCCACTTCGCCGCCAATGTTTTACGTGCCTGGTATAGCATTCTATTTATTCCTCTAATAACAGGTGACTGCAAATTATCCGTATCAAAAATGCCAAGCAGGCTCATTTTGGGATCAGGACAGAAATTCGCACTATATACTGTATTTATCAGATGTATTATGTCATGCCAGTATACTCTCAAGGCACTACAGCTCCATAGCACAGATCAGCCTCCGCCTCCCCACACTTCGGACAGCAGGAATCTCTTCTATATCCGGTTTTAAAGAGAAATATTGGAGTCTTATATACTCTATGTATCATGAACAGCTGAGAGCTGCTTCACTGAGGGATAGGTTTGGAGTTAGTGCTAACATTTCTTCAGTTTTACATCAAGACATGGAGGCTCCTATTGCTTTCCCTTTCTTTACTGTCCACCAATAGCAGCAAAGAATACATTTTACAAAATTAATCAAGAACAAGTAACCATAGTAACAAGGTCCCTCCTCTGATAGCCCCCTATATTAGGCAGCTCCTCCTCTGGACCTTCCTCTTTCTTTGCTGCTGCCACCAGATAAGTAACATCTGTATGATACCTCTTGAGGTGTCTATTATTCTCAGTGTGGATTATTGTTTGTATTTTCCTTAATTCCGTTTGTACCCCCTTTGTATCCTCCGCTACCCCTGCCGCCGGTCCCACCCGCCCCTCTTATCTGCAGTTCTATCTGTCCTCTATCTCTTTCCTCGCTCTGCGCTGGTCCGCTTTCGCTTCATCCATCTTTCCCGGTCGGCCACGAGATCTCGTGAGTTCTCGGCGGCCATCTTTCTTCTCCTGTGGCCTTTACTCTCGCCGCTCGCGAGATCTCGGCGGCCATTTTGCGCGCCTGTCTCTTGCACCGTTGGACCCGGGATCTCGCAAGATTTCGTCGGCCTTTTCTTAGGGCCGCCTTCTCGCGAGATCTCAGCGGCCATTACACCTTGGCTTGTTTCTCATCTCGGTGAGCTCCCGTCTTATCCTGCTGCTGCTGCTGCGCCGTCTAGGGTGATTAACCCTTCATAATTAGACCTCCTGCCCCTCTATTGTAGCTCTCTTGGCCCTCTATTGTGTTCCCCTTGGGCTATCATTTATAGAGTTATGCCTTGCTCTGACCCCCCTCCCAATGCAAATAGTCCCCCCTCATCCCCTGAGGGAACCCTGCAGACTGGGGGAGATGACCAGGCCCTGGCGCTCCAGCGCTCTGTCTCTAGTGCCATCATGGCAGCCATGGGCTCTATGTCTACCATCTTATCCCAGAGCATCTCTCAGGCCTTGTCTGCTCACCCTCCTAGAGGGAACTTACAAGCCGCCCCCATTTATGCTCCGCAGCCTACCAATTTAGATCCTCCTGTATTACAGGAGACAATGACTGGTGTTCATACTGCCACCCCTGAAAACGTGCTGAGTTCACGTAAGAGAGCCTTACCGCGCCAGGCAGAACGGCGCGGCTATGAAAATGCGCTAGAGCGCAACATGACAGTGAGTCTGGCTCCGAAAGGGGTTCAGACGAGGAGGCTTTCGTGGATGCAAATCATGATTCGGAGGAGGAAACCACTTACCAATATTCGGCCCCTAACTGCCCCACTCCTTCCACTTCGCTGGTCAAAGACACTGCTTCCTCCTCCGCCAATAATGTAGCCACCCCCCTGGTAGATCCAGCGGGTGAGCCTATGTTTGATCCAGATGCCCTCCATCACCCAAGATCGGCGGAGTGGCTTCCGGCCGATCACGTGGGCAAATACCTATTGCACTGGGTGCGTCGCCCCCTCAGTAAGGAGGCACGTAGTAAACACAGGGCGGAATGCCCCAGGCCTTTAGCCCCAAATAGAGTGTGTGACACTCTGGTCGTAGACCCCAAAGTCACGCAGTTCCTCTCTAAGTCTGGCTGGAACCCCCGTAAAGGGTTGGATTCTGCTCTACGCAGTTGCCAGTACAAACTGCTTGATATCTTTGGCCCCCTGGCCAAATTGTTTGAAATGGCAGAAGTTGCAAGGGCAGAAGGCTCTCCGGTAGATCCGGAAGAACTTAGGGGCTGGGTCCAGAGAGCAATTTGCATCGCAGGTAGCACCAACACCTCCCTTGCGATTGAACGGCGTAAAGCCATTTTGTTTAAGATTGACCCTAAACTGGCCAATCTGACCCTAACTGAGGGAGGCAAGGATGCCCAGGGCCTCTTATTTGGGGACTCATTCATTAAGGACCTGAGTCGCTTTGTGGGGGCATTTATGGCCCTCGATAAGGCCCAGTCCTTTATGAGGAAAGTTTTTCAGGGACGGGTCTCCACCAGGGCCGGCAGTAGCAGGGGCCGCCTGTCCGGCCGATCCAGTTTCCACGCCCGTAGCGCGGGCCGAGGCTCCTTCAACCAAAGACCTCCCTTCCAGGAGCAGAGGAACCCATCACCCTTCTTCCTGGCCAGAGGTGGCCAGTGGCGCTCCAGGTCATTCAGAGGAACTCCCAACTCCAGGAGACCTCATGGTAAGTCCTCCCCCAGACGGGATTTTTTCGGAACATTACATCGGGGGCAGACTCCGTCATTTTTTCCATGCCTGGTCAGCCATCACGTCAGACCCCTGGGTCTTGACCACGGTCAAAGGGTTCCACATCGAGCTGGTAGACTCCCCAAACCTACTTCCCCCTCCACCGCCTCTTCTACTGTCGCGACCCGACTGTGCACTCGTAGACATGGAACTTATGTCTCTCTTTTGCAAACGAGCGATAAAGAGGGCTCCCCCATATCCCGAGGGAGTCCTCAGCAATATCTTCCTAGTGCAGAAGAAAGGTGGTCAGATGCGCCCTGTCATAAATCTTCGGGCTCTGAATACAGTGGTTCGTTATCGCCACTTCAAGATGGAAGGGATTCACCTACTCCGGGATCTACTCCTTCCTGGGGACTGGATGGTGAAGCTGGTCCTCAAGGACGCTTACTTGACGGTTCCAGTTTCTGCACCATCCAGGGATCTCCTGCGCCTCCATTGGAGAGGAGAGATCTGGCGTTTCACCTGCCTCCCCTTCGGCCTGTCATCGGCTCCTTGGTGCTTCACCAAGCTGATGCGTCCCGCCATGTCATGGCTACGCAGTCAGGGAGTACGGCTGATTGTATATCTGGACGACATCCTCCTCATGCATGAGTCCCGAACGACCCCACTAGAACACCTTAATTGGATGTCGGATCTCCTCTCACGCCTCTGATTTCTCCTCAATCCGGAGAAATCTTGCCTGACCCTGTTACAACGGATAGAGTTTTTGGGCTTTACCATGGACTCGATTGCAGAGTCACTCAGCCTCCCGACGACGAAGTTACACTCTATACGCAAAGAACTTCAACATGCTCTGTCCGCTGCCCATTTGTCGCTGCGCCAGCTAGCCCAAATCATCGGCCTGTTGGCTTCCTCTATTCAAGCCGTTTTCCCAGCACCGTTGCATTACCGTGCACTTCAGCGTCTGAAGATAGCACACCTTCTTCCGGTGCTGTGTTTGCGGATACGGTGGTCCTGGATTCGGAAGCCCGAGAGGAACTCCGCTGGTGGATCAACAATCTGGAGGCGTGGAACGGCAGAGCGATTTTCGGTTTCCAGCCCGAATTCACCGTGGAGTCGGATGCGAGCCTCCAGGGCTGGGGGGCTCACTGCAACGGGATCTCTACATGCGGATGTTGGTCAGAAGACGAGACACTTCTCCACATCAATGCCTTGGAGCTCCTGGCCGGCTCCTTTGCCATTCGGAGCTTCACCAATGGGATTGCCCACGCGTGCATCAGACTTCGTATGGACAATGTCTCAGCCGTACGTTACGTCAACCGTCTGGGCGGAACACACTCTGCGACTCTAGCACGTTTGGCGAAGGAATTTTGGTCTTACTGCCTATCCAAGGATATCATGGTTCAGGCAGAGTACATTCCGGGCCTCCACAACAGTCGGGCAGATTAGAGTTCCCGATACTTCTTGGACGGCGGCGATTGGAAGCTGGCTCCGACGGTCTTCTCCGCAATATCACTCGTTTGGGGTCCTCTCGTCATAGACCTGTTCGCCTCGCGACTCAACACTCAGCTCCCTCGCTTCTTTAGCTGGCGCACGGATCCGGGGGCGGAGGCAGTGAACGCTTTCCTGCAGGACTGGTCCGATTCGCTTCTCTATGCGTTTCCACCTTTCGCTATGATCCCGAGGATGCTACTTCAGACAAGTCGCCAGTTGGCCGACCTGGTAGTGGTGGTCCCATTCTGGGGGGCTCAGGCCTGGTTCCCGGCTCTTCTGGAACTCATCGTAGACGTGCCTCTTCTTCTGCCGAGTCAAGTGGAGCTTCTCCGCGACCCTCAGGGGCAACACCACCCGCTCCTACTGGACGGATCCCTTCAGTTGCTAGCCTGACGGATCTCAGGACACCAGGAGAGGTCGAGGGCATTTCGGATGCAACTAGACGCCTCCTGGACAATGCATGGCTCCCGGCACCAGAAAATCTTATAGGGCAGCCTGGAGAACTAGCTGGTGCTTGGAACGGGACCTGGATCCCGTTTCGGCACCTGTGAGGCACTTGTTACAGTTCCTCACTTCCTTGTTTGAGACAGGTAAGGCTTATAGGATGATAAACCTCTTTAGATCTGCCATTTCTTCCACACATCAGGGTTTTGAGGGCACTCCTGCTGGGCAGCATCCTTCGGTTTGTCGTTTATTGCATGGATCTCGTCTGGCTCGTCCTCCCCGACCTCGTTTTACTACGACTTGGGACATATCTTCCGTATTGTCCTTCTTTTCTTCATGGCCCAAAAATCCGGACCTATCTTTGCGGCAGTTATCGGCCAAGTTAGTGACTCTCTTTTGCCTTATTTTGTGCAAACGGGTCTCTGACGTCCGGGCTCTTGATCATGATGCCAGATCCTTTACTCCTGAAGGCGTCACCTTCAACATTTCCAGACGCACTAAGACCAACATCAGGTCGGTATCGTATCCCAGTTTCCCGTCTGCGCCGGCTCTCTGTCCGGTTGCCTGTTTACGGAAATACGAATCGCGGACGAGGGCACATCGGTCTCCCACGGTTCCTCAGCTTTTCCTTTCCATTCGCCATCCTTTCTCCAGCCCAGTCTCCAGCCCTACTTTAGCTTGTTGAATGAAGTGGGTTATGTGGATACTCCCATTTTCACTGCGCATTCGGCGAGAGGTGCGGCTGCTACCTCTTTGGCGATTTCTGGGGCGTGTTTGGAGGACATCTTACGCCGGGACATCTTGCGCGACATTAGTGCGACAAAGTGTTGCGCTACAAATGTTGCAGTGTAGTTGTGCCCTATCTGTCGCGCGACTTATTGTTGTCTTGTAGACTTAGCCTAACGTAGCAAGGATATAACTATGAGGAACTAGTCCATGTCCCTTTGGTCCTCAGCGACTCAGACGACCTTCAGATACTATGTATATGACACAGTCTCGTGTGCATCCAGCCATTGACACGCCGCATCCGGATTGTCGAACATATGCGTCTTCCCTTTCGCCACCACTCTCAATCTGGCAGGATATATCATTGAGTAGGGTAGTTGTAGGGCTCTCCGCTGTTTCTTGACGTCTAAGAAGTGCGCTCTCCTTTTCTGGACTTCCGCAGAGAAGTCAGGAAACAGGGAAATGCGATGTCCACTTATAGTAAGATCTGCACAGTCTCTTGCGCCTTTTAAAATGTCATCTCGATCTCTAAAATGCAGGATTTTAATCAGCAAAAAGCCTTGGCGGTGCCCCTGGTGGTGGCGGGCGGAATGGCACGCGGTGGGCCCGCTCAATAGGGAAAATCGGAGACAATTTTTCTTTACCAATTTTCTCAGCAAGCCATTTCACCATAAACGATACGGCATCCGCTCGCTCCGTATTTTCATACCAATTATTCGGACATTATTACGCCTTGGGCTTTTTTACCAGATCATCAGATTTGGATATGAGTGATGTGACATTATGTATTACACGCTGCAGATCCCTCTTCACTGGCGGCATCTGACCCTCCACAGCGCTAATTCGACTTTCCATTTCACCCATACGCTCCTTCACTCGCCTCATATCTTTGCCTTATAAGTAAAACGTCCTCTTTGAAGCTTCCCATGTGGGTATTTAATGAGGTGAGCGCCATATTGCATTGCGCCACCGCTGAATACGCATCTTTAATGGTAGGTCCCGCCTCTGAAGTAGCCCCTCCATCCATTAGTGCACTGACCTTCTTCTCCGCTACTGGTGCCGAGCATGGGCTGACAGTTCTAGCGGCCCGCTGAGAGTCTATGGCTTTGGCATCATCTGTGTCCAGAGCGGTTAATGGGTCGAAGAGCGGGCGAATTTCTCCAGCCGCGTGGCCACATGAGATAGCTTTGCAGCCTGCCCGGCGCCATTTTGTTTCACCGGCGTGGTGAGACCACACTCCTTCCCCTCTTTCTCCTTGGTCTTCTGGCGCGTCATTCAGCTGCTGAAGGATGGCGATTCGCAAAGGGAACAACTTATCTCACTGGAATGGTAGGTCGCTCACCAACACAGCGGGGGTTTACGGATATCAAGGGGCTCTGCGCTGCACGTCTGTTCACATCCATATTAAATAACATTACATGACATTATGCCACAAATACCCTATTCTGGGGTACCTGATGGCGCATGATGTCACCACTTTCTAAAAGAAGATTTCAGATTTATCAGTCCAAAACAAACATTTGACGTAGACTAAAAACCGCGCAGGCCCGATATTCTGCGGCGACAATAATCCTATGTTAACATATCTGCCCCAGTATAATTTTATTCTCTTTACCTTGTAACTGATGTGTTTACTGCATTTTAATGTGAATTATGTCTTGAATTGTCCTTTAAGCATTTCCTTTAGCGAGAGAGGTAAATGGTTTCAGACTTTTCTGTGAGATGAGGATTAATGGAAAATAATGGGATTCCGGGCTGCAGATAAACGAACTGCCAGCGACGAGACAATTACTTTAATGAGGACAGAACTCGATCTTAAAACGTTACATTGTAATAAAATACGCTCGGAGTCACCCAGTGACCAATGACACAAACATTACATTCAGCGCGTTAACCTTCAGCTGCTGCTGAAATCATTCTCTCCAACATGTGCCTCGTCAAGACAGGCAACGGGAATGCAAATTTCGGTTATTTTAATGGTTAATTAATGCTTATTAGCCGGGGTCAGACAACGAAAACAGAGGTGAATCGGCAAGAACAATATATATGCACCCGACTGGTGATGTCACAGCAGCTCATGAACCCCACTGGTGATGTCACAGCAGCTCATGAACCCCACTGGTGATGTCACAGCAGCTCATGAACCCCACTGGTGATGTCACAGCAGCTCATGAACCCCACTGGTGATGTAAATTAGGTCTATTTGGTAGTGAAATCCCAGCGCAGGCAGGCGTGATGATGTCATCACGCCCACCTGTGCCAGGACGCGGTGAGGTGTGCGCGTCTGCGTTGCACCATCCCTCGCCGTACCAGCAGCTAGTGAGCGCCAGTGAAAGGACACAGGTGAGTATAAGACTTTTTTTTAGGGTGTGGGAAGGCGGGATCCAATCAATATTAAAGACGGCCCTGGATGTAATAGCCGCTCACCTGACTGAACCCCACTTGTGATGTCACAGCAGCTCATGAACCCCACTGGTGATGTCACAGCAGCTCATGAACCCCACTGGTGATGTCACAGCAGCTCATGAACCCCACTGGTGATGTCACAGCAGCTCATGAACCCCACTGGTGATGTAAATTAGGTCTATTTGGTAGTGAAATCCCAGCGCAGGCAGGCGTGATGATGTCATCACGCCCACCTGTGCCAGGACGCGGTGAGGTGTGCGCGTCTGCGTTGCACCATCCCTCGCCGTACCAGCAGCTAGTGAGCGCCAGTGAAAGGACACAGGTGAGTATAAGACTTTTTTTTAGGGTGTGGGAAGGCGGGATCCAATCAATATTAAAGACGGCCCTGGATGTAATAGCCGCTCACCTGACTGAACCCCACTTGTGATGTCATAGCAGCTCATGAACCCCACTTGTGATGACAGCCGCTAACCTGACTGAACCCCAACTTGTGATGTCACAGCAACTCTCCTGACTGAACCCCAGTTCAGGTTTATAGCAGTGTAATCAACTAAAACACAATAGTTGTAGAGCCATAGGCTGGAGAACATTGCCTTAAAGGGATTAGCCGACATCGCGGGTGGCGCTAGGGGAGCTCGTTCCCGTCGCAGCCTGCTATTGTCTGCCACCCTTTCCCTCTGCTGGATGCAGAGGCAGCTGTGCTGGCATCAGAAGCGATGTGGGTGCCGGAGAGCAGGATAAGTATGACCAGTATGAGGGGCCCGGGCATTAGGGGGGACATTATAGGGGTTAGATAATACTTTTAAGGAAGCAAGTTACATAGTGGCCCCCCACTGCAGAGTAAGGATCCATTCACACGTCCGCAAATGGGTCCGCATCCGTTCCGCAATATCGGGAACGGGTGCGGACCCATTCATTCTCAATGGGGCAGAACGGGATGCGGAGATGCAAAAAATAGAACATGTCCTATTCTTGTCTGCAATTGCGGACAAGAATAGGCAGTTCTATGTGGGGTGCCGGCCGGGTGTGTTGCAGATCCACAATACACCACAGACGTGTGACTGGACCCTTCAACTGACTTGACATTCAGGAGTCTAAGAAAGCAGGGCGAATAATAAAATAATTATTCAATTATTTTTCTTCTTATAAATCGCAAAGACCTGAGATGTTTCCTCATACCACTATGAAATATTACCCAGTCCCTTTAATTGTAGGCGCACTATATAAGTATACTGCTAAGTGTTGCCTCTGGAGAAAGATTGTGTCTTTGAACTGACAGCAGCTCCAGGAGAACAATCGCTGGAAGGAGTTGCAGACTGTGCAGATTTCCCCAAATGACACATGTAAACCTTTAACCCACGGAGCATGTCAAATGTATTGATCCTGTTCTGAAACAGTGTTAAAACGTGACGGGTCCATTATAGATGTGCTACAGAGGAGAGACCGCCGGGCAACAGGGGGGGTACGCTGCAGAATATCACAGCCGACCCATCGATCACTCTGTTACCTAGTTATAGAGTACATAGAGTACATGCTGGCATAACCTGGGCATCTCCTGTATATAATTATATATGTACAGCTGGTATAAGTTATACATCTTCTTGTATATAGTGATATGGAGCATGCTGGTATAACCTGGGCATCTCCTGTATATAATTATATATGTACAGCTGGTATAAGTTATACATCTTCTTGTATATAGTGATATGGACCATGCTGGTATAACCTGGGCATCTCCTGTATATAATTATATATGTACAGCTGGTATAAGTTATACATCTTCTTGTATATAGTGATATGGAGCATGCTGGTATAACCTGGGTATCTCCTGTATATAATTATATATGTACAGCTGGTATAAGTTATACATCTTCTTGTATATAGTGATATGGAGCATGCTGGTATAACCTGGGTATCTCCTGTATATAATTATATATGTACAGCTGGTATAAGTTATACATCTTCTTGTATATAGTGATATGGAGCATGCTGGTATAACCTGGGCATCTCCTGTATATAATTATATATGTACAGCTGGTATAAGTTATACATCTTCTTGTATATAGTGATATGGAGCATGCTGGTATAACCTGGGTATCTCCTGTATATAATTATATATGTACAGCTGGTATAAGTTATACATCTTCTTGTATATAGTGATATGGAACATGCTGGTATAACCTGGGCATCTCCTGTATATAATTATATATGTACAGCTGGTATAAGTTATACATCTTCCTGTATATAGTGGTATGGAGCATGCTGGCATAACCTGGGCATCTCCTGTATATAATTATATATGTACAGCTGGTATAAGTTATACATCTTCCTGTATATAGTGGTATGGACCATGCTGGTATAACCTGGGTATCTCCTGTATATAATTATATATGTACAGCTGGTATAAGTTATACATCCTCTGTATATAGTGATATGGACCATGCTGGTATAACCTGGGTATCTCCTGTATATAATTATATATGTACAGCTGGTATAAGTTATACATCTTCTTGTATATAGTGATATGGAGCATGCTGGTATAACCTGGGCATCTCCTGTATATAATTATATATGTACAGCTGGTATAAGTTATACATCCTCTTGTATATAGTGATATGGCCCATGCTGGTATAACCTGGGTATCTCCTGTATATAATTATATATGTACAGCTGGTATAACCTGGGTATCTCCTGTATATAATTATATATGTACAGCTGGTATAAGTTATACATCTTCTTGTATATAGTGATATGGACCATGCTGGTATAACCTGGGTATCTCCTGTATATAATTATATATGTACAGCTGGTATAAGTTATACATCTTCTTGTATATAGTGATATGGACCATGCTGGTATAACCTGGGTATCTCCTGTATATAATTATATATGTACAGCTGGTATAAGTTATACATCTTCTTGTATATAGTGATATGGAGCATGCTGGTATAACCTGGGCATC
Organism: Bufo bufo; assembly: GCF_905171765.1. Taxonomy (NCBI): domain Eukaryota; kingdom Metazoa; phylum Chordata; class Amphibia; order Anura; family Bufonidae; genus Bufo; species Bufo bufo. The sequence continues at coordinate 220,186,641 of NC_053395.1, read as the reverse complement.
TCCTGTATATAATTATATATGTACAGCTGGTATAAGTTATACATCTTCTTGTATATAGTGATATGGACCCTGCTGGTATAACCTGGGCATCTCCTGTATATAATTATATATGTACAGCTGGTATAAGTTATACATCTTCTTGTATATAGTGATATGGAGCATGCTGGTATAACCTGGGCATCTCCTGTATATAATTATATATGTACAGCTGGTATAAGTTATACATCTTCTTGTATATAGTGATATGGACCCTGCTGGTATAACCTGGGTATCTCCTGTATATAATTATATATGTACAGCTGGTATAAGTTATACATCTTCTTCTATATAGTGATATGGCCCATGCTGGTATAACCTGGGTATCTCCTGTATATAATTATATATGTACAGCTGGTATAAGTTATACATCTTCTTGTATATAGTGATATGGAGCATGCTGATATGACCTGGGTATCGCCTGTATATAATTATATATGTACAGCTGGTATAAGTTATACATCTTCTTGTATATAGTGATATGGCCCATGCTGGTATAACCTGGGTATCTCCTGTATATAATTATATATGTACAGCTGGTATAAGTTATACATCTTCTTGTATATAGTGATATGGACCATGCTGGTATAACCTGGGCATCTCCTGTATATAATTATATATGTACAGCTGGTATAAGTTATACATCTTCTTGTATACAGTGATATGGAACATGCTGGTATAACCTGGGTATCTCCTGTATATAAGTATATATGTACAGCTGGTATAACCTGGGTATCTCCTGTATATAATTATATATGTACAGCTGGTATAAGTTATACATCTTCTTGTATATAGTGATATGGAGCATGCTGGTATAACCTGGGCATCTCCTGTATATAATTATATATGTACAGCTGGTATAACCTGGGTATCTCCTGTATATAATTATATATGTACAGCTGGTATAAGTTATACATCTTCTTCTATATAGTGATATGGCCCATGCTGGTATAACCTGGGTATCTCCTGTATATAATTATATATGTACAGCTGGTATAAGTTATACATCTTCTTGTATATAGTGATATGGAGCATGCTGATATGACCTGGGTATCGCCTGTATATAATTATATATGTACAGCTGGTATAAGTTATACATCTTCTTGTATATAGTGATATGGCCCATGCTGGTATAACCTGGGTATCTCCTGTATATAATTATATATGTACAGCTGGTATAAGTTATACATCTTCTTGTATATAGTGATATGGACCATGCTGGTATAACCTGGGCATCTCCTGTATATAATTATATATGTACAGCTGGTATAAGTTATACATCTTCTTGTATACAGTGATATGGAACATGCTGGTATAACCTGGGTATCTCCTGTATATAAGTATATATGTACAGCTGGTATAACCTGGGTATCTCCTGTATATAATTATATATGTACAGCTGGTATAAGTTATACATCTTCTTGTATATAGTGATATGGAGCATGCTGGTATAACCTGGGCATCTCCTGTATATAATTATATATGTACAGCTGGTATAACCTGGGTATCTCCTGTATATAATTATATATGTACAGCTGGTATAAGTTATACATCTTCTTGTATATAGTGATATGGACCATGCTGGTATAACCTGGGCATCTCCTGTATATAATTATATATGTACAGCTGGTATAAGTTATACATCTTCCTGTATATAGTGATATGGAGCATGCTGGTATAATCTGGGCATCTCCTGTATATAATTATATATGTACAGCTGGTATAAGTTATACATCTTCTTGTATATAGTGATATGGACCATGCTGGTATAATCTGGGTATCTCCTGTATATAATTATATATGTACAGCTGGTATAAGTTATACATCTTCTTGTATATAGTGATATGGACCATGCTGGTATAACCTGGGTATCGCCTGTATATAATTATATATGTACAGCTGGTATAAGTTATAGATCTTCTGTATATAGTGATATGGACCATGCTGGTATAACCTGGGCATCTCCTGTATATAATTATATACGTACAGCTGGTATAAGTTATACATCTTCCTGTATATAGTGATATGGAGCATGCTGGTATAACCTGGGTATCTCCTGTATATAATTATATATGTACAGCTGGTATAAGTTATACATCTTCCTGTATATAGTGGTATGGACCATGCTGGTATAACCTGGGCATCTCCTGTATATAATTATATATGTACAGCTGGTATAAGTTATACATCTTCTTGTATATAGTGATATGGCCCATGCTGGTATAACCTGGGTATCTCCTATATATAATTATATATGTACAGCTGGTATAAGTTATACATCTTCTTGTATATAGTGATATGGAGCATGCTGGTATAACCTGGGCATCTCCTGTATATAATTATATATGTACAGCTGGTATAAGTTATACATCTTCTTGTATATAGTGATATGGACCGTGCTGGTATACAGGGCTGGGACAAGGCCATTTGGTGCCCAGGGCGAAGATGGCAAACTGCGCCCCCCCCCCCCCCCCCCCCGTTTTTAAGAGAGAATCAATGTTGTTTCAAAACAAGAATATACTTAAAGCAATAGAACAAAGGACTGTGGGACTTTGATTGGACTGAGATGACCATAATTTTTTTAATAAAAAAATTAGTTTGTTATTTGTATTACATTATTTTCTTACTTTTTACAGTCTGTGTGTGAGTAGCAGCTAGTGAAGGCAGGCTCCTCGTGGCTTGTTCTTCACGCGCCGACACAGCTCCCTGTAGGCTGCGCGAGTCCTCCCTCTCTCACCTCACACCTCGCCTCCGGCGTGAGCCGCGTGACGTCACACGGCGCACGCCGGTGGTATCAACCAAATGAATCCTCCATGGGGGGGGGGGCGAGGAAACGCAGAGGAGGAAAGGGAGCCCGAGCCAGGAGCGCAGTCGGCACAAAATTCATAGGGGGAGAGAAGGAGCAGCGCTGACATGGCTGGTGTGGACGGTGTAGGCGGGTGCAGGAGCGCACTCAGCACAGCAAGCACAGCAAGTGGCGCTTGGCTAATGTGGTACAGTGAAGCTGTACACTGCTGGCACTTCACCTGCGCCCCCCTCCTGTCCGCAAATGGTAGCGCCCAGGGCACCCGCTCCTTCGGCCCCTGCCTTGTACCGGCCCTGCTGGTATAACTTGGGTATCTCCTGTATATAGTTACATATGTACAGTAACTTGTGGCTGATGTTCACATTCTCCCGGCTCTAATCTTCATCCCGTGGATCTATGTGTTTTTCATCTATGTTAATGCTGATCCTATTCCCTAGTTACCTTTACTCATCTTGGGTAGAAACAAGTGTCTGAACACAATAGAAAGTAATTTGTTCTCTTCTCAGTCTGTAATTGTCGATACTTTTAGCAAAGCGTCAAAAAAGTTAATCAAACTGCAGAAAGTAAAATAAAATGAAAAAAGTTGGAGTATAAATATAAGAAATTTAACTTCAGAATAAGGAATGGGGAGGGGAGATTCCTAGGGGATATACCCATATTATTAAAGGGAATATACAAGAATGTGTGATCGGTGGACGTTTGATTTGTGGGACCCCCAAGAATCTGCAGAATTGTGGTACTTTCCTATCTCCTTTGTGTTCTGCTAGCTGTGTCAGTATAAGGGCTCGTTCACACGACCGTATGGCTTTTTCAGAGTTCTGCTTGCCGTTTTTAACGGATCCGTTTTTCTGTTTTTTGTTTCAGTAGTGTTTCCGGTTCCATTCCGTTTTTCCGTTCCGTTTTTCCATATGACATATACAGTATACAGTAATTACATAGAAAAAATTGGGCTGGGCATAACATTTTCAATAGATGGTTCCACAAAAACGGAACGGACACAGAAGACATACGGAGTACATTCCATATGTGTTCCGTTTTTTTTTGCGGACACGTTGATTTGAATGGAGCCATGGAACGTGATTTGCGGGCAATAATAGGACATGTTTATCTTTCAACGGAACGGAAAACGGAAATATATGGAAACGGAATGCATACGGACTACATTCCATTTTTTTTGCGGAACCATTGAAATGAATGGTTACATATACGGATCGTATACGGAACGCAAAAAACGGCCTTTATACGGAAAGCAAAAAACGTTTGTGTGAACGAGCCCTAACTGCTACATCAGTTCTAGCATTATATTCATGTCACCCGCCTCTATTTGCATATGTTCACATGGTGGATTTTCCATAGGAAAAAAATCGGCTTAGCCTGATCCTATTGTGGATCCACTCCCAGATTTAGGGAAGGAATTTTCTATAGGAAAAATGAACTGGAATTCTCTTTACAGCCCAAAAATCTAGCACCATTTTTTTTTCTGCAGAAATGGCGTGATGATACCATGGCCGGGTTTTTTCTCTAGAGCCGCCCCTCACTTCAACTCTCCCAATACCAAATGAGAAATAGCCCAAATCTGCTGCGAACATAGCCGGCTCCCCTCGCTGTATATCTTATTGATTTCGTTCTACCTCAGAGAAAATGTCACTGAGGGGAAAAAAAAACTTCTGCAGGTCCTAAAAACTCTGTAATTCTGACAACCTCGCTCTAATAGAAAAGCACCAGGCTGCGCTTCCTTGGCGTAACGCTCGCAGTCTGCTAGTTCAGCAAGTCTCCGTTAGCCAGCAGACATATGGCTGTGTCACTGCATCATATACTTCCTCTGGAGGGTAAAAATGTCACTATGCCTTCTAAGCTCCATTTAACTACATAAAGAATCGGAACATTGTGTCCAATGTGAGGCGGAGCGCTGCTCTGCAGGAATATAAAATTATACTCTGCTATTACTGCAGGTTTAAGCTCACAACGTGGGTAATGTAGCAACAAATCCATGGGGTAATAGAGATATTTACCCAGCTCTCTAGAGGTTCGAGATACCCTGTAGATCATAGTGAGGGGGCACTAATCAACAGTGACCATAGAAGAAAGGAGAACCTATAGCAAAAGTGTACAGAGTATTTTTTCAATGAAAGACCATTATATAGTTTATATATGTGGATATAATCTACATTATATTACGTAACTTGTATATCCTGTATTATACTCCAGAGCTGCACTCACTATTCTGCTGGTGGAGTCACTGTGTACATACATTACTTATCCTGTACTGATCCTGAGTTACATCCTGAATTATACTCCAGAGCTGCACTCACTATTCTGCTGGTGCAGTCACTGTGTACATACATTACATTACTTATCCTGTACTGATCCTGAGTTACATCCTGAATTATACTCCAGAGCTGCACTCACTATTCTGCTGGTGCAGTCACTGTGTACATACATTACTTATCCTGTACTGATCCTGAGTTACATCCTGTATTATACTCCAGAGCTGCACTCACTATTCTGTTGGTGCAGTCACAGTGTACATACATTACATTACTTATCCTGAGTTACATCCTGTATTATACTCCAGAGCTGCACTCACTATTCTGTTGGTGCAGTCACAGTGTACATACATTACATTACTTATCCTGAGTTACATCCTGTATTATACTCCAGAGCTGCACTCACTATTCTGTTGGTGCAGTCACAGTGTACATACACTACATTACTTATCCTGAGTTACATCCTGTATTATACTCCAGAGCTGCACTCTCTATTCTGCTGGTGCAGTCACTGTGTACATACATTACTTATCCTGTACTGATCCTGAGTTACATCCTGTATTATACTCCAGAGCTGCACTCACTATTCTGCTGGTGCAGTCACTGTGTACATACATTACATTACTTATCCTGTACTGATCCTGAGTTACATCCTGAATTATACTCCAGAGCTGCACTCACTATTCTGCTGGTGCAGTCACTGTGTACATACATTACTTATCCTGTACTGATCCTGAGTTACATCCTGTATTATACTCCAGAGCTGCACTCACTATTCTGTTGGTGCAGTCACAGTGTACATACATTACTTATCCTGTACTGATCCTGAGTTACAACCTGTATTATACTCCAGAGCTGCACTCACTATTCTGCTGGTGCAGTCACTGTGTACATACATTACATTACTTATCCTGAGTTACATCCTGTATTATACTCCAGAGCTGCACTCACTATTCTGCTGGTGCAGTCACTGTGTACATACATTACTTATCCTGTACTGATCCTGAGTTTTACAGCAAGACACGGAGGCTTCGTATTGCTATCTCCTTCTTTACTTCCACCAATAGCAGCAAAGGAGAAATTAACATAATCAAAACAATAAAGGACCCTCCCCTAACAGATCCTATAATAAGCAGTGTCCTCTTCATATCTTCCTCTTTCTTTGCTGCTCCACCAAAGCTAAGTAACATTTATACATTTATATCCTTTTGTGCTTGTGTCTGTGGCTCAGATATATCCTCTGGGCCTCATTTACCCAGGGCAAACGGTAATTTTCCTGGGTTGTTGGTCTGGGGGTCCCCCCCCCCCCCCCCCCCTGTTTTATCAATCAAAATTTTTTATTGAAGAATATTCATAGAAAAAAAAAAAAACAAAGGTACAAAGTACACATATGTGATGAGTGTATAGTACAGTTAAACTGCTCAGCACGCGCAGGTGAGTGCAGTTATAGGTGAGCAACACGTCCTGTATAGATGATAAATATGAGTTTACAAGTTGAGTTTACAAGTTGTACCGAAATAATATACGAAGAAAACCAGACAATAATAATAAAACATACAATAATAATAAAAACATACAATAATAATAAAACATAGGCTCTACAATTCCTCAGGGAGTTTCGGAGAGGAGGGGAAAGAGGACCAACCTGTATGCAGAATGGTCTTCTGCACTCTTCCCAAAGAGAGCAGAAGATTAGGGGGGGAGCATATACCTAGAAGACTTCCAAATACCCCACGTTTTTTCATATTTTTTTGTATTGCAGGTTGTGTTGTTGGATGCAGAGGCCATGATTTGCTCATATAAACAAGTTTTGTTAACCCTTTGTGTGACCTCAAGCAAAGTGGGCGGGAGTGGAGATTTCCATCTTGAGGTAATCGCCAATTTGGCTGAGAGGAGGATATGACAAACTATACCTCTAATTGAGCTAGGTATGCCCATGATATCTATCATCAATAACGCTAAGGAGGGGGAAGGGGAGCAGTGGGTTGACTCTGTATTCGAGAGTTGGGAGATTAGGGAAAAGACTTCAACCCAAAAAGGCCTCACTATTGGGCAGTCCCATAAGATATGGAATAACGTGCCCTTATTGCCACATTCCCTCCAGCATCTTGAAGATACCGATGGATAAATAGTGTGTAGCCTTTCAGGGGTGAAATACCATCTTAAAGTGGTCTTCACAAATGACTCATACTGCGTAACACATGATACGTTTTTCGAAACATATTTGAACGCTGCTTTCCATTGTAAAGAAGAGAATTCGGATTTTAGGTCTTTTTCCCACGATATCAACGGTGTGGATTTTTTGAAACTATCTTTGTTACTGAGTTGGGAGTAAATAGGGCGAAGGGTTTTTGAGGTTTGGGTAGGTATTGACCAGATCTCAGTTAATTGTCTATTGATGAATGGTAAAGAGGGATTTTCAGTTAGGAAGTGCCTGATTCTAAGGTATTTGTAAAATTCAGTGTTAGGAACCTTATATGTGCTATGTAGGGATTCAAAGGGCATTAGGTTATTATCTTGATAAAGTTGGGGGATTTCTGTTAGGCCATATCTTCTCCATGTACCTACCCCCAAGTCCGGGATAAGATGGTCTAAGACCGCTAAAGGGGTTGGATTAATATTGGAAGGAGCTTCTTTGCTAGTGAGGGTATGGTATTTTATCCAGCAGTTAAGGGCATTAGAGGCAAGGAAGGACAGTTTAGGGTTGATAAACTTTCCGGATAATGAGGCTATGAGTAAGTCTTTGAGATTCCCTCCTATCACTTCTGTGGAATCAATGTGAGTCCATTGTTTAGAAAAGTCTAGTTTCCACCAGCTCTCCAGGGGACTTATTTGTGACGCTAAATAGTAGTCATATATATTAGGTAGGCCAATACCTCCTACTTGTTTCCTGGTGTGCAGGATTTTGGATGCAATTCTAGGTTTTTTCTTATGCCATAGGAAAGCGTTCAGTACCTTGTTACATTGCGAGAAGTAAGCTAACGGGATTTTGATGGGCAGGACCCTGAATAAGTAGAGGAATTTTGGTAATGCAAACATTTGAAAGGTGGCCAGTCTACCTATCCAGGACACCTCAAATTTATCATAATGGTCAAGGTCCTTTTTGATGTTAGATAGCAAGGAGGGGTAATTAGCTAAAAAGAGACTATGGGTTGAGGAGGTAAGGTTAATACCTAGGTATTGAATTTGGTTGGGTTGCCAATCTAAAATGAATTTCCCTTGTAGATTCTGGACTGTTTGGAGGGACAAGTTAATGGGTAAGGCTTGGGATTTGGAGGAGTTTAGTTTGTAGTAAGATAGTTGGCCGAAGTGAGTAATAATATCTAAAGCTGAGGACAGGGAGGATGCAGGGTCTGTAAGCGTGAGTATTATATCATCGGCGTATAGACTCAATTTGTGAACGCGGTCCGCTATCTGAACGCCTAGTACTTTCTCCTCCAACCTTAGGGCTTGGGCAAGGGGTTCAATGGATAGTATAAACATTAGGGGGGAGAAGGGGCAGCCCTGTCTGGTTCCGTTGGAGATAGAAAATGGTTTAGACAGGGACCCATTTACCCAGACTCTTGCAGATGGGTCATTGTATAGGGCTTGAATTGAGGTTAGAATAGGGCCTACTATCCCCATTTTGGCTAAAACTGCAAAAGAGAGAGACCAACAGATGCGGTCAAACGCTTTTTCGGCGTCGAGCGTAACAAAAAGGGCCGGGGTCTTGTTTTTCTGGATATGGGAAAGGAGGTTCAGAACCCTTCTAGAGTTTTCTTGTATCTGGCGGCCTTTAACGAAACCGACCTGATCAGAGTTCACTAATAGGGGAATGAGGGGGGCTAGTCTGGAAGACAGGATTCTGGCGAAAATTTTAATATCCGTATTAAGGAGGGAAATGGGCCGGAAGTTTTTAGGATCATCAGTTGGTTTGTTAGGTTTAGGTATGGTTACTATTAATGCTTCCAGCATTTCTTTGGGGAAGGATCCCAGTTCTCTGCCAGATTGGAAGGATAACAGCATGTGTCTAGAGAGCTGGTCAAAGAAAACTTTATAGTAGGAGTTTGATAGGCCATCTGGGCCTGGGGATTTATGAGGGGGGAGTTTTTTAATAATGGCTTTAAGTTCTTCTGTGGTTATGGGGGCATTAAGAGTTTGTAATTGGGCTTTAGTCAGTTTTGTTAGGCCCAGCTTATCTAAAAACATCTCCATGAGATCAGCTGTTGGTGGTGAAACACGTTCTTGGGGGGCTAAATTATAAAGGGAAGCATAAAAGTCACCAAAAGCATCCGCTATTTCCGTTGGAGATATGATTTTCTTCCCCGAGGAGTGGTCTAGTATATAGGGAATTTTAGCTTTAGCGGCTCTCTGCTTTAGGCGGTTAGCCAACAGGCGGCCTGCTTTGTTATCCTGAGAATAAAAGTTGGCCTGCATCCTCTTTAAGCTAAATTCATATTTGTGTAGAAAACATGCAGAGAGTTGGGACCTCAATGCTTTAAGACTATCTGAGAGAGTAGAGGAAACTTGAGATTTATTAATGATCTCTATTCTTTTAATCTCATTTAGTAGCTTATCTATCTTTTCTTTACGTTCCCTTTTAAGTCTGCTCCCTATTCTGATAAAGATACCTCTGATGAATGCCTTATGGGCACACCACAGCATAGATGGGTTAGTAACTGAACCATCATTTATGTGAAAAAACTCAGTCAGTTCAGATCTAAGTTCCTGGGACAGTACAGGGTGATCTATAACATATGTATTATTTCTCCATGGGGAGTAAGGTTTGGAGAGATGGGATTCCTTCAGGGATAAGGAAATCGGAGCGTGATCTGACCATGTGATCGTGTGGATGGATGACGAGATTGTATTTGCAATCACTGACCTGCTGGTTAAGAACATGTCAATTCTGGAGTATGATTGGCAAGCCGAGGAGAAAAAAGAGTAATCTCTTTCAGAGCCATGCTGAATTCTCCAAATATCATATAGGTCCTCTTGCAGGAAAAGAGAATTGATAGCTCCAGGGGTTTCTCTGGAGGGCGTTGTGGTATCTACTCTTGGGTCTAATGCGGAGTTAAAGTCGCCACTCCAGATCACATGGCCAGATCTTACTCCCCGTACTTTTGTAGCTAAGCGGCGAAAAAAGGAAAGTTGATGTCTGTTAGGAGCATAGAGAAAAACCAAAGTATAATCAACATTATTAATAGAACAGACTAGAATTATATATCTGCCGTTAGGGTCTAGCACAGAAGATTTCAAATAAAAGGCCACAGATTGGCTTATAGCCACTAGAACTCCCCTTTGCTTTTTGCAGAAGTGAGACTGATAAATATGGGGGAACTTGGGATGATGGATCCTATGACCATCTGCTTGAAGCAGATGTGTTTCTGTGGCACAAAAGATGTCGCACTTCAGCTCACGGACTTCCTTCCACAACATGGACCTTTTAAAAGGGCTATTCAGGCCCTTTACATTTAAAGCTGCAAGTTTTAGTACCATGATGCAGGAGGAAATGATAGATCTGAACGGCGAATCCAAAATATGATGTACTTATAGACATGAATCCCATCTGGGTTACTTGAAGAATTGGTCCCTATCACTTGACCCCATCGGATGAGGTCCAATTGTGTCTGCAGTGGAATTGTAGGAAAGCAAAAAATAAACTTAGGAAAAGAAGGGAAAAGAAAAAAGAACTATAACAGTGAAAAGACACCTGGTTACCATCAGGCACCATTTTGTGGGCTTGTGAGGCAGTTCCTGCCAAACTGACCGCCCGAGCCCTAAACATGAACCGGTAACTACTCAGCAAGTCAGCCTATTACTGGTCAGCGATGTGGTCTACGCCTGGTCGGGACCGTCTGCCAATCCATCGTAATGGGTTCTGGACCTTTTGCTTGAGGATCAGGAGAATCCTTAATGGAAATGTTCCATCCTTCTAATAATTTTCTTCCTGAGTCCAGGGAGAGCACCGTATGCAGAGTCCCTTGGTGCTGGATCAGGACTTTAGTGGGGAAGCCCCAGCGATACGGTATGTTGTGGTCGCGTAAGGCAGCAGTAAAGGGGGCTAAAGCTCTTCTCTGTTGCAGGGTCGAGGCAGACAGATCTGCGAAGATTTTTATCCCCTCATGCGGAGCAGGTAGCGGGCCTTTCTTTCTGGCTGCATTCATCAGTAATTCTTTTACGTGAAAGAAATGTACCCTAGCTAGAACGTCTCTAGGAACAGAGTCAGGGAGATGTTTTGGCCGGGCCACTCTGTGTGCTCTGTCTAGCGTAAGATCTTTATCGCTCATATTTGTCAGAAGCGACCTCATGAGATCGAGAATGTAGGCCTCTAACTCTTTAGGTGGTATGTCCTCAGGTATACCCCTGAGCTTGATGTTGTTACGGCGGGACCTGTCCTCTAGGTCTACCACCTTGTTTTTGAGTCTCTCGACTTCAGCTGTAAGATCTTCATGGGCATCTACAAGCTGGTTATGCGAAACAGCAAAGTCCCCCATTTTTGACTCGACATGCGTAATCCGCTTGTCTGCCTCGGAAATGGAGGCGTGTAGGGGAGACAGCAAGGCCGCTATTTCTGTGTGCATGGAGCGGCTGAAGGCTACTAACATCTCCTTAATCATGCTGCCGGTTGCTAGATCGTCAGTTGTGGGGAAGTCTGCTAGAGACGGGGCGCTCTGATCACTCACCAACGTCTTTCCATGCAAGTCGTCTTGAAGCCGTTGCTTCTGTTTTTGTGGGCTTTGGCAGGGAGAGACATCCGTGCCTGCTCGGGGCCCAGGAGGACTGCTTCGGTCTGGTAAGTGCGTCTCAGGCCGGGCTGGGGGAGGTTGATCCACTGGAGAGGAGTGGGTTGATGAGAGTTGAGAGGCTTGCGGGCTCCTCCGTTGTATTGGAGTGGTTGTTGGGGAGTCTTGCTCTGCAGACCTCGAGGAGCGCGTAGAGGCGGGCGAACCCGCGCCATCTTGGTCTTTTACCCTCTCCACATAGAAGTCCAGTTTCCCTTGCTTCTTAACAGATCTCGACCCTCTAACCATCATGGGTGCTAGGGGGGATGTTACTGCAGGAGTTTCGGGCGATTGAGATACGTGTTAGCTTGCTGTAGCTCTGCCGTCGCTTGATAGGGCTCGGGAGCTCAAAGCTCAGGCGGCCATCTCTTTCGGCTGGCAAACCACGCCCCTCCCCCCCCCTGTTTTATGTGATTTATTGTGCCCTTGCGCTTATTCTGCGCCTTACGGTTTTGGGGGTTACCCCCCTCTCTCCTCTTTAGTCTCCGGTTTGATCCCCTTATTTCTGTGGAGGTGCTCTGACCTTTTTTCTGCCTAACAGCTTCCTTGCGTCCTGTTTAGGCTCTGTGGAGGCGTCCCTCCTCCCTCTGCCCTTCCCCCGTTCCCTTACCTCGCTCCGGCGCGGCTTCTTCTGCTTTTCCCGCGGGCCGCGTGATCTCGCGAGATCTCGGCGGCCATTTTAGATAGCGCCGCCCGTCTTCTCGCGGGATTTCGGCGCTAGCTGCATCGCATCGGATCGCTCGGTCTCCTGCTCTGCGGCCTCTGGGGTGACTAACCCCTTATTCTCCATTATAGTCAGGTGGGATAGACTTTTTACCCCTGTCCTTAGCCTACCTCTAGTTAGGTTCCATATAGTTATTCTAGCGACAGCTGCAGGTTACTTTACCATGTCCTCTGACCGCTCTCCCTCTGGGCCTAATCCCCCCCCATCCACTGGGGAGCCCAGCAGGTCAGACTTAAATACTCAGGCCATGGAGTTACAGCGCTCGGTTTCCAGCGCTATTATTGAGGCCATGGGCTCCATGTCCTCCATGATTTCACAGACTATAGCCCAGGCTTTGTCTGCCCATACTCCTGGCCCTGCTAGTATATTGCCTGTACTCACTAACCCGCAGCCTACCATTGAACCTCCTGCCCAGGAGACATTGACTGGTGTGATCCAAGCCACCCATGATAGCGCGCTTAGATCGCGCAAAAGAGCCTTACCGCGCCAGGCAGAAAGGGCGCGAACGTGGAAATGTGCTAGAGCACAGACTAATGATATTGATTCGGATAATGAATCTGATATGGAGGCTTATGCGGAGGCAAGTGACCATTCTGATGGGGATTTGGAGATGGAACCTGAGTTTCCAGGTACCTCAGGCCCTAGGCCTTCCACATCTGGGTCCGTGGGCGCATCCGCCACTGCTCCTAACACGGCTTCTTCCCTGGTGGATCCTTCTGGCAACCCACTGTTTGACCCTGATTCCCTCCACCACCCTAGGTCGGCGGAGTGGATGCCGGTAGCTCATGTGAGCGACTACCTGGAGCACTGGGTGCGTCGTCCTCTCAGCAAAGAGGCGCGCAGCAAGCTCCGTGCAGAATGCCCCAGACCATTGATCCCCAACAAGGTCTGTGAAACGCCATCTGTAGATCAGAAAATGACACAGTTTTTGGCGAAAACTGGCTGGAACCCCCGCAAAGGGCTTGATTCCGCATTAAAAAGTTGTCAGGACAAGCTCCTCGACATTTTTGGCCCTCTTGCCAAAATCTTTGAGATGGCCGAATCGGCCAGAGTGGACGGCTCTCCGATTGATCCGGAGGAGCTTACTGGCTGGATACAAAGAGCCATTTGCATTGCGGGCAGCACCAACTCCTCCCTGTCCATTGAAAGGCGTAAAGCCATTCTTTTTAAAATTCACCCGAAATTGGCCAACCTGGCACTCACTGAGACAGGGAAGGATGCTCAGGGTCAACTGTTCGGGGATTCCTTCATCAAGGACCTCAGCAGGTACGTAGGAGCATTCACCGCATTGGACAAGGCCCAGTCCTCCATGAAAAGGGTATTTCAGGGACGGGTCTCCACTAGGGCCGGCAGTAGTAGGGGCCGTCTGTCCGGCCGCTCCAGTTATCAAGCCCGCAGCTCGGGCAGAGGCTCCTTCAACCAGAGACCTCCTTTCCAGGACCAAAGGAATCCTCCCTCGTTCTTCCCGGCCAGAGGCGGCCAATGGCGTTCCAGGTCGGTTAGAGGGAATCCGAACTACAGAAAATCTTTCGGCAAGTCTTTCCCCAGTGGGGACTTCTTTCACTCCTTGTGTAAGGGGCAGACTCCGTCTATGTTCCCACGTTTGGTCCAGCATTACATCAGACCCATGGTGCTGAACACTGTGCAGGGGTTCCACATAGAACTTACGGGTTCGCCAGATCTCGTCCTTTCTCCCCCTCCCCTGGCACTACCGGACAGGGAGCTAGTGGATGTAGAACTTTTTTTCCCTCTTGCACAAAGATGCGATAGAAAGGGCCCCTCCTACCCAAAGGGGCGTTCTCAGCCACATTTTTCTAGTGCAGAAAAAAGGGGGACAATTTCGTCCAGTCATAAATCTCTGGGCCCTGAACTCTGTGGTGCGCTACCGCCACTTCAAGATGGAGGGGATTCACCTCCTTCGGGACTTGCTGATTCCGGGGGACTGGATGGTGAAACTGGACCTCAAAGATGCCTATCTGACGGTCCCGATTGCCTCCTCCTTCAGGGATCTTCTTCGCTTCCTGTGGAAGGGCGAAGTGTGGCGCTTCACTTGCCTCCCGTTCGGCCTTTCCTCAGCGCCTTGGTGCTTCACCAAGTTACTGCGCCCAGTCATGGCCTGGCTGCGGAGTCGTGGGGTTCGTCTTGTCATATACCTGGACGACATCCTCATTATGCACCAATGCCAGTCGTCTCTGCTACAACACCTCCAGTGAACCTCGGATCTTCTGACGGATCTGGGTTTTCTACTCAATCTCGAGAAATCCTGCCTCACACCGACTCGACGTATGGAGTTTCTGGGCTTCACGGTGGACTCTGTCGCGGAATCTCTCAGTCTTCCTGCAGAGAAATTGCGGACGATACGCAAGGAGTTGAGACACGCTCTCTCAACTCCCTCCCTATCTCTACGCCACCTGGCTCGCATCATTGGGCTATTAGCCTCCTCTATCCAGGCAGTCTTCCCCGCTCCACTCCATTATCGGGCTTTACAGCGCCTGAAGATCGCCCACCTCCGTGCCGGGGCCTCGTTTGCAGACGCGGTGATTCTGGATCAGGAAGCTCAGGAGGAACTTCGTTGGTGGTTAAGCAACTTGGAAGCCTGGAACGGCAGAGCAATCTTCGGATTCCAACCGGAATTCACGATAGAGTCGGACGCGAGTCTCCAAGGCTGGGGTGCCCACTGCGAGGGTATCTCCACTGGGGGTCGATGGTCGGAGTCCGAGACCCATCTTCACATCAACGCTCTGGAACTTCTAGCGGGTTCGTTTGCCATCAGGAGTTTTACCAAGGGCATAGCTCATGCATGCATCCGTCTACGCATGGACAATGTGTCGGCGGTCCGATACGTCAATCACCTAGGCGGCACTCAATCGGCCACCTTAGCCCGACTGGCGAAGGAGTTCTGGTCCTACTGTCTGTCCAGGGACATCATGATTCAAGCGGAGTACCTGCCGGGTCTTCACAACTACAAAGCGGATCGGAGTTCCCGGTGCTTCACGGACGGCAGCGACTGGAGGCTGAATCCGGAAATGTTCTCCACAATCTCGGACATCTGGGGTCCTTGCTCCATAGACCTTTTTGCCTCCCGGCTCAATACTCACCTGCCCAGGTTCTTCAGCTGGCGGCCGGACCCGGAAGCAGAAGCGGTGGATGCGTTTTTACAGGACTGGTCTGCAGCCCTACATTACGCGTTTCCACCGTTTGCCATGATTCCGAGGATGTTGCTACAGACTCGGCGTCAGGTGGCGGAACTGGTGGTGGTGGTTCCCTTCTGGGGATCTCAAGCCTGGTACCCGATCCTCCTAGAACTCCTAGTCGATGTACCTCTCCTACTCCCGACGCGGACGGATCTCCTCCAGGACCCTCTGGGCGCCCCACATCCCCTGCTGGTCGAAGGCTCCCTTCAACTTCTTGCGTGCCGAATCTCAGGACTCCAGGAGAGGTCGAGGGAATTTCGGAGGCAACTAGACGCCTCCTGGACAACGCTTGGGCTCCCGGCACCCGAAAATCTTACCGGGCAGCTTGGGGATCTTGGGTTAGCTGGTGCATGGAACGGGACATGGATCCCGTTTCGGCGTCTCTAACCCATTTATTGCAATTCCTGACATTTCTTTTTGAAGCAGGGAAAGCTTATCGGACCATCAATTTGTTCCGTTCTGCGATTTCCTCGACTCATCAGGGATTTGATGGATTTCCTGCGGGTCAGCACCCTTTGGTGTCTTGACTTTTACGTGGCTCACGCTTGGCTCGGCCTCCTCAGCCACGTTTCACCACTACGTGGGATGTTTCCCTGGTCCTTTCTTTCCTCTCTTCCTGGCCCGACAACGCGGCTCTTTCCCTCCGTCAACTGTCGGCCAAATTGCTGACCCTTTTTTGTCTGATTTCCTGTAAGAGGGTCTCTGATGTCAGGGCTCTGGATCATGATGCCAGATCCTTTACTCCCGAGGGTGTTACTTTTAACATCACGCGGCGTACCAAGACCAATATTCGGTCTGTGTCCTATCCCAGTTTTCCGTCTTCTCCGGCGCTCTGTCCTGTAGCTTGTCTACGGGAATATGAGTTGCGCACTCGGTCTCACCGTTCTGCGGACATTCCGCAGCTTTTCCTCTCTATTCGCCATCCCTTTGGCCCGTTGACCAGTCCCACTTTGGCGCGTTGGATGAAGTGGGTCATGTCCCTTTCCGGGATTGATACGACGATCTTTACCGCTCACTCGGCCAGGGGCGCGGCTGCTACTGCCCTGGCAGTTTCGGGGGCTCGTTTGGAGGACATTCTGCGTCTGGCTGACTGGTCTAGGGCCAGGACGTTCACAGAGGTTTATTTCCGTCCTCCCCCTCATGTGTTTTCAG
This sequence comes from Bufo bufo, assembly GCF_905171765.1. Lineage (NCBI taxonomy): Eukaryota > Metazoa > Chordata > Amphibia > Anura > Bufonidae > Bufo > Bufo bufo. The sequence continues at coordinate 220,169,698 of NC_053395.1, read as the reverse complement.
CTATTATTGAGCAGCTTTGAACTTGCAATACGAAGCCTCCGTGTCTTGCTGTAAAACTTAATGATTTTCCTATTTCATGACGTAAAGTCATAGTTTTATTAAAGACACGGAGGCGAGTATTGCCCGCCCTAGGTTTCTCCTGCCCCCCCTATTATTATTACTGCTATGGTATTATTATTGACTATTACACTGTATCAGTTATTATTTATTACATTTTACAGTTAAGGTTTATTATAGTTCCGTTTCAGCGACCTTTTTAATGTACGCCCGTTATAGGGTCGAGATTGCGTATTTGTACCCATGTGTTTACACTGGCTATATTATTTATTCTGTTTCAGGTTGAGAAGTCCTTGGCAGATGGAATTCCGTATTGTTCCAGGTTTCCTGAGATGTTAGCCATGTTGGCTTGAGTTCTTCAGTTGGAGGGACAAGAATGGTCGGTGTCGGAACCAGTTCCAGTTCGGTTCGTTTTCGGTTATGGTTTGGCGGTTGGTGTCGTGGATTCAAAGAAAGAGGAAGATATAAAGAGGACACTGCTTATTATAGGATCTGTTAGGGGAGGGTCCTTTATTGTTTTGATTATGTTAATTTCTCCTTTGCTGCTATTGGTGGAAGTAAAGAAGGAGTAAGCAATACTCGCCTCCGTGTCTTTAATAAAACTATGACTTTACGTCATGAAATAGGAAAATCATTAAGTTATATCCGGTATTATACTCCAGAGCTGCACTCACTATTCTGCTGGTACAGTCACTGTGCACATACATTACTTATCCTGTACTGATCCTGAGTTACATCCTGTATTATACTCCAGAGCTGCACTCACTATTCTGCTGGTGCAGTCACTGTGTATATACATTACATTACTTATCCTGTACTGATCCTGAGTTTTACAGCAAGACACGGAGGCTCCTATTGCTATCTCCTTCTTTACTGTCCACCAATAGCAGCAAAGAAAAGTTTACATAACATAACGTAACCATAGTAACATCACCCTCCCCTCACAGTCCATATAACAGACGGCTCCTCCTATAGATCCTCCTCTTTCTTTGCTGCTGCCACCAAGATAAGTACTCATTTTGGCAGCTCCTGTGTCTATATTTTGCATTCTATTTGTATTGCTGTTTATTGGTCACTTGCTGTTATCCCACGCTTCTGCTAGCGTTTATCATACTGCGCTTTGCTTGGGACTAGTTCCCTGCGCCCATCGCTTTGCTGTTTTCATTTTCCTAACGTTATTGGGTCCGTTTTTCCTCCCCATAGGTTCCGCTTCTAGCGGTTTCACTGTGCACCATTATAGTGTTCTATTGCAGGTTCCATCTTACCTCCATCGGCGCAGCGCTTCCCGCGCTCTCCTCGGTCTTTTCCTATGGCCGTGTGATCTCGCGAGATCCCGGCGGCCATATTGGTGCTCCATTGGCCGTCTCCCGCTTGTTCTCGCGGGATTTCGGCGGCCATTTTAGTTTCTTCTGCTTTCTTCCCGCCGGGTCTCGCGTGACTTCGGCGGCGTTTCCTGTTTCGCCGCATCCGTCCTGCGATACAGTCGCCTGCTCCGGCGCTCCTCTACATCGGGTGACTAACCCTGTTTACCTTCCCTACGCTGTTTGCCCTGCTATATAGCCTCTCCCCGGTCTATTTGGTTCTCCTATATTCCCACCTTAGCCCAGTGTAGCCAGTATCTACCATCAGGCATATATATATAGGGATTGATTCGTATTTTCTATCATGCCTCTATCCGATCCTACCCCTGAGGCCTCTGCACCTTCATCCCCTGGGAGGGAGGCCCATATTGGGGTTGACATCCAGGCAGTAGTGCTGCAGCGCTCTGTCTCGGCCGCAATCACTGCTGCTATGGACTCCATGTCCTCTGTGCTGTCTCAGACGATAGCACAGGCACTGGCTGGTCACCCTGTTTCAGGGTCTGTGCAGCCTGCGGTCCCCTCAGCTCAGCAACCTCCTATGAATAGTCCTGTGTCACAGGAACAATTGACTGGTGCGCCTCCGGCCACCCTTGAACACGCGCATAGATCGCGTAAGAGAGCCTTTCCGCGCCAGGCAGAACGGGCGCGGCCTTGGAAATGCGCTAGAGTGCAACAATTAAGCGATTCTGACGCCGAGAACGGGTCAGATGAGGAGGCTTTTGCTGAGGCTAGTGCTGATTCTGAGGAAGAAACGCATTCGGGGCCCAGTGCCCCCCACTGCCCCACTCCTTCCACTTCTCAAGTGAAGGATTCCTCTGCTTTGGTTACTCCGGCTTCTTCCCTGGTTGACTCTTTGGGAGATCCCATGTTTGACCCTAACGCCCTCCACCATCCCAGATCAGCGGAGTGGCTGCTGACAGACCATGTTGGCAAATACCTGGAGTACTGGGTCCGCCGCCCCCTTAGCAAGGAGGTGCGCAATAAGATGAAGGCGGAATGCCCTAGACTCATTGTACCTAATAAGGTATGTGACACCCCTGTGGTTGATCCTAAGGTCACACAATTTCTTGCCAAGTCCGGCTGGAATCCCCGTAAGGGGTTAGACTCAGCTCTGCGTAGCTGTCAGGACAAGCTCCTGGATGTATTTCGTCCTCTGGCCAAATTGTTTGAGATGGCTGAGAATGCCAGATCTGAGGGGTCCCCTATTGACCCAGAGGAAATGAGAGGCTGGATCCAGCGAGCGATCTGCATCGCTGGCAATGCCAACTCCTCTCTAGCAATCGAGAGGAGAAAGGCAATTCTATTTAAAATAGATCCGAAATTGGCCAACCTGGCCCTGACTGAAGCAGGCGCAGATGCCCAGGGTCATCTTTTTGGCGACTCCTTTATCAAGGATTTGAGCCGGTTTGTGGGAGCATTTACTGCCCTAGATAAGGCCCAATCTTCAATTAGGAGAGTATTCCAGGGACGGGTCTCCACCAGGGTCGGCAGTAGTAGGGGCCGCCTGTCCGGCCGTTCCAATTTTCAAGCCCGCAACGCGGGCAGAGGCTCCTTCCATCAACGCCCCGCCTTCCAGGAACAGAGGTATCCATCCCCTTTCTTCCCTGCCAGAGGTGGACAATGGCGTGGCAGATCCTACAGAGGGAATCAGTCTTCTTGACGTCCTTTCGGTAAGTCCTCCCCCAATGGGGGCTTCTTTGGATCATTGCATAGGGGGCAGACTCCTTCATTTTTCCCCTGCTTGGGCGGCAATAACATCCGACCCTTGGATTCTAACCACTATAGGAGGCTTCCACGTGGAGCTCGTGGGGTCGCCGGACCAGATTCCACCCCCTCCCACCTCCCTGCTGTCTCGCCCCGACACCGCGCTGGTAGACCTAGAACTCACTTCCCTCTACCACAAGCGGGCGATCGAGAGGGCCCCGCCATACACGAAAGGGGTCGTCAGCTCTATCTTTCTGGTCCAGAAGAAAGGGGGTCAGATGCGCCCAGTTATCAATTTGCGGGCTCTGAATGCGATTGTCCGCTATCGCCACTTCAAGATGGAGGGCATCCATCTACTCCGAGATCTCCTTATGCCGAGCGATTGGTTTGTAAAACTAGACCTCCAGGACGCTTACTTGACAGTCCCCATGTCCGCCCCCTCCAGGGACTTGCTGCGTTTCCTGTGGAAGGGAGAGATCTGGCGGTTCTCTTGTCTCCCTTTCGGCCTTTCCTCAGCACCGCGGTGTTTCACGAAACGAATGCGTCCGGTTGTGGCCTGGCTCCGCAGTCGTGGGGTCCGCCTCATAATATACCTGGACGACATTCTTGTCATGCATCAGTCGGCCTCGACTCTGCTGATACATCTCCGCTGGACGACGGACTTTCTATCCCGTCTCGGTTTTCTCGTCAACCACGAGAAGTCGTGCTTGGTACCATCGCAGAGGATGGAGTTTTTGGGCTTTACCGTAGATTCGGTGTCGGAATCACTCTCTCTACCCGCGACGAAGCTGCGTGCCATACGCAAGGAACTCAGACATACCCTGACTATGCCTCGGTTGTCCCTACGCCATCTGGCCAGGATCATCGGCCTCCTCGCCTCTTCGATCCAAGCGGTGTTTCCAGCCCCTCTACACTACAGGGCCCTTCAGCGCTTGAAGATAGCGCACCTTCGCTCTGGCGCTGCGTTCGCAGACACTCTGACCCTGGACCTGGAATTGCGGGAAGAGATCGCGTGGTGGATCGACAACCTGGAAGCGTGGAACGGCAGGGCGATATTCGGTTTACAACCCGAGTTCACTGTCGAGTCGGATGCCAGTCTTCACGGCTGGGGTGCCCACTGCAACGGGATCTCCACGGGCGGCCGATGGTCCACAGAGGAGGCACGACTTCATATCAACGCGTTGGAACTTCTTGCCGCTTCCTTTGCAATTCGGAGTTTCACCAACGGGATGGCTCAGGCGTGCATTCGTTTGCGGATGGACAATGTGTCCGCGGTGCGCTACATCAACCGGTTGGGAGGTACGCGCTCGGCTACCTTGGCTCGGTTGGCGAAAGATTTCTGGTCTTTTTGTCTCTCCAGGGAGGTCATGGTTCAAGTGGAATATCTCCCGGGACTCCAAAACAGTCGGGCGGATTGGGGCTCTCGTTACCTTACGGACAGCATCGATTGGATGCTGGCACCAGAGACCTTTTCCGAGTTATCCAGGAACTGGGGTCCTTTTGCTATAGACCTATTTGCCTCACGTCTCAACACCCAACTTCCACGGTTTTTCAGCTGGCGCCCGGATCCGGCGCCAGAGGCAGTGGACGCGTTCCTTCAACCCTGGTCCGGTCCGCTGATGTATGCATTTCCGCCATTTGCTATGATCCCGAGGATGATGTTACACGTTCGTCGTCAGCTGGCCGAGCTGGTGGTGGTGGTCCCTTTCTGGGGGACTCAAGCTTGGTTTCCGTCTTTACTGGGTCTCCTGATAGATGTTCCTTTTCTTCTCCCGATTCGGGTGGATCTCCTCCAGGACCCTCAGGGATTGCACCACCCGCTCCTGCTGGAAGGATCCCTGCGGTTGATAGCTTGCCGGATCTCAGGACTCCTGGAGAAGTCGGCGATGTTTCGGAGGCAACTATACGCCTTTTGGACAACGCGTGGGCTCCCGTCACCAGAAAATCTTATCGGGCAGCCTGGCGATCTTGGTCTGGTTGGTGCGTGGAACGGGACTTGGATCCCGTTTCGGCCCCTGTGACCCATCTTTTAGATTTTCTTACTTCCCTTTTCGAAGCGGGTAAGGCTTATCGGACAATTAATTTGTTCAGGTCCGCTATTTCGTCTACGCATCAGGGTTTTGATGGTGTCCCTGCGGGCCAGCACCCTTCCTTATGTAGTCTGCTTCGTGGTTCCCGCATGTCTCGTCCTCCCAGGCCTCGCTTTACCACGACTTGGGACGTGTCTTCGGTTCTGTCTTTTTTGTCCAATTGGCCAGGTAACCCGAATCTCACGTTGCGGCAGTTGTCTGCCAAGTTATTGGTTCTCTTTTGCCTGATATCCTGCAAGCGGGTCTCGGATGTTCGGGCGCTTGATCACGACGCCAGATCATTTACTCCAGAAGGGGTCACCTTCAATATATCCAGACGTACGAAGACCAACATTAGGTCGGTCTCTTATCCATCTTTTCCATCTTCGCCGGCTCTTTGCCCGGTGGCTTGTTTGAGGGAGTATGAGTCCCGGACGCGTACTTACCGATCGTCTTCGGTTCCTCAGCTCTTCCTGTCCATTCGGCATCCGTTCGGTCCTGTGTCCAGCCCTACTTTGGCGCGCTGGATGAAGTGGGTTATGTCGTTAGCAGGAATTGATACCTCCATATTTACCGCTCATTCCGCTAGGGGCGCTTCGGCTACCGCCTTGGCCGTTTCGGGGGCACGGTTGGAGGATATTCTACGTCTTGCGGACTGGTCTTCAGCTTCAACATTCAGGGAGTATTATTTTAGACCACCTCCACATTTGTTTTCTGCTGTTATTGCTCAACTTTAAACTTAGCAATAGGAGCCTCCGTGTCTTGCTGTAAAACTAGGTGATTTTCCTAGTCTATGACGGAAAGTCATGGTTTTATTAAAGACACGGAGGCGAGTATTGCCCACCCTAGGGTTCCCTCCCTTATGATGTATTTTTCGGTAGTTTTCAGTCTGATTTGCATGCTATGTCTGCATTAATGGCTTACGATGTTTCTTCTGGCAGGCTCGCGTATGACTTGCGATGTATTCTCCTGCCCATTGCTTAATCTGTTTATTACTTTCAGGAGGAAGTTGATTCGCTTCGGGCTTCAGTTGCTCTGTTCCGGTTATAGCCATGTTGGCTTTAAATAAAGATGTTCCAGTGATCTGAGCTGATGGTATTCGTTGGGATGTTCCGGTGGTTCCGTGCTGGTCGTTTCCCGATTCAAGGTTCCGGTTTCGTGTTCGGTGGTTCAGGTCATGGTGTCAGGCTCGTAAAGAAAGAGGAGGATCTATAGGAGGAGCCGTCTGTTATATGGACTGTGAGGGGAGGGTGATGTTACTATGGTTACGTTATGTTATGTAAACTTTTCTTTGCTGCTATTGGTGGACAGTAAAGAAGGAGATAGCAATACTCGCCTCCGTGTCTTTAATAAAACCATGACTTTCCGTCATAGACTAGGAAAATCACCTAGTTACATCCTGTATTATACTCCAGAGCTGCACTCACTATTCTGCTGGTGCAGTCACTGTGTACATACATTACTTATCCTGTACTGATCCTGAGTAACATCCTGTATTATACTCCAGAGCTGCACTCACTATTCTGCTGGTGGAGTCACTGTGTACATACATTACTTATCCTGTACTGATCCTGAGTTACATCCTGTATTATACTCCAGAGCTGCACTCACTATTCTGCTGGTGCAGTCACTGTGTACACACATCACTTATCCTGTACTGATCCTGAGTTACATCCTGTATTATACTCCAGAGCTGTACTCACTATTCTGCTGGTGCAGTCACTGTGTACATACATTACTTATCCTGTACTGATCCTGAGTTACATCCTGTATTATACTCCAGAGCTGCACTTATTATTCTGCTGGTGCAGTCACTGTGTACATACATTACATTACTTATCCTGTACTGATCCTGAGTTACATCCTGTATTATACTCCAGGGCTGCACTCACTATTCTGCTAGTGGAGTCACTGTGTACATACATTACATTACTTATCCTGTACTGATCCTGAGTTACATCCTGTATTACACTCCAGAGCTGCACTCACTATTCTACTGGTGCAGTCACTGTGTACATACATTACATTACTCATCCTGTACTGATCCTGAGTTACATCCTGTATTATACTCCAGAGCTGCACTCACTATTCTGCTAGTGGAGTCACTGTGTACATACATTACATTACTTATCCTGTACTGATCCTGAGTTACATCCTGTATTATACTCCAGAGCTGCACTCACTATTCTGCTGGTGCAGTCACTGTGTACATACATTACTTATCCTGTACTGATCCTGAGTTACATCCTGTATTATACTCCAGAGCTGCACTCACTCCCTATCTCTCAATATTCTATCACCTCCACCATTTTGCGGTGCCCAAGCTCTATAGAACATACACCCATTATTGCAATGTAATTCTCCAAACCAATTGAAATCCTCGTCCTCTGATCTTATCCTTGCTCTCATCCAATCTCTCTATTTCCTTGAGCCTCCCGCACGTCGCAGCCAGTCCCAGGCTATTGTCTACATTAACGTGATTTAATGAACATAAAAGTGCTAAATACTTAATGCATTAATATAATAAAATGTGTATTAGCATTGTATTCCTCGAAATCCAGACGAATAACTCATGTGACTATGGGCCTGTGTTAACAGTAGATGCTCATCTACAGATTTCTGGGTGAAGGACGGCACGGATCACACATTACGCCGGGGCGTGTGATTTCTAGTAAGATACAAGAAGACATTAACATATAAAATGCAGGAAGATTGTTTATGAACTTGGTCTTAACAACCGAGAGAGAGAGGAAGAAATATAAAGCAGGCAATACAAGACCATTAAAAGAGCAAACATTACAGGCAGGAAATAAAAAATGATCTTAAAGGGCATGTCCACCGGTGCAAGCATCTTATTGCACTGCTCTAGTACAGATGAAATTGAAATAATAAGCTTTGCAAATAGCCTGAAAAAAAACAAAACTCCAACTATTTTTGTATACAGCTCCTATGCATACCTATGTGTCTCCAGACTACAAACAAACCCTGGGTAGTTTGATCCTGACGTCAAGTCTTACTACCTTTCCTTCTATGTAGGGTACAAAAAGAAAGGGAGAGACGGAGGGCTTTTTAAGTCATAACTTATTTCAAGAACTCTGCTTGCAGTCAGTGAATGTAAACCAACTTTGCTGAATGCCATCCCTTTCATGTCCGACCAATCTGGTCTAGGAAAAGCCAATGACAAATGGATGTCACTGAGATGGTTGTAGGCCTGTAAGGAGGTGGGGCAAGGGACCTTAAGGCCCCTTTCACACGGGCGAGAATTCCGCGCGGGTGCAATGTGTGAGGTGAACGCATTGCACCCGCACTGAATCCGGACCCATTCATTTCTATGGGGCTGTGCACACGAGCGGTGATTTTCACGCATCACCTGTGCGTTGCGTGAATATCGCAGCATGCTCTATTTTGTGCGTTTTTCACGCAACACAGGCCCCATAGAAGTGAATGGGGCTGCGTGAAAATCGCAAGCATCCGCAAGCAAGTGCGGATGTGGTGCGATTTTCACGCATTGGTTGCTAGGAGACGATCGGGATGGGGACCCGATCTTTATTATTTTCCCTTATAACATGGTTATAAGGGAAAATAATAGCATTCTTGATACAGAATGCTTAGTAAAATGTCCATTGAGGGGTTAAAAATAATAAACAAATTAAACTCACCCCATCCACTTGATCGCGTAGCGGATCACCTCTTCTTTCTACTTTCTTCAGGACCTGGCTAAAGGATCTTTGATGACGTCACTGCGCTCATCACATGGTCCATCACATGGTCCAATTTGTTTATTATTTTTAACCCCTCAATGGACATTTTATTTAGCATTCTGTATTCAGAATGCTATTATTTTCCCTTATAACCATGTTATAAGGTAAAATAATAAAATCTACACAACACCGGTCCCAAACCCGAACTTCTGTGAAGAAGTCCGGGTTCGGGTCTGGGTACCAAACATGCCGATTTTTCTCACGCGCATGCAAAACGCATTAAAACGCTTTGCACTCGTGCGGAAAAATTTAGCATTTTCCGCAACGCACTCGCATCTTTTCCTGCCCTCACATGCGACGCCCGTGTGAAAGAGGCCTAAATGTATTACTCTGCATGTGCAAATTGTATAATTACTGCAATGTCTCACCTTGGTCAGTAGATGGCAGCAGAGGATAACATGCTAAAAGTCTACATGGAGCTGCCTATAAGAGTAATCCTGGTCCACTCCAGAACTGGATCCTACAGACACGACAATAACCTGTTTTGTTTGCAAAGTTGGTAATTAGCTAATTTATGTTTATTTGTGTACCCCTACAAGTGTGATAGCAGGCTGTATATGCAGGTTTGACACTGCATTTAGCAAATGACTTATTGCATCACACTTTCTCCCTGTGAAGAGGAGGAGGGGCCTGGAGGGGCAGGAAGTGAGCAGACGGAGATTGTGCTTGGTGCTGCTGGAGACCAGAAGAGATCTTCTCTGCAGATTCTGGAAGGGAATGGACCGGCTCACAGTGAAGACTGGCGACAGCACGAAGGGGAGGTTTGCAGCAACGACCCCAGGAGTGTCGTGTCTGTAGGATCCAGTTCTGGAGTGGACCAGGAAATAAGAAAAAGCACCAAGAACCCGCTCAAGGAACTGTAAGTGTGACTGTGCCGCGTCACATTGCACCACACTGGTAAAGTGGCATTTGGACAGACAATAGCGCTCCAAATACAATTGCATTGCGGTGTATGGGCTGCAAGCTAATGCAAAGCCCTAAGGGACTCATACGCTGACACCTTCCTATCTCACTGGCTGCTCATAGGGTGTTATATACTGGGAGCTGGAGTAAGGATTACAGCTGCAATCAAAGGGACATCATTTACCTGTGGATTACAAATAGGGAAGTCTGATTTAAAGAGACAGACAATTACCTGTGGATTACAAATAGTATTGTGCAATACTTAGGGTGCACCCCAACGAGGAACTCCAACGAGGAACATACAAGTGCAGCTAGGCTGCTTAATGGACTTTGGGGAAAACATCACATTTACTGGTTTATTGTTAGGCTGTGTTACATTTACTGTTGGTTTATTTTCTGTGTACTAATCTGTTTTATATATTCTCAGCTTCTTGTTCACTATATTGTTCAGTAAACTCAACTGCTGGGAAGAACCGTTGTTTGTGTCTGTGTGGCATCGTGTGTCCTCTGTACCTGTGGGTCCAGCCCTCCGTCTTCTTTCAGGCCAATCATGTAGATGTAATTCCACACTCCCGCCTGTAGTGGCCACTGCAGGAAAAAACATGTGGCTAAAAGAACTGACCAGATCAGTGACGACCAGGTGATCACCGTGTCGACTTCCCTATATTTATAGCCACTTCTATAGACAGCTTTATTGCATACAATCCTCAAGTATTTCGTTTGCTGGAATCAAGAAAAACATAGTGGCCCACCAGGCAAGCAATCGCTCGGAAAAGTCTATTTTTATGCAACTTACATAATCTTTGAAATTGCTGATGTATGTGGGGAGGGCGGACTCCAGGACTCCGGAATAGTGGCGGGCGATTGTCGTCCCCCTGCGTGCTATTTGATAGCATTGAGCTTTTCTGCTTTTGATTATCTGGCAGGATGGGGGAAAAAATTCTCATTCCTTTTAGCAGTTCCAGTCCCACAGCTCAGGCCGGGAGGAGGGAGTGAGAGCGAGAGAGGGCTGTGATAAAAAAAAAGCCAATCTCTTGCCACAAAGAAAAGATTTTATCTGCGCTGAGCAGACCCGTCTCTTGCTGCGCACCTTCCATGCAGGGCGAAATCCCAGAAAGGACAGAAAGGGTGGAATGGTCGGCTTTTAACCGAGGGCTATGCCAGAGCAGTGCAGAAAAAAAAAACAGCAAACAAATATGGGGCTGCCGCCGGAGTTGGGGCACTGGTGGGAGGGATGCCCCTCCATTGCACTAGTCAATAGACAGCTTTAGAAAATAAATGCAGGGTAATTACAGAACCTAAATGATGTCAGGGCAGGCTGAGTCCCAGCTCTGGGGTGTACACAAAGCCTGTGCACTGTATTGTGCATCACAATGCAAACAACCGGAGGAGTTATCTCTGTCTACAGCAGGTCTGCTCATCCTGGGGGCGCCAGGCTTCATCCACGTGCATTGTTCAGTGGTAAACCAATCAGTTTGTGATATTCATGCACAGGAACGTGTTCCTCCAGCCAAATATAAAATCGTGTCTCTGCTTCCGAATCCAGTCTATACCCTTTCTAAGCGCTGATCTATTTGCTCTACTGCTTTCAATTTTTGGGCTTTGGAATCGGACAGCTACTTCCTGACAGCCATATGCACCGACCCGCTGGGTCACTGCTAAAGGGTTGATGCTACGGTTCACACTTTAAAAACCTGTTTACTGTGATGATCTGTGCACTATGTATCCCACAAGGCTATGTATGGGTAGGAAACAGTTAACTGGAAGTGTTTGGTTATAGTTGCCGGATAATGGGTTGGTCCCTTGATCCCTTGGTTAGTTAGTAGAGAGTCTGCTGCTGGACAGGCAAGAGACCTGATTGGTGTGTGTGCTGCTGCAAAGCAGGCTAAGGTAGAATCCTTCACCAGGAAGATGCCATTCCTGAAACTGGGAAACTGTCCGAAAAGCAATTTAAAAGCAATTTAAAGGATTATTTCCTGAAGGAATGAAGCACTAAGTATTTGCAGAAGGTTGAGGACCAATTAAAGCCTGGACCGAGACAGTAAGGTAAATGCATGTATATGGAAATAAACTTTACTGCATGTGGAAAGGGTTCATCGCTTCTGGCACCAGCTACACTTATGAGACGGACTTTCCATCCAATCTAAGACTACAGAAAGTATATTCAGAGTGACTGTATGCCTTTAGTCAATTTGGGAAGATTGCTAGTACCTATAGCAAGAGACTCAGGGAGAATCATCATTACAGCCACCTCCCAGACTTTGGGAAAAACCTCTTCCTGTGAAATACCTGATAACTGTGCCTATTACTTGTATTTGTACTGCAACATCCATCATCTATTCAGTAAAGAGAGACTCTATTTCTTCGAACCAAGCTGGCCTGGTCATTGCCTCCACCATCTGCCAGCCCTCCACAGGCTCTCCAGCCTCGCATCCTACTACCAATCCACCTGACATCAAGGGCACCCCAGCCACCACCAGGCAGGAGGCCCCAAAGGCCCAGGAAAGTTCTCCCATGGGAATTAGGGTTGTGCCCGTACACTCACTCTACGTACAGCCTAGGGAGTCCTAGAGAGAGGGGTTAGCCACTGTGAGGACTACAACCACCCTCATGACCAGCCCTTCTGCCATCTCCTATATGGACACGGCCGTGTGCATGAAGCTTGAGAGAAGAAGTCAGGAGTCGCACCAGGAAGTCCAAAGCTTCTCTGTTACACGTCGGATTCAGCGTAGATTTCAGCATGGATTCCGTTTCAAATCTGCATTGAATCCAAATCCATCTGCCTCCCATGCATGTGAATGGGTCTTCTGCAGCCCTGTTCACACTCAGCAGAAAAATAACGCTGGATTCTCAAAGCTACGGAAAAAATGAACACGCCACGCCGGATTTACTATGAATGTGGGTGCACTAGAACGTAATGCACATGGTGATAGAATCTCCCTGCACTCTCCCTGCACTCTCCCTGCAGTTTAAGTTCCAAGACTTCCCACTGAGATTGGGCCCCCAAGTGGGATGAATATGATTAGGCAGAGCGGCTCACACCTGATTTATCTCGATTAGTGACAAATCAAATTTCTTGTCTTTTAAAAACTTTGCTTATCACGAATCATCAGTATAAAAAAAGTCAGAAAACCCCCTTTAAAAATGCTGTGAAGAATGCAAAAAAAGAAAATCGATTTGTGAAACCAGCCTAAGGAAACGGTCACATCTGCACTGGTTAATTCTTTTGTTCTGCTCCGTCAGAGGGGCAGAAAAAACGAAAATAAAGGAAGCGCTGGGTAGAGCACATAACTGAAACCAATGGAGCCAAACAGACCTCTTTGACTATACTGGGGTCTGTTCAGTTTCTGTTCAGGTGTCAGTATTTTAAGATTTTTAGCAGGAAAAAACAGACTTTTTTGTCCACTCTTTTTGGCAGAATCCGCAACGTAGGTCCCGCACAGAGCCTCCAATGCAAATGTGAACATGCTCTAAGCCAACAGAATTTTGACTGCAGCTTAGCGGGTAATTAGAGAAGAACTCTAGTTTGGTACAACATAAGTGAAGCAAAATGTATGTAAGAACTGAACGCTGTCTGTTGACTTAAACATCAATAATCTATAGACCTGTGGTTTCTGAAGGACTAATAATATACAGCCACCTATAGGACCTCCTGATTGTAGAGAAGGGGACCAGCGAGCGGCCCCCTCCTAATGAGGAAGCTGAGGAGCAGGCATTTTGTGAAGCTGGCGGGCTGCTGCCCATGACTCTTCCCGCAGACGACACAGTATGTGTGTGGCTTTCAAAAGCTACAGTGTAACAACCTCTATAAATATCTTTTATGTCGTCCCATAAAAGACATCATAACCTTCAAAGAATCCAGTTTTATCTGGCGGTTATCCTGGTACTGGGACTGCTTCCTGGGCACTTAACTCCAACTTTTCCATGTCTGGCAGGTATAAAGGGGGCGACAGGGTGACAGATACAGAAGATAATGCGGGTGTGGTCGGGGGGTGATAACAGCTCAGATTTATCAGCTCCAATAAATGAGATCAGGACAATGAATGATCGATAGAGGAGAGGACGATGCAGTAAATATCAGCGGGATCAATAGATGTAATGAAGAGGTCAAACATCATAAACCGGTAGAATTACAATATCTGTATCTGACACTTTACTCTGGGTTATTGCTGTATATGTACAGGTGTAGCAGAGGTGATTGTGTTATTTAACGGTTCCTTGGTTGCACTCATTAAATTAAAGGGGTATTCCCATCTCACCCCCCTTCAATTTATCATGATTGGGGATCTCGCAGATCCTGAAAATGAAGGGGCTGCAGCAGGTCCCTTGAGAGTCTTACTCTGCACAGCATCACCCCAAAACTTAGTGTCCGTCACAGGGTCTAACCTGTCTCATATGCAGTGGTAAGGACTTTTGTTCCAGGCCATACTGATTTGTGTAGTAAGTATCTGGGTACTGCCCTGCCAGGACCTTCCTCCACATTGAACCGCAGATTCTAGGCTTTTTTGCTGTGGTGGCGCGGCTATTGTTTGTCCCTGCCTTTACACGTGTTTCTGCAATGGGTGGTTAAATCATGGAAGACAGAAAATCCCAGAGAACATGCTAATGTAATAATAGTGTCAGGAGTAGCTGTTGCAGTGCTGGGACATGAAGATTTGCCGTCATCATTCCAGTCCAGTAGAGGGAGCCAGTTCCCAGCTAGCGATAACAGGGGAAGACACAGCGTGATGCACTGTAAGAGCAGCTCAGCCAGGGCCTGGAGAAAGAGAGGACTTCAGTGCAGGAGATCCAGAACAGGGTCAGTTACCATAGCTCAGGGATGGTGTGATGTGGCCACCCAAGTGAAGCAGTGCAGGAGATCCAGAACAGGGTCAGTTACCATAGCTCAGGGATGGTGTGATGTGGCCACCCAAGTGAAGCAGTGCAGGAGATCCAGAACAGGGTCAGTTACCATAGCTCAGGGATGGTGTGATGTGGCCACCCAAGTGAAGCAGTGCAGGAGATCCAGAACAGGGTCAGTTACCATAGCTCAGGGATGGTGTGATGTGGCCACCCAAGTGAAGCAGTGCAGGAGATCCAGAACAGGGTCAGTTACCATAGCTCAGGGATGGTGTGATGTGGCCACCAAAGTGAAGCAGTGCAGGAGATCCAGAGCAGGGTCCGTTATCAGAGCTCGGGGATGGTGTGATGTGGACCCAAGTGAAGCAGTGCAGCCCAGACAGGTACAGAGAGGCTGCGGCAGGTAGAACGTTGTGCGGCACTGAAGAAAGAATGCAACGCGGACCCTTGCAAGAGAGCAGAGTGTGGAGCACATGTGTCAGTACAACTATTTGTTGCTGTATTAGTAAAGCTGTTCCAGTGCTCCTCAGTCGTCAGAGTGAGTTTGTCGCCATCCACCTGAATACTTTACATAATCACTCAGGCTTGTAATCTAAGAAAGAAGACCATAAGACCTAGACTTTACCTCCATGAGATATCAACTATTAAAAACAGTTGAACTTCAGAGGAAAAAAAAAACTACTACACGTCAAATGGGTTAGGCTAGTTTCACACTAGCGGCAAGAAACTCCGGTAGGCTGTTCTCCGACATGTCGTAGTTTTAGACCGGCTGCCTCCCGGCATGCGCTGCCGTGCTGCCGCCGGAACTCCGCCCCGCCCCCATTATTGTCAATGGGGCCGGAGCGGTAATCCGGGGACACCCATGCACTAGTGGCAGGACGGATCGGACAGGCTGTTCACCTGCCAGAACAGCCTGCCGGAGTTCCTTGCCAGTAGTGTGAAAGTCCCCTTACATGAAATCTGGGCTGGAGATAAACCCCTTGCTGTTTGGGCTCGGCCATTCCAGCACAGGGTGGGCTTTGCCTTTTTTCCCCTCTTTCACATGTCACTGCTCTTAATAGTAAGCAGAAGGGGCATGACAGCCGGTGGACACTCATAATGGCTGGCTTCCATGAGAGGGAAGAGGAAAGCCTAGGAAAAACGCTCATGGGATTCATCAAGCTTGTAGTCTGAGAAAGGAGACCTGGAGACTTAGACTTTAGTCCCTTGAGAAATCACATTTTAAAAACAGCTAAGATTTCGAGAAAATAACTCTTGCTACCTACTACATTTCTGGAAGAAACAAGAAATGTTGGGTGGAGATAAACTCTTTGCTGTTCGGGGCTTTACCTTTCCTACACAGTGTGGGTTCTGGATGTTTTTCTCCTCTTTTACCATCTTGATGCTCTTCATAGTATAGAGAAGGGACAGGACAATGGGTGGGCACTTATAATGACTGTGAGGGATGAGAATCCATTTTCTATAAACATGTCCTCCATCTTGTGTATATGGGAGATTTAGGTCAGGTCCTAAATGGAGCTTGCAGGGTTAAATAGACAAATAATAATAAAGCTAAAAACATGGTCAAAAAGTCTCAGTTTATGTGTGTGATAGAGCCCACCCCCTCCCCACAGTTTCCTCTCAAGCAGAGCTATCTGTCTGAGCCTCAGGAAGTGCGGAGGGGGGGAGGAGAGAGGAATGGAAACCTACGTATGGTCTGGTATGTTCTTATGATCTATTTCTTATAACCGCAAATATCATTTTTGTCATGTGATGGTTTTTATCTGTTTGAAGCATATATTATTGTGAGCTTGTCTTTGAATAAGGAGAAAAACTGATACAACTATATCCAATGTTTGTGTCAGTTTCCCGAGCCCTCAGATCCCTTTTAAATTTGGATTCCAACAATAATAGGTGAAGGGATATTTCCCTAACAAAATCTTGGCGCCCAACGTGGGGCTCAACTAAAGGACACTTCATCTGGTCTCCGACAAATTGGACGTTTCTGGTCCGGGATTTGCAGATATAAGAAATAGCGCTAAAAGGTAAGAGACTTTATCTTACACTATATCTGTGTCTCCCTGAGTAGCTTGTCCGGTTAGAGTATCTGGTGATTGAACGTACGTATAAGTCCTTTTATAGTTGAGCCTATTTTTGGTAAGAACCTGAAAATGACTATGATTGTTGGATTTTGAGACCTAAGAGATGGACAGTTTCAATTGGAAAGTCTTTGGCTTAGTTTTGGGAGTTTTGGTATATGCCTTATTTGTTCTTTATTGTATGTGGAAAATCTTGGAGAATTACAGGGAGGGTAATCAAAGTCCTTGGACTCCAATGTCCGGTTTGTGAGGTTTTGATTGGTTAAGAAACTCAGTAACAGAATACACTAGGTAAATATAGTGGGGAAATTCTGAGGAAACTGAAGGAAAATAGACGTCTGAATAATTGTTTAACTTTCTGTGGAAAAAGATTGACATACAAAATGGGGAACAATTTCAGTATACCAGAGGGTTACAAAACAGCTAAGACTTTAGTCGAAGAGAGGGAAGGAAAAGAAGGTTTGAAAAATATTGACAGGGTGTTGAAGAAGGTAGGAATGAAGGATGGAAATTTAAATGTGGATACTTAGGAAAGATTCACAAGGACACATTGTGGTTGGATAAAGGATCATAGATGTGAAGAAGTAGTTAATACGTAATAATAAATAAAATGAATAAGTAGTTAATAGTTAAAGTGGCAGGGGAAGTTGAAACTGAGGGGTGGCGAGGAGAAGTAGTCAGAGGTAGACTGTCTTATACTCAGAAACCAAAAGACAATGACGCTGACGAACGACCTCCCCCATATCCATATGCCCCTAAACCTCCAAGAGGGATTGGACCAGAGGGATGGACTTGTAATGTCTGTGGCAATCAGAATCCAGACTAGGCCAATGCATGCCGAGCCTGTGGTGCCCCCTGACCCCACAGACCTGTAGGACTCTACCCTGTTCTGACTAAGACAAGACTCCTACCCAGACCCACAACAGGACAACAGGGGGCGACGGGTGGAGGACCTGATACAACCTCAGGACCACCCGGACAGGTCATTGGAGCGACGGGCCGGAATCAGGAACCTGAATGTCTTCACGCGAGTGTGACTGAGTACCACCCTTGGAGTCCGAAAGACCAACTCAGACTTTTGACCTGACTGCCCGACCCTCTGACGAGACCTATGCCTAATTTTAGGAATCTTCAACAGATACAGATGACTTATGGGGCTACGTGGACTGACTTGAAGGATCTGATGTTGCTGAAGATGGGCGAATCACAACATCAAGTGATGAATGACTATATGAACGAACACAGAAATGTCCCCATGGATATTATGACTAGAGACTGGGTCAAGACTTTACAGTCTGGGACTGAATTTGTCACGGTTTTTACAGAATGGGCACGTACAAGGGAGGAAGAAAGTTCCTGAAGTCTTAAATACGTAGAACAGGGTCCTCAGGAGACTGTAGAGACTTATGCTGCAGGACTAAGGACTATCTGGATCGACATGGGTTGGGATCAAGCTGGAAACATGGGAGAAAAACTGTTGACATGTACATTCATGGAGGGGCTTCGACCCACCCTCCAGGCTAAGCTGAAAGCTTGTAAACCTGAATGGCGTGTGACCCCTTTAACCCAATTAATTGCTGCAGCCAAAGGGTTAGAACTAGACATGAAGAAAAACCCTGCTCCGGTTAAATACATAGGGTAGGGCACCGGTCCCAAACCCAAACATGACTTTAAATGTTACAATCGCGGCTAAACCAGGTCACATGAAGAGAGATATCAGAAAGTGAAGCACCGCACACCGCTGTCGCTGGTGCTCGCAAAAGACTTGTTAGTCGTAGTCCGTAATAGAAAAAGATTTGCTGCACACAGCTGATTCAATTTGCCATTAATCAGTGAAATTTATTATTCATAACTTATTTTATGTTGCATACATGATCCAGTAGATGCCCAAATATAAGAGTCACATTACATAGGTACCGAACGTTTCGGCCTATATCGGCCTTCCTCAGCGGTATATGATCTGTGGTAACATAAACATCTTGTAAGTGACAAGAAACATGGACTGGATACTCAAAATTGCAAATATATACTATAGAAAAATTGATGGAAAAAAATCATATATTAAACAATAAAAGAAAAGGAAAAAATTCTTAGTTAAATTACATAAACACACTGTAGGGGGTTACTAAATATTCCTGAGGTCGTTGTTCTACCTTAATGGGGATATTATGGGAGAGATGCAATGATCGATAAATGGTTCTGGAGGCCCCAATGGTTTCACATTAATATGTTGCTCAATATATCAAGGTAAGCTAATAATTACAGGAGAATGAGGCATAAGACAGCAGATATGGAAGATATAGGTCTGGTTAGTTGGACCTAGAAAGTATTACCTGGCAGTGACGGCGGGTGGGTGCGCTGGACCACAGGTAAATGTCCTGTGCACGCATTTCCTTAAATGTATGGGCTGCTGGGAGGTGTTGGGTATGTTGCCCGGAAGTCACGTGATTCAGGCGACGCTGCATTGCGTTCCACCTGGGTCTCACGCGGCTTCCCAGGAAACCTAGAGACAATGGTGGCCAATTTAGTCCACAATCACCACTGTCTTCAGACTAAGATACCGGTACCCCCGTGACGGTTCTGCCTGTAAAAGTAGAGTCCGTGGGCCCCCAAATAGATATCCCGGTATCCCTAGGAAATAAAAAGGCAGTACCATTCTTGGTCGACACGGGGGCAGCCAAAACAGTTGTTGACCAGAACTTTTTAAAACCCTATCAACTCAGTCCATACCATGTCCCAGCCATGGGTTTCACTGGGAAAACAGTGTTTGTCCATGAGTCTGAACCAGTCAAACTAAAAATCTAAGTCAGTACAGTTATCACTCAAATTTTGGTTAAAGATGATCTCCCTGAACCTATTCTGGGAACTGATGTACTCCAAGCGCTCTGGGCCAGTATCTATCTACACCCAGATGGGACTAGTCACATAGACTTTGGAGTCCCAGAAGAAGTTCTCTGCCCAATATGGCTTCTATAACGGTGGCTGAATTTAATCTTCCTGATTGGACAGAATCTGAAAAGAGTCTGCTCAGCCAGGTCTCCGAGAGCGTTTGGGCCATCTCAAAAAAGCGTTTGGGCCATCTCAAATAAATTATTTTCTCAGAGCAGGTGTTCTCATCAAGACTGTGTCCCCGGCAAACACTCACCTATTATAAAAGAAGGCCGTTAAGAGTCCATTCACACAATTTTGCGGAACAGGTGCGGACCCATTCATTTTTAATGGGGCCGGAATGTGCTTTCTGCATCCGCATTTGCGGATCCGCACTTAGTTCCCGGAAAAAAATAGAACATGTCCTATTCTTGTCTGCAATTGCAGACAAGAAAAGGCATTTTCTATGAGAGTGCCGGATATGTGCGGTCCGCAAAATGCGGAACGCACATTGCCGGTGAACACATACGGACGTGTGAATGGACCCTAAGGGTCAGCCAATCACATATCGAATGGTCCATGATCTTCAAGAGGTCAACAAAGTCACAGTCCTACAAACCCCAATAGTGCCCAATCCGCACACTCTGCTGTCCTAAGTTCCATCCACAGCTACCTGTTTCACTGTGATTGACCTGGGAAATGCATTTTTCAGTGTACCTCTACATCCAGATTGTCAGTATCTTTTTGCTTTCACTTTCAAGGGGAACCAGTAGTTATGGACTGTTTTACCCCAGGGGGCCCAGAACTCGCCCACCATGTACAGTCAGGCCCTACAGTCTGTCCTAGCCAACTGGACCCTCCTGGAACTGTGGTCTTATTGCAATATGTCGAAACAGAGACCAGCTGTCAAGCCGCCACTCTGTCACTCCTAATTTTTCTCCAAGAAAATGGGTGTAAAGCTTCTGCAGTTTTGTAAAGACAAAGTGATATTTCTTGGACACTGCCTATCACACGGTGCCCGGCACCTCACCCCCGAACGAAAAGAAGCAGTGAAAAAGATACAAGTGCTCAAAGGAGCACAGAACTTGAGAGTATTTTTGGGTCTTATCTGATACTGACGTCCTTGGATACGGCACGCATCTATGTTAATGCAGCCCATCTATGACTGTTTGTCTTCTGATCCCTTTCATCTTACAGAAGAAGCTGTTAATAACTTTTATACTTTGAAACTGTGCGTACTGTCTGCCCCCGCTCTGGGCATTCCAAAATATGACAAACCTTTCTGTTTGTTTTGTTCTGAAATGCAGGGGCATAGCACTGCTGTACTGACTCAGAAACATGGAGATCGGCAACACCCCATTGCCTACTTTTCTGCTGCCTCGATCCTGTTGCCAGAGGCAGTAGCCTTGCGTCAGGGCAGTAGCAGCAGTGCAAGTCATGATTGAAAAAGCTTCTGAAATTGTTCTGGACTACCCTGTAACTGTTCAAACTCCTCATGACATTCAAGGCATTCTCAAGTGCAACCAAAACATATCTCCATGGCCAGACAAGTGAGACTACAGTGTCCACTCCTCATGCCTGCAAACATCTCATTCAAACGTTGTACTACTCTGAATCCTGCTACTCTGTTACCGATTACTGATTCAGAAATGGGGGAGGGAGGTGTATCAGAACTTTTAACTGATCTTGTTGAACATGACGCTCATGATTGCGTACAATTAATGCAGCAGGAATTGTCTGGTTTTGAACACGTTCATGAAAAAACTTTGAGCATTTTGTAGATGGAAGCAGGTTCATGGGAGAGGATGGCCGGTTCCATACTGGATATGCAGTGGTCACACAGCACGAGGTAGGTACAGCTGAACCACTCCCACCTCATATATCAGCACAAGAGGCAGAGTTGAAGGCACTCACTGAGGCGTGTAAAATGGCCATGGGGAAGAAGGTGAACAACACAGACTCAAGGTATGCTTTTGGAATTGCACATGACTATGGACCTATTTGGCGGGCCAGGGACTTCCTAACATCTGCAGGCCAGCCTATAAAAAATAAAGACTCTGGCACTAGAACTCATGAACTCTCTGTTGTTACCAGAGGAAGTTGCCATCATCAAGGTCAAGGCACACACCAGGCACACCACGGTGGAGGCAAAAGGTAAAGATCGAGCTGACAAAGCGGCCAAACAAGCCGCACTACAGCCCGTAAAGACTGTCCCCACCCTGGTAAAATACTGAAGCCTGAAGACGTGTCTGTAAGTATGCTCCAGAAAATGACTGGTCAAGCCCCTCCTGAGGAAAAAGAACTTTGGGCAAAGCACGGGCCAAGGTTGATGAACAAGGAATCTGGAGAAACAAATAAAGGACTTGTTTACCTCATCCAATGTGTCCTGCTATGGCACAGGAGGCCCATGGGCCTACCCATCTGTCTAAAGGTGTTATGGTATGTGTTGTAAATGTTGGTTGGATTGCACCAGGGTTTTCCACAGTAGCAGCTCGGTTTGTACAAGGGTGCATGTTTTGTGCATTGAATAATCCCGGTCAAGTGGTGAAGACTCCAAGCAAGTACACCCAAGGCCATTTCAGCCATTTCAGAGATTGCAGATAGACTCTATACAGCTACCTAAGGTAGGTGTGTATGAGTTTGTTCTTGTGTGTGTTGATCTCTTTTCAGGATGGCCAGAAGCCTTCCTAGTAGCAAAGGCAAATGCAAAGAATACCACCAATAAATTGGTCAGTGAACTGATATGCAGGTACCGTGTTACTGAAGTCATTGAGTCAGATAGGGGGTCCGATTTCACAGACGAAGTAATGAGGGAGGTCATGCAGGTGCTAGAGGTCACTCAAGCATTTCACACGGCCTACCATCCCCAAAGCAGCGGCCGAGTAGAACGCCTCAACGGCACATTGAAGTTAAAGATCCGAAAGCCATGCAGGAAACCCATAGACCTTGGCCAGAATGCGTGCCCCTCGCCCTATATTCTGTTAGGACCACTCCCAACCGAAAAATAGCACTGTCTCCTTTTGAGATTTTGTTTGGGTGCGCTCCCAGGCTTGGGTTGTACTTCCCCCAGCAGTTACAGATGAACAATAACAATCTCGCTGGGTATGTCCAGGCCCTCACAAAATGGTTTGAACATACTCATGAACAAGTGTTTGCTTCACTTCCAGATCCTGACTCAGTAGAAGGAACTCACAGCTTGCAGCCCAGAGACTGGGTGGTGATAAAGAGGCATGTGAGAAAAAGACTAGATCCAAGATTCGATGGTCCCTTTCAAGTACTGTTGACCACCCGCACCGCTGTAAAGGTTGAAGGAAAACCCAACTGGATAAACACTTTTCACTGCAAGAAAGTCTTGGAACCACAGGATGAAGATCCTCCTGCTGACAGTGGCTCTGACCCTGAGCGTGTCAGCAGTGTTTCGTCCACTGAATGAATGGAACAATGCTTTGATACGGCACCAACTGTTTGAAGGACTGAATGACATTGAAAAATTGAGGGACTGTTGGATCTGTACTCACAGTCCTGCGAGTTCAGCCCGTATGCCCTATTTCGCTGTGCCCCTCAATTTTTCTGAATTGACTGAACTAGCCAACTCTACTATCTTTTTCTCAGGCATGAAGCAGGTTAAGTCTAAAACTAGAGACAGGGAAGAACCCTTACCCATTGCAGGATGGGCTGAGCCCCCCTGGCCCATGGTAATGCAGATGTGGGACAAGCTAGTGGTGGCAACTGATTATTTGGATGATCAGATATGGGAGGTGTTAAGACTCATGAACACCTCTAACATTGTCCAGAACCAGATAATCATTGTCATCAATCAACACACCTTGGTTTTAGACTACCTGACAGCAAAGGAAGGAGGTATGTGTCAGGTTGTAGGACCGGCTTGTTGCCATTATATAGATCCCCAAGGTAACCTACAGGTAAAATCTGGAATAGAAAAGGTAAAAACCATGAGAGACAAGTGGTTACAGGGAAATAGTGCAGACAAAGACTCATGGTGGGGAGACACCTTTTCCTTTCTCCACCCTGCCAACTGGTTCAAAACTTTGGGAGGGTGGTTCATGGGAATTCTTCAAACGATTGTCCAAGTCGCCATAGTTATACTCATAGCATATGTATTACTTAGGCTACTGTTTATGTGCACAAAGTATGTACCAAGAGAAGAGATTATAGAGACTATTGAGAAAATCTTCTGTCCTGCGCCAGCTGCAGAACTGAAGATATCTCAAAATGGGGGATTTGTGAGGGTTGAGAATCTATTTTGTATAAACATGTCCTCCATCTTGTGTATATGGGAGATTTAGGTCAGGTCCTAAATGGAGCTTACAGGGTTAAATAGACAGATAATAATAAAGCTAAAAACAAGTTCAAAAAGTCAGTTTATGTGGGGGGAGGGAGAGAGAGGAATGGAAACCTTCGTATGGTCTGGTATGGTATTATGATCTATATCTTATAACCGCAAATATCATGTTTGTCATGTGATGTTTTTTTTCTGTTTGAAGCATATATTGTTGTGAGCTTGTCTTTGAATAAGTAGAAAATCTGATGCAACTATATCCAATGTTTGTGTCAGTTTCCCGAGCGCTCAGATCCCTTTTAAATTTGGATTCCAACAATCATAGGTGAAGGGATATTTCCCCAACAATGACCGGCTGACATGAGAAGTGGAAGGAGCCAAGGGAACATGCTGATTCCGCAGGCTTGTAGTCTGAGAAAGGAGACCAGGAGACCTAACCTTTAGTCCCAACAGATATCACTTATTAAAAACAGGCAAAATATGGAGAAAAAACTCGTACTATTTAGTACACATCTGCAAATAACACAATATTTTGACTGCAGCTAAATGCATTGTTGCCCATTCCTACCCATGGTGGGCTCTGAATGTTCTTCCCCTCATTCATGTCTTGCTGCTCTTCATACGGACAGGACAAGAGGAGGGCACTCATAATGACCGGTAGACATGAGAGGTGGATAGAGGAGATCCTAGGGTACACACTGATTTGATTCATCAGGCTTGTAATTTGAGAAAGGAGACCGGGAGACCTAGACTACAGCCTCATCAGATATTATTTTCGACACATACTTTATGGTCGTGAAGGAACAGACATTTAAAGTTCTGGAAGAAAACAGATTTCATACATGGATCATATGGACATTATGGAGGGTGTTCTTCACTCAAGAAAGGAGGCGAGAAAGGAGGAATGAAGAGAGCCTTGGGAACACACTGATTTAATCCATCAGGCTTGTAATTTGAGAAAGGAGACCAGGAGACCTAAACTACAGTCTCATGAGATATTGTGTTTGACACATATGGGTCATATGGACATTATGGAGGGTGTCCTTCACTCCAGCTATAGAGCAAGAGCAGTGCGGCCATATACCATGTATAGAAGAGGTCTTCAAAGAGACAGATCAAGTGTAACCTGGGTGGGTGGTCCAAAACAAAACATCTCCTTTAATATTGATATATGCATGTGTCGGGACTTGGTGCCACCTACAACTTTGATATGTGCATAGGCGCAGCTCACAAAAACAAATAGGCAAAAACCCACACAGCCGTAGTAGCCGCAGCCTTTACAGCGCTCACAAATGGATACAAATGAAGAGCCGGCAACACTCGCGCACTGGAACAGATTGTAGGGGCTGTAAATTATTAAAACCCAGATACATCACATTAAGAGGAGCGATGGCGGGAGATGAGCGGTGGGTATCGGGGGAGCAGGCTGGAAGCATTAAATAACCTGCCTTTGTCTTCCTTCTTAACAAAAGGTGCCCTTGTTCATCTTAATTTTCCTTGATTTTCAGCAGTGAGAAGAGGCGCCGGGCGCGTGAAGTTTACCATCTGAATTGCCAAAGAAGAAGCAAATCTTCTGAAAGGCTGAACCGCAGCGGCGAGAACAATAGTCAAGGATCCAGCTTCTTAAAAGCGCAATTTCTTAAAAGCTTTATTACACTAATAGCTGTTAAACATAATTGTCTCAACGTCGATTCTAATAAAAGAAAACTCAACCGAAGCGAGACGTAAAGAGGAAGAAAAAAATAATGTCATCTCGTTTAACTGTCGAATTCACGGGCCCATGGGAGAAAGGAGTGGGGGAAGGTGGAGGAACACGCAAGAGAATGAACCCATCATAGAGAACATGAAGAGGACTTCTAAGACATGGTCAACTACTTCTAGCTGTTGTGAAACTGCAACTCCCAGCGTGCACAGTGGCTCTGAACTCCCATAGAGGTGAATGCAGCGTCTCCCTCTTCTTGTTCAATTGATGGTCCCTGAGATGCCAGAGCGATAACACAGGGGAATCCAGGTGCACCGAATGGATGGTCCCCTCCCACAGTGCACCGAGAACCTTATTAGCATGAACATAAAAAGCAACTCAGGGAATAGAGGTCAGGTTAGGTGTTGGGGCATGGCACCTACATGGCGGTATGCTTACTTTGAAACTGATTTTGGAGGTGACAGACCCCCTTTAAGTGAGGGGATTTAAAGGCGTTGTGTCATCTGAGACAATGGGGGCATATTGCTAGGTTATGCCCCTGTTGTCTGATAGGTGGGGGTCCCACCTCTGGGACCCGCACCTATATATCGAGAATGGAGCAGGCCAAAGTGTTGGCTGGAGGACTCCAGTCCAGCCAACACCAAGTGTAGTGTACGGGGACTGTAATGCCCGTCACTACAAAAGGGTCACTTGTTGTGCTGTCGTGTCCCCTTATTCATGGGGAAGTTGGTATAAGTTAACTTTATAAAATGTAATGTAATGTAATGCTATGTATTTCCCTGTTACTGTGAAACTTGCATGTACAGGCCTGCTAGGGGTGTCATTTCAGCTCTTAGTCACTAGAGGGAGCTAGGGAGCCCTAGTTTATATAAGGCCCAGTTAGGGAAAGGAAAGTCAGTCTAGTCTAAAGCCAGTCTACAGCAGTTGGAGTTTAGACTATGTCAGAGTCAAGTCCAGGCCGGAAGCCTGCAGACCAGGAGAGGGTATTGCAGTCCCTGTAACCGGGTTCCCGATTCAAAGAGAAGGTTCCCCTCCTGAGTTCATCTATGCAGAAGCAGGAACACCTCGAGTTCAGAAGTTTCTAGAGGCTGAGGAAGCAGAGAGAGGGACAGAGGCAAGCTCAGAAAAGCAAGAGGTACTCAAGACAACAGAGGAGGTACTTGATAAAGATAAAGCCAAGGATATACGCCAGAGCTAGGGTATTGGGCCTTGGAGAAGAGTTTATATGTTCCAGGATCAGTCAGGAATAGAGTGCAAGCTGCCTGTACTGCAAGTCCTGTGTTTAACACTCTGAAGTCACCTTGCTATACATATATTGCCTGCATCAACTGTATTGAAAATCAACTGTCTGCAAAGGAACTGCGTTTCCGTTAATGTCCCTATATGATGACTACTAAAGTTTGAGTTCTGCTTTAACATCACGTGGTTCCTCAATTATTCCTGCTATCAGCAAACGGCGTGCCACCGTTTAATTGGCACTGGCGTCACGAACATTTCTCATCATCACCTGCCCTTGCAGAGAGTCAGCCGTCTCAGGTTAGTGTCTATTGCACTACAACACCCAGGAACATTTCTAAACCTAACTTGAGTACGCTGCACAAGCGCTCTCCCCATAGAAGTAAATGGGAGCGCACCGAGCATGACCGCCCCCCGATCCTATTCACGGAAATCAACGGCCCCATAGGAATGGATGTGCAGTGCGCCCTCCACCACTTTTTAGGGCTCCGTTTAGGAGATAGGTGCGGGTCCCACCGATGGGACCCGCACCTATCAGACAATGGGGGCATATCCTAGAGATATGTCCCCATTGTCTGAGATGATACAACCGCTTTAATAAAGCCACCACGGCTAAAGAAGGCTTAGTCTGTTCTTTAAGATCCCTACGTTATAATATAGTATATAGGAGTCTTAAAGGAGCCTAGTTATCATATAGATTCCTTTACAACCTCCCTAATGTATAGGCTCCTTCAAGACCTCTCTATTAGAATATATAGGCCGTTTCCTCGAGGCCATGAAGGAGTTAATCCGATAACTGCGTGCAATTTATGTACATTGTGTATCACTAATAAAATCATGAATTGCACCCTGTAGCATTATTATAGCAGAAGAGATTTATGCCGTGTTCTTGGACGTGCCCAAGGTCGGACGCGGAGCCCATCATCCGGTGCAGATGCCTCCTCTCGGCTAACTAAGGGGTTCAGTCTGCTGCAGAAATTTGAACGGTCCCAATCACAGTCCGATCTCATATGCTGACATTCCTACAGGTTTCCATGGGATGAACATAAATCGTTAGTGTGAACCTTGAATTTTCCATAATAGGCTGATGCTTCTTACTATATTGTACGAGAGGTAAAAGGTCCGCCATCGTCTCATTATCAGAGGTCAAAATTACAATAAAAAGTATTGTATGGCAGGAGGAATGCAAAATAGGATCCACCACTGAAAAAAAAAGTGATGAGAACAGCTCACCCCCTCCTCCCCTTCCCGCCACAGAGCATGCCCACAATACTCACCACAGAGGTTTCTTTAGTCCATGTGGCTGCTGTAAAGCTAATCAAGTCAGGCCGGATGGCTGCACCCATGCACATAACATAAAGAAATGGAATCTGAAAATTAAAATATAGGCGATACATTCCCTTTAAGTAATGGCAGTTATTCCCTTTAAAAGAAAACTCCACTCCTGGCGCCAATATACAGTTTAAATTTACAGAATAAGTTTAGTAACGGCGTAAATCCTTCCCTGTACTTATCTTGTACTGATATTGAACTTTATATACTCTACTCACAAAAAGTTAGGGATATTTTGTTTTCTGGTGAAATTTATGGAAAACGTAAAAAGTTCCGGCTCCAGCGATATTATATCATGAAAGTCGGGCATTTAAGTAGAAGCAGCAATGGTGATTTCTTCATCTGACACAATTTATTGAAACAAAAGCCAACACCAGTGCTGGGTATACCGCCACAGAAATGTCAGTGTCTCAATAACTTGTCCTGTGGCCTGGAGCATCAATTCCAGCTTGACAACGACGTCTCCTGCTGTTCACAAGTCAACTTATCGTCTGCTGAGGCATGGCGTACCTCTCTTCTTGAAGGGCGGCCCTCAGGTCATTGAGGTTCTGAGGTACAGAGTTACGAGCCTCTACACGGCGGCTCAGATGATCCCATAGGTTTTCAATGGGATTCAGGTCTGGAGAAAGTTCAGGCCACTCCATTTGAGGTCCCCCAGCCTCCAGCAGCCGTTTTCTAATGATGGCACCTCGATGATCTGGCGCAATGTTCTCCATGAAGATGACATTAGGCCTGTGTTGTTCATACAGAGGCACAATGACTGGATTAATGATGTTCTTCGAGTAGTCTGGGCTTGTCACTGGACCATTCACACAGTGTAGGGCAGTTCTGTATGGACCAGATACACCTGCCCACACTGACACCACCGCCACCAAAGGCTCATCTGATGACTACAGTGGCTGATGAATAGCGCTCTCCTTGACATCTCCATCGTTGGCAGTCATCATTTCTGCTCATCGTGAATCGAGGCCAACTGGTCTCTCGTCCAGAGTAGATTCTCCATGGCCCATGCAAGACGATGACACCTGTTGTCAGGTTCCCCTTGCAGGTTGTCTAGCATGAAGACCACACTGATGTACACCGTTTCCAATGGTCTGACGTGACACTTAGATGCCTCTCACGTCCCTCAAATGTGCCTGGAGTTGTATGGAATTCATCACCCGGCTCTGCAGGGCATTATTCACAAGGAAGCGGTCATCAGTGTGGGATGTGGCCAAAGGACGTCCACTTCTCTGCCTTTCAGTGACTCTTCCAGTCTCTTTGTATGGGCTCATGCACGCGACCGTTGTTATTTTGCTGTCCGTTTTTCACGGATCAATTGTTTCGTATATGAGTTTTTTTTCCTCTAATTTAAGTCCTTTTCCGTTCCGTTATTCAACAAAACATATCCGTATGGTTTCCGTATGCGATCTGTTTTTTTGTGGATTGGAAATGGAAACAGTAACTTATTAATCACCAAACACGTGAGCGATATGGGCTGGGCATAGCATTTCTACAGTATGGATCCGCAAAAAACGGATGACATAAGGATGTCCGTGTGCGTTCGTTTTTTTTTTTTAGGGACCCATTGACTTGAATTGGGCCTTGGACCGTGATTTGCGGACAATAATAGGACATGCACTACTTTTTTGCGGAACGGAAGTAAGGAAATGGAATGCACACAAAGTACGTTCTGTTGTTTTTGTGGAGCCTTTGAAGTGAATGTTTCACATACGGTCCGCAAAAAAAAGGAACGTAAGCGGAAAGAAAATACGTTCGTGTGCATGAGCCCTATCTCTGATACAACCTGCTGAAGACATTCTGTGACACTCTAAGCTCAGAGGCCACTTGGGTCTGAGAACATCCTGCTTGAAGCCTCGCAATGGCGACATACTGTTGATCACTTGTTAGGCGTCGTCTTGGTCTCATGATGTCAAAATGTGAACAGCATGATGAGGAGGACAGTTTAAATACCAATTCTAATTGAACCAGGAAATTTATTGGACGATTCGTGGATCAAACACCTGATGTGAATTTTGACGTTAAGCTCCTTGTTAGAGAACAGCAAGTTGTGCAAAAAGTACTGAAACATTGAAGAGTTGGACATTTGCATTCAGAAGTTTAGAGAGGGTCACATTAAGTTCCCTGTAAAGGTTAGAGGGCATTTTAGGTTCATCCTGAAATTTTTCCCACAAGTCAAATATCCAGAACTGTTTGTGACTAATGTAATTTCTTCTCCATTCACACCCAAAGGCAAACTAAAAAGTTCCTCGCTGGAATCCGTATTTCATCTTCTGCCAACAGTCATGTGACCCAACAGCTGACCTCTGACATCTGAGCTCCCACAATGCACTGCCCTAATCATCCTGTTGTTGCTAATCATTTCAAGAGAAATTAAGCAAAGGATTTGCAGAGATTTTTAACCCTAAGTGTAGATTTATACCGCCGAGTTTTTTAAAATAGGTGGTATAAATAGCATAGTGGAGTTCCCCTTTAATTCAACTCTAATGTGGACAGATTGTGAATCTTGGTGTAATATACAAGGCAAAATGTGAAAAGTCA
This sequence comes from Bufo bufo, assembly GCF_905171765.1. Classification (NCBI taxonomy): domain Eukaryota; kingdom Metazoa; phylum Chordata; class Amphibia; order Anura; family Bufonidae; genus Bufo; species Bufo bufo. The sequence goes on along the minus strand of NC_053395.1, from coordinate 220,138,947 downwards.
TTTTCTCTCTTTCTTATTATCAACTTTTTGGCTTTTAATAGTAAATAATCTATAAAATTCATCTGTCTGGCGGAGGGGGTGAAATTTGTCATGCAAAGCGCGGGGCAGACGAAGGACAGCGCATCAAAATGGAAATGAGGAGCAGGTAATATTTCCTAATGCAGAGCAGGTCGGTGACATATGAGCTGGGGGATTCCACATGACAGAGCTGTTTGCAAAGCAAAATCGTTCAGCATGGAAGGGATAAGGCGCGTTAAGAGAGACGGGAAGACTTTAGCAATGGGATAGAAGGAGAGGGGAGGGCGGGGGAGGGGGAGGTAATGGGAGCCGAGGTAGTTGGAATTTAAGATGAGAGAAATGGGCTGAATTTTTGCGGTGTGTTCCGAAATATGGAATATAAAACAGCGGGAAGGTGAAGAGTGACCTTGGGCACCTGGCTCGGCGTCTGCCATCTAAAAGGGGTATTCGTATCTGGGACACTGATGGCCTATCGCTAGGATAATCTTATAGGTGCGGCTCCAATGTCTGGGACCCGCAAGGTGAACGGAGAGCACAGCGCATTCACAGCCACCCTATGGGAATTCCAAAAACAGCCGAGTGAGCACTGGCTCAGCGTTTTTCAGTCCCATAGCTTTGAATAGAGAGGTGGCCGCGCTTGCATGGTGCGCTCTCCATTCACCGCTATGGGGCTTCCCAAAGTAGCTGAGTGCACTTGCTCAGCTATTTTCAGAGCTCCCATAGAAATGAATGGGGAACATGCACTTCAGGAACCCTGTTCTCTATACAGGAGCAAGTCCCCGAGGTGGGATCCTCACCTATATGACATTGATTGCATTTTGCAATCAAGATGCGCCAACCCCTTTAATGATTGGTCATCGCACTTTAAAGGGCATCAACGTCTTTTGCAAGTAATTCATTGCTATAATGCACCTAAAATAAAACATGAAGCAAATTTCCGAATAGTCTTAATTATAAATCTCCTACCAGTCTGTCTATACAGCTCCTATGCAAAGCAGTCTCCATGGTAACAGACTACAAATAAACCCTGTGTAGTCTGATTCTGCAGACCTACTCCCTTCCATCTGCCCCCCCACTCTTGGTTACATACATTTGTTTTAGTTTTTCTTTTTTGTGTTGGTTTTGTAACAGTTTTTATGGTATTTTTGGAGCTTATTTATTTCCTTATATTTAAAGGGGTTTTGCAGGACTTCCCTTACTCGTCAGTATCAGATCAGTGGGGAGTCGGATGAGACAACCCTGTTAGCTGATTGTAAGGACTGCAACGCCAAAACAATGAAGGGGGGGGGGGGAACCCAGTACCGCTCATGGCCACTACAAAATGTACAGCGCTGTGCCTGATCCATAGCGCTGCAGTGATGAAAGTGGGATCAGATATAGTGACCTATTCTAAGGAATAACCCCGATCACAGGCCCTGTGGTAGCTTGGACTCGAGTTCCGAGGGCTTTGCTGTGTACGGGCCTATTAAGGCAGATTTCTAAGCCCAGGGTCGGTATACTGCTATATAAGTGTCTTGGTATATTGTAATAAGAAAAGAGTGTAAAATGAGACGAAAGAATAAAAAGTTAAAAATATAGATAAATAAAATAAAATATTGTGTAACAGATTGTTACATTGTTACAAGAAAAATCTAATGTTTTAAATACTTTTTCTTTAAATAAACACATACAGGAATAAAACCTCCACATATTAGGTATCCACAAAACCATCACTACATGTCCAGTCAACAATGTGAAAAAATCTACCCATTATCTATCTATCTATCTATCTATCTATCTATCTATCTATCTATCTATCTATCTCATATCTATCTATCTATCTATCTATCTATTATCTATTATCTATCTAATATCTATCTATCTATCTATTATCTATTATCTATCTATCTATCTATCTATCTATCTATCTATTATCTATCTATCATCTATCTATCTATCTATCTATCTATTTCTCTATCTATCTATCTATCTATCTATCTATCTATCTATTTCTCTATCTATCTATCTATCTATCTATCTATTATCTATTATCTATCTATCTATCTCATATCTATCTATCTATCTATTATCTATCTATTATCTATCTCATATCTATCTATCTATTATCTATCTATCTATCTATTATCTATCTATCGAAATAGTAGGGTTAGAAACGGCAAGAAAACAAGACCCCATATTAATGCATTGATGAAAAATAAAGAATCATTAGCTGAAAAATATGAAAAAATTTTGGGGTCCTAAATGGCCAGTCTTCAAGGGGTTAATGAGGTATGTATCTGGGGAAGTGGTCAAATGACATGAATGATTTGCTCTCCCGTTCCAGTGTGCGGCAAGACTTGAAATGTTTCCGATCCCGCAGGTGAAGCTGGAAATATAAATGCTATATATCATAGGAATGTCTATCCCCAGTGCAGGGAACTCCGCTGATGGCGGCCATGTCTAATCAGTCCTCTTCTCAGGAGCTGTCATCCAAGGAGGGTGAAAACGATGCAAGTGGCGTGATAAATTTAACCGAAAGACAAATTAAAAACCGCTCTTTTACCATCATTTTCCTGGCGGCGCAGACAGTCGGCGAGCCTGATATACGGCGCTCTTGGTGACAGTAAAAGGACGTTGAGCATATGTTTATGTGAGGGAATCACGGCTTGTTGTGTACATTTCAGGAGGAAGACAGGATGGAAAATTCCGCTATGGATTTTCTACCGTTACCACAGTATAAATCACCGCCACCGGTGAAGTCCATTTGAAGAAGATAATAAATGCTGGACCTTGGGGGCGCCACTGAGCGGACCCCTCTGAGGACGACATGAGGAGCCAGTGGATTTTTCCCGGTAACATCTTGACAGGGGTCGTCCACCTGAGGGGAGAAAAATTAGAAAGTTCTGGTGGGACATTTACCGCAGGTCCCATCAGGCGGCATTAATAATCCTATCAGCAGTTTATTGCCCCGAGAGGTGCACGGAAATCCACCGCCGCAGCGGAAAGGAGGGGCTCCTGCGAGATCCCAGGCGGACATGTTAGCCCGGGTTCACATCACGTTTTTACCATCCACTTAACGTATACATTAAACGGATGCCTCAGACTGATGGCGGACAGTGGCATCTGTTCACCATAGAACTCAATTTTTCAAAAATGTATATGTTTTTTACTGGCCTCTGCCGGATACAACAGCGGGCGAGCTGCACTTTTGTATCCTTTTTTTTAAATTACAACGTATCCGTTAAACCGATGCCAAAAACGTGATGTGAACCCACCCTTACTGCCCAGGGCCGATAGACACGCAATGTATGGTCTGCCACTGGGAAGACTGGTGATTGATATAGTGGGGTCTGCACAGGACAACTACTACTCTCAGCATGGCGCTCTGCGTCCAGGAGAAATCATACGGCGTCTATGCAGACATGATCACATGAAAAAAATATAGATAGATAGATGGACAGATAGATAGATAGATAGATAATAGATATGAGATAGATAGATAGATAATAGATAGATAGATAGATAGGAGATAGATAGATAGATAGATAGATAGATAGATAATAGATAGATAGATAGATAATAGATAGATAGATATGAGATAGATAGATAGATAGATAGATAATAGATAATAGATAGATAGATAGATAATAGATAGATAGGAGATAGATAGATAGATATATGAGTTAGATAGATAGATAGATAGATAGATAGATAGATAGATAGATATGAGATAGATAGATAGATAGATAGATAGATAGATAGATGATAGATATGAGATAGATAGATAGATAGATAGATAGATAGATAGATAGATAGATAGATAGATAATAGATAGATAGATAGATAGATATGAGATAGATAGATAGATAGATAGATAGATATTAGATAGATAGATAGATAGATAATAGATAGATAGATAGATAGATAGATATGAGATAGATAGATAGAGAGATAGATAGATAGATAGATAGATAGATAGATAGATAGATAGATAGATGATAGATATGAGATAGATAGATAGATAGATAGATAGATAGATAGATAGATAGATAGATAGATAATAGATAGATATGAGATAGATAGATATGAGATAGATAGATATGAGATAGATAGATAGATAGATAGATAGATAGATAGATAGATAGATGATAGATATGAGATAGATAGATAGATAGATAGATATGAGATAGATAGATAGATAATAGATAGATAGATATGAGATAGATAGATAGATAGATAGATAGATAGATAAATAGATAGATAGATATGAGATAGATAGATATGAGATAGATAGATAGATAGATAGATAGATAGATAGATAGATAGATGATAGATATGAGATAGATAGATAGATGATAGATAGATAGATAATAGATAGATAGATAGATAGATAGATAGATAGATAGATAATAGATAGATAGATAGATAGATAGATAGATAGATATGAGATAGATAGATGATAGATATGAGATAGATAGATAGATAGATAGATAGATAGATAGATAGATAGATAGATAGATAGATAGATAGATAGATAGATAATAGATAGATAGATAGATATATGAGTTAGATAGATATGAGATAGATAAATAGATAGATATGAGATAGATAGATAGATAGATAGATAGGAGATAGATAGATAGATAGGAGATAGATAGATAATAGATAGATAGATAGATAGATAGATAGATATAGGACCGCAGCTCATTTCCTGCTGCGGTGCCCCAAATACTCAGCAGTGAGGGAGACTGACTGATCTCTGCCCAGACTTCACCTCCATGGACTCTCCATACTGCTGGGGGAAGAGGAGAACACAGCGGACATAGCAGCACAATATATAACTGCCTGCCATAGACTGAGAGGAGCCTGATATACCATGGACTCCTATACCCCACCCTGAATGTGTCCCCATCCCCCAACCCTACCCAATTATTTCCCACTTGCTTTGGCAATGCTAAAATGTATTTAGTCCTGCCAATAAAGCTTATTTGATTTGATTTGATTTGATAGATAGATAGATAGATAGATAGATAGATAGATATGAGATAGATAGATAGATAGATAGACAGATAGATAGATATGAGATAGATAGATAGATAATAGATAATAGATAGATAGATAGATAGATAGATAGAGATAGATAGATAGATAGATAGATAGATAGATAGATAGATAGATAGATATGATCATAAGGCAGTTTATCACCGGATACATCACATTGTTCCATCATTTACCCGGATATTTGTTGGGTTTATTTCGTGCAGTTTATCAATTGCTAATTTTTCATCATTCCACAGCAGGACACAATAAGCACACGTAGATGTAGCAGAGCTGTGCGCCAGGTCCCTTCACACAGGGACACAGAAACAAGTACAGAAATACTGACAGTGAATACTACCGCTCCTGGTGATGATGATTGACAATGATAGTTGATGATGATGATAAAGAGGAAAATCAGAATGATGATTTATGTAAGTAGTGCGCATTTTTCCATCAGCTGCAATCCTGCAACAGGTGTTCAGTTTCCCTGCAGCGCCACATCAGGAGACATGAGGAATTACACATGGAAATCAATGAGCTGTGTAATGCATGGCGGTGATGGGTCCTCCAGGCGAAAAATGTTTTATTTTCTGCTCTCCATTGTAACATCTAAGGATTCTGAATAGGAGACCCCCCCCCCCCCCCCCATTAAAGCTACTCATACACCTAACATTTCTGTCCTCTGACACATATCAGTTCCTACTGCACTATGTACTCTACAGGCACACTCGGTTCTGCTGAGCATGCATGTGTAGGGAGAGGTAAATAAGGAGCTGCCAGGCGCCTCTCTTGAGAACAGAGTATCTGATATGTTGGAATTCAGCATGTCCGATCCTACTTTTCTCCATCATTTCTCCAATGAAAGAAGGTCGGGGCCCCCCCCTAAATATTAGATACCAATCCCTCTGAAATCAGCAGGTTCAGTCGCCTGTCATCTAATATGTTTGATCACCTTAACTGGGGGTTCTCCCCCCACAATCAGAGCAGAGATCTGTACAGTATCATTTCCATGCAGATACTTTGTATACAGCTGTGATTAAGGTAGAGATTCTCCTTCCACTGATGGCCCCCACTTCCTTGGACTTTCTTTTTGCTATCTCTCCTTCATTTTCTCCTCTCCTCCTTCTATCTCTTCCACATTCTCATTCCACCCTGTAAGGAGGGGGCAGGAATAAATCTGCCATAGCAGCCGGAGAGCTGCGGCGCACGTTTTACCGCTGACATTATTTAAAGGAGCACACTGGGGAAATCAGCCAAGAGCCTCTGATAAAGTGACCTGTTATTTATATTATGGCGATACATTTAGTTACACAATGGACAGAGAGGAAAGGAAAGAAATCAGGGCGCAGGGCAGAGGGTCTTCGTGCTGCTGACCCCACTGTGTTCTCTCCTGTACATTTCCTCTACTGTACAGACACTGCAGGAATAATACATATGAATCTCAATTACAAACGCAGCCGACTAATAGTACCCAGAATATACCGACCAAATACAGAGTCCAGTGGACAACACCAGACATGAAATATTCCTATTTGCCAATAATTTAGGGAAGCACTAAATAGTAGTTATATTCTTGTACATAGGAAGCAGTATTATAGTAGTTATATTCTTGTACATAGGAGCAGTATTATAGTAGTTATATTCTTGTACATAGGAGCAGTATTATAGTAGTTATATTCTTGTACATAGGAAGCAGTATTATAGTAGTTATATTCTTGTACATAGGAGGCAGTATTATAGTAGTTATATTCTTGTACATAGGAGGCAGTATTATAGTAGTTATATTCCTGTACATAGGAGGCAGTATTATAGTAGTTATATTCTTGTACATAGGAGGCAGTATTATAGTAGTTATATTCTTGTACATAGGAGGCAGTATTATAGTAGTTATATTCTTGTACATAGGAGGCAGTATTATAGTAGTTATATTCTTGTACATAGGAGCAGTATTATAGTAGTTATATTCTTGTACACAGTAGCAGTATTATAGTAGTTATATTCTTGTAAATAGGAGCAGTATTATAGTAGTTATATTCTTGTACATAGGAGCAGTATTATAGTAGTTATATTATTGCACTTCGGAGCAGTATTATAGTAGTTATATTCTTGTACATAGGAGGCAGTATTATAGTAGTTATATCCATGTACATAGGAGGCAGTATTATAGTAGTTATATTCTTGTACATATGAGCAGTATTATAGTAGTTATACTCTTGTACATAGGAGCAGTATTATAGTAGTTATATTCTTGTACATAGGAGCAGTATTATAGTAGTTATATTCTTGTACATAGGAGCAGTATTATAGTAGTTATATTCTTGTACATAGGAAGCAGTATTATAGTAGTTATATTCTTGTACATAGGAGGCAGTATTATAGTAGTTATATTCTTGTACATAGGAGGCAGTATTATAGTAGTTATATTCCTGTACATAGGAGGCAGTATTATAGTAGTTATATTCTTGTACATAGGAGGCAGTATTATAGTAGTTATATTCTTGTACATAGGAGGCAGTATTATAGTAGTTATATTCTTGTACATAGGAGGCAGTATTATAGTAGTTATATTCTTGTACATAGGAGCAGTATTATAGTAGTTATATTCTTGTACACAGTAGCAGTATTATAGTAGTTATATTCTTGTAAATAGGAGCAGTATTATAGTAGTTATATTCTTGTACATAGGAGCAGTATTATAGTAGTTATATTATTGCACTTCGGAGCAGTATTATAGTAGTTATATTCTTGTACATAGGAGCAGTATTATAGTAGTTATATTCTTGTACATAGGAGGCAGTATTATAGTAGTTATATCCATGTACATAGGAGGCAGTATTATAGTAGTTATATTCTTGTACATATGAGCAGTATTATAGTAGTTATACTCTTGTACATAGGAGCAGTATTATAGTAGTTATATTCTTGTACATAGGAGCAGTATTATAGTAGTTATATTCTTGTACATAGGAGCAGTATTATAGTAGTTATATTCTTGTACATAGGAGCAGTATTATAGTAGTTATATTCTTGTACATAGGAAGCAGTATTATAGTAGTTATATTCTTGTACATAGGAGGCAGTATTATAGTAGTTATATTCTTGTACATAGGAGGCAGTATTATAGTAGTTATATTCCTGTACATAGGAGGCAGTATTATAGTAGTTATATTCTTGTACATAGGAGGCAGTATTATAGTAGTTATATTCTTGTACATAGGAGGCAGTATTATAGTAGTTATATTCTTGTACATAGGAGGCAGTATTATAGTAGTTATATTCTTGTACATAGGAGCAGTATTATAGTAGTTATATTCTTGTACACAGTAGCAGTATTATAGTAGTTATATTCTTGTAAATAGGAGCAGTATTATAGTAGTTATATTCTTGTACATAGGAGCAGTATTATAGTAGTTATATTATTGCACTTCGGAGCAGTATTATAGTAGTTATATTCTTGTACATAGGAGCAGTATTATAGTAGTTATATTCTTGTACATAGGAGGCAGTATTATAGTAGTTATATCCATGTACATAGGAGGCAGTATTATAGTAGTTATATTCTTGTACATATGAGCAGTATTATAGTAGTTATACTCTTGTACATAGGAGCAGTATTATAGTAGTTATATTCTTGTACATAGGAGCAGTATTATAGTAGTTATATTCTTGTACATAGGAGCAGTATTATAGTAGTTATATTCTTGTACATAGGAGCAGTATTATAGTAGTTATATTCTTGTACATAGGAGGCAGTATTATGGTAGTTATATTCTTGCACATAGGAGCAGTATTATAGTAGTTATACTCTTGTACATAGGAGCAGTATTATAGTAGTTATACTCTTGTACATAGGAGCAGTATTATAGTAGTTATACTCTTGTACATAGGAGCAGTATTATAGTAGTTATACTCTTGTACATAGGAGCAGTATTATAGTAGTTATACTCTTGTACATAGGAGCAGTATTATAGTAGTTATACTCTTGTACATAGGAGCAGTATTATAGTAGTTATACTCTTGTACATAGGAGCAGTATTATAGTAGTTATATTCCTGTACATAGGAGCAGTATTATAGTAGTTATATTCTTGTACATAGGAGCAGTATTATAGTAGTTATATTCTTGTACATAGGAGAAGTATTATAGTAGATATATTCTTGTACATAGGAGCAGTATTATAGTAGTTATATTCTTGTACATAGGAGCAGTATTATAGTAGTTATATTCCTGTACATAGGAGGCAGTATTATAGTAGTTATATTCTTGTACATAGGAAGCAGTATTATAGTAGTTATATTCTTGTACATAGGAGGCAGTATTATAGTAGTTAGATTCTTGTACACAGGAGGCAGTATTATAGTAGTTATATTCTTGTACATAGGAGAAGTATTATAGTAGTTATATTCTTGTACATAGGAGGCAGTATTATAGTAGTTATATTCTTGTACATAGGAGAAGTATTATAGTAGTTATATTCTTGTACATAGGAGGCAGTATTATAGTAGTTATATTCTTGTACATAGGAGGCAGTATTATAGTAGTTATATTCTTGTACATAGGAGGCAGTATTATAGTAGTTATATTCTTGTACATAGGAGCGGTATTATAGTAGTTATATTCTTGTACATAGGAGGCAGTATTATAGTAGTTATATTCTTGTACATAGGAGCAGTATTATAGTAGTTATATTCTTGTACATAGGATGCAGTATTATAGTAGTTATATTCTTGTACATAGTAGCAGTATTATAGTAGTTATATTCTTGTACATAGGAGCAGTATTATAGTAGTTATATTCTTGTACAAAGGAGGCAGTATTATAGTAGTTATATTCTTGTACATAGGAGCAGTATTATAGTAGTTATATTCTTGTACACAGGAGGCAGTATTATAGTAGTTATATTCTGTACATAGGAGGCAGTATTATAGTAGTTATATTCTTGTACACAGGAGGCAGTATTATAGTAGTTATATTCTTGTACACAGGAGGCAGTATTATAGTAGTTATATTCTGTACATAGGAGCAGTATTATAGTAGCTATATTCTTGTACATAGGAGCAGTATTATAGTAGTTATATTCTTGTACATAGGAGCAGTATTATAGTAGTTATACTCTTGTACATAGGAGGCAGTATTATAGTAGTTATATTCTTGTACATAGGAGCAGTATTATAGTAGTTATATTCTTGTACATAGGAGGCAGTATTATAGTAGTTATATTCTTGTACACAGGAGGCAGTATTATAGTAGTTATATTCTGTACATAGGAGCAGTATTATAGTAGTTATATTCTAGTACATAGGAGCAGTATTATAGTAGTTATATTCTTAACCATATTTTATTGAGGTAAGAAAACAAGGCCACATGCCCACACAAGACATCAGTATCATAGCATTAAGAGTCACAATAGTTATCCAGCATACCAGTCATGTGTAGACAATACCAGCGATTATCATCTTCATCAAAAACATACATCAAAAAGAAACAAAAAGAGGAAAAAGGGGGAAGGGAGAGACAATAGGTTAGGTGGGGGAAGGGATCAGAGAAGTGAGGGGATCCTGCTCTATCATGTGAAATTCCTGTGTGATTTCCACGGGGACCATAACTTTAGAAAACAGTGGCGAGAGTTTGTTTCCCAATGCGCCAATTCCTCAAAGCGGTAGATTTGATCTACCTTGTCCGTCCACATATCTAGATTTGGAGGGGAATCAGTTTTCCACAAAAGGGGACTAGTAATCTCGCAGCTGTGATCAGCATTGTAGGGAGATTATTCTTAGCAGGGGTTATCGTGCTATTAGGGCACCACAGTAGGATAAGTTTGGCATCTAATACGACTTTAGTTTTGCAAACGCTATTAATCATTGATTCTATCAATTTCCAGAACGGTTGAATCTTATGGCAGAGCCACCAGATGTGTGATAATGAACCGGTTTCTATGCCACATCTCCAGCACACCTCGGGTACCTCAGGATTAAGTTTGTGCAAGAATTCAGGAGTTTTGTACCATCTACTTAGCAGCTCAAAAGAATTCTCCTGAATTCTTACACTGCGACTGAAGCCATGAGAGTGAGCTAAAACAAAGGCCCTCTCTGGTTCCGTCAGGGTCATAGAAAGCTCTCGCTCCCATGAAGTCACATAACCGAGCTCTGGAGGTAAAGAGGAAAGTATTTCTTTATACATCTGGGATAATGGCCTAAGAGGAGGCCTAAGAGGAGGCCTAGGGGCCAGGACTTTCCTCTCAAGCCAGGAAGGGGAGCTATTACTAGCAAAGTTCCCTACGCATAACTTGGTATCTCTCTTAAAATCTGCCAAGTGGAAAAAAGGAGCTGACTTGATTTCGGGGCGATCCATTATTAAATCCCATTGCAAACTACCATCTGGGAGAAGGACATCCCGCAGGGACAAACCAGCGAGCCTAGACCAAATCCCAGAGGGGTTTGACACAGAAGGATGAATATAGCTCTGTAATAGTTTAAGAGGCATACAGGGATTAGGAAAGCCAAACTGCTGGGATTTGACCATTTTAGACCATTCTACTAGCATTCCTTTCCAAACCGGGGAGGAGGCGTAGTGATTGGCTGAGAAGGGCCTAACACCCCATAGAGTGAGCTGATCTTGGCTGGTGAGTAGTACAGATTCGAGCCGTGAGCAAAGGGAGCTAGATTTACATGTCAGGGTGGATACACATCTACATAACTGAACAGCAGTGTAATATGACTTTACATCAGGCATCCCAAAGCCTCCAAACTTCTTATCTCTTGTAAGGACAGAATAGGCAATGCGTGGAGACTTGCCATTCCAGAGAAAGCGCGTGAACACTCGGCGGACCTCTGAGAAGTATGAGTTTGGCAACCATATGGGGATGGCTTGCAGCAAATAAAGAAATTTGGGGAGAATGAAAGTTTTCAGATAGTTTTTCCTCCCTATCCATGAAACAAAAGGGAGTTTCAGATTTTGTAAGTGGGTGCGAACCTCTTGCAGGAGTGGAGCATAGTTAAGGGAGGCTAGGTCCTGAATATTGGCCGAAACATGTGTTCCCAAAAACGTAATGTCTCTGGAGGCCCAGGTAAATGGAGTGGTGCGTTTTAGACTATTGACTACAGATTGGGGGCATGAAATATTAAGTGCCATGGATTTCCCATAATTTATTTTGAAGTTGGATACAAATCCAAAATCCTCAAAAGTATTCAACAACTTGGGCAAGGCTTCCGCAGGGTTAGAGGTCATGACTAAAAGGTCATCCGCGAATGCTGCAGTAACATGGGTTTGTGGGCCAATCTGAAGGCCTCTGATAACAGGGTCCGACCTAATTTTACACAAAAGGGTCTCCATGACCAGTACAAATAGTGCCGGGGAGAGGGGGCACCCCTGTCTTGTCCCGTTGGTGATGTGAAATGGTGGAGACAATGCTCCATTGACTTTGACCATGGCAGAGGGGGCCGAATAAAGGGTGTTGACAGCACTAATAAACCGGTCCGGGAGGCCAAACTTCGACAGGGTCCGCGACATAAAGAGCCAGCTGACCCTGTCGAAGGCTTTTTCCGCATCCGTGCCCACCAGGACTAAAGGCTGAGAGGATCTCTTAGCCCAATTCACAAGATGTAGAAGCCGCACCATGTTCTCCGACCCCTGTCTGCCATGGACAAAACCTACTTGTTCCTCATGTACAATGTCGGGAAGAACATCCTGAAGCCTGGTAGCCAGAATTTTCGCCCACCACTTCACATCATTATTAAGTAAAGATATTGGCCTATAGTTACTGCAGCATGTTGGATCTTTGTTTTCCTTATGGAGGACAGTAATGTGCGCCAATAAGGAATGAGGAGCGAGAGAACCCCCTGTCAGAAGGTAGTTGCACAAGTTCCTGAAACGTGGGATTAACACATCCTGAAAGGCTTTATAGTATGCAATGGAAAATCCATCAGGGCCGGGGCTTTTGCCCGATGGGATAGACATAAGGACCTTGCGAACCTCTGAATCTGAAATAGGCTTAGTCAGGAGGGAAGTTTTTAATGGGGATACAGAGGGAAGGTCTAGAGACTGCAAGAATTTATCAGTAGCCTCGGATAAATCTCCAGGGGTAGTCCCATTAGGGGGTGGCAAATTATATAAGGCCTCATAGAAGGCACAAAATGCCTTAGCGACATCTGGGGTGGACTTATGTATTTTGCCCTTGGAGTCTTTAATAGAGGAAACAAAGGAGTCAGAAAACTGCTTCTTAGCAATTGCCGACATCAGTCTGTTTCCTCTATCCCCATGTGCATAGGCCTTGAATCGGGAACGAAGTACCAACTTTGCTGAGGTGACATTCAATACATTTTTTAGTTTTGTTCTGGCTTCAGTTAGTTCTGCTAGGATGCTTATAGCCCGAGATTCCTTGTGGGAAGATTCTAGACGGGTTATGGTCGCCAATAAGGCGTCCAGGGCTAGTGTCCTTTGTTTTTTCACAAAAGCTCCCAAAGCGATAAGTTCCCCCCTGAGGACCACCTTATGGGATTTCCATAATATAGAAGGAGAAGGAGGCGACTCTGGGGTATCATTAAGCGCGAAAAATTCAGATATTGAGGCCTTAATTTTATCTGCATGTCTAGGGTCTAGAATCAGGGTATCATTGAGACGCCACAAGCGCTCCCTTCTCTGTGGTCCAAACAGGGAAAAATTAACAATGACAGGGGCATGGTCGGATAATGTTATGTTACCTATCCGGGCTCCAGAGACATTACGCACATGTGAACTAGACAGGAAAATGTAATCCAATCTGTGGAAAGATAGTTTGGCATGTGAGTAAAAAGTATAATCTCGGCCATTGGGGTTTAGGGCCCGCCAGATATCTAATACTTTAAGTTTCCTCAGGGAAATTTTTAGTCTTTTCAAGAGCCTGTAAGATACAAAAGGTCTGCCCGCCGAGGTGTCCACCGCTGGCTCCAGGGCAACATTGAAGTCGCCCCCCAAAACTAGTAAGGGTCTGAACGAGCCATGGTACTTGGCCTTTATTGGGAGCGTACAAGTTAGCAAAGGTCACTGGAGATTCGCCCAGTAAACCCTTTACAAAGATGTACCTGCCCTCTGGGTCTGCTGAGATAGCTGAGTGCTTAAAGGGGAGGCATTTATGCACAGCTATACTAACCCCTCTACTGGCGGAGTCATGAGTACTGTGAAACCACTGAACAAATTTCTTGGGGGGAAGTTTAGGAACTTTGCCCGTTCTGAAATGGGTCTCTTGCAAAAAGGCCACAGAGACCTTATCTTTCAGAAGGAGAGATAGAGTTTGAGACCTTTTACATGGCTCGTTCAGCCCGTGCGCGTTTAGTGAGGCGACCACTATAGAAGACATTTCTGAATACATTCAGGTGAGTAAATGCATAATACATCCATGGAAGTATGGAAGAGCACACATATGACATGAGCAGGAGAAGGGAAAAAGGGTAAGGGAAGCACAAAAGAACAAAAAATGAGTAAGAGAACATTAAACATGTCCAGATGACAAGTGAGTAACTCAGACAAGACACCCGTCCGAGGAGGGGTTGGTACTCTACCTATCACCAGCCAAGACAGGATTGGACTGGCGAGGGGGCAAGTAAAGCACCTATGGTCTGAACAAAAGAGACCAAAAACAAAAGATGTGTCCAGCATCTTAATCTATCCGGACATCGCCCTGCATTGAGGAACAGAATGCTATGTCCTAGAGGTAGCGTCCCGTAGCAGCAATGACACGGCACAAGGCCATTAAAACATAACATTGAGCCCAATAGGCCACAAAAATAAAACACTAAAAATGTAGAAAACATTGAAAATGTATGAAAGCCATGCCCGCCTTCAATAACCTGTATAACATATAGGTGAGCATCAGTCATCTCCTATTCTGGGGAGGTAGAAATATCAGCAAGGTATGCTTACAAACACCTCTAATCAGGTGGGATCCCTTTCCATCCTGCTGCGTCCCGAACGGTCCGACTTGCCCGCAGACGCTGTTTGCCAAGCGGTAACACGAGGTGGTATGGGAAGGGCGCCATCTTGGTCAGCCGGTAACCATGAGGGGATTTCCATCGGAGGAACGTCCAGGGACCGCCAGACAGATTCCAGGTCAGCAGGTGAACGCACGGTGAGTAGCTTACCATTCCTGGAAATCGCCAACCCAAAAGGGTATAGCCAGCGGAATGGGGTCGAGGTTTTCCTCAGGATATCCAGGAGAGGCCTGAGGAGGCGTCGCTTGGCCAGGGTGGATGGCGCGATGTCCTGGAACATCTGGATCGGGGTATT
Source organism: Bufo bufo (assembly GCF_905171765.1). NCBI lineage: Eukaryota > Metazoa > Chordata > Amphibia > Anura > Bufonidae > Bufo > Bufo bufo. The sequence goes on along the minus strand of NC_053395.1, from coordinate 220,123,650 downwards.
TTCGTATTCCAGTACCTAATTCTCTTTGGCTTTTGAGGATGGCTGCGGTATCAACGTAACTTAATAAGCCACAGATTACATCACGTGGCGGTTCTTGCGGTTTGGCCTAGGGCGCAGCGCCCTGTGTATGCGCTCCACCACGATTCCCGCCGCTCTGTCAGGGTCCAGCAGCTTAGAGAACAATTCACGTGCCACTGTCGGTAAGGCCTCCGCTGCAAACGACTCAGGTAGGCCGCGGATGCGGATATTGCGCCGGCGGCTACGATTTTCTTGGTCTTCCAATTTCAGGAAGGCATCATTTAGCAAGGCCTTGTGAGACGCCAGCACCTCCGACGCTTTACTTTCGTAGGCCATGATGGCCTCCTGAGTGGCCTCTAGCGCAACCACCCTCTGCCCAAGATGCTTCATGTCGTCCTTGATATCAGACAGGTCTTGTTTCAGGGGCGAGAGGGCAGATTCAAGGACCCGGCGCAGGGTTCGCTCTGAGAGAGGTGGGTCTCTGGGTCTCTTGTCCGAGACATCGGAGCCGCTGCCTGCGTCTGATAATTCCCCGGCGTCAGAGTCCTGTGCAGCAGACGTCGCCATATTGGGGCCTTTCTGCGCCGTGAACCTTGACGTTTTCCGGAGAAACTTCTCCATCTCTGGCTGTTTGGAGCGCAGTGGGGTGGACTCTGAGCTTCCTCTGTTCTTTTCTCTGCCAGGTTTCCCCATAATCAAGCAAATTATGAGCTTATATAGGGCAAATGAGCCGGAATGCTGGAGGAGCTCAAGCTCGTGCGGCCATTCAGCAGCGTGGCTAGGCTCCGCTATATAGTAGTTATATTCTTGTACATAGGAGCAGTATTATAGTAGTTATATTCTTGTACATAGGAGCAGTATTATAGTAGTTATATTCTTGTACATAGGAGCAGTATTATAGTAGTTATATTCTTGTACATAGGAGCAGTACTATAGTAGTTATATTCTTGTACATAGGAGCAGTATTATAGTAGTTATATTCTTGTACATAGGAGCAGTATTATAGTAGTTATATTCTTGTACATAGGAGGCAGTATTATAGTAGATATATTCTTGTACATAGGAGCAGTATTATAGTAGTTCTATTCTTGTACATAGGAGCAGTATTATAGTAGTTATATTCTTGTACATAAGAGCAGTATTATAGTAGTTATACTCTTGTACATAGGAGCAGTATTATAGTAGTTATTTTCTTGCACATAAGAGGCAGTATTATAGTAGTTATATTCTTGTACATAGGAGCAGTATTATAGTAGTTATATTCTAGTACATAGGAGCAGTATTATAGTAGTTATATTCTAGTACATAAGAGCAGTATTATAGTAGTTATATTCTTGTACATAGGAGAAGTATTATAGTAGTTATTTTCCTGTACATAGGAGCAGTATTATAATAGTTATATTCTTGCACATAGGAGGCAGTATTATAGTAGTTATACTCTTGTACATAGGAGCAGTATTATAGTAGTTATACTCTTGTACATAGGAGCAGTATTATAGTAGTTATATTCTTGTACATAGGAGCAGTACTATAGTAGTTATATTCTTGTACATAGGAGGCAGTATTATAGTAGTTATATTCTTGTACATAGGAGCTGTATTATAGTAGTTATATTCTTGTACATAAGAGGCAGTATTATAGCAGTTATATTCTTGTACATAGGAGCAGTATTATAGCAGTTATATTCTTGTACATAGGAGCAGTATTATAGTAGTTATATTCTTGTACACAGGAGGCAGTATTATAGTAGTTATATTCTTGTACACAGGAGGCAGTATTATAGTAGTTATATTCTTGTACATAGGAGCAGTATAATAGTAGTTATATTCTTGTACATAGGAGGCAGTATTATAGTAGTTATATTCTTGTACATAGGAGCAGTATTATAGTAGTTATATTCTTGTACATAGTAGCAGTATTATAGTAGTTATATTATTGTACATAAGAGGCAGTATTATAGTAGTTATATTCTTGTACATAGGAGCAGTATTATAGTAGTTATATTCCTGTACATAGGAGGCAGTATTATAGTAGTTATATTCTTGTACATAGGATCAGTATTATAGTAGTTATATTCTTGTACATAGGAGGCAGTATTATAGTAGTTATATTTTTGTATATAAGTGGCACTACTATAGTAAGTTATATTGTTGTATATAGGTGGCAGTATTATAGTAGTTAGTGTGAGTAGATTTATTATAATTTATCAGGTCTTTAAATAAAATAAAAAGTGTCACATTTATGTCCAGAAATTTGCAAATAGTAGTTGTCTCTTCGTCATTTGTAGTTATCTACAGTGCCTGTAGTTGCCCTTCAACCATTTATTTAGCTGGTTTCAATCTCTGTAATTTCCTTTATTCCATGTTAGGTTGTGGTATACAGCTGCAGATTTCGACCTCCCTTGACTTGATGTATGACATTCCTCCTCCATAGTGTTATCCGGGAGATACTGGTGTCGATACGTACCTGACTGGTTATACATGCACAGTATAATGTTCCCTCTATTACCGGGAGCTAATCTGCTCCTTATCTCCCATCACTGTCGGCTGGAGCCCTCATGCTTGCACTTCTGTCAGCGCTGTCACATTAAGCCCTGAGTTCACGATCACTGCAATGTCCATTGATCTGACTGTACCGTTTTAATCATTTCATTGACTCGCACCTGTCAGTACCGACCTCACGACATATACGTGGGATGTTCAGGGCCAGCAGGATTATCCGTCAAGTCAGAGCCTATCTGTGGTCAAATACAGTAAAATATTGAAGGGCTTTGTGTAACGTACCAAACCACAGGGGAAACACGTGAGGCTCACGGTGGACCGCTGGGTGCAATAGTTCATGTACTCACGGTTAGCAGATGCCTCCCTGGGCTGGCATACAGTGGATGGGATAACAGCACAAAATACTCCGGGGCACTCTCTGTTGCAGGGAACACCAGCCAGATGTTGGTTGAGGTGTCCTTGATGGTAATTGATGTTTAAGTTGCTTTGGTGGCTGGGCCCCTGGTTCGTGACGCCAGCACCTCTAGGTGCAAATGTTGAGTTTAGTAGTGGAAATGATGAGGAGTCAGTTGTTATAGAACAATTCAAACGTTTACTTGAATCAATAGTCTCAAGGCAGATGCTACAGTCCATCAACAAAGTGCATTAGTATGGCATACGTGATGAAAGGTACAATTGTATTCCACTTATCAGTTTTAGGCAATTGTCAATTGAGGAGTTGTCTTTTTAAAGTAGACACTTCACAGGGAAGACTTCTTGTGATAGTCCTAAATTAAATCTATAGTATCCTATAAGGGCGATCTCCCTCGTAGCAGGCAAACACTTCGGCTTCATTATTTGCAGAATGCTCCACTCAAAAGGTTTAGGTTTTTCCACTATGTCCCAGATAAGGACAATTCTGCGCACTAATTATCCATATGTGTCCTGGCACTTGGAAAGTTACTCTCAGGCACTGGTGATGATGAGGTCCATAAGCTAGGTTCTGCTGTAACCCTCACTAGGCTTACTGGATATTTATACATAGACTCACTATCTGGTGCTTGGTGGCTGTGGTTGTCTTCTCCAGGCTTGATCAGGGCCCAGAGGAAAGGAAAACAGATACATGTTAAGTTTAACCTGTTTCTCTCCTCCATGAACTTGCTTCTTCACTTCCTCCACTAACTTCACTTACTACTCTCAAATCCTCTAAGCTAGACACACCCAAGCTATATATAGTGTGGTGCCAGCACCACCTAGGGGCGAATAGGTGAAATGACAATGCCAGACTGATAATGTAAAATACCATACAATCAGTACATTAGATAAATACATAAATAAACAGATGTTTTAAGTGTCCCCTTTTCACACAAATGTGGGACGCTGCATTTGTCCATCATCATCTGCTATTACCATTATCCCTAACAGGAGGCTGACATGACACGCAGGGGATTACAGTCAGATCCTCCTTCCATTGACAACCACACATTAGGACTGGTTTCATATGAAGCTGATATGTGGGAACAGGGATTTCTGACGACCCAAGCAAAGTTATGTCTGAAGGCCCCTGTCACACCACAATGTCCTATGCCATACCACTGCTAGGCTCCGCTCATCACACCGTTAATATGCTGACTTCTTATGTGCCCATATAATGCACCCTTATGTGTCCCTCACACAGTATGATGACCCTTATATGCCCCCTACACAGAATAATGCCTCCTTATATGCCTCATTACCAAATAATTCCCCCTGGGTTGCCCCAACACAGAGTAATGCCCTTTATATACCCCCAATAACTTTAGGGTGCCCCTTATGTGCTCACAACAGAGAACAATGCCCCCTTATGTTCTGTCAATAAAGAATAAGGCCTCCTTATATGTCCCCAACACTATATAGTTCCCCTATACACAGAATGATTCCCTCTTGTGTGCCCCCAAAACAATAAAGTGACACTTATGTGCCCCCTACACAGAATAATGCCCCCTTATGTGCCCCTTACACAGAATAATGCCCCCTTATGTGCCCCTTACACAGAATAATGCCCCCTTATGTGCCCCTTACACAGAATAATGCCCCCTTATGTGCCCCTAACTGTCACGGCGCAGTGTGGTAAATACACTCCACACTGAACACAGAAGGGAAGGGAAAAGGTATTAGGCCTGGAACCTAGGGAAATGGTCACACCTAGTGAGTCCCTACACCGAGCCCTGACTGCTATCAGTATGAATAGACATAGATGGTGGGAAGATCCCTAGAGCCCTATCTGACCCTAACAGGGCCCTGCAGATAGTGTCAGGACACGGATGGCCTATTTCTTGCCAGATGAAGGAAGAGGAGACCCCCTCAGGCCGAATAACAGCAGGTAGGGGAAAACAACAAAGAAGATAAACTTAACTTCCAGAAGTATGCGGACGAGCAGGAACTCAGAGAGAAATTAGCAAATGTTGTGCCCATTCACAAGAAAGGTAGTAGGGAGGAATCGGGCAACTATAGGCCAGTAAGCCTGACATCAATAGTGGGGAAATTAATGGAAACCATACTTAAGGAGAGGATTGTGGAACATCTAAAATCCCATGGATTGAAAGATGAAAAACAGCATGGGTTTACTTCAGGGAGATCATGTCAAACTAATCTTATAGCTTTTTTTGATTGGGTGACTAAAATAATAGATGGCGGAGGTGCAGTAGACATTGCTTATCTAGACTTTAGTAAGGCTTTAGATACTGTCCCACATAGAAGGCTTATCAATAAAGTGAAGTCTTTGGGCTTGGACTCCCATATTGTTGAATGGATTAGGCAGTGGCTGAGGGACAGACAACAGAGGGTTGTAGTCAATGGAGTATATTCAGACCATGGTCTTGTTACCAGTGGGGTACCTCAGGGATCTGTTCTGGGACCCATATTGTTTAATATCTTTATCAGTGAAATTGCAGAAGGCCTCGATGGTAAGGTGTGTCTTTTTGCTGATGACACAAAGATTTGTAACAGGGTTGATGTTCCTGGAGGGATACACCAAATGGAAAAGGATTTAGGAAAACTAGAGGAATGGTCAAAAATCTGGTAACTAAAATTGAATGTTGATAAGTGCAAGATAATGCACCTGGGGCGTAAAAACCCAAGAGCAGAATATAAAATCAGTGATACAGTCCTAACCTCAGTATCTGAGGAAAGGGATTTAGGGGTCATTATTTCAGAAGACTTAAAGGTAGGCAGACAATGTCATAGAGCAGCAGGAAATGCTAGCAGAATGCTGGGGTGTATAGGAAGAGGCATTACCAGTAGACAGAGGGAGGCGCTCATGCCGCTCTACAGAGCACTAGTGAGACCTCATCTGGAGTATTGTGCTCAGTACTGGAGACCATATCTCCAGAAGGATACTGATACTTTGGAGAGAGTTCAGAGAAGAGCTACTAAACTGGTACATGGATTGCAGGATAAAACTTACCAGGAAAGGTTATAGGACCTTAACATGTATAGCTTGGAAGAAAGACGAGACAGAGGGGAGATGAGAGAAACTGCTAAATACATAAAGGGAATCAACAAGGTAAAAGAGGAGAGAATATTTAAAAGAAGAAAAACTGCTACAAGAGGACATAGTTTTAAATTAAAGGGGCAAAGGTTTAAAAGTAATATCAGGAAGTATTACTTTACTGAGAGAGTAGTGGATGCATGGAATAGCCTTCCTGCAGAAGTGGTAGCTGCAAATACAGTGAAGGAGTTTAAGCATGCATGGGATAGGCATAAGGCCCTCCTTCATATAAGATAGGGCCAGGGGCTATCCATAGTATTCAGTATATTGGGCAGACTAGATGGGCCAAATGGTTCTTATCTGCCGACACATTCTATGTTTCTAACCAACATCAGGACTTCCACAAACAAGGAGCTATCAACCGCATAGCATGATGGGTGAGGCCGGACTAAATAGAGTAGAAGGAATGACCACTTCAGCTACACCTGAGACCAGAGGTGTGGTCATCCCCAGCAACAACATACTGTAGAAAGGTGAAACCAAAGAGGCTGTCAATCACGTGCAGCCAGTCTTCTCGATCTTCTAGTCCCTGTCACAGGCAGGACCGTGACACTAACATAACGTAGTTCCCCCTTATGCCCACTACCACATTATGGTGCCCCTTTAGTGGGTAAATAGTTGTCTAGTCCACGAACCCATGACAAATAGCGCAGAATTCTTGCTGCGGATCTGCTGTAGGCTGTCCAGCGGCTAGGTGCAGGAGGTGTGATGATGCCACGTCTTCACACCTGCCAACACCCCACCGTCGGTCTCAGGGTGAATGGTGGAGCTGACAGCTCCCTGCTTCACCACTGTATTCAACTATATCCACGGACTGAGGATGGCGCCACTGCCAGGGGGACCCAGCGTTCAGGAGGCAGCAGAGCTCCCTGTGCAATTGTATGGTTTTTCGTAGTGACCACATCCACTATTGCATAGGAAACCTACATGACCATGATGATCTCAGACATAGAGTTGCATTCCTAAATTCTGCCTTTCGCTGCCACTTGGGCAATTTTATATCCCAGCGTTTTTTTATACCATATTCTGCACGTTGTGGGCGCAGTCCTCGACTCATCTCTGGCTGACACAATGGATGCGTTCAGCACCGTGGACAGCAGCCTGACTCATCCCCTGTCAGCCGGTGAAGGAAACAGATCAAACATGTTTTGTCCGCAATGAAAGCAACAATCATCCTGACGGTAATCCCATGAATCACCTCCATTTACCGCACTTTCTGAAGGATTGCTCCAGAAAATAATTTGTTCTTCTCATTTCCTCCTTGTTATTTCTAAGACAAAGCGTTCAGTGACCCGGACTAATGAGATACTCCTTTTATTTACCATCGCAGGAAAAAAAAAAGTAAGTGAACCCTTTGGAGTTACCTGGATTTCTGTATTGATTCTTCTTCTTCCTGATAAACAGGGTGCAGCGCTTATGTGCAGGTGACCACTTAGTACATTGATTGGCTGCAGTGGTCACATGTCGTACCCTTACATGACAACATTGCAGAAGGACTGGGGGTGCAGAAAACAGAGCAGGAGTGAGAGGGGAGCATGTCATCATTTTTATCCTATAGCATTATGTAGCATGGGCCAAATTTGCAATTACAATTTACATTTCCTATTACAGTATGCTGTAAGCTCCAGAGCTCCCTCTAGTGGTGGCTGCAGGAAGAATAGAATCATAATAATACTAATAATTAATCAGTTGTGATTGCTATGAACATATGTTAAAAATCAGCACAGTATGTGAGATCTAAAAATAAAAGGCGGACATTCACTTTAAGGGTAGATATGGGCTCACAGATACCGGGGCCCCGGTATAATTGCCCTCTCCGTGAACCATTTTGCTGCACCAGTGGTTTAATAGTAATTGCAGTAGATTAAGAAGCGGCTTACTTCCAGCATTTTGTGTCTCAGCCAGTATGTAATGATCTGTTGATGACTCACATCAGAATTCTCCATTGTCAGTCTGATTCTGGCATTTGTAGCTCCTATTTGCTTACATTACTCCTGGAAGGCAGATTGTTCTTGATAAAACCTGCAGATTGCCTCGTCTCCGCATGTTTACAGTGCGATAGGAAATGTGTTATGCCTGAGACGCCTCACGCTGTATCCTAAACAAATCATATTCTGCAATTCATGTCTGAGCAAAGCAACAAACAGCGTCCAGATCACTACCCCGACAGGTTACTCCGTCATCTTTTTGTTATGACTTATAAAGAGCAATTTCACTAAAAGTTCATGCTAAAATCCCTATGATAGTACTGTTCCAACATACAAGAATAAAACTACTATAATACTGTTCCAACATACAAGAATAAAACTACTATAATACTGTTCCAACATACAAGAATAAAACTACTATAATACTGCTCCTATGTACAAGAATATAACTACTATAATACTGCTCCTATGTACAAAAATATAACTACTATAATACTGCTCCTATGTACAAGAATATAACTACTATAATACTGCTCCTATGTACAGGAATATAACTACTATAATACTGCTCCTATGTACAAGTATATAACTACTATAATACTGCTCCTATGTACAAGAATATAACTACTATAATACTGCTCCTGTGTACAAGAATATAACTACTATAATACTGCTCCTGTGTACAAGAATATAACTACTATAATACTGCTCCTATGTACAAGAATATAACTACTATAATACTGCTCCTATGTACAGGAATATAACTACTATAATACTGCTTCCTATGTACAAGAATATAACTACTATAATACTGCTCCTATGTACAAGAATATAACTACTATAATACTGCTCCTATGTACAAGAATATAACTACTATAATACTGCCTTCTATGTACAAGAATATAACTACTATAATACTGCCCCCTATGTACAAGAATATAACTACTATAATACTGCTCCTATGTACAAGAATATAACTACTATAATACTGCCCCTATGTACAAGAATATAACTACTATAATACTGCCCCCTATGTACAAGAATATAACTACTATAATGCTGCTCCTATGTACAAGAATATAACTACTATAATACTGCTCCTATGTACAAGAATATAACTACTATAATACTGCTCCTATGTACAAGAATATAACTACTATAATACTGCTCCTATGTACAGGAATATAACTACTATAATACTGCTCCTATGTTCAAGAATATAACTACTATAATACTGCTCCTATGTATAGGAATATAACTACTATAATACTGCTCCTATGTACAAGAATATAACTACTATAATGCTGCTCCTATGTACAAGAATATAACTACTATAATACTGCCTCCTATGTACAAGAATATAACTACTATAATACTGCTCCTATGTACAAGAATATAACTACTATAATACTGCTCCTATGTTCAAGAATATAACTACTATAATACTGCTCCTATGTATAGGAATATAACTACTATAATACTGCTCCTATGTACAAGAATATAACTACTATAATACTGCCTCCTATGTACAGGAATATAACTACTATAATACTGCTCCTATGTACTAGAATATAACTATTATAATACTGCCTCCTATGTACAAGAATATAACTAATATAATACTGCTCCTAAGTACAAGAATATAACTACTATAATACTGCCTCCTATGTACAAGAATATAACTACTATAATACTGCCCCCTATGTACAAGAATATAACTACTATAATACTGCTCCTATGTACTAGAATATAACTATTATAATACTGCCTCCTATGTACAAGAATATAACTGCTATAATACTGCTCCTATGTACAAGAATATAGCTCCTATAATACTGCTCCTATGTACAAGAATATAACTACTATAATACTGCTCCTATGTACAAGAATATAACTACTATAATACTGCTCCTATGTACAAGAATATAACTACTATAATACTGCTCCTATGTACAAGAATATAACTACTATAATACTGCCCCCTATGTACAAGAATATAACTACTATAATACTGCTCCTATGTACTAGAATATAACTATTATAATACTGCCTCCTATGTACAAGAATATAACTGCTATAATACTGCTCCTATGTACAAGAATATAGCTCCTATAATACTGCTCCTATGTACAAGAATATAACTACTATAATACTGCTCCTATGTACAAGAATATAACTACTATAATACTGCTCCTATGTACCAGAATATAACTACTATAATACTGCTCCTATGTACAAGAATATAACTGCTATAATTCTGCTCCTATGTACAAGAATATAACTACTATAATACTGTCTTCTATGTACAAGAATATAACTACTGTAATACTGCCCCTATGTACAAGAATATAACTACTATAATACTGCATCCTATGTACAAGAATATAACTGCTATAATTCTGCTCCTATGTACAAGAATATAACTACTGTAATACTGCCCCTATGTACAAGAATATAACTACTGTAATACTGCTCCTATGTACAATATATCTATCCATATGGAATATGAGGTGAACATTATCCACTGTATTTATTTCAGTAATGTTATGCTCTGTTCGTTACATTATATCATATTACAGGCAGGTCTGTTGTGTACATGAATACACTGGATATTAATGAATACATACATCAGTCTCCCCTATATCACCATGGGCCTGGAGGGTTTCGGGTAATGAGGGGTTGTGCTCAGCCTTTGATGGGGTGAAGGGACTGCTGCAGTCTGTATATCCCCCACTTGCTGTGTGGAGGCCGCAGTATTCAGCAAATGAATCATTGTTTGTGTCTGTTTATTGGGGTCACAACCCGTAAGGCGTCAGCTCCGCTGTAAATATGGACGGAACGATTGTTGATTATTCTCTTGCTAATAAATGTAAGGTGCATGGGGCTCTGCCATGCGAGGGTGTAGTGCGTGGCGGAACTGCGCTCTGCACTATTTCTTAGCATACTGATACAATTAACAGGATTGCTTTATGGAGGGTCCGGGGTACAATAATTCCTCTTCTCCCACTCATTGTAGAAAATAAATCCATTACAGAGACAGGGAAAAGCGCAGGCGTCCACTGACGAATCTTTATCGCCTCTTTATGTCCTGAATTAATGCAGAGGGAGATTTGGGGGCTACAAAGCGGGAGCTGGAGATAAATGAGAGAACCCCTGATATCATGTAGCAGAGCTGAAGCGTGACATCTCATGAGGTCGATAGGATTTAGGTGGGCCATACGATGGATGTATTGTTGGCCTATTTAATATGTTGACTTAATAATATCATTTTTGTGTTGTTCATACTGAGCCTCCTGGTTCATCAATACAAGTTAGGAGATGGATACTTTTAAAACTTGCAAGGAAAGTCCACTACCTAGAAAAGTAGATAGCTGCTGATGTGGAAATGGCTGGTAGGACCTTCCTGCATCAGTTTCCCTCCCATTCTTTAGCTTTGCATCTCACAGACACAAAGAAGGACATACACTGCAGCTGCATCCCCCTCCTCTCCCTCCTCCCTGTCAATTATTTTACTTATTGGAGTTTTGGGGACTTGCACTGAAACCCTGGAGGGATTATATTCTGCTGAAGATGAAGAAGATGGAAGTTTCTCAGGAAATCCTATGATATATTACAGAGTTTCATGCCTCACTGCTGCTATAAGGTATGTAAGGGTAGGTGCACCTTCGGAAAAGAGAAGGCCAAAGCAAGAAACCTATAGCATTAATTTTATAATTTTATGCCCCAAAGAGCGCAAAATCAGTTTTGTCATAGGGACACTCGAACAGAGAAGTAACTGGTATCTCCATAGCAGAATATGCAGAATTTAGATTGCAGCTCTGGATGTGCATGCTAAGTGAAATAAAGTTAGTCACTCGGCTCTGCTTCACCCAGCATTTCAGCACCAGTGTTGGCTGAGTGTGGACCGCCGGCCGATCTATCACTGCGGGTACATTAATGGTTGTGACAGTTTTAAAGTCGTCTGACACTAAGAGTCAGTGTGAATAAGCGTCTGGATAATGATGATTGCAGCTGACAATGTTTAAGTCGATGTCCCAAGGACAGGACATGCTGCTTCAGGGTCCGCACATGTGTCTGGTAGTTGAGCATATAGAGTCCCCGTCAGTCACAACCCTGCTCCTCTTACTTTGATTAAAATAAATATTCCCTAGAAATCCAGTCCTGGGGACCGACTACCATCTTTCCTTTTTTCTTGCACTTGGTGGGCAGGAATATGTTGCGCCATCCCTTCTCCTATATGATGAGTGACACCAGTGGTCTCCATCCTGTGGTGTAAAGATCTGGATGTGTCCTTTGGGTCTGAAAACAGCAGCAAAAAAATATATAAACATTTCTGGACTAAATAAAACAATGTGTCTCTATGGTTACAGACTACAAACAAACCCGATGTAGTCTGATTCCGAGGTCATGTGTTATTCCACATCCTTCATAGCATTAATAAACTTCTATTAGGAATAATATAGAAGGGAAACAACATACAGTTATATGAAAAGATGTTCCAGAATAGTGATTGCATGGGGGATGGAAGTAATTACTACAACAGAGAAGTCAGGAGAGGGGATGGCTCCTCTTTAATAAGGCCTTAAGGGTCCGTATTCATCTAAATAGAGGGGCAGAGATCTCTGCCAACCCTGACCGGTGCTGATCCACAGGCCACCAGCGTCATCGGCTGTAGGGAAATAATAAGCCACTGAGCAATACTCGTGTATAATGAAGCGTCAAATAGCGGATTACATAAAAGAGAGCAAGAAAAATGAGTGTTGTTTCATCATTTATCAGCAGCTAATTCATCCCCAGCTGAGAACAGAGGAAAGATGAGAGCTCACGAGGCGCGAGGTTCTGCAGCTCACCTGCTGAGTGAGGAAGTACGTGACTCGGTGGATGTAGGGGGTCTGTTATATGCACTGCCGGGGAGCTCCGGTACATTATTCATCGCATCGACCAGGGACTTCACACCACACACAGATACTGGGCTAATATATACATATATATATACTGTATATATATACAGTACAGACCAAACGTTTGGACACACCTTCTCATTCAAAGAGTTTTCTTTATTTTCATGACTATGAAGGCATCAAAACTATGAATTAACACATGTGGAATTATATACATAACAAACAAGTGTGAAACAACTGAAAATATGTCATATTCTATGTTCTTCAAAGTAGCCACCTTTTGCTTTGATTACTGCTTTGCACACTCTTGGCATTCTCTTGATGAGCTTCAAGAGGTAGTCCCCTGAAATGGTCTTCCAACAGTCTTGAAGGAGTTCCCAGAGATGCTTAGCACTTGTTGGCCCTTTTGCCTTCACTCTGCGGTCCAGCTCACCCCAAACCATCTCGATTGGGTTCAGGTCCGGTGACTGTGGAGGCCAGGTCATCTGGCGCAGCACCCCATCACTCATCTTCATGGTCAAATAGCCCTTACTTTCAAAGTTTTCCCAATTTTTCAGCTGACTGACTGACCTTCATTTCTTAAAGTATTGATGGCCACTCGTTTTTCTTTACTTAGCTGCTTTTTTCTTGCCATAATACAAATTCTAACAGTCTATTCAGTAGGACTATCAGCTGTGTATCCACCTGACTTCTCCTCAACGCCACTGATGGTCCCAACCCCATTTATAAGGCAAGAAATCCCACTTATTAAACCTGACAGGGCACACCTGTGAAGTGAAGACCATTTCAGGGGACTACCTCTTGAAGCTCATCAAGAGAATGCCAAGAGTGTGCAAAGCAGTAATCAAAGCAAAAGGTGGCTACTTTGAAGAACCTAGAATATGACATATTTTCAGTTGTTTCACACTTGTTTGTTATGTATATAATTCCACATGTGTTAATTCATAGTTTTGATGCCTTCAGTGTGAATCTACAATTTTCATAGTCATGAAAATAAAGAAAATTCTTTGAATGAGAAGGTGTGTCCAAACTTTTGGTCTGTACTGTATATATATATATATATATATATATATATATATATATATGTAAAAAGCATGTATAATACCGCCATACTGCTGAATGTTTCCAAGATAATACTGACAAATAGATCCCAGATATAATACCATCATATAGAGCTTAAATAATATGTAGTATCCAAATAATACAATCATATACTGGATTTTCCTATTTCCTATTATACTGCAACATACTGCACTTCTCTAGTAATATTGTGATTTAATCCAACCCCGCCCCCCCCCCCCCCGCAAAAAAAAAAAATCTAATGCTAAGTAAATATATGGTTGAGTCCCATTATTATTATTATTATGACTATTTCCTACTTTCCTTGTCAGCAGCGTGCAGCTCAATAATAAAGTCATGCGCTGGCTCGGTGAGTATATAATGTGTGTTGAGCTGGTTTGTGGGTATATAAGGTGTGCTGAGCGAGATCGGTGGCTATACAAGGTGTGCTGAGCTGGCTCGGTGGGTATATAAGGGGTGTAATATTCTGTCTGCACACATATCCCTTGCTGCTGTCATGGCCAATAGGGGCAATTTATCAGAGTTGATGAAGGGATGATTATTGACTTTGGGGCCCCGGGTGGCGGTATTTCTGACACTGCGCAGTGTGAACAGTTCTCGTGCTGCTGTGGTGAAAGTGTCTGGTGAGTGGACAAATGGCGCCATTGTGAATATGAGACGTGGAAACTGCGGAGCACAGCGCGTCATTGATGTGAGAGGTGAACGTCAGCTACGAAGGTGCTCGAGGGTAGAAGACTCCCTACAGGGGAGCAGCACACCGCCAGAATGACCCAGGGGGCACCAGACATGTGTAACACAACAGAGACCCTGCTGTGTACGGGGCCCCGGAGCAGACGGACGGTCACTGCTCCTCTGATAATGAAGCTGCATCAGCAGAAAAGGCCCCAATTTTCGTGGCAGTATCGGAATTGGACCTCTGATGAGTCACTTTTTTTGTTTCATAGAATGGATGAACATTGGCGTGTCAGGAGAGAAACATCAGAGAGGGAACGCCCTGCAGCCATTACTGGAAGACCACAAGCTGGTGGGGGCAGCGTTATGGTCGGGGAATGGTTTTCCTGGCATTCTCGATGGTTCATGTTCTCTCTATGGATCCCCCCCCCCCACGCCCCCTCCGGCAGCGGTGGAGTGCACTGCCGTCAGCATGGCTCCAGATACCGGTGACAGCCCACCAGGACCTTATGGAGTCACTCCGGGCCCGTCTAGCTGCTGTCCGTGCTGCACACGGCGGTCACTCTGGAGATTAACTGCTGCTCAGAATAATGGGCTCCACTGAGTATCTTTCTTGGCATCCCCCAGTATTAGTAATCATGTCTGCCAGGCGCAGCTACCTCTGTTATAAAGTCATTTCCAGCGTCACTTTGCTGACCAGCAGGAATAAGTAAGCAGCCTCATATGTGACTCCTCCGATACAGCGCCTAGCCAAGAATACATTTACACAGAATTATATCTCCAGGAGAATTATTGCAGATCCCTCGACTTTCCAAAGTGGACTGCCTCTATAAATGCACGCAAGGCAGTCCGTCAGTAAGGACTGATGGTGCAATAGCAAATGAACCCTAAAAAGTGATGAACCCCATCAGCAAGTGATCTGCTTTACTGGCAGCTTCAGAGGGTGGGGTCTTCTGCTGGTCCTCAGGGGTTGGGTTACAAAAACAGGGGGTGGGGAAATTGTATCTAAACCTGAATACTTGCGTCTGGTCCCAAAATGGTCACTGGACAGTGGACCCCAGAACTGAAGATGACATGCAATGGGTGGCTTTGTTGGAAATTCTGCAGCAGGTGCCCAAGTTACGGCTCATGACATAGGTGTCGCTAGGCTTTCCGGCACCCGGGGCAAAGATCCAGAGAGGCGGCCCATGAGTCTCAATTTTGCCAGGACAGTTAATGCAACCTAGAATACAAAAAGCGCAGGAGTTTGTACAAAAATATTTCAAAATACCATCCTAGGGGTCAGGGCATTAATATCCTGAACTAGGCTATGCAAAGGTTAGAAAGTGCGACATCTAGTGGCCAACCTGTCAATATCGTGACCAGACACCATATGATACACTGGACCCTACTTCACGTATTGGGGAGCAGGTTCCCACACAGCTGATCAATGGGATAACTTGTAATCAGCTTAGTTTCAGGGGATTTGCCTAGGGACTACCCCTGCAAAGAAATTGTGTGTACGCCTTTAAGCGGTTCCCCAGACGTGACAAGCTATATCTGCAGCATTACCCCTTGTGACGTCTTCACAACCAAATCTCTTCCAAATAAAATAAGAAATGAAAAATAAATGGACCCTTTTGCTGCACATTCCTGTCACCTGTGGTCCTGCAAATCAGAGAGGGGAAGAAGCGCTGCGCCAGAGTCTCTGCTCCCACCAGGCTGCCTGATAAGATGTGCGCTCAGCCATTAATATTTAGGTCTAATTAAAGATTGCTATCACAATGAATCAGTGGAAGGGTGCGCGCCGGTGCGGGGGAGGGGTGTGGAGACCCCAGCTGCTTGCTGTCTCTGTAGGGTAGATTTTTGTATCTCATCTAGTATGATATGAGGCCCAGAGCCGTAAGATGCGCAGAACCTTTCATCTTTCACATAAGTAAAAGTGAGAGAAATGGCTCGGACGACCGGTGACGGAAGCGATTACTGACTGAGGATGCACCGCAAATAACCCTGATTCATATTATGAGCGTTTCCCCCCAAAATAATAAAAACAACACGTAAATATTTGAATGGAATTTTAGTAGAAGACGATATGTCTTCTACTAAAATTCCATTCAAATCTCTATTTCTCTGTTATATCTCTTCCCGGGAAAGCTAGGTGATTAGCCAAGTCCAGGGGTAGGCAACCTCCAGCACTCCAGCTGTTGTGAAACTACAACTCCTAGCATGCAAACTTACTCTGCTCTTCTCAGAACTCTCAGAGAAAATAATGAAGCATGCTGGGAATTGTAGTTTCACAACAGCTGGCGTGTCGAAGGTTGCCGACCCCTGGTCTAGTCCATTCATGACTAGGTAGATTTGCCATTCAGGAGGGCAGGAAAGCTGGAAAATCTCCCTATAATGCATGTTGTTTGTCACCAAAGCTTTGCCAAAATAACATAAAAAGAAGACTCCAGGCAAAACTGATACAATGTATCATGACCGAGAGAACACCAGACAGAAGCCAAGCCCCGCCCCCAGGCACTGCACTGGATACAATGCACTGTATTAGCTGTGCAATCATCCTGGGATCACTTAGTTTTGGGCACATCTGCATAAGCTCCTCCCCCCATCAGGAAGAAAATTGTATGAAAACGTCTCCTTAAAAATGTTCATAGGGTCCAATGACGTCTCTTTTTTCCCTTTCTCAGAGATACAAAGTGTGTGACTAACTGCTTCTTGTATTATAGAAGCGCGGCTAAATGGTTCCTGAATAGAGAGTGCAGCTCTGGAGTATAAAACAGGATGTAACTCAGGATCAGTACAGGATAAGTAATGTAATGTATGTACAAAGTGACTGCACCAGCAGAATAGTGAGTGCAGCTCTGGAGTATAAAACAGGATGTAACTCAGGATCAGTACAGGATAAGTAATGTAATGTATGTACACAGTGACTGCACCAGCAGAATAGTGAGTGCAGCTCTGGAGTATAATACAGGATGTAACTCAGGATCAGTACAGGATAAGTAATGTATGTACACAGTGACTGCACCAGCAGAATAGTGAGTGCAGCTCTGGAGTATAATACAGGATGTAACTCAGGATCAGTACAGGATAAGTAATGTATGTACACAGTGACTGCACCAGCAGAATAGTGAGTGCAGCTCTGGAGTATAATACAGGATGTAACTCAGGATCAGTACAGGATAAGTAATGTATATACACAGTGACTGCACCAGCAGAATAGTGAGTGCAGCTCTGGAGTATAATACAGGATGTAACTCAGGATCAGTACAGGATAAGTAATGTATGTACACAGTGACTCCACCAGCAGAATAGTGAGTGCAGCTCTGGAGCATAATACAGGATGTAACTCAGGATCAGTACAGGATAAGTAATGTATGTACACAGTGACTGCACCAGCAGAATAGTGAGCGCAGCTCTGGAGTATAATACAGGATGTAACTCAGGATCAGTACAGGATAAGTAATGTATATACACAGTGACTGCACCAGCAGAATAGTGAGTGCAGCTCTGGAGTATAATACAGGATGTAACTCAGGATCAGTACAGGATAAGTAATGTATGTACACAGTGACTCCACCAGCAGAATAGTGAGTGCAGCTCTGGAGCATAATACAGGATGTAACTCAGGATCAGTACAGGATAAGTAATGTATGTACACAGTGACTGCACCAGCAGAATAGTGAGTGCAGCTCTGGGGTATAAAACAGGATGTAACTCAGGATCAGTACAGGATAAGTAATGTATGTACACAGTGACTCCACCAGCAGAATAGTGAGTGCAGCTCTGGAGCATAATACAGGATGTAACTCAGGATCAGTACAGGATAAGTAATGTATGTACACAGTGACTGCACCAGCAGAATAGTGAGTGCAGCTCTGGGGTATAAAACAGGATGTAACTCAGGATCAGTACAGGATAAGTAATGCAATGTATGTACACAGTGACTGCACCAGCAGAATAGTGAGTGCAGCTCTAGGGTATAATACAGGATGTAACTCAGGATCAGTACATGATAAGTAATGTATGTACACAGTGATTTCATCAGCAGATTAGTGAGTGCAGCTCTGAAGTACAATACAGGATGTAACTCAGGATCAGTACAGTATAAGTAATGTATGTACACAGTGACTGCACCAGCAGAATAGTGAGTGCAGCTCTGAAGTATAATACAGGATGTAACTCAGGATCAGTACAGGATAAGTAATGTAATTTATTCACATGTAGATAATGCTAATTATAGTACAAATTATGAAGGTGAACCTTTCTTTGATCTCTACTTTTTGGTGCAGCTTCCCCTGACCGCATATAATCCACAGTTCCCTCCCCCAGTCTCTCATCTCGTCTCATGTATTTGTATTGTAGCAGTAGGATTCTTTTAAGCCTCGGAGAAGAAATGAAAACACATTAAATAGATTCCTCAATGTAATGACTTAACATTGAATAACAAAGTAATTAATATCCGCAGACGTATAATACACACTGATTTAATTACAGAGAACGCATCGCCTGCTGAAACGACGGCGGCACAAAAAACATAAAAATAACCAACGTTCCACAGATGTGAGATTAGGAACAGTGTGATACAAGAAGAAAGGATCTCAGATACAATGGGGATCTGTATACAGAGTGGAGCGCCATCGTCTGCTTGCACAGAACAGGGGCCCCTTTATATACACCATGAACACTGCTGTACCTCACAAGTCCCGCAGTGGCTGGGATTAATTATTAGGTCAGGGCAAGGTACTGTACCACCAAAAGCTCCTCCTGTCTCTCCGATGGGGCACTCCAAATCTGACTATACATGAAATTATTTAGCAATTTTGACTTATACGGCTTGTGCCAAGATATAAACCTACAGTCGTGGCCAAAAGTTTTGAGAATGACACAAATATTAGTTTTTCACAAAGTTTGGTGCTAAACTGCTTTTAGATCTTTGTTTCCGTTGTTTCTGTGATGTAGTGAAATATAATTACACGCACTTCATACGTTTCAAAGGCTTTTATCGACAATTACATGACATTTATGCAAAGAGTCAGTATTTGCAGTGTTGGCCCTTCTTTTTCAGGACCTCTACAATCCGACTGGGCATGCTCTCAATCCACTTCTGGGCCAATTCCTGACTGATGGCAACCCATTCTTTCATAATCACTTCTTGGAGTTTGTCAGAATTAGTGGGTTTTTGTTTGTTCACCCGCCTCTTGAGGATTGACCACAAGTTCTCAATGGGATTAAGATCTGGGGAGTTTCCAGGCCATGGACCCAAAATGTCAACGTTTTGGTCCCCGAGCCACTTAGTTATCACTTTTGCCTTATGGCACGGTGCTCCATCGTGCTGGAAAATGCATTGTTCTTCACCAAACTGTTGTTGGATTGTTGGAAGAAGTTGCTGTTGGAGGGTGTTTTGGTACCATTCTTTATTCATGGCTGTGTTTTTGGGCAAAATTGTGAGTGAGCCCACTCCTTTGGATGAGAAGCAACCCCACACATGAATGGTCTCAGGATGCTTTACTGTTGGCATGACACAGGACTGATGGTAGCGCTCACCTTTTCTTCTCCGGACAAGCCTTTTTCCAGATGCCCCAAACAATTGGAAAGAGGCTTCATCGGAGAATATGACTTTGCCCCAGTCCTCAGCAGTCCATTCACCATACTTTCTGCAGAAGATCAATCTGTCCCTGATGTTTTTTTTGGAGAGAAGTGGCTTCTTTGCTGCCCTTCTTGACACCAGGCCATCTTCCAAAAGTCTTCGCCTCACTGTGCGTGCAGATGCGCTCACATCTGCCTGCTGCCATTCCTGAGCAAGCTCTGCACTGGCGGCACTCCGATCCCGCAGCTGAATCCTGTTTAGGAGACGATCCTGGCGCTTGCTGGACTTTCTTGGACGCCCTGAAGCCTTCTTAACAAGAATTGAACCTCTTTCCTTGAAGTTCTTGATGATCCTATAAATTGTTGATTGAGGTGCAATCTTAGTAGCCACAATATCCTTGCCTGTGAAGCCATTTTTATGCAACGCAATGATGGCTGCACGCGTTTCTTTGCAGGTCACCATGGTTAACAATGGAAGAACAATGATTTCAAGCATCACCCTCCTTTTAACACGTCAAGTCTGCCAATTTTAACCCAATCAGCCTGACATAATGATCTCCAGCCTTGTGCTCGTCAACATTCTCACCTGAGTTAACAAGACGATTACTGAAATGATCTCAGCAGGTCCTTTAATGACACCAATGAAATGCAGTGGAAAGGTTTTTTTGGGATTAAGTTAATTTTCATGGCAAAGAAGGACTATGCAATTCATCTGATCACTCTTCATAACATTCTGGAGTATATGCAAATTGCTATTATAAAAACTTAAGCAGCAACTTTTCCAATTTCCAATATTAACGTAATTCTCAAAACTTTTGGCCACGACTGTATGCCCTATCCACAGGAGGATTTCCGAAAGGCACCAAAGTTTTTTGGGTTAAGCTGGGATAGACTAATTTGGCGTGATCCGGTTGTTGGGTTTATGCCTGTTCATATGGTGAAATCCCTGCTTAGGTAGTGGTGGCCCTAGAGTATGCTTGCTGAAGCAGCTCACAAAAAGGCTGCCGGATGTCAAGTGCATTCAAGCTCTGGTGCAAAACTTTGGCTCTTCATGGACAAATTTTGCCTCTTCCGGCTGGATTGACGACTCAGTGAACTTGCAAAGGGATCACAACGCAGGACGAAATAACTCACATGCAGTGACGTATACTTTAGGCTTCAGCGAATCAAAGTTAATGAAGTAGACTTAAATCCGAATTTTAGGAAAAATCTGATTCGTAACAAAGGTGTGGTGCCGAATCCATTTTTCCTAAAATGGCATAAAAAAATAAATAAAATACTTTGTCCATTTGATTACGGAGAGGCCGTTGCAACCATCTTGATTGAAGAAAAAACACTGAATCTCGCACGCCACTGATGTGTGCACGCACGATATTTGGCGCGTTTTCTTCAATCAAGCTTATCGCGATGGCCTCTCTGTGATCAAATGGATGAGTTTTTGGTTTTTTTAAATCCCTGATTTACCCCTGAAAGGCCTCATTGTGACTTTCAGATGCCGTGATCAGCGTTGAACGCGGCATCTGAGGGGTTCAATAACGGGGGGAGGTGCGATCCCCGTTCCCTATCATTATGCCCACTACATACAATGGAATACGATTTGTGACAAAGTAGTTCGTAATGAATCAAATTTCTTGTGAAAATTCATCGAAGCAGCCGAATAGAATTTTTGAAAACTTCGCTCATCACTAATATACATACAGTAGATACCTGAGCTCCAGCAACACACCAGATACCTGAACTTTTCAGTGTGTTGAAGGCTTCTCATCGTAGTTGTTGAAGCAATTTTAAATTTTTTTTGCTTTTATTTAACCACATGATTTATACAAAAATTGACATTTTGAAGGCCTCTCGCCCTCTGATGGCGCTTGCCCTTGACAGCTGCGACACATCCTCCTCGGCCTCCCCCGAAGCTGTGGGAATAATTTCCTATTAGATAAAACAATGCTAAATTAGTCTTCAAAATAATTACCAGCATGAAAGTGTATTCTCAAGAAGGCAGAAACTGTTCCCGAGGGAATTCAAATCATCCGGTAGAGAGCGGAGACATGATCAGCGAGCGTGCCGGCCGGAAGGAGCCGCAAAGACAGAGCCAAACACGTCCACAGATAAGAAAGGAAAGAAGGATTGGAGGTCGGGAGCCGCGAAGTCACTGATGTATAATAATTATCACAAAAGGTTTGATAATAAAAAAAAAATATGTTATTTTGTCTGTCCCATTAAATGTTATCTCAAGGAGCATCTCCAAGACATGTGACAACAGTGCAAGAAGCTAAAAGGGGAAACCTAATCTTCA
Organism: Bufo bufo; assembly: GCF_905171765.1. Classification (NCBI taxonomy): domain Eukaryota; kingdom Metazoa; phylum Chordata; class Amphibia; order Anura; family Bufonidae; genus Bufo; species Bufo bufo. The sequence goes on along the minus strand of NC_053395.1, from coordinate 220,101,178 downwards.
ACGAGGTCTAATGGGATGTCTGGAATAATGAGAGCAAAGTGATAGTCTGCAAAAGGGATCCAAGTCAACAGGGGACAGTATTATAGTAGTCATATTCTTGTACATAGGAGGCAGTATTATAGTAGTTATATTCTTGTACATAGGAGCAGTATTATAGTAGTTATATTCTTGTACATAGGAGGCAGTATTATAGTAGTTATATTCTTGTACATAGGAGCAGTATTATAGTAGGTATATTCTTGTACATAGGAGGCATTATTATAGTAGTTATATTCTTGTACATAGGAGCAGTATTATAGTAGTTATATTCTTGTACATAGGAGCAGTATTATAGTAGTTATATTCTTGTACATAGGAGGCATTATTATAGTAGTTATATTCCTGTAGATAGGAGCAGTATTATAGTAGTTATATTCTTGTACATAGGAGAAGTATTATAGTAGTTATATTCCTGTACATAGGAGCAGTATTATAGTAGTTATATTCTTGTACATAGGAGCAGTATTATAGTAGTTATATTCTTGTACATAGGAGCAGTATTATAGTAGTTATATTCCTGTACATAGGAGCAGTATTATAGTAGTTATATTCTTGTACATAGGAGGCAGTATTATAGTAGTTATATTCTTGTACATAGGAGCAGTATTATAGTAGTTATATTCTTGTATATAGGAGCAGTATTATAGTAGTTATATTCTTGTACATAGGAGCAGTATTATAGTAGTTATATTCCTGTACATAGGAGCAGTATTATAGTAGTTATATTCTTGTACATAGGAGGCAGTATTATTGTAGTTATATTCTTCTGCATAGGAGGCCGTATTATAGTAGATATATTCTTGTACATAGGAGCTATATTATAGTAGTTATATTCTTCTGCATAGGAGGCCGTATTATAGTAGTTATATTCTTGTACATAGGAGCAGTATTATAGTAGGTATATTCTTGTACATAGGAGGCAGTATTATAGTAGTTATATTCTTGTACATAGGAGGCAGTATTATAGTAGTTATATTCTTGTACATAGGAGCAGTATTATAGTAGTAATATTCGTGTACATAGGAGGCAGTATTATAGTAGTTATATTCTTGTACATAAGGGGCAGTATTATAATAGTTATACTCTTGTACATCGGAGCAGTATTATAGCAGTTATATTCTTGTACATAGGAGGCAGTATTATAGTAGTTATATTCTTGTACATAGGAGCAGTATTATAGTAGTTATATTCTTGTACATAGGAGGCAATATTATAGTAGTTATATTCTTGTACATAGGGGGCAGTATTATAATAGTTATATTCTTGTACATCGGAGCAGTATTATAGCAGTTATATTCTTGTACATAGGAGCAGTATTATAATAGTTATATTCTTGTACATAGGAGCAGCATTATAGTAGTATTATTGTTTTACATAGGAGCAGTATTATAGTAGTTATATTCTTGTACATAGGAGCAGTATTATAGTAGTTATATTCTTGTACATAGGAGCAGTATTATTGTAGTTATATTCTTGTACATAGGAGCAGTATTATAGTAGTTATATTCTTGTATATAGGAGCAGTATTATAGTAGGTATATTCTTGTACATAGGAGCAGTATTATAGTAGTTATATTCTGGTACATAGGAGCAGTATTATAGTAGTTATATTCTTGTACATAGGAGACAGTATTATAGTAGTTATATTCTTGTACATAGGAGGCAGTATTATAGTAGTTATATTCTTGTACTTAGGAGCAGTATTATAGTAGTTATGTTCTTGTACATAGGAGGCAGTATTATAGTAGTTATATTCTTGTACATAGGAGGCAGTATTATAGTAGTTATATTCTTCTGCATAGGAGGCCGTATTATAGTAGATATATTCTTGTACATAGGAGCTGTATTATAGTAGTTATATTCTTCTGCATAGGAGGCCGTATTATAGTAGTTATATTCTTGTACATAGGAGCAGTATTATAGTAGGTATATTCTTGTACATAGGAGGCAGTATTATAGTATTTATATTCTTGTACATAGGAGGCAGTATTATAGTAGTTATATTCTTGTACATAGGAGCAGTATTATAGTAGTAATATTCGTGTACATAGGAGGCAGTATTATAGTAGTTATATTCTTGTACATAGGAGCAGTATTATAGTAGTTATATTCTTGTACATCGGAGCAGTATTATAGCAGTTATATTCTTGTACATAGGAGGCAGTATTATAGTAGTTATATTCTTGTACATAGGAGCAGTATTATAGTAGTTATATTCTTGTACATAGGAGGCAGTATTATAGTAGTTATATTCTTGTACTTAGGAGCAGTATTATAGTAGTTATATTCTTCTGCATAGGAGGCCGTATTATAGTAGATATATTCTTGTACATAGGAGCTGTATTATAGTAGTTATATTCTTCTGCATAGGAGGCCGTATTATAGTAGTTATATTCTTGTACATAGGAGCAGTATTATAGTAGTTATATTCTTGTACATAGGAGGCAGTATTATAGTAGTTATATTCTTGTACTTAGGAGCAGTATTATAGTAGTTATGTTCTTGTACATAGGAGGCAGTATTATAGTAGTTATATTCTTGTACATAGGAGGCAGTATTATAGTAGTTATATTCTTCTGCATAGGAGGCCGTATTATAGTAGATATATTCTTGTACATAGGAGCTGTATTATAGTAGTTATATTCTTCTGCATAGGAGGCCGTATTATAGTAGTTATATTCTTGTACATAGGAGCAGTATTATAGTAGTTATATTCTTGTACATAGGAGGCAGTATTATAGTATTTATATTCTTGTACATAGGAGGCAGTATTATAGTAGTTATATTCTTGTACATAGGAGCAGTATTATAGTAGTAATATTCGTGTACATAGGAGGCAGTATTATAGTAGTTATATTCTTGTACATAGGAGCAGTATTATAGTAGTTATATTCTTGTACATCGGAGCAGTATTATAGCAGTTATATTCTTGTACATAGGAGGCAGTATTATAGTAGTTATATTCTTGTACATAGGAGCAGTATTATAGTAGTTATATTCTTGTACATAGGAGGCAGTATTATAGTAGTTATATTCTTGTACATAGGGGGCAGTATTATAGTAGTTATATTCTTGTACATAGGAGCAGTATTATAGTAGTTATATTCTTGTACATAGGAGGCAGTATTATAGTAGTTATATTTATGTACATAGAAGACAGTATTATAGTAGTTACATTCTTGTACATAGGAGGCAGTATTATAGTAGTTATATTCTTGTACATAGGAGCAGTATTATAGTAGTTATATTCTTGTACATAGGAGGCAATATTATAGTAGTTATATTCTTGTACATAGGGGGCAGTATTATAATAGTTATATTCTTGTACATCGGAGCAGTATTATAGCAGTTATATTCTTGTACATAGGAGCAGTATTATAATAGTTATATTCTTGTACATAGGAGCAGCATTATAGTAGTATTATTGTTTTACATAGGAGCAGTATTATAGTAGTTATATTCTTGTACATAGGAGCAGTATTATAGTAGTTATATTCTTGTACATAGGAGCAGTATTATTGTAGTTATATTCTTGTACATAGGAGCAGTATTATAGTAGTTATATTCTTGTATATAGGAGCAGTATTATAGTAGTTATATTCTGGTACATAGGAGCAGTATTATAGTAGTTATATTCTTGTACATAGGAGACAGTATTATAGTAGTTATATTCTTGTACATAGGAGGCAGTATTATAGTAGTTATATTCTTGTACTTAGGAGCAGTATTATAGTAGTTATGTTCTTGTACATAGGAGGCAGTATTATAGTAGTTATATTCTTGTACATAGGAGGCAGTATTATAGTAGTTATATTCTTCTGCATAGGAGGCCGTATTATAGTAGATATATTCTTGTACATAGGAGCTGTATTATAGTAGTTATATTCTTCTGCATAGGAGGCCGTATTATAGTAGTTATATTCTTGTACATAGGAGCAGTATTATAGTAGGTATATTCTTGTACATAGGAGGCAGTATTATAGTATTTATATTCTTGTACATAGGAGGCAGTATTATAGTAGTTATATTCTTGTACATAGGAGCAGTATTATAGTAGTAATATTCGTGTACATAGGAGGCAGTATTATAGTAGTTATATTCTTGTACATAGGAGCAGTATTATAGTAGTTATATTCTTGTACATCGGAGCAGTATTATAGCAGTTATATTCTTGTACATAGGAGGCAGTATTATAGTAGTTATATTCTTGTACATAGGAGCAGTATTATAGTAGTTATATTCTTGTACATAGGAGGCAGTATTATAGTAGTTATATTCTTGTACTTAGGAGCAGTATTATAGTAGTTATATTCTTCTGCATAGGAGGCCGTATTATAGTAGATATATTCTTGTACATAGGAGCTGTATTATAGTAGTTATATTCTTCTGCATAGGAGGCCGTATTATAGTAGTTATATTCTTGTACATAGGAGCAGTATTATAGTAGTTATATTCTTGTACATAGGAGGCAGTATTATAGTAGTTATATTCTTGTACTTAGGAGCAGTATTATAGTAGTTATGTTCTTGTACATAGGAGGCAGTATTATAGTAGTTATATTCTTGTACATAGGAGGCAGTATTATAGTAGTTATATTCTTCTGCATAGGAGGCCGTATTATAGTAGATATATTCTTGTACATAGGAGCTGTATTATAGTAGTTATATTCTTCTGCATAGGAGGCCGTATTATAGTAGTTATATTCTTGTACATAGGAGCAGTATTATAGTAGGTATATTCTTGTACATAGGAGGCAGTATTATAGTATTTATATTCTTGTACATAGGAGGCAGTATTATAGTAGTTATATTCTTGTACATAGGAGCAGTATTATAGTAGTAATATTCGTGTACATAGGAGGCAGTATTATAGTAGTTATATTCTTGTACATAGGAGCAGTATTATAGTAGTTATATTCTTGTACATCGGAGCAGTATTATAGCAGTTATATTCTTGTACATAGGAGGCAGTATTATAGTAGTTATATTCTTGTACATAGGAGCAGTATTATAGTAGTTATATTCTTGTACATAGGAGGCAGTATTATAGTAGTTATATTCTTGTACATAGGGGGCAGTATTATAGTAGTTATATTCTTGTACATAGGAGCAGTATTATAGTAGTTATATTCTTGTACATAGGAGGCAGTATTATAGTAGTTATATTTATGTACATAGAAGACAGTATTATAGTAGTTACATTCTTGTACATAGGAGGCAGTATTATAGTAGTTACATTCTTGTACATATGAGCAGTATTATAGTAGTTATATTCTTGTACATAGGGACAGTATTATAGTAGTTATATTCTTGTACATAGTAGGGCAGTATTATAGTAGTTATATTCTTGTACATAGGAGCAGTATTATAGTAGTTATATTCTTGTACATAGGAGCAGTATTATAGTAGTTATATTCTTGTACATAGCAGGCAGTATTATAGTAGTTATATTCTTGTACATAAGAGCAGTATTATAGTAGTTATATTCTTGTACATAGGAGGCAGTATTATAATAGTTATATTCTTGTACATCGGAGCAGTATTATAGCAGTTATATTCTTGTACATAGGAGCAGTATTATAATAGTTATATTCTTGTACATAGGAGCTGCATTATAGTAGTATTATTGTTTTACATAGGAGCAGTATTATAGTAGTTATATTCTTGTACATAGGAGCAGTATTATAGTAGTTATATTCTTGTACATAGGAGCAGTATTATAGTAGTTATATTCTTGTACATAGGAGCAGTATTATAGTAGTTATATTCTTGTATATAGGAGCAGTATTATAGTAGTTATATTCTGGTACATAGGAGCAGTATTATAGTAGATATATTCTTGTACATAGGAGCAGTATTATAGTAGTTATATTCTTGTACATAGGAGGCAGTATTATTGTAGTTATATTCTTCTGCATAGGAGGCCGTATTATAGTAGTTATATTCTTGTACATAGGAGCAGTATTATAGTAGGTATATTCTTGTACATAGGAGGCAGTATTATAGTAGTTATATTCTTGTACATAGGAGGCAGTATTATAGTAGTTATATTCTTGTACATAGGAGCAGTATTATAGTAGTAATATTCGTGTACATAGGAGGCAGTATTATAGTAGTTATATTCTTGTACATAAGGGGCAGTATTATAATAGTTATATTCTTGTACATCGGAGCAGTATTATAGCAGTTATATTCTTGTACATAGCAGGCAGTATTATAGTAGTTATATTCTTGTACATAAGAGCAGTATTATAGTAGTTATATTCTTGTACATAGGAGGCAGTATTATAATAGTTATATTCTTGTACATCGGAGCAGTATTATAGCAGTTATATTCTTGTACATAGGAGCAGTATTATAATAGTTATATTCTTGTACATAGGAGCAGCATTATAGTAGTATTATTGTTTTACATAGGAGCAGTATTATAGTAGTTATATTCTTGTACATAGGAGCAGTATTATAGTAGTTATATTCTTGTACATAGGAGCAGTATTATAGTAGTTATATTCTTGTACATAGGAGCAGTATTATAGTAGTTATATTTATGTACATAGAAGACAGTATTATAGTAGTTACATTCTTGTACATAGGAGGCAGTATTATAGTAGTTACATTCTTGTACATAGGAACAGTATTATAGTAGTTATATTCTTGCACATAGGAGCAGTATTATAGCAGTTATATTCTTGTACATAGGAGCAGTATTATAGTAGTTATATTCTTGAACATAGGAGCAGTATTATAGCAGTTATATTCTTGTACATAGGAGGCAGTATTATAGTAGTTATATTCCTGTACATAGGAGGCAGTATTATAGTAGTTATATTCTTGTACATAGGGACAGTATTATAGTAGTTATATTCTTGTACATAGTAGGGAAGTATTATAGTAGTTATATTCTTGTACATAGGAGCAGTATTATAGTAGTTATATTCTTGTACATAGGAGCAGTATTATAGTAGTTATATTCTTGTACATAGCAGGCAGTATTATAGTAGTTATATTCTTGTACATAAGAGCAGTATTATAGTAGTTATATTCTTGTACATAGGAGGCAGTATTATAATAGTTATATTCTTGTACATCGGAGCAGTATTATAGCAGTTATATTCTTGTACATAGGAGCAGTATTATAATAGTTATATTCTTGTACATAGGAGCAGCATTATAGTAGTATTATTGTTTTACATAGGAGCAGTATTATAGTAGTTATATTCTTGTACATAGGAGCAGTATTATAGTAGTTATATTCTTGTACATAGGAGCAGTATTATAGTAGTTATATTCTTGTACATAGGAGCAGTATTATAGTAGTTATATTCTTGTATATAGGAGCAGTATTATAGTAGTTATATTCTGGTACATAGGAGCAGTATTATAGTAGTTATATTCTTGTACATAGGAGGCAGTTTTATAGTAGTTATATTCTTGTACATAGGAGGCAGTATTATAGTAGTTATATTCTTGTACATAGGAGGCAGTATTATAGTAATTATATTCTTGTACATAGGAGCAGTATTATAGTAGTTATATTCTTGTACATAGGAGCAGTATTATAGTAGTTATATTCTTGTACATAGGAGGCAGTATTATAGTAGTTATATTCTTGTACATAGGAGACAGTATTATAGTAGTTATATTCTTGTACATAGGAGGCAGTATTATAGTAATTATATTCTTGTACATAGGAGCAGTATTACAGTAGTTATATTCTTGTACATAGGGAGCAGTATTATAGTAGTTATATTCCTTATATCGCTCACCGCTCTTTTGTGTTTGGCTATACACACTGGGACATTTTATTTCTGGAGATCATCTCTCATTAACCATGTTGATTGCCACTTACAATGGGATATTTCCAGTATGGTAATAATAATTTTGCCTCTGCACTGAGCATCATTTTTTTTATTTGAAAAATACTAAAATCCCGATTACCAATTTCCCTTTTATTCCAGTGATTTCACTAATAAATATTACAGGAGAGAGCAGTGACATTTTCCCATTTACTGGCTGCACCGGGATGAACAATTTAGTGTAATGCACTTTCATTTTCTTTAGTAAGTGCAAAAATTACCCTGCAAAATTGTTCAATGTGATTTTTACCTTTCCAGGCGACTTGAGTTATTCAGTTGCCTGTATATAATGCATAGCTCTGACATAAAGTCTGCACCTGTATATACTATTGTACTTAGCTGGAGTAAAGCCAAAGAGCCACAACTTACCAGAATCACATTAGAGTAGAGGCAAGGTGCTAGGGGCAGACAGACTGGACAGCTGTTCAGGCCACCATTGAAGGTGGGGGGCACAATGATTTCTGCTGTCAGAACTGCGCATGTATGTAGATGGTGTGGCGGTGTAGTAAAATAGGACGTATCTACTACATATAATAATTCTATGGACTGGAGATGGAGGGGGGGTGAAAGGGGCAGTTAAATAAATGGTTATCCATTCTGCACTTCTGCGACCAGGAGTCGGATCCTGAATCACCAACTTTGGCACCAGGAGAGGTTCAGAGGTCAAACTCCCCGGACCACAGAGGTCAGGTGTTCCGTATCTTAGTGGTACCAATTTCTTTATGACCCCTATTGTTTAAAGGGGTCTTTTCACTAAAGACATATGACTAGGATTTGCTGTTAGACTGTTGTGCCCCCCAACAATCTCTGCAATAAAGCAGCAGCAACCTCAGGAAACTACCATGGACTGTCTGTCTATTATATCTCTTCTATCTATCTATCTATCTATCTATCTATCTATCGATCTAATCAATCACAAAAGACGAGGCAGCACTCCAAATTTGGTGAACAGGTGAGGCCTCGTTTATTCCCAAGGCAACGTTTCAGCCAGGGGCGTACATAAAAATCACTGGGCCCCATAGCAGGAATCTAAATTGGGCCCCCATTCCCCTTTTATAGCCCTTCCTTTTGTTCCATGAACTATTCTTGCTGCTGCGTTTTTTAATTTATGCCATCAGGGCCGGATTGGGATTACAAAACAGCTCTGGCACACAAAAGAGGTATAATAGATGCAGTGTGTACAGATATATAGTATATACAGCAGTGTACTGATATGTGAGGTACAAGGTATAATAGATGCAGTGTGTACAGATATATAGTATATACAGCAGTGTACTGATATGTGAGGTACGAGGTATAATAGATGAAGTGTGTACAGATATATAGTATATACAGCAGTGTACTGATATGTGAGGTACGAGGTATAATATATGCAGTGTGTATAGATATATAGTATATACAGCAGTGTACTGATATGTGAGGTACAAGGTATAATAGATGCAGTGTGTACAGATATATAGTATATACAGCAGTGTACTGATATGTGAGGTACGAGGTATAATAGATGAAGTGTGTACAGGTATATAGTAAATACAGCAGTGTATTGACACCTCGTACCTCACATATCAGTACACTGCTGTATATACTATATATCTGTACACACTGCATCTATTATACCTTGTACCTCACATATCAGTACACTGCAATATATATTATATATCTGTACATATTGCATGTATAATACTGTGTAATATATGCAGTGTGTGTGTGTATATATATATATATATACATACACACAGAGCAGTGTATTGATGTGAGACATACAAGGTATAATACTGTAGATGCAGTGTTTATAGAAATATGTGGTCAGTTATACATTATGGTCACTGTGTGTGGGAGTTACATGAGGTAGTGGTCACTGTAACTGTCTGAAGTATTATACATGAGTGTGCAATCAGTAAAAACAGGGCATGGAGGGGGGGGGGCGTAAATGATGAGAAGTGGAGGACCTCCTCTTACCACTCCATTCCAGTCTGTATGGATCAATGCAGAGCTGCTTGTGAACTTCTAATACTTGCTGTTAGGGGTTGAAGGACCTGTGATGATGTCATCACAGGTCCTGGCAGATATACCTTTGAAACCTAGGAACTACACCATTTTTGGTGCAGTTTCTTTGCTAGATTCTGCAGGACCTGTGATGCTGAAGATGATGTCATCACAGGTCCTGGCAGATGCACTGTTCTAACCTGGGAACTACACTTTACACTGTGCAGTTCCCTTACAGGACATCTGATGACATCATCAAAGGTCCTTTAGCTTTAGAAAGATAAACAGGAGCAATTAGGGGGCGGGGCCTCTCCTCCACTTCGGGCTCCTCTTTCTCACGGGCCCCATAGCAGCTGCGTGGTCTGCCTATATAGTAGGTACGCCACTGGTTTCAGCCCATCACAATGAGGCCTTTGTCAATCAAAGTAGTAGTGGCAAAGTGGCAAGTGCATTTATAAATACCCCATACATAATTAGTGATTAATTATCCACATAATTAGTGACAATGTTGCAGCGGACCACTCCCAGGCGTCTGGGGTATCCCTTGCCCCTTAGCAGGTTTCTACGAAATATGTCCCTCTTATAGAGCAAGTAGTCGTGACTCCAGTTGCAGTTAAGCAACAAGGACATGGAGTCCCCTTTATAGATGGTAGTGTTGATGCCCAGGTGTAGGATTGCCAGAGTGGTGTAGAGTGGCCTACAATCTCTCTGAAGGTGTTGTATGCACCTGTCACGGTGCTCCTACCTGGATATCCCTGGATCCCAGATGTGGTAGTCCGAAGCAAGTGCAAAAGGGGGGTTTTTGAACTTGGATGATGAAGGAAGTAGAATAAATGGAGTCCACACTTTGTAGTAACGTTGAACACAGCTTTACTTGGCATAAACGGCAATCCAAACTGTTCCCAAACGGTATCTTGGTCATCAGCATGTATTGGCTTAACTTTGGCAGGCAAACACTTCTGCAACAATCTCAGCTCTGCTATGCTGTAGCTTTCTTAGCTCCTTGGTAAAACAGGAACTTTCCTTTTCTGCTGAAACTTAGCTTAGCGTTAGTCTGTCTCTTACTTTACCTTTAATCCTAGGAACTTCTTCCTGGCTTCAAGCATACTTAGCTTGGGTATTAGGCAGTGCAAGCCCAGGAGGGGACAAGCAACCATATAGATCTCGCAGGCAGGGCAGACAGTGCTCTGCTGGCCGACACACCACCTTGTAGACTAGACTGGCCACAACCTGTCCCCAAGAAGGGGAAGACTGGATTGACCTTTCACTACCTAACTCCTCCCTCTCTAGTGAGGGCTGGAAGGAACAAACAGGTTCCTCTCCATGGAAACTAAGTCTGCCAATACTGCCGCCACCTGCTGGTGAACCAGGCACATTACATGTTGACATTACATTTGCCATGAAATACATACACACATTGCAGGAAATGGAAGTAAATATCAGAAATGACACATGATGCACCAACTAAAGATAGTGGTGGTACAAAAGAGGTGGTAATGCCACGCCCATATTCAGTGATAATAAGAAAAGTATACGAGAAAAACATACAAAAGAAGCATAATTCATATTGATAGTTCTTGAATCTCAGAAGTGACTATCCAAGTGCTAACAAAATAAGCATAATGTTTTCTTACTTATTTCATCCGATATAATATAACACTAAAAGGATTGGTGCATAGTGGGTTAAAATATCTATCGATATGGATAACACAGTCACAGCTGCGTAAGATTAAATATAAAAATAAACAAAACCAGCTCAGCATTGGTGGTTCCAGTGGATACACGTGAACCTCAACGTCCCTGTCGGGCTGCTGCGCAGATGCGGGATGTCGACGACACCAAACCACCCCCCTTGTGCAGCATAGCGAGCCTCTCCAGAGCGCCCTGACGTAATAGGAGGCGCGATGACAGAGGACGCGCTGACCGCATCTAGGGGAGGGGTGGATCGGCCAATGTGATACCGCCTGTGCCGGCCCGGCAGGAAAGTGTAACAACGTCTGACGATCACCATGGAAACTATATTAGGTTTACACATGAGGACATTCAGACACAAGAGGGATTATTGGTGACGATATAGGGCACATCTCCTATAAAAAGCCTATGAATCGCTATAATCAATGTAACTAGATAAGAAATATAACATGAAATAAATAAATCTTGGTTATCTGATAGTGTACAGGGCCACGAAACATCACCTTGTCCAGGCTACGATTCGTCGCACTATTAGGCAGTCCGGTCACACGACAGTATCGTTGTCGAGTGGCCGGGTGCAATATTACGACAACTACCAGAATAACCGCTCAATGGGATTCAATCATAAGGTGACAAATGGAGGCTTCCCTTGTAACAGGAATTGCAGTAGTGTATATTAATGCTTCCTTTATCTTTCTTTCTTTTCTCCATAGAATGGACGTCCTTTGTCTATCCCGTCCAGCGTCACCCAAGTGGTTCCGTTAATCATCTTGTTCAGTTATAGTACTAACCAGTGTTCCCTCTCAGCTGCGCGAGTGGGCGGCCGCGCAGCAATTATTGTGGCCCCGCTCACAATTTTATAATGCCCGCTCACTCAGCCTACAGCACACCGCTAAGTTCGCTAACGCTGCTGGCAAAATGCCAGCACTTGTCGTCAGACTCATCTGCGTGACGGTGCCGACGTCCTCCTCGTAGTCTTGTGCGGCTCAGCACAGCAGGGCGCCGCCTACCAGCTACCACGTATTGCCGCGCTACTTCTGCCTCTTCCTTCTTTTTGCAGGAAGAGGAGGACTGAGCAGCAGCAGGCAGTAAGGTGCGGTAGTGGCGGCGGCGCCGCCATCTTAGAGCCGGGCCAGAGGCACACGCTAGAGTGAGACTGAGTTTCTCTTATGGGCTACCTACAGTAAGTAAAATCCTAGAAACCTTCATTGATTGCTGAACTGGTCTCTCCTGGTATTTCTAGAGTGTAGACTACTAGTGTCCCCCGCTGTCCCCCGCTGTTCTCCGCTTCTTGTCACGAGGTAACACTCTAGAAATACCAGGAGAGACCAGCTCAGCGATCAATGACGGTAGAATGTCAGTAGTAGGGAGAACACTAAACAATCATATTTATTTTTAGTCCTATCGGCTAGAGTGAGTGAAGTGAATGAGTCTCTCTGGCTGAGCCTGATAGTGATAAGTCCTTCATGTGGGCAGCAGGAGCCGTGTCTGTGTTACCTAAGAAAGCAATGAAAACAGCATGTACTGTACGGGAGGTTTTATCACAGCAGACTCGCCAATGCAAAACAAGGGAATGCTGGTTGGCGCCGCCATCTTAGAGAGGCTAAAGTGAGTCTCCCTGGAACAGCATTGCATTCCCTTCAGGTTTTGCATTTGCAACGTTGCTTGTCTCAGCCAAGGAAAAATGGGGGAAAAAGTAACATATATAACTATATACAACAGGAGATGCCCAGGTTATACCAGCATGTTCCATATCACTATATACAAGAAGATGTATAACTTATACCAGCTGTACATATATAATCATATACAGGAGATGCCCAGGTTATACCAGCATGTTCCATATCACTATATACAAGAAGATGTATTACTTATGCCAGCTGTACATATATAATTATATACAGGAGATGCCCAGGTTATACCAGCATGGTCCATATCACTATATACAAGATGTATTACTTATGCCAGCTGTACATATATAATTATATACAGGAGATGCCCAGGTTATACCAGCATGCTCCATATCACTATATACAAGAAGATGTATAACTTATACCAGCTGTACATATATAATTATATACAGGAGATGCCCAGGTTATACCAGCATGCTCCATATCACTATATACAAGAAGATGTATAACTTATACCAGCTGTACATATATAATTATATACAGGAGATACCCAGGTTATACCAGCATGGTCCATATCACTGTATACAAGAAGATGTATAACTTATACCAGCTATACATATATAATTATATACAGGAGTTGCCCAGGTTATACCAGCATGTTCCATATCACTGTATACAAGAAGATGTATAACTTATACCAGCTGTACATATATAATTATATACAGGAGATGCCCAGGTTATACCAGCATGCTCCATATCACTATATACAAGAAGATGTATAACTTATACCAGCTGTACATATATAATTATATACAGGAGATGCCCAGGTTATACCAGCATGCTCCATATCACTATATACAAGAAGATGTATAACTTATACCAGCTGTACATATATAATTATATACAGGAGATACCCAGGTTATACCAGCATGGTCCATATCACTGTATACAAGAAGATGTATAACTTATACCAGCTATACATATATAATTATATACAGGAGTTGCCCAGGTTATACCAGCATGGTCCATATCACTATATACAAGAAGATGTATAACTTATACCAGATGTACATATATAATTATATACAGGGGATACCCAGGTTATACCAGCATGGTCCATATCACTATATACAAGAAGATGTATTACTTATACCAGCTGTACATATATAATTATATACAGGAGTTGCCCACGTTATACCAGCATGTTCCATATCACTGTATACAAGAAGATGTATAACTTATACCAGATGTACATATATAATTATATACAGGGGATACCCAGGTTATACCAGCATGCTTCATATCACTATATACAAGAAGATGTATAACTTATACCAGCTGTACATATATAATTATATACAGGAGATGCCCAGGTTATACCAGCATGTTCCATATCACTCTATACAAGAAGATGTATTACTTATACCAGCTGTACATATATAATTATATACAGGAGATGCCCAGGTTATACCAGCATTTTCCATATCACTGTATACAAGAAGATGTATAACTTATACCAGCTGTATATATATAATTATATACAGGAGATGCCCAGGTTATACCAGCATGGTTCATATCACTCTATACAAGAAGATGTATTACTTATACCAGCTGTACATATATAATTATATACAGGAGATGCCCAGGTTATACCAGCATGTTCCATATCACTGTATACAAGAAGATGTATAACTTATACCAGCTGTATATATATAATTATATACAGGAGATGCCCAGGTTATACCAGCATGGTTCATATCACTATATACAAGAAGATGTATAACTTATACCAGCTGTATATATATAATTATATACAGGAGATGCCCAGGTTATACCAGCATGGTTCATATCACTATATACAAGAAGATGTATAACTTATACCAGCTGTATATATATAATTATATACAGGAGATGCCCAGGTTATACCAGCATGGTCCATATCACTGTATACAAGAAGATGTAAGTAGTAAGAGGGTATATGTTTCGTCAAACTGCAAAGTGACAGGTACCACGCCCCACTTTTATACAGATACCCCCACCCCTTTTATATTGCTTGATATTAAATTTATATTGCTTGATATTAAGTTTATATTGCTTATCACTTCTCAGATTCCTGCTAATATCCTTCAGTTTACAAATGAAGGCAAAAGCACATCTGTTTAAATCAAGACTTTCTCTGACACGTCACAGGATGTGTTCTACAAGGTCGTGACCTCTGTCATGGTCATCAAAAGCACCGCTGTTTAAAGCATGACTTTAGCAAATGGTTTTGATTATTTTTGCGACGTTTGTTGCACTGTATACAAACATAAATATTGACACGGGAGTATGCAGTTTTGTAAAGCGTGCCAGAGACCGAATTGTGTTGAGCAGTCTAATAATACACGTTGCCCGATATGTAGGACGTATTGTCGTTCAGGGGATTGTTTTGAAACACATAGATACCTGGCACTTAGTGATAACGCTCTTTGTAAGAAAAAAAAATTTTGCGGATTTTATTACAAATATATAGACTGCGGCGATGAGCACAAATGTAACGGTTTAAAATGCACCATCTGCGGCGGACAGGATGACAAATTTGACGACCATGTTTGTTACATGCAGCCATACAACCCCCAAAAAATGACTGACAAGACTATCTTTTACGATTTTGAATGGATGCAAGAAACAGGCTTACATATACCCAATTTCATTTACGCAACCACGCTATACGGCCCAAACTCCTGGCATTTTAGCAGAAAAACCCGCACTCGTGACTTTGTGCGATTTTTTGCCGACGGTAAGTTTTCGGGTTACACGTTCATAGCTCACAATGCAGGACACTACGACGCTTATTTTGTTTTACAGGAGTTGATTAATGAAAAATTTTTAATTGATATTATAAATCAAGGCGGTCGGTTAATGTGCGCTACCCTGAAGGACTTAAAAAATAGATTCATAGACTTGCTGGGTTTTTCAGGCGCCAAGGGTCACTTCCCGCATTTTTTAAACACGGAGGAAAATCAAAACTACATAGGTGCACTACCGGCCGCTAGGTATTACGGCGTTGATTACATGATGCCCGGTGAGAAAAAAGAATTCACAGTTTGGTACGAGAAACATAAAAATGACACCTTTAATTTTCAGGAAGAGTTAAAAGCTTACTGTAAGCAGGATGTTGAGGTTTTGAGAAGGGCTTGTGAGTGTTACAGGGACACGATTATGGCCATGACGGAACAAAAAGTTCTGCAATACATTAAACTTGAAAAGAAATACAGAACGTTTACTAAATGTATTGATCCGCTCCAACTTATCACATTGGCATCCGTGTGCATGGCTATGTATCGGTTTAAATTTCTACCCAAAAATACCATAGAGATTGTCCAGGCAGAAAATTACCACAAGACCCAGAAACTATTTTCAACACCCGCTATACAGTGGCTCATGTACATTGAACATGCTGAAGGCATTTCTATACAACACGCGTTAAAGGGCGGTGAAAAAAAGGTTGGTAAATATTTTTTGGACGGGTATGCGTTTGTTAACGGTAAACACAACGCTTTTGAATTTCAGGGATGTTTTTATCACGGGTGTCCTGTGTGCTATAACGAGCATGACAGCAACAAGCTTACTAAATCGTCCTACGGGCAGCTGTACCAATCTTTCCTAGTCAGGAAAAGCCGACTACAGAGACAAGGATTTACGGTCCGCGTCCTGTGGGAACACAAGTGGCGGGAAATGATTGCAAACGATTCGGGGATCAAAGACTTTCTGATTAAAATGAAATTCCCGACTCCTTTGGAACCTCGTGACGCGCTTTACGGCTGTCGCACTAATGCCATTAAACTTTATCACAAGGTGCAGTCCGATGAAACAGTGCATTATTATTACGATTTCACCAGTCTGTACCCTTTTGTTAATAAAACTAAGACTTACCCTGTAGGACACCCAAAAATCATTTATGATCATTTTGGTTACATCAAAAAATACTTTGGCATTGCCAGAGTTAAAGTGTCCCCGCCCAGAGATTTATTATTTTTTCCGGTCCTGCCTGTAAAGCTTAATAAAAAATGAATGTTTCCGCTATGTTACACATGTGCCTCGAACTGTCAGAAAGACATTTGCAGCCACACAGACGACGAGCGTTCCGTGACCGGTACATGGTGCACCATAGAACTAGTTTTAGCTGTTGAAAAAGGTTACAGGATTGCGGAGATCTACAAGATCTGGCATTTTCCGAACACAACAGACGATCTGTTCGCCCCGTACATCAAATGACACCTCAGAGATAAACAGGAGGCTTCCGGTTATCCCAGTTGGTGTAAAACGGTTTCTGAACAAAACGGCTTACATAGATGCATTTTTAAAAAAAGATGTCCGCTTGCGATCTGATAAGATAGCTGTAAACCCAGCAAAAAGACAAATTTCAAAACTGTTCCTAAACTCTTTGTGGGGTAAGTTTGGACAGTGTTCTAACTTGTCACGTACCAGCATAGTCACGGACCCTGATGAACTTTTCAAATTAGCTTTTGCGCCGTACTACGACCTCTCCGAGGTTAATTTCATCGATGACGATACGGCCGTAGTCAATTGGCGCTATGTAAAAGAGCGCTACACCCACACCAAAAACACAAACATTTTTAAAGCCTGTTTTACAACCGCCTATGCCGGACTCGAATTATACAAGCTCCTAGACAGACTGCAGGAACGTTGTCTTTATCACGACACAGACTCCGTCATATTCGTGAGTAAGGGGTCTGAATGGACTCCACCCTTGGGTGATTTTCTCGGTGAACTAACTAGTGAAATACCCGACGACGCCCACATTACCGAGTTTGTATCCGCTGGCCCAAAGACTTACGGCTGCAAACTTAACAACGGGAAAACCGTATTGAAGGTTAAGGGTATAACACTCAATGTTGCTAACACACGGCTTGTTAATTTTGACAGTTTAAAAGACCTTGTGTTGGATTACTCACACAACACCGACCCCGAGAAAACAATAGGTATCGAGCAAGACGGCATTTTCAGAAATAGGAAGCGCTTGACCTTAGAGACAAGACCGTTACGTAAAATGCAAAAGTGCGTATTCACAAAGAGACAGCTGACGGCTGACTTTACAACGTTGCCTTTTGGCTATTAAACATGACTGCCCAATTTCAACACCCTTTTTAGTGTATTCTAGCAGGACCCTCAAATTCCTGAAAGAGTTTTTTTGTTAAAAATTTATTAATACACGTGGATACGTTAATGTCGCACAAACCTGATAATGTCATTTGGTTTTACGCGTGTTGGCAGAAATTGTATGATGAACTAACCCGTTTGTTTACAAATATCAGGTTTATCGAGGGGGTCCCGCAAAATTTTACAGGCGCTGATCTAATTCCAACGGACAAGGTAAATTTGGCGGTTGTTGATGATCTTATGGAGGTGGCTTGTGAAAATCTTGAAATACAAAACGCATTCACCAAATACGTACACCACAGAAATTTAAGCATTATGTATCTCGTTCAAAACGTTTTTTGTCACGGTAAGAAAAGCCGAACCATAAATTTAAACACTAAATACATGGTCCTTTTTAAGAACCCTCGTGATAAATTACAGGTTATTACGTTGGCTCGGCAGATGTACCCCGGTAAAACACGTTTCCTTTTAGAAACTTTTGAAGATGCTACACACAAGCCTTACGGCTATTTACTTGTAGATTTAAGATCTGACACGCCTGAGGACCTACGACTCAGAACCGGTCTGTTCCCACCAGATCTGCCGGTGGCTTATGTGTGCAAAAAGAAGCTCTAAAATGAGGTATCTCACATCTTTACGGTTATTTTTGTTAGCGTCGCTGGTGCTGTAAGGATGTCGAACAGGATCCGGCGTAATTGGGATCTTTTAAAAGCACTAGTCGAAACAAATCTGAAGGCCCGAAAATCAATATTACGTAACGCCAGTAATGATTTGATATCGGCTATTGGCGAGATCGCTCTCAATATCCTTAAAGGAAAGATCCCTCTTAAAGAGCGCCAAAAAATATATTGAAAAAATGGCGTAGGGCTGAAAAGAAATAAGCGATAGAAAGTACTCTATTAAAAGAAAGAAGCGCATTGTGAACCAGAGCGGTGGTTTTATAGGAGCTTTGCTCGGCTTTGCAATACCTTTAATCACTAGCCTGATAGCTAATACAGCCGGTGGTTCATAATGCAGTATGCCGAGAAAATGTTCCTGGTTTCCAAAAATGAATTGGACAGGCTTAAAAAAACATCCGTAGATGCAACAGATATACGCCAAACCGCCATACGTCGATTAGATGATGAGATTAGCGAAATACTACACAGAAATGACCTTTCAGATGATGAAAAAATTAAGAGATACACAGCAGTGTTACAGAGGTACTTAATGCTCAACAAACAGTCCGGTAAAGAAATGTCGGGTATAACCCTGATTACACAGCCGCAAACCGATCAACAACAATTGTCAAATGCAACCTCAATCAGCACAGATACTAACGAGATACTTGACAGTATTAATACACGTTATAGAAAAAATGCAGAACTATTGTTAAGTAAACTGTACCGCTCGGGTAATAAGCCGTACTGGAACGCTATGGGTGAATTCATTTACAAAGAACAAACTGTACCCGGATCCAACATTATTGACCTGATTCGAACAGCTACCCAGAGTCATGGGTTGCCTAAGATTAAACCTCACGGTTGGGACTATTTTATGGAGACTATCGCACAGCTGAACGGTTATCGGTAATACAAGAACAAGAGAATTTTTCGATAATTTGAAAAAGCGGGCGCTGAGTGAGCCCTTTGATGAGGCTCGAAGCCCGTTTACACCGCCGGTGTTATTAACATCGCCTACTGTGTCGACGCGGGGCTCATTACTACCTAAAGAGAGGCTCCCGCCTTTGTTGCAAGCGGCTTGGTTAACGTTGCAAATTTTCTTACTTTGGCGATTGTATATAAACTTTCTTTGTATTAAACATCTTATAATGTTTTTATTTGTTTTACATACATTCTTATTTTGCATGTATATAAAATTTCTTTGTGGGTAATGTCTTATAATGTTTTATTTACTATACATAAACTGTTTTAAATAAAATGTAGTCTGTTTTTTCTTTTTACAATAAATATAATAGCTTGATTATTTAAAATTGTATAAACAGTTAGGACGTGTTGTTGAGTAGACGCTGCTTAAAGCGCTGCTAAAATGCCTGCAAATGCCAAAATATTGAGAAAACAGTACTACACGCCAAAAGCTGTCGGCTCTTATGGGGGCGTGGAATCCTTATTCAGAGAAGTCCGGAAATTTGGAATAAGAAAAGACTCTGTAAAAAACTGGTTGAGCAACGAGGATACTTACACATTGTACAAACCTGTTAAAAAATCCTTTACAAGAAACAAGGTTATGGTGTCTGATATAGATGCTCAATGGCAGGCAGATCTTGTGTCGATGATGGATGTTTCTAGAGAAAATAATGGTGTAAAATACCTGCTGACGGTCGTTGATATTCTATCTAAATATGCTTGGGTGTCGGGCCTTTCAAATAAGTCCGGCGCTACAGTGGCTTTCGCTTTTGATCAGATATTTAAGTTAAACGGTCAAACCCCCAGAAAGCTCCAGACTGATCGGGGCCGTGAGTTTATAAACAAACCTATGAGGCGTCTTTGTGAAACCTATAAAATACATCATTTTTTAACTACAAATGCTGTTAAGGCAGCTTTGGTCGAACGTTTTAATAGAACGCTGAAAACTAAAATGTGGCGCTATCTTAGAGAACAAAACAAGTACACGTACATCAACAAGTTACAAGACCTGGTGTATAGTTATAACCGCACATACCACAGAACTATAAGGCGGCGCCCCGTCGATGTGACAAAAGAGAACTCTTTAGCCGTTTGAAAAAATTTCTACGGTTATTACGCTACTATTAAATTTTTTTAACCGGTATTAAATATAGGTGATCACGTCAGAATTGTGCGTTATAAGGGGGTTTTCACAAAGGGGTATGAACAAACCTATACGGACGAGATATTTCAAATTGACGCTGTAAACACTAGGGACCTAAGACTCCTTTATAAGTTGAAAGACCTGTCCGACGAGTTTATTGAAGGCTCGTTCTACCCGGAGAAAGTCCAAAAAGTAACTCTCGAGACAAGCTACAGGTTTACAGGATAGAAAAAAATACTGAAAAAGAAGAAAGTTCAGGGTAAAACATTGTGTTTTGTAAAGTGGATAGGATACCCTGACAAGTTTAACTCTTGGGTACCTGAAAAACAGTTGATGAGTCTGTAAACTATGGAGGACGGATCGTTTTTTATCACGCTACCCTGCAACGCCTCCGCCAAACTTTATCCCGAAAACAGCATCGCCGATTACACCACTAAGTTAGCAAAAGCGGTCCATCTTCGCGGCCCTTACGAAGTGGCTTTAGTGGAGATTCAGCATCCACATACGTGGGAAACCTTTGGCCCCGGAGATGGTGTATTCTACATCGCGCAGCGCAACGAGCCGATCAGCGAGCTTTTTGTTAAATCGGGTTATTACTCCAATATGCACGAGCTCATCAAAGCCATTAATAGCAAACCTGAATCTATAAAAATACCTCCCGATCAACTGCGTCTAAGATATGACGATATTGACAGAACCGTTTATGTAATGAATTCACCATTATACAAGTTCATGCCTTGTGTGAAGTTGGGGAATATTTTGGGGCTGCCGGGGTATTCGCAAGCTCCATCGCTCAAGAATGTAGACACCGAGCACATCACTCTCCGCTACAAAGGACCCGGCTTACCTGTTTTAGAACATCATGCTGGTGGTATAAAGGGGATTGCTCTAGTTTCATCAAAAGAGAAAAAAAATTAATCCCGATATTAAAGCCGGTTTTTATACAATGTTTGTTTGTACAGATATCGTCTAACATCAACTTGTTGGCGATAGTTACGTACAACTTTTAAGAACTGTCGAGTTAGGCGGTAAAAATGGTGAGATAGTCACGCAAAAGTATCACCGGCCGGACTATATACCTGTTTGTAAACATAATTTTGACACGGTTACAATATCGATACTCACGGATCAGACTAAACCTGTTAAATTCAAATACGGTAAGACTATTGTGCGATTACACTTTAGACCGCGCGCTGTGACGACGCACTAAAATGTTGTCCCAGAGAGTGTACGGTGACCCGGACGCATGTACACATTATTACAGAACGCAAGCCGATCATGGTTTGGACGGATTTCACGGTACAGAATTCATGCATAGTTCTGGCTTCGCCGGGTTATTTCGGGTTCTGTTCCGGCGTGTCATTCCCTTATTTAAGAAAGGCGTGGAGCTTGTTAAGTTGCACGTGAAAACAGCCTCCCGTAACATCGCTAAAGACGTCACTACGGCAACGACAGCCTTTATGGATCGTATAAATAGGGCGACGCAAGGCCAGGAGGGCTCTGGTGTCATACAAATATGTAAAAAAAGCGTAAAAGAAAACGTGAACGCGCTGCCATTGTCTTGCCAACTTTTATGAATAAAGTAGCACAACCTAAGAGACGTCGCGGCCAGAAAACAAGAAGTCGTTCACCGAGCGACATCTTCTAGTCAGACGCTATGGCTTTCGTGCATGACGCATCCGCCGAGTATGCCAAATCAGAGTGGACATCTTTCAAATACCGCCTACACAAACAAGCATTGAAAAATCGCTTTATGTATAGTTGCAGCCAATCGCCGCAATCACTGACAATGCACCTTTGGAATTCTACATCACGGGCAGCGGTGAATATTATTACAACCTAAATAACACATTGTTACACGTCGTTTGCAGAATCGTTAGTCCTGATAACACACAAGTATCCCGCATTGCACTTATTAACTACCCTATAGCGAGTCTTTTTAATCAACTGGATATAACGCTCGGCGACACGTTGATTTCAAAAAGCGACAACCTTTATACGTATAGAGCGTATATAGAGGCCCTAATAAATTATAATTCACAAACTTTAGCGTCCCAATTTACAGACGGTTTATTCTATGTATAAAGACACAGCGGGACATCATGATGACCGGGTTCTCGACGGGCGTAATGTCGGTTTCAGCAAGAGAGCCCAGTATTCAGCACGCTGGAATTAATGGGCCCCATTTACGCCGATATATTTAATCAACCGAAGTTAATACTGAACGGTTTAGATCTAAAGATAAAATTGACGAGAAACAAAGACACTTTCTGCCTTATGTCGGCCGAGGCGCCCCTTTTTAAAGTCCAAATACAACACGCTTCCCTGTTTGTCAAAAGAGTACAAGTATCACCCGCTGTAAGAATCGGTCACAGTCACGCTCTGTTAACAGCTAACGCAAAGTACTCGATCGATCGGGCGTCGCTTAAAGTGTATAGCGTACCCGCCGGTACTCGCATATCTAACCACGAGAATCTTTTTCTCGGAAACTTACCAAAAACAGTAATACTAGCGTTTGTGGATAACGAATCATTTTCCGGGAGTTACCAAAGAAATCCTTTGTGCTTCAACCACTATAATTTGAATTATGCAGCCTTATATTTGGATGGTCAACAGATACCGGCAAAACCTTTTCAACCTAACTTCCAAGACGAATCAGCTGTTCGTGAATATATGTCCCTAGTACATATTTCGGGGAAACACAAGGCCGACAACGCTTTATCCGTGGATCGGCACGAGTTTTAGAACGGTTACACTTTGTTCGCTTTTGATTTATCGCCGGATCAAGAACCCGGCGGTCATTTCTCTCTAGTAAAAACTGGCAATCTGAGAGCTGAAATTAGATTTGCCGAACCGATTGCGAACACAATTAACATGATTGTATATTCAGTTCATGAAAATTATTGAAATAAATAATCGGCGGGAGGTATTATATGATTTTCAATAAACATGAATAATTATGAAATTGCCTGTGTTATTAAAGCTGATATTAACGGCAGGCGCATATTTAAAGGTGTATTTCCAAGCGATTTATTACCGGGGGGAAAAATCATCGACAGGCCCGCGGCATACATTGTAAATATGGATAATTTGTATCAGCGGGGTAAGTATTGGATTTTAATTATATTATACTCAAATGATATATAATTTTTTTTTTATAGTTATGGTTTATCACCCGCAAATGAAATATTTCCTGGCTACTTTATGCAGTTTTTATATAAAAATTCTAAGACTATAAGGTATCAAAACAGACAAATACAAGACGCCGTTAGTACGGTCTGCGGCCATTACTGTATCTATATCTTACAATGTCTCGCTAAAGGAATGTCTTTTGAAAATGTGTTAAAAATGTTCACTAACGATTTTAGAAAAAATGACCGTATTGTGCGTTCATTTGTAACAAAACGCATGAAACGCTTATGTATACGATGCTGTAATTACAATCAAACGTGTCTGTCCCTACAGGACTGTTGTAAATAAGGAAAATTAATAAAGCTTTTTAAAACAAATAAAATTTGTCATTGTTTGATTTTTAATGCTATTATTATATTAAATTAATATCACGCACTATAAATTTAATATCAAGCAATATAAATTTTAATACAATATAAATTTAATATCAAGCAATATAAATTTTTAATATCAATCACTATAAATTTAATATCAAGCAATATAAATTTAATATCAAACACTATACATTTAATATTAAGCAATATAAATTTGAATATCAAGCACTATAAAATAAATATCAAGCACTACAAATTTAATATCAAACAATATAAATTTAATATCAAGCAATATAAAAGGGGCGGGGGGGGTCTCTGTATAAAAGGGGGCTTGGTACCTGTCACTTTGCAGTTTGACGAAACATATACCCTCTTACTACTGATGTATAACTTATACCAGTTGTACATATATAATTATATACAGGAGATACCCAGGTTCTACCAGCATGGTCCATATCAGTGTATACAAGAAGATGTATAACTTATACCAGCTGTACATATATAATTATATACAGGAGATACCCAGGTTATACCAACATGCTCCATATCACTATATACAAGAAGATGTATAACTTATACCAGCTGTACATATATAATTATATACAGGAGATACCCAGGTTATACCAACATGGTCCATATCACTATATACAAGAAGATGTATAAGTTAGACGTCCTAGCCAGTGTCAGGTTAGCACTTAGCAAGGTCTTTCTTCACTCTGCAGGAGACATTTTGTGTGCGGCTCTGTCACACTGTCCGTCCACTCCAGTAACTGTTTTATCTTGTCTTACTTAGTAGGCTAGATTTATTGTTTTGCCAATATGTTGGCGATGATCTCTTGTTTGATTGTCCTATCGCCCACCTTTGACTAAGCATTGCCCATCTCTAAGCTGACCCCGCTCAGCAACTGCCAAAGCTTAGAGGGAACACTGGTACTAACCATTGATGGTACTAATCTGGTGATACTGGGGACTCCAGTGGATTTGGCCCATCTCGTATTGTTATTGCCACACAGTAATCTGTTCTTTATTCTCTAATTTTTGCCCCTACAAGAGGTGACATTTGTGTTAACATTACGTTTGCAGGTGTAACTTTGCACCCAGTGTTGGGACATGGATAGTGCCCTAGCTCTGGAAGGCATAAGGGCGTGGGATGGGGGGTCCACTGATCGTGGCTCCCGACCCATGCTGCACCTATTCCAGAAAACATAATTATAAGTATCCTCAACAATGGAGGTAATTAGCCTCCCTTTGTCACCTTATGATTTAATCCCATTGAGCGGTTATTCTGGTAGTTGTCGTAATATTGCACCCGGCCACTCAACAACGATACTGTCGTGTGACCGGACTGCCTAATAGTGGGACGAATCGTAGCCTGGACAAGGTGATGTTTCGTGGCCCTGTACGCTATCAGATAACCAAGATTTATTTATTTCATTTTATTTTTCTTATTTAGTTACATTGATTATAGCGCTTCATAGGCTTTTTATAGGAGATGTGCCCCCACTGGCGCCCTATATGGTCACCAATAATCCCTCTTGTGTCTGAATGTCCTCATGTGTAAACCTAATATAGTTTCCATGGTGATCATCAGACGCTGTTACACTTCCCTGCCGGGCCAGCACAGGCGGTATCACATGAGGGGTGGTTTGGTGTCATCGACATCCCGCATCTGCGCAGTAGCCCGACAGGGACGTTGAGGTTGACGTGTATCCACTGGAACCACCAATGGTGAGCTGGATTTCTTTATTTTTATATTTAATCTTACGCAGCTGTGACTGTGTTATCCATATCGATGGATATTTTAACCCACTATGCACCAATCCTTTTAGTGTTATATTATATTGGATGAAATAAGTAAGAAAACATTATGCTTATTTTGTATGCACTTGGATAGTCACTTCTGAGATTCATGAACTATCAATATGAATTATACTTCTTTTGTATGTTTTTCTCGTATACTTTTCTTATTATCACTGAATATGTGAGTCATTATTGTGACTAATCACGATAACAATGTCACTAATTATGTGGATAATTAATCACTAATTATGTATGGGGCATTTATAAATGCACTTGCCACTACTACTTTGCTTGACAAAGGCCTCATTGTGATGGGCTGAAATGTTGCCTTGGGAATAAACGGGTCCTCACCTAATTTGGAGTGCTGCCTCATCTTTTGTGATTATATTCATCAGTGGATGTTTTACCTGTCGTCCCTGAGGATTTGCACCCAACTGTCTCACTTTTAACTGTACTGCTGCTATTTCTGTTGTGTATCTATCTATCTATCTCATATCTACAGGTGAAACTCGAAAAATTTGAATATCGTGCAAAAGTCCATTTATTTCAGTAATGCAAATTAAAAGGATTTGCATTAATGCAGCTTAAAATTTGAATTTTGTGAAAAGGTTCAATATTCTAGGGTCAAAGTGTCACACTCTAGCCAGCTAATTTATCCATACCCCCTGAGCAAAGGGTACCTCAAAATTTTGACTTTGGGGTTTCATAAACTGTAAGCAATAATCATCCAAATTATAACAAATAAAGGCTTGAAATATCTCGCTTTGCATGTAATAAGTCTCATATGTTAGTTTCACCTTTTAAGTTGCATTACTGAAATAAATGAACTTTGCACGATATTCAAATTTTTCGAGTTTCACCTGTATATATCTCGTATCTATCTATCTCTCTATCTATCTCATATCTATCTATCTATCTATCTATCTATCTATCTATCTCATATCTATCTATCTATCTATCTCTCTCTCTCTATCTCTCTGGTTTCTCCATGCTGTTGTTAATCTCGCTCACTATATTTATTAGTGGTTGGTGTATTTCTGCCCTGATAGATCTGGCACTTCTCTCGTCCTCCATGTATTCTATGACCCGGGTCACTTGGCTCTTTCCTTCCGTACATCCCTCATCTCCCGTCCTCTCTAAATGCCATCACAGCTAAATACTTCTGCTGATTATCAGGACGTGTCTGCCGCTGTGTGAGATCAATGTTCTGCAAACACTGTGGAAATCAGATCAATGGCTGTTTGGGGCGGGCGGTGGACTAGAGCGGACATTGATTCTCAGCTCAGGATGCAGCCGGCACATATTGGGTTTGGGATGAACCACTTAAACTCCGATGCGGAGCTTTCACTGCGGAC
This sequence comes from Bufo bufo, assembly GCF_905171765.1. NCBI lineage: Eukaryota > Metazoa > Chordata > Amphibia > Anura > Bufonidae > Bufo > Bufo bufo. The sequence goes on along the minus strand of NC_053395.1, from coordinate 220,073,382 downwards.
TGAGATCATCGGGAGATGTTACTGAAAGTTTCTTCAGAAGTAAATCTCACACATGGCTGAAACGCCGTAGATTATGTGACCTGAACATCAGATGCAAGATTGAAACTACACATGACCGCATCCCAGAGCAGTGGTTACTGAAAGAGAAGAATAAGGAGCACAAGACCATAGGGGGAAAACTGATAGACAAAAGAACGGGTTTGGATTAAGGTTGTGTTCACTTTATGTAGCTGTGGTCAGTCATACTACTGTATGGACTTGTACGCTGATAACCGCATAGACGGAGAGGATTGCTGAGTCTGCCGCGTCCGAACGGTCAAGGCGTTCTGTCCAGAGGTGGATAATGGCGCTGAAGTGATGAAGGAAATGACTTGTTCCAGCGCTTCCTCCTAAAACATTTTTTTATTCTTAAAAATAAACAAATAAATAAAAGTGAAACAACCTATAAAGCTGTAAGTGTGGTTCAAAAGTCCAAATAATGCGTTATAGGTGACCAGTCCTTTATCTGAGGAAGAGACAGCGCCCCAAAATGCGTTATTTGGACTTTTGAACAACACCTACCGCTCTATAGGCTGTTTCACTTTTATTTATTTATTTTTAAGAATAAAAAAAACATTTTAAAATGAAGAGCTGGAACAAGTCATCTTCTTCAACCACTTCATGTCATCCCAGAGGAGGCGTCTCTCTGAGTCTGTCATGTCTGTTTTCACGCCATATTCACCCATAGGTCTTCAGACATCTGACAGTCCAAGAGTGTGGACCTATCTACAAAAAGAAAATGGCTGCAATCCCTCCAAGACTGTAGGGTATAATTCACTGGATATCAAAAATGAAAAAAGGTAGGCAGCACTCCAACGTACAGTACATGAAGGTTGGTGGTCCCGCTTTATTGACCCCAACCACAACGTTTCAGCCCAGCACAATGAGGCCTTTCTCAAGGAATGTGGGATGTGCCAATGTGAGGTATATACACAATATCAATAAACTCTGATAACAGATCAATACGTACATAATAATTTACATAATTATAAAGTTTCTAATTCATTCCCATCAACTGTATCACAGAGCTAGACATGCCCAGGTAGAGGGTGTAATAATGGCTCCTATAGTCCATATAGATACATTTGACCCACTGATTCGGTGTCACTTACAGCCGAGTGGTTACATATAAACTCCATTTCATATAGAAGAACCTGCAAGTGTTTGCCAGTATTGCTGTAGTGGATTTACCACTAGATCTTACATAAAGTGATTTTCTCAACAAATTTTCCAGTGTATCTGGACCATCTTCTGGCCATTCTTGCTTCATCTGATGTAACCAGCCTCTACACGTCTATTGATCCTGAGGAATGGATGAAGTCCGTACGTACTGTAGATGTCTTTGTGAGGATCATTTGTCCTCTGAGTGTAATGAATTTTTGGTTTCTCCATTGGAAATCATCCTTCACTAGAATTTTTTTTTTTGCTTTTAGGGCCGATTATTTTAAATCCAATTATGTGGAACCGCAATGGGGTCCAACGTGACACCCACATGTGCCAACATATATAGGGCACATGAAGAAAACTTTCATCTATGTTTTCCAGCACATTAACCAATGGCTGGGGTGGTGGCGATACATAGATGACATATTTCTGATTTAAGCAGGTTCCTCTGCTGGACTGAGCTTCACAGTTATCTTAATGGTATTTATCCAGAGATTAAGTTGTCCATTCGGATGCTTCTGTACAATTCAAGGATATTGAAGTTAGCAGTTTGTAATTGATTTATACATTAAACCAACTGACTGTAACAATCTGTTGAGATTTGAAGGTTGTCACCTGCGCTCTATGGTCAACTCACTCCCTTATAGCCAACTTTAGAGAGTAGTCCAGGGTGAATCCGTGGTGGATCACAGGTTAGGTGAGATGCTTCACAAGTTCCTACGAAGCAGTTCTTCCAGGTGTCTGATACAGTCCTATAAGAAGAGGGTCCAGTCTTTAGATAGATCCAGTATCACATATTCTGCTGATTGTCGAAGGGGTTGGGCAGAAACAAGAAGAGAATCCCATTTATCTCTACCAATACTGAACATAGCAATAAGCCCTGGCCTATCCTTACTACCAGTAATCTCAGACATATCCTGAGTCGGATAACTTACCCCTGTTATCTTACCGACGTCCTCACAACCTTAGGGACAGGTTGGTAAAAGCTGATATGGGCCACTCCAAGTTGTATTCATAGACATTTTTTGGTAAAAGTATATTAGGTTGTTTTCCCTGCCTTCATTGATGCTCAAGGGAGAGAAGTCCAATCTGTTTTTGTTCTCTGGTGACATATACAGAGGTCAACATTTTTTGACACATGACTCAGCACTGGGATTATATTCAATACAACAAAAAGATAGAATAAAATGAGTTAAGATTATAAAACTGCCATATAGTGCCCAGATGTGTTTCAGTGTTGTCTCAACGCATTCCTCAGTAGGAACCCCCACTGAGGAAGGTGTTGCCTGAAGTGAAAATAAAAACAGCACCCCAATCCCCCCCCCCCCATCCCCATGCCAAATTCTCAACCTAACCTCTTCCCTCCTAACATTACATACAGCGCTATAAACATACAGGGTAATACCGCCCCATACCTTTTTACAACCAGTGATGTCTCCTCTGATGTAGATGTTCTCTTTCCGCATCTTCTCCATTCACACCAGACCACCATGATGATTTCTTTCAGCCATCTCTTGTCTCTGCAAAGTTTGACAAACAGACATCTTAGTTTTCTACTTTTCCATCATCCTTCCACCTTCTGAACACCCCATCCTGCCCCCCCCCAGTACTGTGCCCGCTGTGCTCCCCAATACTATACTGCAGAAACAGTCCCCCTTAAACTACTAGTACCGCACAGATAGTGCCCCCTCCAATAATTATTGGAACACAGTGCCCAAACGCAGCCTGCAAATAGTGTCCCTAACACAAATAGTACTGTAAACATAGTGTACCCCAAAAATAATTGTGCTAAGCTGAAACTGTGCCAGGGTACCCCACACAGTAATAGGGCTCCCCAAAGCCCCACCAATAGTAATAATTCTCTGCCAGAGTGCACTTAGTAGTAATAGTTCCCCTACAGTGCCCCCAACAGTACTAATGTCCCCACTGTGCCCCAGAACTAGTACCCATACTAGTATTCATGTTCCCCAGTAAAAATAAATCTCACAAAAATACTCCCTAGTATAAATCATTTTCTTTATAATTAGTGCCAGTAGAAAAACACCCCTTTATAATGTGCGATAATTCAAAAAATGCCCCTTGATAATGTATGCTAGCACAAAGATGCCTCCTTATGTGTGCCAGTACATAAATGCCACCTTATAAAAAAATACCCCATTATAATGTTTGCCAGTGAAAAAAGTGCCCCCTTCTATGTGCCAGTACAAAAATACATCCTCTTAGTGCCCCCAGTAGAGCCACTGTCCCATAGTGCCCCTATAATGTGTGCCTGTGCCATAATGTGTGCCACAATGGAAGCGCTCATTTCCCACGGCCCTGCTGCTGACCCCCACTTATCTATCTCCAGGGTCACGCCGCCTGAGGCGATTGCCTCACCTTGCCTAATTGGCGGTGGAGTTTATGACTAAGGACATGTTTGCTCACCTTTAGAGGTGGATATTTTGATCAGATCTGGCTCTGTGAGATGCAGGGGCGTTGCGAGGGGGGTGCGGTGGGTGCGGGCCGCACCGGGTGACACCAGTCTGATGGGGTGTCACCGGCCGCCAGAGTTCTCCTTACTTACTCGCAAGCACGTCAGCCCGGCCGTCAGGTGGTGAAGGGGGTGTGACTGCCGAGTGAGTGGCGCCGCGGTGGCTGCACTTCAGGAGCAGCCAGCAGGCCCAGGACTCGAGTCTGGAGCTAATGGATTGGGTGGTGAGTCACGTGACAGCAGTGACTCACGCACACAGCCAGCCAGACCTGCCACTGCCGCGCCTGAGGGGGGAGGAGGTGTGGTAGGTAGCGCAGAGAGCGCATATTGACTTTATATTTAGATGATTTAATTTAATACCCCATTATAGTATTTATTATATTTAGGGGGGGGGGGGGGTTGGGGCCTCCAGGTCCAGCCAGGTTAAAGCTTGAACAGAAGGTGGAAATGCACTTTAATGCTCAATGACTCATGGAGCATTAAAGTGCATTTCCTGGAAATGCCGCAAACTACATAATGGAGGGCAGTGTGGGGGCAAATTACTTAGTGGGGGGCAAATTACATAATGGAGGGCAGTGTGGGGGGGGGGCATATTACTTAAAGGGGTTCTGCAGTTTGTTTTAACTGATGATTTATCCTCACTGTTTACTGCTAGCCCAGTGACATCACGACTAGTATCAACTGGCCTGGGCGGGGCTAAGCTCCATTCAAGTGATCAGATCTTAGCCGCGCCCAGGCCAGTTGATACTAGTCATGACGTCACTGGGCCAGCGGTAAACAGCTATAGCGCCGCTGCCTTCTCAAACAGCTGAACGGTCGAACCCCCCTGATCAGATGCTGATGATCTATCCAGAGGATAGATCATCAGTTAAAACAAAGTGCAGAACCCCTTTAATGTGGGGCAGTGTGGGGGGGAATATTACTTAATGTGGGGCAGTGTGGGGGGGCAGTATTCTAATTATGGCACTCTAGAAGGGAATTACTATGGGGGCACTATTATTTCTTCAGGATAGTATTGGGGGGTATTGGGGAGCACAGCGAGCCGCAGGATAACACTGTAGGGACTCCGGTTGGGGGATGATGATAGAAAAGTGAGGACACTAAGATGTCTGTGTGTCACACTCTGCAGAGACGAGACGCGGCTGAAAGAAGTGTCTGGACCAAATGGAGAAGATGATGACAGAAAAGATCTACATCAGAGGAGACGTCACCTGGGAGGCCCTGGATGTGAGAGGTACGTGCTGCTGTATAGTATAGTGTATTTATGTGTATGTGTGTTGGATATATTTGGTGTATGTGTCGTGACAACGGGGGAGGGGGGGGGGGCGGATGAGTAGGGAATCTGTTCTCAAAAATTTTAATCCGACACCCCCTGAAAAAAATCCCCCCCTGTTGACAATCTGTCTGCTTAGCCCCCCCTCCCACGTCAGCGGTCTGTTTACTATCCAAACCCTCCCCCGCGCATTACCGCTTGGGTCGGTCGGGAGGCTCAGTGAAGGACGTGAAGAGATGTCAGCGGCGCCGCAGGGCGAAGCTTAAAAAGACGTCCCCTACGTGACTCATCCCGGGAAGGGGGGGGTGACACCATTTTCTACCGCACCGGGTGACACCAGCTTTAGCAACGCCACTGGTGAGATGGGGAGGGGGATGTGCCATTTTTATTTTGTTCTGGTATTTATCTTTTGTTTTCTTTCATTTCTTGCAGAGTGAACATCGAAACACCAATGATTGCATCAAGGTTACATAGGCGTATTGGCTCGTAGTTGTTACTATTTTAAAAAAAATTTTTTTACTGCTTCCTTTTATTCCAGTTTTTCAGCACTTACGGTATCCAGCGCGGGTCTCACGTGGCACCTACCAGCTGAGTCACGCAGCGTCCAGATCTTTTTGTGTAGATACTGTAGCAGCCAGCTGCGTCCCCATTTTGTATCTTATATTTATAACTCCTCTGACTCCCCTGTTTGGCCAAGCTTTTCGTACGGGGCGGATACTGCTCCTATTGAGGGATATCCTCTGTGACCTTGTCCCAGTATGGGTTTGAGTTGGGGATATGGGTCACTTACTGGTGATACAAATTCCTCTCCTCGCCCAGTATGTAGGTCACTGGCTGTCTTTTGGATAGTTTGTAGTTCTGCACCTACTATGTGCGGGAGTTTCCAGCAATTACGCTCATTGTTGAATTTGGCGCAATTCACGCAACGCGATTTCACTCTGGTTACACAGATTCTCACTGGCGCCTGCAGGAACGCCGCACCGAGTTCTACCTTTTCTACTGTATGTGGCTCCTATGACAATGTTAGATGTCGTATTCTTATTCTCTTATTCCCCGTGTCCTGAAAGCATAGTCAGCCATTACACCCCTATAGCAATGCCAACCACAGTGCCCCCTAAGAGTGATATATATGGCATCGCCTGGTAGTGCCAACCACAGCACACCATGCCAGTATTAGTCATTGAGCCCCCGTACGATGCCAGCTTCAGTGCCCCATAACGGCGCCCGAATAATTGGTTGTGCAAGATTAGACAGCAGTGTCAGCTTGCCTTCTAGAAGCTGCACCCGTCCAGGGGTTGTGTCTGGTTCTGCAGCTCATCCTCATATAAAGTGGCAATGCTGAACATTCACAACCACCCATGGGCAGACGTGACACCGGGAGTTCCCTGTGACAAATCACAGACGTCCATGATGTTCATACATCTCCTCTTTTGGACCCCCATCCTCACCCCGGCCGTAAATGATTGTGCTGCCCCCTTGTGGCCGCAGCCGCACCTCCCCACTTCCCCTGTACATCACACTTGACTCCGGCGCAGTATTTCTGGGTTGTGTTTGGAGCGTCCATGCTGTCATCGCGTCATAAACATCCTGAGCTCTCGGATGCAGGATGCATACATCAGTATGTGGATCTATCGCCGTCTTCTCGTAAATATAAAATTCATCAGCTCTAGACAATACTTTCAAGGCTACGCTCAGGAGCCGGTACTTTAAATTTACACTTTGCAAAAAAATATCGTCTGGGATTAAAATATAAAATCATAATATATGAAGCATGTTTTTTTACAGAAGATTTCTCCATTTAATCTACATCAGACGAGTGGCTTTCAGCTATCTTAGGTATTTGGCCAACTATAAGTCTTATGCATACGACTGTATTTTTGCTTCGTGTCCGATCCACATTTTTTGTGGATTGCACACAGACCCATTCATTTCTACGGGTCCGTGAAAAAAACGGATGTCATCCATGTGCTGTCTGCATCCGTGCAAATTATAGAACCTGTCCATTCTTATCCATTTTACAGACAAAAATAAGCTTTTTCTTTTACAGTACTGTAGGTCGCTAGAAAATAGCGGAATGCTCACAGACCGCATCCGTATATAGCAGATCTGCAATCTGCGGACCACAAAACGGATACGGTTGTGTGCAGGAGGCTGTAGTCAGAGGTCTGCAAGCAGTGGCTTTCCAGCCTTTGACTCTCAGGCCAGGATGGGAGTTGTAGTATTTTTACAACAGCTGGAGTGCCGCAGGTTGGTGCACGGCTGCTCATAAGGTAGCATCAGTGTGATGTATAATGAATGACAAGCTAACGGCTGCAGGATCTAATATGGCCCCGTACTCCTGTGAAGCTTCACACAACATGGAAAACCCTTCACAACCAGAACATTTCACTTCAAACAGCATAAAGCCGACATCTAAGACGTGTCCATAAGTTGTAGGCGGCATTGCGGCTCAGCTTCATTTGCTTCAATTAATCTGAGATGTAATACCTGGCACAACCTGTGGACGTGGGTGGCGCTGTTTCTGGACAAGCGTCTATAAGAGGTATTAGTAATGCATATGCAGTGCCCATGACCGGTAGATTTGTTTACTAGTTGAAGCCAAAGGATAAAAACAAGGTAAATTATATGGATGTGCTGTGATGTGTGTATTTACTAACATGCATGGATTTTTGGCTTCAAGAGGACCTCTCTCCTCTCCTGACATGCCTGTTTTAATATCTTTAGAATTCTGGAGCATCTATTCTTATGGCTCTATGTTGTGCCATTCCTTTATTATTCATACTAGAAGTTATGAATGAATTGCTAGCAGTCTGCAGTAAGGGTACAGAGGGGCGGTAACCAGTTGGGGGTGTGTCCCTGCACAGTCTGAAAATGGCAGCACTGATTGGATAAAGTGAGTCTGTGCAGGGACACCCCCCAACTGGTTACCACCCTTCTGTACCCTTACTGCAGACTGCTACAATTCCCAGCATGCTCCATTCATTTCTATGGGAGTTCAGAGAAATATTCATGCTGGGAGTTGTAGTTTCACAACAGCTGGAGTGCCGGAGGTTGCCTACCCCTGCTATATGGGGTCCCTCCGACACTGGAAGTAAGAGAACTTTCTGTAGGGACCCACCTCCATTCTGCCAGCATTTAACAAGTTATTCACGTCCTTGTTTGCATCCGCAGCCACGAAGCAGAACGATAAACTGCGCTATATACATTATTGACGATAAATCCCGTCCTCCTTCCTCAGCCAAACAAACCGAACGGAAGATGGATTTATACCCTCTCTGCATGAAGGGATTCTCACCGCACCCTACACAATGCATTCTGATCCTGTTAATCCAGCAGCCCCCGCATTGCCAAATACTGCCATTGTAAATGTGGGATTATACTAAAACGGAATATTCAGGAAGCAAAATTGTACATTAACCAACAAATACAGAAGAAAAGCCGAGGTCCTCCATATCGGGGAGAATTTAATTGACAACACTGTGGAAGGACAGGTTGTTCTATGCAATGTACAATCCTTGCCATGTGTCCTGTCTCTTTAAATAGTGAGCCCCAGGGCTCTGCCGGAGAGTAACATTTTGATTTTATGAAAAATTCTATTGACCAACGCATCAATGTGTCAAGTGGCGTTACATGCTTTTCTTATTCAAGCTGAGATCATGTCACCAGGACAACTGCTAGAACAAGCCGAGTTTTAAGATTTTTTTGCAAGTGAATCAAGAAAAGAAATTTGGAGAGCAATTCAGTAACCACAGATATTAATGTGAAGGGAACAGTAAATATTCGCAAAGTAAGTGAAAAAGAAATATCTGTTTTACTCTAAGCATCATTTCCATCGAGACTCAGGAAGAGCTCAGTATCTGCCCCTGCTAAGTAATAACTGCTTCCTATACATAAAAATATAACTACTACATTATAGTACTGCCCCTATGTACAAGATTATAACTGCTATAATACTGCTCCTATGTACAAGATTATAACTGCTATAATACTGCTCCTATGTACAAGAATATAACTACTATAATACTGCTCCTATATACAAGAATATAACTACTATAATACTGCCTCCTGAGTACAAGAATATAACTACTATAATACGGCCCCTATGTACTAGATTATAACTACTATAATACTGCCCCCTATGTACAAGAATATACAGTGGCGGAAATAATTATTTGACCCCTCACTGATTTTGTAAGTTTGTCCAATGACAATGAAATGAAAAGTCTCAGAACAGTATCATTTCAATGGTAGGTTTATTGTAACAGTGGCAGATAGCACATCAAAAGGAAATCGAAAAAATAACTTTAAATAAAAGATAGCAACTGATTTGCATTTCATTGAGTGAAATAAGTATTTGAACCCTCTAACAAAAAAAGACTTAATACTTGGTGGAAAAACCCTTGTTTGCAAGCACAGAGGTCAAACGTTTCTTGTAATTGATGACCAAGTTTGCGCACATTTTAGGAGGAATTGTTGGTCCACTCCTCTTGGCAGATCATCTCTAAATCCCTAAGGTTTCGAGGCTGTCTCTGTGCAACTCTGAGCTTGAGCTCCCTCCATAGGTTTTCGATTGGATTAAGGTCCGGAGACTGACTAGGCCACTCCATGACCTTAATGTGCTTCTTCTTGAGCCACTCCTTTGTTGCCTTTGCTGTATGTTTTGGGTCATTGTCGTGCTGGAACACCCATCCACGACCCATTTTCAGTTTCCTGGCAGAGGGAAGGAGGTTGTCGCTCAGGATTTCACGATACTGGCTCCGTCCATTTTCCCGTTTATGCGAATAAGTTGTCCTGTGCCCTTAGCAGAAAAACACCCCCCAAAGCAAAATGTTCACCCCCATGCTTGACGGTGGGGACGGTGTTTTGGGGGTCATAGGCAGCATTTTTCTTCCTCCAAACACAGCGAGTTGAGTTAATGCCAAAGAGCTCTATTTTGGTCTCATCAGACCACAGCACCTTCTCCCAGTCACTCTCTGAATCATTCAGGTGTTCATTGGCAAACTTCAGACGGGCCTGCACATGTGCCTTCCTGAGCAGGGGGACCTTGCGAGCCCTGCAGGATTTTAATCCATTGCGGTGTAATGTGTTCAATGGTTTTCTTGGTGACTGTGGTCCCTGCTAATTTGAGGTCATTAACTAACTCCTCCCTGTGTAGTTCTAGGATGCTTTTTCACCTTTCTCAGAATCCATTGACACCCCACGAGGTGAGATCTTGCGTGGAGCCCCAGAGCGAGGTCGATTGATGGTCATTTTGTGCTCCTTCCATTTTCGAACCAACAGTTGTCACCTTCTCTCCCAGCTTCTTGCTAATGGTTTTGTAGCCCTTTCCAGCCTTGTGCAGGTCTACAATTTTGTCTCTGACATCCTTGGACAGCTCTTTGGTCTTTCCCATGTTGGAGAGTTTGGAGTCTGCTTGATTGATTGATTCTGTGGACAGGTGTCTTTTATACAGGTGACTAGTTAAGACAGGTGTCCTTAATGAGGGTGACTAATTGAGTAGAAGTGTCTAACCACTCTGTGGGAGCCAGAACTCTTAATGGTTGGTAGGGGTTCAAATACTTATTTCCACTCAATGAAATGCAAATCAGTTGCTATCTTTATTTTAAGTTATTTTTTCGATTTTCCTTTTGATGTGCTATCTGCCACTGTTACAATAAACCTACCATTGAAATGATACTGTTCTGAGACTTTTCATTTCTTTGTCATTGGACAAACTTACAAAATCAGTGAGGGGTCAAATAATTATTTCCGCCACTGTAACTACTATAATACTGCTCCTATGTACAAGAATATAACTACTATAATACTGCTTATATGTACAAGAATATAACTACTATAATACTGCCTCCTGAGTACAAGAATATAACTACTATAATACGGCCCCTATGTACAAGAATATAACTACTATAATACTGCTCCTATGTACAAGAATATAACTACTATAATACTGCCCCTATGTACAAGAATATAACTACTATAATACTGCTCCTATGTACAAGAATATAACTACTATAATACTGCCTCCTATGTACAAGAATATAACTACTATAATACTGCTCCTATGTGCAAGAATATAACTACTGTAATACTGCTCCTATATACAAGAATATATCTACTATAATACTCCTCCTATGTACAAGAATATAACTACTATAATACTGCTCCTATGTACAAGAATATAACTACTATAATACTGCCCCTATGTACAAGAATATAACTATTAAATACTGGCTCCTATGTACAAGAATTAATCTACTATAATACTGCTCCTATGTACAAGAATATAACTACTATAATACTGCTCCTATGTACAAAAATATAACTACCATAATACTGTCTCCTTGTACAAGAATATAACTACTATAATACTGCTCTTATGTACAAGAATATATCTACTATAATACTGCCTCCTATGTACAAGAATATAACTACTATAATACTGACTCCTATGTACAAGAATATAACTACTATAATACTGCTCCTATGTACAAGAATATAACTGCTATAATACTGCCTCCTATGTACAAGAGCTCAGTATCTGCCCCTGCTAAGTAATAACTGCTTCCTATACATAAAAATATAACTACTACATTATAGTACTGCCCCTATGTACAAGATTATAACAGCTATAATACTGCTCCTATGTACAAGATTATAACTGCTATAATACTGCTCCTATGTACAAGATTATAACTACTATAATACTGCCTCCTGAGTACAAGAATATAACTACTATAATACGGCCCCTATGTACTAGATTATAACTACTATAATACTGCCCCCTATGTACAAGAATATAACTACTATAATACTTCTCCTATGTACAAGAATATAACTACTATAATACTGCTTATATGTACAAGAATATAACTACTATAATACTGCCTCCTGAGTACAAGAATATAACTACTATAATACGGCCCCTATGTACAAGAATATAACTACTATAATACTGCTCCTATGTACAAGAATATAACTACTATAATACTGCCCCTATGTACAAGAATATAACTACTATAATACTGCTCCTATGTACAAGAATATAACTACTATAATACTGCCTCCTATGTACAAGATATAACTACTATAATACTGCTCCTATGTACAAGAATATAACTACTGTAATACTGCTCCTATATACAAGAATATATCTACTATAATACTCCTCCTATGTACAAGAATATAACTACTATAATACTGCTCCAATGTACAAGAATATAACTACTATAATACTGCTCCTATGTACAAGAATATAACTATTATAATACTGCTCCTATGTACAAGAATATATCTACAATAATACTGCTCCTATGTACAAGAATATAACTACTATAATACTGCTCCTATGTACAAGAATATAACTACTATAATACTGCTCCTATGTACAAAAATATAACTACCATAATACTGTCTCCTATGTACAAGAATATAACTACTATAATACTGCTCTTATGTACAAGAATATATCTACTATAATACTGCTCCTATGTACAAGAATATAACTACTATAATACTGACTCCTATGTACAAGAATATAACTACTATAATACTGCTCCTATGTACAAGAATATAACTGCTATAATACTGCCTCCTATGTACAAGAATATAACTACTATAATACTGCTCCTATGTACAAGAATATAACTACTATAATACTGCCTCCTATGTACAAGAATATAACTACTATAATACTTCCTCCTATGTACAAGAATATAACTACTATAATACTGTCTCCTATGTACAAGAATATAACTACTATAATACTGCCTCCTATGTACAAATAACAAGAATATAACTACTATAATACTTCTCCTATGTACAAGAATATAACTACTATAATACTGCCTCCTATGTACAAGAATATAACTACTATAATACTGCTCCTATGTACAAGAATATAACTACTATAATACTGCTCCTATGTACAAGAATATAACTACTATAATACTGCTCCTATGTACAAGAATATAACTACTATAATACTGCCTCCTATGTACAAGAATATAACTACTATAATACTGCTCCTATGACAAGAATATAACTACTATATTACTGCTCCTATGTACAAGAATATAACTACTATAATACTGCTCCTATTTACAAGAAATATAACTACTATAATACTGCCCCTATGTACAAGAATATAACTACTATAATACTGCTCCTATGTACAAGATATAACTACTATAATACTGCCTCCTATGTTACAAGAATATAACTTACTATATACTGCTCCCATGTACAAGAATATAAACTACTGTAATACTGCTCCTATATACAAGAATATATCTACTATAATACTCCTCCTATGTACAAGAATATAACTACTATATACTGCTCCTATGTACAAGAATATACTACTATAATACTGCTCCTATGTACAAGAATATAACTATTATATACTGCTCCTATGTACAAGAATATATCTACTATAATACTGCTCCTATGTACAAGAATATAACTACTATAATACTGCTCCTATGTACAAAAATATAACTACCATAATACTGTCTCCTATGTACAAGAATATAACTACTATAATACTGCTCTTATTACAAGAATATATCTACTATAATACTGCTCCTATGTACAAGAATATACTACTATAATACTGACTCCTATGTACAAGAATATAACTACTATAATACTGCTCCTATGTACAAGAATATAACTGCTATAATACTGCCTCCTATGAACAAGAATATAACTACTATAATACTGCTCCTATGTACAAGAATATAACTACTATAATACTGCCTCCTATGTACAAGAATATAACTACTATAATACTTCCTCCTATGTATCAAGAATATAACTACTATAATACTGTCTCCTATTTACAGAATATAACTACTATATACTGCCTCCTATGTACAAATAACAGAATATAACTACTATAATACTTCTCCTATGTACAAGAATATAACTACTATAATACTGCCTCCTATGTACAAGAATATAACTACTATAATACTGCTCCTATGTACAAGAATATAACTACTATAATACTGCTCCTATGTTACAAGAATATAACTACTATAATACTGCTCCTATGTACAAGAATATAACTACTATAATACTGCCTCCTATGTACAGGAATATAACTACTATAATACTGCTCCTATGTACAAGGATATAACTGCTATAATACTGCTCCTATTTACAAGAATATAACTACTATAATACTGCTCCTATGTACAAGAATATAACTACTATAATACTGCCTCCTATGTACAAGAATATAACTACTATAATACTGCTCCTATGTACAAGAATATAACTACTATAATACTGCTCCTAAGTACAAGAATATAACTACTATAATACTGCTCCTATGTACAATAATATAACTACTATAATACTGCTCCTATGTACAAGAATATAACTACTATAATACTGCCTCCTATGTACAAGAATATAACTACTATAATACTGCCTCCTATGTTACAAGAATTACTACTATAATACTGCCTCCTATGTACAAGAATATACTACTATATACTGCCTCCTATGTACAAGAATATAACTACTATAATACTGCTCCTATGTACAAGAATATAACTACTATAATACTGCTCCTATGTACAAGAATGCATTGTCCAGCTGCGTCTGGTATTTAAGTGATTGGAATTGTCACATGACTATTTGCGTTTTCTTCAATAAAAAGAAAATTGATTAAGAATATAACTACTATAATACTGCTCCTATGTACAAGAATATAACTACTATAATACTGCTCCTATGTACAAGAATATAACTACTATGGGGGCGGAGTTTGCCGCTGAGCTGCAAGCTGCTGGTTTCTGAGCTCCTCATCCTAACCGGCACAAAACCCCTTTTATAGCACCTATCAGACGCTCAAAATGGGCAAGTGGGGAGAGATCGCCCCAGGGAACCTGCCGACCCACCTGTGAGCCGCTCCAAACAGCCTGACATGAGCAATTCCTGAGAAAAGCTTCCAAGGGCACCGCTCCGGGGACACCTAAGATGGGCGCCGGCTCCTTCTCTTCACTCCGATGCGGACGAATTTTCGGAAGCGGGAAGTTTTTGGATGCTTCCGAATATAAAAATCTAAAGCGGGATCGAATATCTCAAAGCGATCCTTCGCAAAATTTTGGATTCCGCCCCTGGCTCCCTTGAAACAGGATTTGAGCGAAATAAAGACCGATCTTCGATCCATTGGCCAGAGAGTCGCTGCACTGGAAAATTCGCAGGACTCGATTATTCACTTCGGCGAGGAAGACCTGCTCAACACTCGATCGCATAAAGATCTTATCAACGATGCCCTCCTGCGAATCGAAGATCAGGAAAATCGGAGCCGCAGACGTAATAATTCGTATCCGTGGTCTCCCAGAAATATTCGCATCGGAAGTTCTCGAAAAAATCGCTAAATAAAATATTTGCGAATCTTTTGAATCCAGAAAGAGCGGCAAATATTGTCATTGAGCGCATACACCGCGCTCTTCGCCCCAAGCCAAAGGCATCGGACCCTCCGAGAGATGTTATCTGCTGTATCTTCAGTTTTGTGGACTACGGCAGCCTTATTGAAAGCCAGTAGAGTGCGAACCGTCTGGAATATGAAGGCTCACAGCTGCAGTTCTTTCAGACTTAGCACCTTCCACGCTGGCGAAAAGACGTATCTTGCGTCCGCTTCTTGAAGTTTTCAAAACCTCCGGAACCCAGTTTCGCTGGCTGTACCCCTTTGGATTGGCTGTCTTCAAAAACGAAGGCAATTCACCATACGCCACTCCTCAGGACTTATCCGGGGCCCTGGGTCCCACTGGGTATAGCTCCGATTGAGATCTCATCCTGGATGCCGGCGGACCAGGGAGATCCTGTACCCTCGCCTCCGACTGCAGACACCTGGTCCCTTGTGCCTGCCGGGAAGAAATCCCGACCAGTCAGAGTTCTCAGGCCTCCGCTGCTACGGGTCGCTCTCCTCAGCGCTGAAGCCTTCTGCTGAGATGGACAACCATCTTTTGTCAGACACAGTTCCGGTGTCCTCCTAAAGTGGACTTCCGAAAGTTACGGATCTCTCCTTTCCTGCTGTTCAGGACTTGCACCAGGCCGCCTAGTTTTTGACACGGCCTTTTTGGATGTATTCAGGCCTTTGTTTACTTCCCTAAGGTTCTCACCTTCCTGAGTGCTTTCTACCTCTCCCCTCCCACCCCCCTTCTGCACAGGGATTTGTTTGCCACTGTTTTCCTCGTTGACTTCCTTGTTACCTGTTGGGCCTTTTCTTGGCCTACCCCAGCTCTACGAGACCCCCCGCCTGATGGACCCCGACACCAGTCCGTGATGAAAAGGATCCTTCGGTTCCCAGGCGCTCTGTGGAGCTCTTAGTTCTGCACTATGTGATTATGATTTTACTGTTTGCCTTATTGTCTACTTCTTTTACCCTCATGTGTTCCCCCTCTTGTGTCCTCTCACCCCATCCTTATGTTCTTATTTGGTTCGCTCAGTCTCTGATTGCTGTGTGCTTTCCTATTGACTTAAATGGCTTCTCTTGTAGATTCCTCCCTTATGTTCGAGGCCTGAACGGCCGTGCAAAAGATCCCAGGTGATTTCCTTGCTACAAAAAGATAAAGTCTCTATCGCCTTTTTCCAAGAAACAACATTTTCGGCAGGGTAAGATTCCCAATCTTCCTTCCAAAAAATTCACTCAATGGTTCCACAGTACGCAGGCATCCGCTAGCCGGGGGTGTCAGTATTGCCATTCACAAGCAGTGGCCCTTTGCGGTTGTAGCCTCCTCCTCGATCCTGGCGGCCGGTACCTGTTTGTGAAGGGGCTCTATAGCAGGCACACCAGTTACATTGGCCAATATATAGGTGCCTAATAGGGGACAAGTTGCATGGCTGGTTCAGACCCTCTCTGCGCTTGCTGCATTCAAACATGGTATGGTAATCTGGGGGGAGATTTTAATGTGACCCTAGAACCCACTCCTGGACTCCTCCTCGGGGAGATCGCTTATCACTCACGTCCGTATTAGACGCCTGCAGGCGGCTTTGCGTAAGCTGGGTGTCATTGACACCTGGCTGCTACCCTGAACCCCACAGTCGTGATTATTCGTTCTTACTCCCATGCCAAGTCCTCACACCATAGATTAGATTATGTCTTTCTCTCCTCTGAGCATGTCAAACAAATCGTAACAACACCCGAATAGGCAACATTACCTTGTTGGACCATGCCCCGGTCTTTCTGACGGTCTCGCTGTCCACTCTCCTACAAGGGAATGGAACTGGCGTCTCAATGAAACCCTCATTCAGGACCAGGTGTCATCTGAGAAAATAGCCTCCTCCTCCGGGATTTCTTCAGTACTAACACCGCAGGTCCCTCCCCTCCCCTCCCCTGCTGTAATCTGGGAAACCCACAAGGCTGTGATCCGTGGAGAGCTTATCGCCCTCGGCTCCCATATTAAAAAACAAAGAGCCCAGGCCATGTCTACCCTCCTTTCCCGTATCGCCCACCCTTGAGCTTAGCCATAAGCAATCCCAAGCGATAAGCTCGCGGAGGAGCTTTCGATCGCGAGATCTCAACTCAAAAATATGCTAAACATTACCTCGGCTAAGTTGCTCCTACGCGCACGCTTTAAATCCTATGCATACAGGGACAGAGGGAACAAACTTATGGCGGCGCTAACTAAACAACAATATTCTGACTCCTTCATACCGGCAATCAAAGACGCTGCGGGCAACCATCTAAAATCTACCCCTGACATAGCCAAGGCATTTTGTGCCTTTTACGATGACCTCTACAAGCTCCCGGCCCCTCCTGGCTCATCTCCCTGTTCCATCGCGGAGGCCTCAAATAAGTTCCTCTCCTCCCTCCAACTCTCCTCTATATCCCCAGACCAGTCCTCCCAATTACTAGCTCCCATATCCGGCCCCGTAGTACTGAAAGTCCTGGCCACTATCCCCTCCGGTCGTAGTCCTGGCCCTGATGGTTTCACCATCTCTTATTACAAAACTTTTAAATCTGTCCTGGCCCCTCAATTTAGCTCTTTATGTAATTATCTTCTAGGTGGTGGCCACCTTCCTCCCCAATCACTCACAGCCCATATTACCATTATTCACAAAGAGAACAAAGACCCATTGCATTGTGGCAGTTACCGCCCTATCTCTCTGCTAAACACGGACATTAAATGGTGGGCTAAGATTTTGGCTCAGCGGATTCAAAAAGTTCTCCCAGACGTTATCCACAAAGAACAGGTTGGCTTTGTCTCTGGCAGACAGGGAAATGAGAACACCGTTCGCCTCCTTCATCTTATGAACTTTGCGCAGACTACCTCTACTCCGCTAGCTCTGCTAAGCACTGATGCAGAGAATGCCTTTGACAGAGTGAGTTGGCAGTATATGTCACTGGCTTTGTCGAAATTTGGCTTTCCTGACCAGCTTATCTCGGCTATTCTTTCTCTATACTCGGCCCCCTCTGCCAGGGTCAAAGTCAACGGCACCCTCTCACCCGCCTTTGCCATTACTAATGGCACTAGACAAGGTTGCCCTCTCTCCCCCTCCCTATTCGTGATAGTCATGGAAACTCTTCTATGCAAAATCAGCAAGATCCCGATATTGAAGGCCTTCGGAGAGCCTCCCACACGCACCTCACGGCTGCATTTGCGACGACCTCCTGATCATGACCACCAACCCCGAGGAAATCCTTCCCTGACTACACTCTATATTTGAAGAATTCGGATGGGTATCCCAATTTCAGATCAACTATAGCAAATCCTTTGCCTTGAATGTCACCTGTAAACCGCTCTTGTTGCGTCGCTTAAAAACGCTCCACCCCCTTCGCTTGGGCCACCCCGGGACATCACATTTCTGGGAATTCATATTTCTGCAAATCTGAATGACCTTTTTAGCCTTAACTACACCCTGGGCCGCTGATAGGCCAGTACAGCTGGCCCAGTTGTACCGGGCCCGGCTGGCAGGGGGGCCCGGGCTGCCGACTCCCGAGCCATTTTAATTTTTTTGCTGTCAGTGGGCTGGCTCCAGTAACAGGCAGGCAGTGTGGGGGCGGCGCTCACTCACTGACGTCACACGGCCTGCTCCTCCACTAGGCGGCGCAGGCGCGTGACGTCAGTGAGTGAGCGCTGCCGCCCGCACTTGTTACTGGAGGCTGGAGGGTGGAGGGAGGAGCAGGAGCTGAATGTAAGGTAGTATTTTAGTAAAGAGATGAGCGCTGTGCCTGTGCTAAAATTAAAGTTACTGTCTGCAGCCTGCACGGCTGCACCGATTTATTAATGTATACTACTGTGAGTGGCGGGGGGGGATCTATATGGATGACGTCATGACGGCACTGTTATAGGGAGGGCGGGGGATCCGTGGATGGCACTGTATGGTGGGGGGGGGTCTGTCATGTGGATGACACTTATAGGGGGGGCCGGGGGGTCTGTGGATGACACTTATGGGGGGGATCTGTGGATGGCACCATTATGGAGAGGGATCTGTGGATGACACTGTTATGGGGGGGATCTGTGGATGACCACTGTTATGGGGGATCTGTGGATGACTGTTATGGGGGGGATCTGTGGATGGCACTGTATGGAGGGTAATCTGTGAATGGCACTGTTATGGAGGGGTATCTGTGGATGACACATAGCATAAGATGCTATATACGGTATGTGTCATCCACAGATCCCCCTCTATAACAGTGCCATCCACAGATACCCTCCATAACAGTGCCATCCACAGATCCCCCCATAACAGTGCCATCCACAGATCCCCTCCATAACAGTGCCATCCACAGATCCTCTCCATAACAGTGCCATCCACAGATCCCCTCCATAACAGTGCCATCCACAGATCCCCTCCATAACAGTGCCATCCACAGATCCCCTCCATAACAGTGCCATCCACAGATCCCCTCCATAACAGTGCCATCCACAGATCCCCTCCATAACAGTGCCATCCACAGATCCCCTCCATAAAAGTGCCATTCACAGATCCCCTCCATAACAGTGCCATTCACAGATCCCCTCCATAACAGCGCCATTCACAGACGACCCCCCAGCGCCATAAATATCACTTGTAGACAAATCTGCATGTTGTTTCAAGGCGGCGTCTGGGGAGGGGCCAAGGGCGGGGCCAGGGGTGTAGCTGATGGAGGGACAGGGGGGTGAAGCTGAAGGGGGCCCCGTCATGTATGCTGTACGGGGCCCATGATTTCTATCAGCGGCCCTGACTACACCCCTATGCTTAATTCTATTAAATCCCACCTACAGTCGGTTTTAAACTGCCCTTCATCTCTTGGATAGCAGGAAGAACTATCTCAAGACCTTCATTGTCCGCAAACTCCTATACCTGCTGCAGACGTTGGCCCATAGGCTCCCCACGCTCATACTTCACGGAGCTGCGGCGGAGATTCTCCCTTTTCCTCTGGACGAACAAACCATCTAGGATAGCCCTACTCCCTACTGACGAGGGAAAAGAGGTTTGGAGGCTTCGGCCTTCCCGATGTCCACCTGTATTATACAGCTACGCACCTGAATAGGTGTTTCTCCTCCTTTCTCAAAGCCCCCCGAACCTATGCACAGCTTTGGAGCGTGACCTCATTACATATAAGGACAATTCATCCTATGGGGGGTTCGTAGCTGCACGCCCTCACACTCCTTTGTCTCTCTATTTGGAAAGGCATGCTAGTAGAATGGGCTAAACTCTACAATTCTAAAGATCTCAGATCCCTAGCCTACCTCCCTCTACACCTCCTACAAACTTAGTACCCCCCGAATCCTCTGCCCCCTCAGGTGTTTTGGTTATAGATTGTCTAGCCACACCCTACAGGAGATTATATCCACGGTTGGGGACTTGGCATGGGACGCAATTCAGGCCTTACCTGAGGTTTCAAAGCAATCCTTCCTGGCTCTTGCAGCTTTCGCAAAGATATTGCGATTTTGAAACTTCCACCTATCTGCACTGAAGAACCCACCTGCTGGAAAAGAAACTAGATATGCCGATCCCCCCCGAGAAGCCCTGTCAACTCTTTACAAGGAGTTACTTTCTTCCACACCTCCAGTACTATCCTTTATAACCGCCTGGAGAGAAGGAAACTCTCGTACCACCTCTTAGAACCTGAAAAAGCATTCATTCTCTCCAATTCTCATGGATTCAGTCGTTGTATCAAAATTCAGGAAAATTACTTTAAGTTGCTGACTCGTTGGTACAAAACGCCTGAATTCCTACACAATCTTAACCACGAGATACCCGATCAGTGCTGGCGGTGTGGAACAGAGAAGGGATCCCTATCTCACATATGGTGGTCCTGCAGTCTAATCTGTCCCTTCTGGAAACAGATTGAGAGCCTAATCGGCCAAATTTGCGGCTCTCCTATAAGACTAGACGCACAATTAGTCCTGATCTGGGGCCCCAACATGTCCCTAACCCCATCTAAGAACAACTTACCAACATTACTTCTTACCGCTGCCCGCCTGCTGATCCCTGTGTTGTGGAAGAACAACTCTGCGCCTACGCTGCTGATGTGGCAAGAGAAAGTCGACCAGATATGCAGTTTTGAAGAACTGGCTCACTGGGAATCTCACACTCGCCCTCGTTTCCTGGACATTTGGAGTTCCTGGAAAGCTTATCGCCATCCGGCGAACTGAATGACCTCATCACGTAATGAGCGACACCTCAATTACTGTACCTACACCCCCTCCCATCCTCCCTTCTTGTCATATGTGATTTCTTCCTCCCTGTTTGTTAGTCTCGTTTGTTTTTGTATGTTCCCCCTCCTCATAAGTTTTGAATACTGTTGTATTTGACTATACTTGTCAGATGTCATCTGCGTATGGCGCTTGTCATATCATTGAATTATTTGACTATATGCTTTCTCAATAAAAAGAGATTTGGTTAAGAATATAACTACTATAATACTGCTCCTATGTACAAGAATATAACTACTATAATACTGCTCCTATGTACAAGAATATAACTACTATAATACTGCTCCTATGTACAAGAATATAACTACTATAATTCTGCTCCTATGTACAGGAATATAACTACTATAATTCTGCTCCTATGTACAGGAATATAACTACTATAATACTGCTGCTATGTACAAGAATATAACTACTATAATACTGCCTCCTATGTACAAGAATATAACTACTATAATACTGCCTCCTATGTACAAGAATATAACTACTATAATACTGCTCCTATATACAAGAATATAACTATAATACTGCTCCTATGTACAAGAATATAACTACTATAATACTGCTCCTATGTACAAGAATATAACTACTATAATACTGCTCCTATGTACAAGAATATAACTACTATAATACTGCTCCTATGTACAAGAATATAACTACTATAATACTGCTCCTATGTACAAGAATATAACTACTATAATACTGCTCCTATGTACAAGACTATAACTACTATAATACTGCTCCTATGTACAAGAATATAACTACTATAATACTGCTCCTATGTACAAGAATATAACTACTATAATACTGCTCCTATGTACAAGAATATAACTACTATAATACTGCTCCTATGTACAAGAATATACCTACTATAATACTGCTCCTATGTACAAGAATATAACTACTATAATTCTGCTCCTATGTACAAGAATATAATTACTATAATACTGCTCCTATGTACAAGAATATAACTACTATGATACTGCCTTCTATGTACAAGAATATAACTACTATAATGCTGCTCCTATGTACAATAATATAACTACTATAATACTGCTCCTATGTACAAGAATATAACTACTATTCAGCCGCTTCCATAGAAATGATCAAACGCTCCACGGCATTCTCGTGGGCTCCCAAGTCAATCCCATTTTTGGGCACCCATATATCAGCGAATCCTGAGGACCTTTACGAGCTTAATCAAGCCCCTTTGCTTAGATCCATTAGAGCACACCTGCAATCCCTAAAACTCCCGTTCATTTCGTGGATTGGAAGGAAGAATTATATTAAAGCCTTCATTGTCCCTAGACTACTTTACTTCATTCAAACACTACCTATTTGGCTACCCCATTCCTTCTTTGTGGAGGTCCGCAGAATCTTCTCAGCATTTGTATGGTCGGGTAAGTCCCCCAAAATAGCATACACCACCCTCACTCGGGAGAGAAGATTGGGAGGTTTCGGCCTGCCAGACATATACCTTTACTATAAAGCGTCAATGCTAAGCAGAGCTCTAAGCCTCCTCTCCTGGCGCCCTCTCAATCTTGCCTCCCAATTGGAGTGTGATATGCTCACCTATAAAGATAAACTGGTCTTATGGGGTTTGCGGAAAAGTACTGCTAATAACATTTATGCCTCGCCTTTGTGGAAGGGCTTACTGCTAGAGTGGTCCAAACTATATCGGGCGTCAGTTCTTAAGTTCCCTAGTATGAATATCCCCCTGCACCTGCTTCAGGCCCATATTCATCCCGCCACCACTGCACCATCAGGAATTTGGGCCCTACTATCTAGCTTAATGTTACAAGATATTATATCTGAGTCTGGTGCTTTAAATTGGAGTGATGTTTTCGCTCTTCCAAAGGTCCAAAAGGCTTCCTTTTTGGCAGTTATGGCCTTTAAAAAGGACCTAAAGCTTATTGAAAAGGTCCCACGACCCACAAATGATCCCTCATGGATGGAGGGGAAGATTTCAGTAGGCCAACGCCCGCGGAAGCCTCTCTCCACATTATACAAGGAGCTGCTCTCCTCCGCCCCTCCAGATCTGTGGTTTCTCTCAGCTTGGGAGAAGGAGTTATCCATAACTTTGTCAGAACCTGAGAAAGCTTTTATCCTCACACACTCACACGGATTCAACCGTTGCATTAAGATACAAGCTAACTCCTACAAATTGCTCACAAGATGGTAAAAAACACCAGAATATCTACATAAGATCAATTCTGATATCCCCGACCGTTGCTGGAGGTGCGGAGGAGATGTTGGTTCTCTTTCTCATATATGGTGGAATTGTGAAAAGATCCGGCCTTTCTGGATAGAGATCGAAACTACTATAAATAAGGATCTGTAATAACCAGGTTAGATTAGACGCAACGCTCTAATGTTATGGTGTCCTATGACACGCTGACACCCTCAAGGTTCAATCTACCGACTATGCTTATAACAGCAGCTCGTCTATTGATTCCATTGTTATGGAGAAATGATTCTCCTCCATCCCCTCTTGATGTGGACCGAGAAGGTGGATCAGCTTTACCGGTTTGAGGAGCTTGCACACTGGGAGACTCACTCTAGAGCAAAGTTTATCAAAACATGGTCCCCTTGGAAGCTTTATCGCAACTTCTAGATTCACACGAAGCATATGATAGACATCTATTACCCCCCCCCCCTTACCTCCTTTCCCCCTCCCCTCTTCCCATGTCTTGTCTTTACTTTTCCGTATTAATTACTTTTATGCACATGTTAATGTGTTATTGAGTCCATGTCGCCACTGCACTTGAATTGATGCGCTTAGTGAATAAGCATTTGTCCAGCTGCGCCTGGTATTTAAGTGATTGATTTGGTCACATGACTAATTTGCGTTTTCTTCAATAAAAAGAAATTTGATTAAGAATATACTACTATAATACTGCCTCCTATGTACAAGGATTTACTTACTATAATACTGCTTCCTATGTACAAGAATATAACTACTATGGGGGCGGAGCCTGACAGCCGACCGAGAGAGACGCATGTGAGAGAGCTCCTCTCCATGTGAGTCAGCAAACTAGTTAATTACTGCTATCTAGCCTTGTGAGAATGGGCAAAGTGGGTAGATTTATCCCCAGTGATATACCAGAACCCAATAGATTGGACTAAAGTCCAAAAGAATTGGAGAAATTTCTTAACAAGAGACCTCGAGCCGCAAGTGCTGCCAAGATGGCGCCGCCTGAACAAGATGACTGGATGCAGGGCGCGGAAGGAGCGGACGGCGTCTCACCAGACACCGACACCCGGTCCAAGACAAACTCATCGGCACCACATTTCACGCCAGTTCATTCAGCAAGCTCTGACCTCAGCACTGGCTCCGGTGATGCAGGATCTCACGGAGATCAAGAGTGATGTCAAACACATTGGGCACCGGGTGGAAAGTTAGAGCACCAACCAGGCGGCCATACTGACTTTTGCTCACACTTTAGGAGAAAACAGCGCAGCACTGGCCTCGTCGCTGGACAACGCTTATGCACTAATAGAAGACCAGGAAAACCGTAGCCGTCGGAAGAACATCAGGCTACGTGGTCTTCCAGAGCTGGTAGCCTCATGACGCACTACCTGAGGCAGCCGCCGCCATATTTTCGGGCCTATTAGGATCAGAGCGTGCAGCAAAGATTTGTGTGGAGCGTATCCACAGAGCATTAAGGCCGAGACCAAAAGAAACAGACCCACCGAGTGACGTGGTGTGCGGGCTGCTGCGCTATATTGACACAGCGGCTATTTTAAAGCGGCCAGGGAACAGAAGGAGCCAATCTATGAAGGAGCAAAGATTTTACTATAATCAAGACCTTCTGGCACCCCTCGACCCTAAGCAAGCGAGATCCTGAGGCCGCTCACAGACCACCTTAGGGCACTCAAAATGCCTTATAAATGGCTTTTCCCGTTTGGGTTAACTTTCTCCTCAGAGGGCAAGAGATGTACGATACGCACACCAGCGGACTTACCAGCAGCATGGTCCCTTCTCCAGACGACTCCATTGGACATACCATCTTGGCTACCATCAGCCGACACAGGAGTCCCACTGCCTGAACTACCCGTGGAGCAGAGGTGGATCAAAGCAACAAGTAGAAGAAAATCTAACATTAGGCCTTGAAGCTGCAAGCATTGCCTAATAACACCCTCTTTGCACATCAATGACATCTGTTGGAAGCGGAGCCGGACTAGGCCACACAATGGACGTTTCTAATGGTTCATGCTGCAAGTATACTGCAATGCCATATATGTCTGCTTTATGTATAGCTTTATGTGAGACGCCCAGCCGCTGCCTTGCGACCGAGTACCCAGAAGGGCCTTGGCTGTGATGCCGCGGATGGGCCGCTCCATGGCGGGTGGGCAGAACCACTGCTGCTGTGGTGGTCTGACCACTCAAGGTCAGGTTTAGAGAACATAACCACTTTAAACATATTTGCGGCATTTAATAGAACCCTACGTTAGGAGATATGTTAGCATGCTTCCTCACATTTGAACTAAAATATAGCATTGTCAGGATAGAGTGTGGCACTAGGCCGGTCAGGCTAGGATGTTAAGCTGTTTACACTATTTCACCCTGTTTGCAATGACTCATGTGACGGGTTGGCTTTCCCCCCCTGTATCGCCACCTGCCACAGTCCTACATGGCACTCACCAGGGAAATATTGGCGCAATCCTGGTGTAAGCGCCTTAGAACAGGCTGGCTTGGCCATTCGCGCTTTGCCTTTTTCTGATGGGCTGCGCGTTAGGCACAAGTCACCCGACAAAAGTGTCTGGGAGATTTACTCCTCTTATCAAAATGTTCTCTATGTTTTGCATGTTATTCCGTTTCCCTGGACACACATATGGATATGATTCTTTGCTCGCTCATAATGCAACCACTCAGAATATACCATGGCATTGATTAAGTGTACATCATTCAATGTGAGAGGGTTTAAACACCCCGCAGAAGAGGTCACAAGTCATAAGGATGATGAAAAAATTGCACACTGACATCTGTTTTCTGCAAGAATTGCACTTAAAGTCAGGGCGTGTGCCCACGCTCCCCAGAACACATTTCAGCATTGGTTCACTAGTGAATGGAGCAGGGGCGCTAGGGGAGTAGGCATCGCCATATCAAAAAAAGTCCCTTTCCAATTGATTTGTAAACAGGAAGACCCAGAAGGGCGCTATGTATTTGTGAAGGGATCAATTGGTACCCAGGTAGTGACACTTGCCAGTTTATATTCCCCTAACAGGGGACAAGCAAAATGGCTTTTCAATACTCTAAAAAAATTTGCCTCTTTTGCAGAAGGAATAAGAATATTAGGGGGGATCTCAATATGACACTAAACCCCTTAGTAGATGCATTGATGGCACTTACACAATTAACTCAGGCGGCCTTAGCAGGGTAAATAAACTACCCTCGCAGATGCCAACCTGGTGGATTCATGGAGACGCTCCACCTGTCGAGAAGGATTTTTCTTTCTTCTCAGCCCCGCATAGCACTTACAAGAGGCTGGACTAGTCTGATCTCTGGCAGCTGTGCGGACAGGCTGGAAGCGGTCCACCATTGAATCCATCACGGTTTCTGACCATGCCCCAGTGACTATTTCACTCCAGTTCCCAACATTGCAATACATCTAGACAATGGCGTTTAAACGAGACACTTCTAGACAAACAGTCTGATCGAGACAATCTTAGTCAGAAACTGATTTGGTTTTTCAGGGAGAATTGCACGGAAGGAATGCCGCTCACAACTGTATGGGAGACGCACAAACAAGTATAAGGGGGGAGCTCATTGCGCTAGGCAGCAGAGTCAAAAAGAGCAGACAGGAGCACTTAAATAATCTACTTAAACAATAGCGGATATTGAATCGCTTCATAAGAGGTCTAGAGCCATAGATGCCAGAGATAAACTAAGTACCCTACGTAACAGCTGACAGATCACCTAAACATAAGCTATGCGAAGACATACCAGTACTCGCAGTTCGCTTTTACTCCCATGGAGACAAGGGCACTAAACTCATGTCCTCTTTGCTTAAACAAAGAAGGATTCCATGTTTATAGCAGGTATTGATACCAGAGATGGCACTACCCTACACAAAACGTCAGATATAGCCACTGAGTTCCAAAAATTTTATAAGGATCTATATGGTCTTCCAGAAGAAATAGCAGGATCCACCGCAGGAAGAGACACTCTGATAGATAACTTTTTAAGCCATTTGCAGCTACCCAGCTTAACCGAGGTGGAAGGCCAGGCTTTATTGTCGCCTGTTACAGAGGAAGAGGTCACCAAATATTAGGCTCCATGCCATTGGGGAAAAGCCCGGGCCCAGACGGCTTCCCAGTGGGCTATTATAAAAAATTCTCGAAAGAGCTAGCTCCCCACTTGGCTGCCTGGTGCAATGAGCTTCTGAAAGGTTCCCAGTTACATAAGCAGTCCCTGAGGCCACAGTTACTATCCTCCCCAAACCTGGGAAAGATCCTAAGTTATGTGGCAGCTATAGGCAATTTCGTTGTTAAACGTCGACGTGAAGGTCTGGGCGAAACTTTTAGCAACCAGAATTAGTGCTCTTCTCCCTAAACTCATAAACCCTGAACAGACAGGTTTTGTACCTGGCAGGGAAGGCAGTCACAACTCGTGTAGAATCCTGTCCATCATGCAGTTAGCTATTAAAATAAAATTCCCCTGGTCCTGCTGGGTATAGACGCGGAGAAAGGCCTTTGACCGGGTGAATTGGACCTATATGATGAGGACTTTACAAAAGTTTGGCTTTCCTCAGCAGTTTAGGAATGCTATCATGTCACTGTATGGCGACCCTAGCGCCCGGATCAGAGTTAATGGCACCCTGTCGCCTCCCTTCCCCATAAGGAACGGGACGAGGCAGGGTTGCCCCTTATCACCTGCTTTGTACATTCTAGTGATGGAAACATTGCTACAAGCTATTAGGGAGCACCCAGATATCAAGGGTATTAAATTGGAGAATAGCCCCATAGAACATCTTAATGCAGCATATGCAGATGACCTCTTGGTCATGGTGTCCAACCCGGTCGAGGCCTTCCCGCGTCTGTTATCCCTGTTCGAGCAGTATGGACAGGTGTCCAACTTCAAAGTGAACCACACAAAGTCAGAGGCAATGAATGTGTCCGCACCAGCCAATCAGATCAGTCTACTTAAATCTAACACTCCCTTTATATGGCAAACGTCTCACCTGTCCTACCTGGGTATCAAAATTCCTCATAAATTGGATAAAATATTCCAACTAAATTATGCTGCATTACTGAAAGATATCCAACAGCAGTTACACACCCTAAGGATCCCGTATGTATCGTGGATGGGTCGGAAGAACATGTTGAAAGCATTTATCATGCCTAGACTATTATATTCCATGCAGATGCTGCCTGTCTTTCTCCCCTCTTCCTTCTTTACGCAAATCAGACGACTCTTTAGCACGTTCCTTTGGGGGGGGAGGGGAGCGAGACTGGCACATCGCACGCTGATCTTAGGGAAGGTTCAAGGAGGTATGACTTTACCTGATGCACAATTATACTATAAGCCATACACCTGAAGAGGTGGTTACATATTCACGCCCCTTGGTCCAATATCTTAAGCAAAGAAATAGAGATCGCACAAACTTGATAGGAAACAGAGAGCTGGTTTATGGGGCCTGAACTCCTCTTCACTACACCCACATGTGTTGCTTAAAGGCACAGTAGGTGTTGTTAGACAACTAAATAAGGATAAAGCCTGCTCCCTGCTCCGTCATCATTGATGCCAGCCGACCTCTTGCTCCATTCCTAGTTAGACCCAAGGCAGACAATGTACCGCCAATATGGAACAAAATGCACTCTTACACTATAGATGAATTTCTGGATGGGGCATCAAGTGCTCTTCATGACCAACACCCTATAAACAACGTTCTATCATCTTGTAACCTTTCTAGATACCATTGAACTTAATTCTGTGAGTAAACCATTACTAAAAGACAGACAGAGCAAAACGGAAACCACTTGGTTTGAGAAGCTGGTGCTTTTAGAGTCGCCCCCTAACAAACTAATATCCAAACTATACTTGGCACTTAATGTCCAGAGCCCGATTGGGATACCACATTATTTAAAACTTGGGCCACAGAACTAGATACAGACTTTTCAGAAAACCGATATTTTGCGTATCCACGCACACTCCCATGGATTCTCCAGATGCGTGAGAGTGCAAGAGCACTCATACAAACTATTAACTCAATGGTATCACACCCCAAACAATTATTCACTAAGGGCTAAGTAGTTCTGACCTTTGCTGGAGATGTGGGGAGGAGAGTGGATCACAAACACATATATTTTGGTCATGTTCAAAAATACGAGAGTATTGGGAAGGAGTATTTGAAGTAATAGACAAAGTTATGAATAGACATGTCCAGCTATCGCCAGAATTGGTGCTTCTCTGGCTTCCCACTCCAGGCCTGTCTCCATCCAAATCAAGCTTACCTACCCATCTAATACAAGCCGCGAGGCTTCTAATTCCACAGAAATGGCTCTGTAAAGATCCACCCACACTCCCACACTGGGAAATAAAAGTAGACCAGATATGTAGAATGGAGGAGCTGGCTGGTTGGGAAGGCAGACGGCATGAGAAATATCTTAAAACCTGGTCTCCGTGGTTGAAATATAGGAACCAGGGAACAGACCCTCAAGTGCGCTAAGATGCTATGGAAGTAATCTATACGGTTGCCTCATTATACTCTCAATCCATGATCACCAATTCAACAAGGGCTGTTAGAGCGTGTTTAGATAAAGCATATATGAAAAGCATTTGAAACATATGTGTCCAGGAGGGTCTCCTCTGGGGGCCTCATTACCCCAGTTCTCTCCCAGTCCAGGTTAAGGGACTGTTGTTCCTTTTTCCTTCCCCCTGTGTCCCCCTTTTCTGATTGGAACTTTTCCTCCTTCTACGGATGCTGGCGGTAGGAGCAAATAATGGTTCATCTCAGAAAACATGGTTGTCTAGTGCCTGCTGCCATATATACTTCTTAATAAAGCTTGCCTACGTAAGATACAATTAGGCTATGGGGCAAGATACTTCACAGGATCTGGGTAGCCGTAATATCTGTCGTACGACACTTATAATGTTAAATCTTATGACGATATAATCCAATGCACATTATAATGGAATGCATGCTTTACTCATAGTTAAGTACGCTATAAATGTGATGCCTTTGTCTTGTATGACAAAATGTGAAAATTGGAATGTTCCGATATTGTTTCTACTCTGCTACTTTTTCAATAAAAAGAAATTTGACAAAGAATATAACTACTATAATACTGCTCCTATGTACAAGAATATAACTACTATAATACTGCTCCTATGTACAAGAATATAACTACTATAATACTGCTCCTATGTACAAGAATATAACTACTATAATACTGCCTCCTATGTACAAGAATATAACTACTATAATACTGCCTCCTATGTACAAGAATATAACTACTATAATACTGCCTCCTATGTACAAGAATATAACTACTATAATACTGCTCCTATATACAAGTATATAACTACTATAATACTGCTCCTATGTGCAAGAATATAACTACTATAATACTGCCCCTATGTACAAGAATATAACTACTATAATACTGCTTCTATGTACAAGAATATAACTACTATAATACTGCCCCTATGTACAAGAATATAACTACTATAATACTGCTTCTATGTACAAGAATATAACTACTATAATACTGCTCCTAGGAACAATAATATAACTACTATAATACTGCCTCCCATGTACAAGAATATAACTACTATAATACTGCTCCTATGTACAAGAATATAACTACTATAATACTGCCTCCTATGTACAAGAATATAACTACTATAATACTGCTCCTATGTACAAGAATATAACTACTATAATACTGCTCCTATGTACAAGAATATAATTACTATAATACTGCTCCTATATACAAGAATATAACTACTATTATACTGCTCCTGTGTACAAGAATATAACTACTATAATACTGCTCCTGTGTACAAGAATATACCTACTATAATACTGCTCCTATGTACAAGAATATAACTACTATAATACTGCTTCTATGTACAAGAATATAACTACTATAATACTGCTCCTATGTACAAGAATATAACTACTATAGGCGGAGCCGAGCCACGCTGCTGAATGGCCGCACGAGCTTGAGCTCCTCCAGCATTCCGGCTCATTTGCCCTATAAAAGCTTATAATTTGATTGATTATGGGGAAACCTGGCAGAGAAAAGAACAGAGGAAGCTCAGAGTCCACCCCACTGCGCTCCAAACAGCCAGAGATGGAGAAGTTTCTCCGGAAAACGTCGAGGTTCACGGCGCAGAAAGGCCCCAATATGGCGACGTCTGCTGCACAGGACTCTGACGCCGGGGAATTATCAGACGCAGGCAGCGGCTCCGATGTCTCGGACAAGAGACCCAGAGACCCACCTCTCTCAGAGCGAACCCTGCGCCGGGTCCTTGAATCTGCCCTCTCGCCCCTGAAACAAGACCTGTCTGATATCAAGGACGACATGAAGCATCTGGGGCAGAGAGTGGTGGCGTTAGAAGCCACTCAGGAGGCCATCATGACATATGAGAGTAAAGCGTCGGAGGTGCTGGCGTCTCACAAGGCCTTGCTAAATGATGCCTTCCTAAAATTGGAAGACCAAGAAAACCGTAGCCGCCGGCGCAATATCCGCATACGCGGCCTACCTGAGTCGTTTGCAGCGGAGGCCTTACCGACAGTGGCACGTGAATTGTTCTCTAAGCTGCTGGACCCTGACAGAGCGGCGGGAATCGTGGTGGAGCGCATACACAGGGCGCTGCGCCCCAGGCCTAAACCGCAAGAACCGCCACGTGATGTAATCTGTGGCTTGTTAAGTTACGTTGATACCGCAGCCATCCTCAAAAGCCAAAGAGAATTAGAGGTACTGGAATACGAAAATACCCCGATCCAGATGTTCCAGGACATCGCGCCATCCACCCTGGCTAAGCGGCGCCTTCTCAGGCCTCTCCTGGATATCCTGAGAAAAACCTCGACCCCATTCCGCTGGTTATACCCCTTTGGGTTGGCGATTTCCAGGAATGGTAAGCTACTGACCGTGCGTTCACCTGCTGACCTGGAATCTGTCTGGCGGTCCCTGGACGTTCCTCCGATGGAAATCCCCTCATGGTTACCGGCTGACCAAGATGGCGCCCTCCCCATACCACCTCGTGTTACCGCTTGGCAAACAGCATCTGCGGGCAAGTCGGACCGTTCGGGACGCAGCAGGATGGAAAGGGATCCCACCTGATTAGAGGTGTTTGTAAGCATACCTTGCTGATATTTCTACCTCCACAGAATAGGAGATGACTGATGCTCACCTATGTGTTATACAGGTTATTGAAGGCGGACATGATCTTCCTACATTTTCAATGTTTTCTACATTTTTAGTGCTTTATTTTTGTGGCCACTGGGCTCAATGTTATGTTTAAAGGGCCTTGTGCCGTGTCATGGCTGCTACAGGACGCTACCTCTAGAACATTGCATTCTGTTCCTCACTGCAGGGCGATGTCCGGATAGATTAAGATGCTGGACACATCTTTCGTTTTTGGTCTCTTTTGTTCAGACCACAGGTGCTTTACTTGCCCCCTCGCCAGTCCAATCCTGTCTTGGCTGGTGATAGGTAGAGTGCCTAACCCTCCTCAGACGGGTAACTTGTCTGAGTCACTCATTTGTCAACTTGACATGTTTAATGTTCTCTTACTCATCTTTTGTTCTTTTGTACTTCCCCTACCTTTTTTCCCTTCTCCTGCTCATATCATCTGTGTGCTCTTCCATACTTCCATGGATGTACTATGCATTTACTCACCTGAAAGTATGCAGAAATGTCTTCTATAACAGTCGCCTCACTAAACGCGCACGGGCTGAACGAGCCATGTAAAAGGTCTCAAACTCTATCTCTCCTTCTGAAAGATAAGGTCTCTGTAGCCTTTTTGCAAGAGACCCATTTTAGAACAGGCAAAGTTCCTAAACTTCCCCCCAAGAAATTTGTCCAGTGGTTTCACAGTACTCATGATTCCACCAGTAGAGGGGTTAGTATAGCTGTGCATAAATGCCTCCCCTTTAAGCACTCAGCTATCTCAGCAGACCCTGAGGGCAGGTACATCTTTGTAAAAGGTTTACTGGGCGAATCTCCAGTGACCTTTGCTAACTTATACGCTCCCAATAAAGGCCAAGTACCATGGCTCGTTCAGACCCTTAATGCGCTGTCCTCCTTCTCTGAGGGCTTACTAGTTTTGGGGGGCGACTTCAATGTTGCCCTGGAGCCAGCGGTGGACACCTCGGCGGGCAGACCCTCAGTATCTTACAGGCTCCTGAGAAGATTAAAAATTTCCCTGAGGAAACTTAAAGTACTAGATGTCTGGCGGGCCCTAAACCCCAATGGCCGAGATTATACTTTTTATTCACATGCTAAACTGTCTTTCCACAGATTGGACTACATTTTCCTGTCGAGTTCTCACGTGCGTAATGTCTCTGGAGCCCGGATAGGTAATATAACATTGTCCGACCATGCCCCTGTCATTGTTAATTTTTCCCTGTTTGGACCACAGAGAAGGGAGCGCTTGTGGCGTCTCAATGATACCCTGATTCTAGACCCCAGACATGCAGACAAAATTAAGGCCTCAATATCTGAATTTTTCACGCTTAATGATACCCCAGAGTCGCCTCCTTCTCCTTCTATATTATGGGAATCCCATAAGGTGGTCCTCAGGGGGGAGCTTATAGCTTTGGGAGCTTTTTTGAAAAAACAAAGGACACTAGCCCTGGACGCCTTATTGGCGAACATAACCCGTTTAGAATCCTCCCATAAGGAATCTCGGGCTATAAGCATCCTAGCAGAACTAACTGAAGCCAGAACAAAACTAAAAAATCTATTGAATGTCACCTCAGCAAAGTTGATACTTCGTTCCCGATTTAAGGCCTATGCACATGGGGATAGAGGAAACAGACTGATGTCGGCAATTGCCAAGAAGCAGTTCTCTGACTCCTTTGTTTCCTCTATTAAAGACTCCAAGGGCAAAATACATAAGTCCACTCCAGATGTTGCTAAAGCATTTTGTGCCTTCTACGAGGCCTTATATAATTTGCCGCCCCCTAATGGGACTACACCAGGAGATTTATCCGAGGCCACTGATAAATTCTTGCAGTCTCTAGATCTTCCCTCTGTATCCCCATTAAAAACTTCCCTCCTGACTAAGCCTATTTCAGATTCGGAGGTGCGCAAGGTCCTTATGTCTATCCCATCGGGCAAAAGCCCCGGACCGGATGGATTTTCCATTGCATACTATAAATCCTTCCAGGATGTGTTAATCCCACGTTTCAGGAACTTGTGCAACTACCTTCTGACAGGGGGGTCTCTTGCTCCTCATTCCTTATTGGCGCACATCACTGTCCTCCATAAGGAAAACAAAGATCCAACATGCTGCAGTAACTATAGACCAATATCTTTACTCAATAATGATGTGAAGTGGTGGGCGAAGATTATGGCTACCAGGCTTCAGGATGTCCTCCCTGACATTGTACATGAGGAACAAGTAGGTTTTGTCCATGGCAGACAGGGGTCGGAGAATACGGTACGGCTTCTACACCTAGTGAATTGGGCCAAGAGATCCTCTAAGCCTTTAGTTCTAGTGAGCACGGATGCGGAAAAAGCCTTCGACAGGGTCAGCTGGCTCTTTATGTCGCGGACCCTGTCGAAGTTTGGCCTCCCGGACCAGTTTATTAGTGCTGTTAACACCCTTTATTCGGCCCCCTCTGCCATGGTCAAAGTCAATGGAGCATTGTCCCCACCATTTCGCATCACAAACGGGACAAGACAAGGGTGCCCCCTCTCCCCGGCACTATTTGTACTGGTCATGGAGACCCTTTTGTGTAAAATTAGGTCAGATCCTGCTATCAAAGGCCTTCAGATTGGCTCGCAAACCCATGTTACTGCAGCATTCGCGGATGACCTTTTAGTCATGACCTCCAACCCTACAGAGGCCTTGCCCAAGTTGTTGAATACTTTTGAGGATTTTGGATTTGTATCCAATTTTTAAATAAATTATGGGAAATCCATGGCACTTAATATTTCATGTCCCCAATCTGTAGTCAATAGTCTAAAACGAGCCACCCCATTTACCTGGGCCTCCAGAGACATTACATTTTTAGGAACACGGGTTTCGGCCAATATCCAAGACCTAGCCTCCCTTAACTATGCTCCACTCCTGCAGGAGGTTCGCACTCACCTACAGAATCTGAAACTCCCTTTTGTTTCGTGGATAGGGAGGAAAAACTATCTGAAAACTTTCATTCTCCCCAAATTTCTTTATTTGCTGCAAGCCATTCCCATATGGCTGCCAAACTCATACTTCTCAGAAGTCCGCCGAGTGTTCACGCGCTTCCTCTGGAATGGTAAGTCTCCACGCATTGCCTACTCTGTCCTTACAAGGGACAAGAAGTTTGGAGGCTTTGGGATGCCTGATGTAAAGTCATATTACACTGCTGTTCAGTTATGTAGATGTATATCTGCCCTGACCCACAAATCTAACTCTCTTTGCTCACGGCTCGAATCTGTGCTACTCACCAGCCAAGATCAGCTCACTCTATGGGGTGTTAGGCCCTTTTCAGCCAATCACTACGCCTCTTCCCCGGTTTGGAAAGGAATGCTAGTAGAATGGTCTAAAATGGTCAAATCCCAGCAGTTTAACTTCCCTAACCCCTGTATGCCTCTTAAATTGTTACAGAGCTATATTCATCCTTCTGTGTCAAACCCCTCCGGGATTTGGTCAAGGCTCGCTGGTTTGTCCCTGCGGGATGTCCTTCTCCCAGATGGTAGTTTGCAATGGGATTTAATAATGGATCGCCCCGAAATCAGGTCAGCTCCTTTTTTCCACTTAGCAGACTTTAAGAGAGATACTAAGTTATGCATAGGGAACTTTGCTAGTAATAGCTCCCCTTCCTGGCTTGAAAAGAAAGTCTTGGCCCTTAGGCCTCCTCTTAGGCCATTATCCCAGATGTATAAGGAATTGCTTTCCTCTTTACCTCCAGAGCTCGGTTATGTGACCTCATGGGAGCGAGAGCTTTCTATGATCCTGACGGAACCAGAGAGGGCCTTTGTTTTAGCCCACTCTCATGGCTTCAGTCGCTGTGTAAGAATTCAGGAGAATTCTTTTAAGCTACTAAGTAGATGGTACAAAACTCCTGAATTCTTGCACAAACTTAATCCTGAGGTACCTGAGGTGTGCTGGAGATGTGGCATAGAAACCGGTTCATTATCACATATCTGGTGGTTCTGCCATAAGATTCAACCGTTTTGGAAATTGATAGAATCAATGATTAATAGCGTTTGCAAAACTAAAGTCCTATTAGATGCCAAACTTATCCTACTGTGGTGCCCTAATAGCACGATAACCCCTGCTAAGAATAATCTCCCTACAATGCTGATCACAGCTGCGAGATTACTGGTCCCCCTTTTGTGGAAAACTGATTCCCCACCAAATCTAGATATGTGGACGGACAAGGTAGATCATGTCTACCGCTTTGAGGAACTGGCGCATTGGGAAACAAACTCTCGCCATCGTTTCCTAAAGCTATGGTCCCCATGGAAATCACACAGAAATTTCACATGATAGAGCAGGATCCCCTCACTTCTCTGCCCCCTCCCCCACCTAACCCATTGTCTCCCCCTCCTCCCCCCTTTTCTCCTCCTTTTGTTGTTTGTTTTATGGTGATGATGATGATGATAATCGCTAGTATTGTCTACACATGACTTGTATGCTGGATAATTACTGTAACTTTTAATGTTATGATACTGATGTCTTATGTAGGCATGTGGCCTTGTTTTCTTACCTCAATAAAAAGAAATATGGTTAAGAATATAACTACTATAATACTGCTCCTGTGTACAAGAATATACCTACTATAATACTGCCCCTATGTACAAGAATATAACTACTATAATACTGCTCCTATGTACAAGAATATAACTACTATAATACTGCTCCTGTGTACAAGAATATACCTACTATAATACTGCTCCTATGTACAAGAATATAACTACTATAATACTGCTTCCTATGTACAAGAATATAGCTACTATAATACTGCCCCTATGTACAAGAATATAACTACTATAATACTGCTCCTATGTACAAGACTATAACTACTATAATACTGCCTCCTATGTACAAGACTATAACTACTATAATACTGCTCCTATGTACAAGAATATAACTACTATAATACTGCTCCTATGTACAAGAATATAACTACTATAATACTGCCTC
This sequence comes from Bufo bufo, assembly GCF_905171765.1. Lineage (NCBI taxonomy): Eukaryota > Metazoa > Chordata > Amphibia > Anura > Bufonidae > Bufo > Bufo bufo. The sequence goes on along the minus strand of NC_053395.1, from coordinate 220,035,466 downwards.
CTATGTACAAGAATATAACTACTATAATACTGCCTCCTATGTACAAGAATATAACTACTATAATACTGCTCCTATGTACCAGAATATAACTACTATAATGCTGCCTCCTATGTACAAGAATATAACTACTATAATACTGCTCCTATGTACAAGAATATAACTACTATAATACTGCTCATATGTACAAGAATATAACTACTATAATACTGCTCCTATGTACAAGAATATAACTACTATAATACTGCTTCTATGTACAAGAATATAACTACTATAATACTGCCTCCTATGTACAAGAATATAACTACTATAACACTGCTCATATGTACAAGAATATAACTACTATAATACTGCTCCTATGTACCAGAATATAACTACTATAATGCTGCCTCCTATGTACAAGAATATAACTACTATAATACTGCTCCTATGTACAAGAATATAACTACTATAATACTGCTCCTATGTACAAGAATATAACTACTATAATACTGCCTCCTATGTACAAGAATATAACTACTATAATACTGCCTCCTATGTACAAGAATATAACTACTATAATACTGCCTCCTATGTACAAGAATATAACTACTATAATACTGCCTCCTATGTACAAGAATATAACTACTATAATACTGCTCCTATGTACAAGAATATAACTACTATAATACTGCTCCTATGTACAAGAATATAACTACTATAATACTGCCTCCTATGTACAAGAATATAACTACTATAATACTACTCCTATGTACAAGAAAATATCTACTATAATACTGCTCCTATGTACAATAATATAACTACTATAATACTGCTCCTATGTACAAGAATATAACTACTATAATACTGCTTCTATGTACAAGAATATAACTACTATAATACTGCCTCCTATGTACAAGAATATAACTACTATAACACTGCTCATATGTACAAGAATATAACTACTATAATACTGCTCCTATGTACCAGAATATAACTACTATAATGCTGCTCCTATGTACAAGAATATAACTACTATAATACTGCTCCTATGTACAAGAATATAACTACTATAATACTGCCTCCTATGTACAAGAATATAACTACTATAATACTACTCCTATGTACAAGAAAATATCTACTATAATACTGCCTATCTCCTATGTACAAGAATATAACTACTATAATACTGCTCCTATCTACAAGAATATAATTACTATAATACTGCTCCATGTGGATATGTTTGTAAGTTTGATCAGCACTCGCTCATTATTTGGATCCTTCTCTCTGATATAGCATTATATAGCAGTTGCTTATCTGACTATTCCCTAATATCACAGACACCAGGGCAGTATTGTAACTGTCATTTATTGGAGTAAGTGGCTTTGAGGTCATTTCAAGGTGAGATCAGTCAGCATGGCGTCTTTCTATCTAAAATTGATTTTTCCGTTCCATTTGGTTCGGTCAGGTTAATAAGACGGAGGTGTCATTAACCTCTGGACCTGAATGATGTCAGCGCGCCCCTCATGTTCTTTACACGGAATGCAAAGCGGTGCAGCGTGCGACTTCCTGCGTATTCTGGTCATGTACCTGCTGAGTTATGGCTTCCAATGCATTCTGGTCAGCGCTGCCTGCGTATGCATGATTTATATACATATACTTTATGCGCTTATTAAATTAGGATATAGCTCCGGCTTCAGGACCCGGCTGCCTGGAGGTTCTCTGGTTGTGCAGCAATGATATATATATATATATTTTTTGCTTTTTTTTTCTTCTTTACTTTTGGTTTATTACGTGACTAATTGCCGCATCTAAACAAAGATATATGAGAGGCTTCAAATCTTCTTCCCGTTTAACCCAATTGCTTATACATCATTTCGTGTTTTTCCGTTCAGATCAGAGGGTTGAGATTATACTGATGTCTTGGCGCAAAGAAAAAGCAGAGGTGGTCGTGGACCGAGTAGGATGAGTTTTTGGAGGTCAGGGCCCTGACAGAGGCCACACTTTTTTATGGCAGGTGCTCTAATGGATTTTAGGGTAAAAGGGGCACAATAGGGGGAGTTGTTAAAGGGGTTCTCCAGTTTGACAACATTCAAATATGCGCTGGGGGGAATTTATTATGTCCTTTACACTACAAGTTGGCGTCAAGAAGTTGCAATTTTTTGCAGATGCATCAACTTTTTGTGTTTTTACTTCACTTGCAACGCTTCTTTTAAAAGTGGAGGGTGTGACCTTCCAAGGACCGATAGATTTCTATTATTTACGCCAGAAGAGGTGTGTGTGTGTGGGGTCATTTATTAAGACCGGCGTTTTAGAAGCTGGCTTTAACAACCCTGCACTGGCGCATGATGCGCATGATGCGCCTAGTTATGTAGAGGCGCCGGCCTCTACGTAACTTAGGCACATCCACGGCTGGCCGAAATTCACGCCAGCTTCCTTAGATCATTTTCTACGCCAAAAAACAGATGTAGAAAATGATAAGTGAGACGGGCCAGTCGTCTCGCCCCCTTCCCCGGGCACGCCACCTTTTTTTAGACTTGGCGTTCGCTGGGAAAAGTTACAGATACAGCCGCAGATCCCCTTTGCGACCGAATCTGCCACAGATATACGCCAAAAATTGGCGTATATCTATCAATAAATGACCCCCTATATTTTTGTGTGAAACATCAGTCTTTTCTGATTCAATTCTTCGCCATTATCAAGATCTCTGTTTTCTGTCAGTGAATGAGAACATTCTAGCAGTAAACCTGTAAACTGCTCCTCCTGCTCTCACCTAAGAAGATATGGTTGTATAGACAACGCTCACTGAGCTATACACACCAGCTGCAGACATGTCTCTAGTTTGCTACAATGTATCAGGCCAGAGTCCAGGTTGTTTATGTTTTGTCTAGACTGGATACAATTCTGTTTACTGCCTCTGAATGTCCAATTTTTGGGGATTGATGGCCTATCCTCAGGATTAGGGTCCATTCACAAGTCCGCAAGTGTTTTGAGGTCCTATGTGCGTTCTGCATTTTGCGGACCGCACACGGCCGGCACTTTAAATAGAAATGCCTTTTCTTGTCTATGCCTGCGGACAAAAATAGGACATGTTCTATTTTTTTGCAGAAAGGAAGTGCTGATGCGGAACGGAAGTGTGGATGCGGACAGCACACAGTGTGCCGTCTGCATCTTTTGCGGCCATGTTGAAAATGAATGGGTCCGGATCCGTTCCGCAACGTTGTGGAACGGATCGGGACCCATTTGGCGGACGTGTAAATGGACCCTTAGAGATGAGCAAAGTTCTAAAAAATTAGATTAAGCTGCGTCGCCGAATTTCACAAAACAATTCGCTTTGTGACGAATGACTTCATCATGAAGCGCATTTCTTTGTGAGTAGCAGTCCCAATGACGGGGAACTGCGATGGTGCCGCCCCCCGTTATCGAACCCGTCAGATGTTGCATTCATTGCTGATCGCGGCATCTGAGATGACCATTGAGGGCTGACAGGGGTTAATCTTTAAAAAGTACTCACCTTATCCATTGGCTTGCAAAGAGTCCACCACAGCCATCAGTGCGAAATTTCGCGCGGTGCGTGATGATGTCATCACACTGGCCGAGCAGATGGATGAGGGGAGTATGGATTTTTTTTTTACCGACATTTTAAGGAAAATTGATTCGTTACCACGAAGCACAAGAAAGTTCGGCTTCACGACAAATCGAATTTTCACTGAAATTCGGATCGAAGTCCACTTCATGAACTTTGATTCGCTCAACACTACTCAGGATAGGTCATCAATATCAGATAGGTGGGGATCCGACTCCTGGCACAGATGCTTGAAAAGACTGCGATGTTCGGTGATGGCTGTGGCCTCTTCCTAGGCCAGTCACGTTCATGTCCATCGGTCACATAGCCTAGTCACAGTTAAGTCCCATTGAAGTGAATGGGACTGAGCTGCAATACCAAGCACAGCCACTATCCAATGGAGGGCGCCGTACTTGGTGAGCTGCAAGGAGGACTGAAGCTGAAGCTGGTGAGGAGCTGAAAGACAAAGTTTATAAGAAAGTTTCAGAAACTTTCATGTATGCAATGATTTAGTCTTTTTACATAAAACCAGAAACCCATTTAAAGAGGCCCCGAGATAATGGGAGTAAATGGGCAGAATAGTGTCCTTAGAGTAATAGTCTCCAGGAAGTGATGGGGTAGGGTCCCAACCCATTCCTGGCCTCGTTACCTATCAGTGGTGGGCTGGGCCGAGGGGAACATGCCCCCCGAGACAGTAGATGTTGAGCGCTGCTGCGGCCCCTAAACTCAATCTAGATGCAGATACAATTGAGCCTGCAGCAGCACCGCTGGTTCCCTGTGGTTCCCTGCCCCACTATTCCCGGCGGGTAGTGTCTAAACGCCATACACGGTATGGACCTGCTAGGTCACGTGGGTCGGATGCTGGCGTGCAGCACAGGCAGGCTGTCTGCAGAGCAGAAGGGTCGGTCATGCCTATTGCAATTAAATTAGGGTGGCAAAATGGGCTCTGGGTTCGCTAGTTTTAGGATATGGGTACTGATGAAATGGCTTGCGCCCCCTGCTGTAGACTGGTAAATGCTGCATGTAATAGGTGTTCTTTACTGTTTACTGCCTGCCATAAAAACTCTTTGAGAATAATCTTTCAAAATAAAAAAAAACTTCCCCAGGAGGAATTATCAAGGGGCCACCATAAAGTGGAGGCATCAAAGACGGCTTTGATGGTTTAATACAACATCTTGACTGGGTCCATTTCCTTATTTCATATCCCCAAGGTGAAGTCGACCGGTGCGCACATGGAGCCGTGTGTGATATTTTCATTTTTAATCTGACTTATGAGGAATGAGTGCATTAGAGAAGCTCCCGTATGGTTAGGCGACATTATTCTGATAGATAACAAAACCTTCAGCTGAGATTTTGGTATTAAATTTTAAACACAGGGGCTCAGACAGCTGGCACCTGGTGCCCCTCCTTCCGTTCCCAGCGCTGGCATTCCATCTCCCCCCACCATGCAGCTTGTCCTTTCTCAATCTCATTGCATTTCACGCTGCTCTTTTTTTTGTGCTGAGGAAAGTAATGAAATTATAATATTTATGATGGAATTGCCTTCTGAATCCTCTCATGTGCGGGTGGCTTAGGCTTTTAAGCACAATTTGCTTCCATCTTTTGCTGCCCACCGCTCTCCTAATATATTTCCATGGCAGTCTCTTCTTTTGAATAAGGTGAATTGATGCAGAGTTATATACAATCTAAAGTATACTGCCCAAACTTGTGTTCTCGGAAATTGTAGGGGGCACCGTAAACTTTCTACAAAGCGCAATCCCCCACCTCACCCCTGATACATATTTATAAATGGAAGCAATCAGCCTCCAAGCACAAATATAGTACAAAGAGAGATGCAGATAAATTGCCTTTTTTATTATACTGAATGGATGACATCGTACCATTATACCATCTGGACAGGTCATTTATCCCCCTCCCCCATACTGATCTTTAAGCAGGGGTGGGAGAAGAAGCTTTAGTTCCCCCTACAGCCTGCATTTTCTTCCCTGCTCCCCTCCGAAAGTTTGCACTTGACGGGTGCAAGGAGAATACGATCCTCTGAGTTAAACAGCCTTGTTGTGCTTTTTCATAGACATATAACATTTATATCTAAATATAATAATTATAGTGGATTTGATTATATATAAGAGGCCATATTGTGATATATTCACCATTTTGTATGTATTTTAAAGTCTGTCGAGAGAGGTTCATGGAAAGGACACTGTTCATAAGGTTTCTTCTCAATAGATGTGCCAGTCTGAGAAGAGTCATTCTTGTCTCCTTATAGATTTATGACTGAGATTATTCTCTAGACATATGTGGTACTAATTACCCCTACAGTTGATGTCTTTTGGTGAAGCAGAAAATCTGTGGTGTCTGTATACACATATAATGAACCTTAGTTTTTTTAGTATAAGATAATCAGTAGGACGTATGTATTGTTTTATATTGTTAAGTATTATAAAGAACGTCAATGCATCTATTATCCTATATATTTCTCACTAGGAAAGTGTCACGGTCATATTGTTGTTTGACCGTGGCGCGGTTGCCATGCAGACAAGCTGCCGGTGGCAACGTGTTGTTGGCAGTTTGCATGTGCATGTGCACTTCCCCTTTAAGGTTTGCCTCCCTGCTGTTTGTTGAGCAAGGGGTTAATCTTCTTGATAGTGGGGATTAAGGTGTTTCCCTGGTGTGGCCGTGGGCTTGATATATACCTGTGGCTTGCTGGCTGGGTGCAGTTGTACTACAGCCTTGCTTGGTGTTTGAGCTTTGCTCCTTGCGTGGGTGTTTCTGCCCAGTCCTTGAGGGCCACCTTATGGAACATAAATTGTCCTCCCTTATGTGCCCTCCATGTACCTTTACCCTCACTTGTTGTATGTGTGGTGTGGGATTATGTTCTGGGTGTGTGAAGCGTTTTGATAGTTGCTACATGTCTGGGCTGTTGTTGGTGTTGGTCCCTACATGTATGCTATTCATCATCCGGTATGTTGATACCCCCGGAAGGGGGCTGGTTTCCCGGAGGGGTGAACCATAAGTCTGGATGCAGTGCTGCCTGGGGCTGCCGTGCACCTTGCTGTATGGGGCCCAGGCAGTATCAGGTGTGCTGGATTATGGTGTGTGGTGTTTATACGGTGTCCTATTTGGTGTGTGGGCACCTGTACTTATGCACAGGTTCCAGTCGTGGTGGCTGCGGCAGGTAAGTGTGTTTCTGGTGTTCTCACCTGCCGACTCTGTTGCTGTATTCGGTCGTCTACTTTTCCCTGCAACTAGGCCTGTGGAGACTCTGGTTCATCCGTGTCTTGGATGAACCTGGTTGTCTCTTGTCCCTGTCTCCTAACCTCAGGGATATTCAGGTATTTCAGGGATTGAGGTTTCCGGTGTATGTGCCCTCCTTCCTTAAGGGTCAGCTCATACAGTTAGGAGAACAGGGCCAGATTTAGGTATGCTATAGGAGGGGACTAGCTCCCTTTTCTTGGCAGCCTGGTCTAGCTACTATCCTTTATCCTTTTACATTGTATGGTGGGGAGTTTTCCCCCCTCCCCACCGTGACAGAAAGCATGTACTCCTAAAATATGATGAAAATAATTTTAAGTATAGACTTTGTTATTAAGTCTCCATTCAGGGAAGGCGGTGTTATTTTAACTAACAATCAATCACCCGTTGAGGTGACAGGGGAGACACACATGTCTGTGAGAGTACAAGGTCTATTATATTCTTATTAATACCCTAAATTTAATAGTTTGGGAGATGTCTAAAATGGTACCTAAATGTCTATGCTTTAATTGGTACGTGTCAAAGTTAATCCCTCTGATTTAGGATTCCATATGTTATGTGTATGGAATGTAAGATGAAGTCAGACCTGGACATTTAACCCTTACTAGTAATGATGCTAGTAGCTTATGCAATAGTGTAACCTAGGTATAAATAAGTAAGATTACACTAACAGCAGAAATGCATTCTGGGTAATACAGTGACACAGTAACAGTAACACAGTCGTTATCATATGTACACTCCTAACCGACAATGATTGGAAAACTCCAACCTAGGAAGGTGTGTCTAACTGATACATTTTTGGATAATAAACCACATACAGGAGGGAAAAAAATATATAAAAGAAAGACACGAGAGACCCCAGGAGAAAAATCCTAATGATCAGAACGGACTTTAGAGCTGACTTCCCTTAGGCTCCGCATATCATCTGCATTCTCGGGTAACGTATACCTTTATTATGTGTAGTATTGATTTAATTAATTGGCTTAATATTTAGTAACTCCCCGCTTTAGTGCAGATGTATAATGTTAAAAGTGCTACATCGATATGATCACTATTCAGTAAAGATGCATATTACTGAATAAAAGATCTAATATTGATATCAGAGAAACTCTCTGATTGGAATATTCACATTCCATAGTCAATATCAGGCCTGATAATTTATAAATTGTGTTGCAATACTACCCGATATCCGAGATTGGTCATAGTTTGAGCAGAGCAACGGTTCGTATCTATCTTTATCACTATTAAGTTACTGTGTATAGTGAACTAGTATATCTCATAATTGTGGTCGAGACGGTTGTATTACTTTTTATGTTTGAGAGGTAATATGGAACGCTGGTATTTGTGTTAGAGCCATCTAGTGGCGAATTTAGGACACTGCGTATCACTATGTGTTATTGAATATTATTGAATTTTATATTGATTAAGCTTTAAGTGTATTCTAAGTTATTGTATAATAAATCATTTATATTTTTGCATAGACGCTTGTACCATGTTTTACTGATTGCACAATATAATTAAATTAACATCGAACTCTTTTTGAGGTGTTTTATATGTCCACCTCTAGGATCAATTCCCTTTAAAAATTTTCCTTTGATCCTTTCTTTTATATAAAGCATTTGCTTTATAGTTCCGACAGCCTGGGCTCCAGACTGATCCATCTTACTGACACTGATACAGTACATTGTCACAAACTGTAAGGAAAGGAGAGAGATTTGTGCTGCTAAGACTAGGTTCACACTAGCAGTAAATTTTTCCGGCAGCTGTTCTGGCAGAGGAACAGCTGGAAAAGGCCAGAGCCCCACCAGGTCCCTTTGACTGTTAGAAAAGGGCTACACGGCGACACTGGTCGTGGCCAGGATTGCTGAGCAGCAGTGATCCCATAGAAATGAATGGGATCGCCGCGGCAGTCGCAAGAAATCCAGCCGTGTTGGATTTCATGCGACTGCCGCAGCGATCCCATTAATTTCTATGGGATCACCTCTACTCAGCAATCCTGGCCGCGACAGGTGTCGCCGTGTAGCCCAAGCCTTATGGGAATCGGACGGATAAATGCTGAGCAGCAGTGATCCCATAGAAATGAATGGGATCGCTGCGGCAGTCGCAAGAAATCCAGCCGTGTTGGATTTCTTGCGACTGCCGCAGCGATCCCATTAATTTCTATGGGATCACCTCTACTCAGCAATCCTGGCTGCGACAGGTGTCACCGTGTAGCCCAAGCCTTATGGGAATCGGACGGATAAATACTAGTTCTTGTCCGACCGAATCCTAGCACTAGCCGGATACTACCTGATCCCACCAGAGTTCATTGACTATAATAGGACTCAGCGGGAATCCAGCTTGTTTCCGGGCATTTGTGCATTGCAGCAGTATTTGTCTGGTCAAATCCCCGCCGAGTCCCATAACAGTCAATGAGGCCTGGCAGTGCTCCTGCCTTTTCCGGCTGTGCTGGATACAATGTCTTCCTACAGGCTGTTCCTCTGCCGGAAGAATTTACAGCTAGTGTGAAACTAGCCTTATGTTTTTAGCTCACAGATGATTGTCTAGACCTGATACAATTGTAGCAAACCGTCAGTTGTGAGAAGTATTAGTCGTATTCAGGGTTTCCATCCTTTTGGATGTAAGCAAGAATGTTCCCGTTCATTAATAGCAAGCCAAGATTTTCACAAACATAAGGTAAAGTTCCAGAATACATTATTATTACCACTATTACAATGGGGTCCCTTGCCATGTCATGGATGTTTGTCCATTCACCATAACAGCCAATCAAAACTCACAGTGGTGACATGTAGTCCATAGTGCCACAGAGAAAACGGTTGGCCAGCTGCAGCTGTGTTTTGGGATAGAGATGATACATTGTTACCACATTGATATGGAATATGTTACCAGTGTAAACAAGAGCAGGAAATAGATACAATGTTGCAGGATATTATTTATGGAACTCCTCCAGTCCCTGTGTACATGGGCCACCCGGGATAAATAGTCCTCATCCTAACAAGAGATTAACAGACGATACATGGTCCAAATAGAGTCTCCACAGGCTCGCATGAAATTATTAATGTCAGAGAAGGGGAATTTACTGACTCCTGTCAGCTGCGTACAAGCACAGAGCGGCTAATTTTTCTCCGCCACCGTCAAGTCATTATCTCCCAGTGCCCCCTGCTGTGGCCGCACAGGCCGACAGCCCATGAGCCGAACGCTGGCAAATCTGCACATTGCCTTGGGCTACGTAAAGAATTGATTGGGCAATGTAACAGTGGGGTTAGGTAATTAGATTCTGTACACAAATCCCCCCCTTCCACCCCCACCCCCAATCACGAAAGCTTTCGAGGGAATGACAGCCTAGGGAGATGCAGTCAGCAAACTTAAAATTCTAATTTTCATTGGGATCCATAAAAAGAGGCAGCCAGCGTTCCTGTTACTGCAAATTGTTATCATGGAACCAATTTGGTTGCAGATGGTGCGAGGGCTGGAGCGGTGCCATGCCATATGTCTGTAGCACCATTAAAGTGACTGTCACTTCTCTCAAGGACAAGCGCCCTCTAGTGGGCATGACAAGCGCATTGCACCCAATGATTCGTGCAAAAGAAAGGTCTTCTTGACAAACTGTTGCTCACACCACTATTGTACTCCATCTCTCTGCCCTGGGAAAGTTTGGTGACAACCATTGACACCACCATTACAGCTATTCCAGACCTCTGACTATAGATAAACACCCTCTTGACCATAATGATTCTTATGATGTTAAGTGACAACCTGTGCGAGCGGTAAGACATCAGACATATGTGTTGCCACTCAGCTTTCCTAGAAACAGACACCATGCCCAGTTGTGTCATACTTGCCAACTTTTGACAAGGAATATTCTGGAGAGTGGTGAATGAAGTGGTGCTGTGCAAATTCATGCAGCCTATGGCACTTGAATCACAAGTAGTGAAGATCATTCACTTCATCACAGCCCAAAATAAATGCAGACCCAAGACTAGAACCTCAAAATTAATACAAATCAGGCCCTGCTCTGAACAAATACAGACCCCTTAATTAAATAGCAAGCCTTCAGGCCCATTAAAGATAATCTGTCAGCATGATCAACCCTGTTAAACCAGGCATGCTGCCTGGTAGGATTGATCACACTGATTAAAATGATACCTTTGTTATGTCTGTAGGTAGAACTGTTGCCGAAATATCATCATTTTTCGCAATATGCAAATGAGCTGGTTTGAGCACCAAGGCTGCTTCTGCTGTTTGTTCAGAAAAGTCATTTACTTTATTGTGTTTCCTTTATTGTGTTTCCTTGCTTCTAGGTGACCCTGACTCCGTCCGTATTAAGTGCAGGGAGCCGGTGGTCGTGTCCCCTCACTATTATAGGGTTTTCAGGTGTCACACAGTATTAGGTACGCGGGCATGCAATTGTCTACCATACAGACCCTTGCATGTGCATAGCAGTCAGGGAGAGCTCTTAGGGTTTTATAGGGCTCACCTATAAGCTCCTTAGTTTGGGATCAAGCCAGTCGCTCGTTTACGTATATGTTCCAGCTATCTGCTAACTTCATCCGTGACACACACCCCCTAAACAAAAGCAGATTCCAGACCCCAGTAAACAAGTACAGACCCAAGACCAGATGCCCTAAATCAGGGCTGGCCAACCTGCGGCTCTCCAGCTGTTGTAAAACTACAATTCCCACCATGCCCTGCTGTAGACTGATAGCTGTAGGCTGTCTGGGCATGCTGGGAGTTGTAGTTTTGCAACAGCTGGAGAGCCGCAGGTTGGCCAGCCCTGCCCTAAATAAATGAAAACCCTAGAGCAGACCCTTTACACCAGGGATGCTCAACCTGTGGCCCTCCAGCTGTTACAAAACTACAACTCCCAGCGTGCCCGGACAGTCTACAGCTATCTACCTACAGCAGGGCATGGTGGGAGTTGTAGTTTTACAACAGCTGGAGGGCTGCAGGTTAAGCATGCCTGCTCTACACCAATACAAACCCTAGGCCCATAAACATGTACAGTCCCAGACCAGACCCTCTAAATAAATACATAGTCTCCAGACCCCCTAAATTAATATAAATACAGACCCTTAAGATCCCCTAAATAAATTTAGACATGTGGATACTAACTTCTCCCCGTTCCTGCTGTTTTATGCCATCTTGGGCACAAAGACAATAAGACCAGGGTGTTGGCTGTGGTGGTGCCCAGAAGTGCAGGGGACTGCAGGAGTGGGAAGAGAGGAGTATATTTTGAAGAGGACATGGTGCCCAGCAGATTTGGCTGCACCAAGATATCCACCTATTTCTCTTGGAGCCTCCAACACATTCTGCCAGAGATGACAAGTATGTGCTCATATATTTATCTGCTGCCACCCATCTTTCCTAGAAACAGATGTAACTTAAATCGAACCTGTCATCAACTTTATGCTAACCTCACTGAGGGCACTCATGAGCTAAAAGTAAGTGGTTGCTGAGAACCAGCATCATAATCATTGCAGCCGAGGCCTTGAGAAGAGTCAGATCTACCTGAGAAGAGTCCTGGTTATTCATAATCTCCTGCTCTCTGACCCATCTGCTGATGATTGATAGTTCGCTCCTAGAGAGAAAGGTAGAAAACTAGGTAGAAGACTGTCAGTCATCAGCGGGTGAAGGGGAGCAGGAATTCATGAATAACCAGGACTCTTCTCAGGTGGCCGGGACTCTTCTCAGGTGGCCGGGACTCTTCTCAGGTGGCCGGGACTCTTTTTCAGGCCCAGTCTGCAATGATTGTGATGTTGGTTCTCAACAACCACTTACTTTTAACGTATTCATTATTTATTCTGCTGTTAGTATGGGCAGCATAAAGTTGATGACAGGTTCCCTTTAAGAAGGAGTTGAGCAGCAGAGGATGAGCGGAGGACTTACACATATTGTCCTATTTCTGGCGAGATGCTGTTCAGTTTCTTCAGCATATTTTCATTTTACTCCTTAAACTTCAAGGATACGAGTTTATTAGCAAACCTGCTGCCAGTCTGGGAGACGTATTTGTTATGCCATCCATGTGAGCGGAGTCATCTTATAGTCGGTAATTATGTGACTCATTAATCATCGACGACAGTCTTTGTGAGTCTTTAAATGAAAATTAGAGACACAAGTTGATGGAAGAGGCTCATATGAAGCTGACGTCTAGCGGATAACGGCACATGTTCCTCTTATAGCAGGCAAATGTTCATGAGTCTGATCGGTAACTAATATGTAACTGCCTCCATGAATAAGAAAAATTGCAAATTTCCTTTAGTCTCGCTGTTTCAGGAAATTAGCAAAGAGCAGATCCTGCTCTGGAGGACTTAACACCTGCTTGTGTTACATGGTCACCCATTCATTAGACTGCATGCCATGTAATTCCACATTTCTCCTGCAGAGGTCACTGTAGGAGAAACATGTAGCTACCCACCTCTTCCTTAGCTATGATTGACGGCTCTCAAAGAGGTTATCTCATGATTTTTTATTTTTTTATTTAATTTTAGACAATAATATTTCCATACAAAACAAAACATCAAAATTATTATTTCCATTTTCTTAAACTATACCCCCCCCCCCAATTCCCTTCCAAACTTCCACCCCTTTGCGATGCGTCTCCCATCCCCCCGTCAATAAAAGACGGAACGGGGATAGTGAGGAGGTTGAGGCATGAAAAATTAAAAATTCCATTCTCCCCATGCCTTAAACCATTTATCCTCAGAATTTCTTTGTTTATATAAAATATTTTCATACCTTTTAATCTTGTTAACGAGATTTAACCATGTATTTATACTTGGAGTATTAGATGAGAACCAAGCCCGTACATTTAAGAGCCTTGCCAAAAACATTATTTTAACCAAAAGAATCTTTTTGTATTTATGGCACCCAACCTTGGAAAGAGCACTCAAAATCCGAGACTCCGCCGTAAATGGAATCATCACTTTCTATTTTTGGGTAATATAGTTATGAATTGCCCCCCCCCCCCCCCTCACCCAATATTCTTTTAGTTCTGTATAAGTCCAAAACATATGTAAATAATCGGCCTCAGGTGAATAATGACACTGTGGACAGTTAGAGGTGTTTCTCAAACCCCATTTGTTAAGCTATAAAGGTGTAATATAAATTATGTGTAAAATATTAAATTGAACCAATATGTGATTACAATTATGAGAAACTAATCCCACATTCACCAGTATATTCTCCCAATCATCCAATTGAATCATTGGGCAATCCCTTCTCCAGGTCTTTTGCCCAGGGGAATATATATTAATAAATTGTGCTTTAAGTAGATATTTATAACATAGAGAAATCTTAACCCTCGGTGCTGGCTTTACTATCAAATCATGCAAAAATGTGGAAGTGTCTATATCAAAAAGCGATTTATCTTTTACACTAGAAAGTGTCGAACGTAACTGAAAATACCTAAACCAAGATAAATATTATAAGTGTAAAGGGGGAATATTAATTACCAATATTTATGCAAATATCGATAATTAATATTCATAAATAGGAGGAGCTGTCTACCGATGACTCTGCCTATTTATAACTTTATTATTAATAACACTACTTTCGCTTTCACTATACTTTGCCTTACGCTAATCACTAAACTAGCTGCATGCGCCTTACTAAACTAACTATCGCTAATAACCACACGTTACACAGATAGTTACAAATAAAACAAGATATTTATTAATACCAACAGTCACGCAATACACTAACAATACAGTACTATAAATACAGCACTAAACTACACTAAACGATTCCAAATTCCACCCACAAACTATCTAATACAGTATACACACACATATATTAGCAGCCGACCCCACCTGGTTCTAATCCTATCCCTAAGGGAACAACGAGGGTTAACGGTGGCACTGCAGGGGTGAATGCAGGCCACAGACACAGAAATACAGTCCGGGGGAATGGGGAGCAGGGATGCTCCTGCAGGACTTGGGTAGGGGATTGGTCAATGCAAGGGTTAATATCCTGCAAGTGCATGATGGGGTACAGGGGAATAATAGGGGTAAATAGTGGGGGTTAGGATCAGGGAGAGGGATAGTTGGGATGATGGTGGGGTAGATAGGGGTATGGGGTGGAAACCGTTGATGGGATAGGGGTATGGGGATAATAAGGGTAAATCGTTGGTGGGATAGTGGCAGGGGTTAATCAGGGGAAATCTTTGGTGGAATAGTGGTAGGGGCTAATCAGAGGTGTAGGGTTTAATCAGGGGAAATCGTTGGAGGGATAGCGGTAGGGGTTAATCAGAAGGATACTAAGCGCTTGTTGCTCGCTCATCTAGCGGGTGATCCTGTTCAGGCAGGGGGCAGCTCCCTCCACCCAGTGCAGGGGCCGCCAGATATTTATATCCGGCGGCCCACACTGCCCACACTGCGCGCCACCATCAGGGACACGTGGGCCAGTGAGATGACGTCACTGCGCCAGCCCGCGTGTCCCCGGACGAGCGCGGCCCCGACGCGCCACTTACTAACAGGCGGGAGAAGCCTTTGATCTCCAGCCTGTAGCACTCTGCATTCCGGGCAGCGCGATGGTAATCGCGCTGCCGGAATGTGCATAATAGAAGGAGGGGAGGTTTCTCCCTTCCTTCTATCATGCATAATTATCTCCAGCAGCGCTGTAGATAATTAGAACAAAGGACTCAGATTCTGTTTTACCTGAGTTCTTTGTAGCCATCAGGATGACCGGACCCTTGTCCGGTCATGCTGATGCAATCAGCCAGATTGCATCAGTGTGAATGCTTGGGGCACATTCACACTGATGCACCTGGTTTCAGGTAAAGGGGCCTATGGAGGGGGATATATATATAAAATACATGTATATGGATGCTTGGGGCACATCCATACAAATGTATACACTGATATTGGGGTATAACATATATATACACATTTGGGGGGTACATATTTTCCACAGGGGCCACAATGAGTCCCTGTGGACCACTAGGGGCAGATGTGCGCAGATGCTGGGCACATCTGCGCACATCATCCTATAAAGCGGCAGTTAATGCATGCATATATATCATACATGCATGCACGTGTTTGCATGCATATATGTACAGTACAGACCAAAAGTTTGGACACACCTTCTCATTCAAAGAGTTTCTTTATTTTCATGACTATGAAGGCATCAAAACTATAAATTAACACATGTGGAATTATATACATAACAAACAAGTGTGAAACAACTGAAAATATGTCATATTCTAGGTTCTTCAAAGTAGCCACCTTTTGCTTTGATTACTGCTTTGCACACTCTTGGCATTCTCTTGATGAGCTTCAAGAGGTAGTCCCCTGAAATGGTCTTCCAACAGTCTTGAAGGAGTTCCCAGAGATGCTTAGCACTTGTTGGCCCTTTTGCCTTCACTCTGCGGTCCAGCTCACCCCAAACCATCTCGATTGGGTTCAGGTCCGGTGACTGTGGAGGCCAGGTCATCTGGCGCAGCACCCCATCACTCTCCTTCATGGTCAAATAGCCCTTACTTTCAACGTTTTCCCAATTTTTCGGCTGACTGACTGACCTTCATTTCTTAAAGTAATGATGGCCACTCGTTTTTCTTTACTTAGCTGCTTTTTTCTTGCCATGATACAAATTCACAGTCTATTCAGTAGGACTATCAGCTGTGTATCCACCTGACTTCTCCTCAACGCAACTGATGGTCCCAACCCCATTTATAAGGCAAGAAATCCCACTTATTAAACCTGACAGGGCACACCTGTGAAGTGAAGACCATTTCAGGGGACTACCTCTTGAAGCTCATTAAGAGAATGCCAAGAGTGTGCAAAGCAGTAATCAAAGCAAAAGGTGGCTACTTTGATGAACCTAGAATGTGACATATTTTCAGTTGTTTCACACTTGTTTGTTATGTATATAATTCCACATGTGTTAAATCATAGTTTTGATGCCTTCAGTGTGAATCTACAATTTTCATAGTCATGAAAATAAAGAAAACTCTTTGAATGAGAAGGTGTGTCCAAACTTTTGGTCTGTACTGTATATATATATGCATACATCTTAACCCTTCCTCAACAATAAGATAACAAATATTATTCTTTTGCCAATACTGATCCCTAACCAATTCATCTACCGTAAGTCCTGTAGATGAGTTATGCCAAAGGGGCGTACAACAAAGGGATCCCTTTATTCCCAACCAATCTCTAATAGTACTCCAGGACTTAATAAGTAGCTTCACAGCAACTCTATAGTCCTGTTGGAGATTGATTAATTGACCAGATTCCAATAAAGTAAATATATTATCATGTGAAGAAATCTTCACCAAGGTTCTGCAAAGTGGACTTTTCTCCCATTCATAATACAGCCATAACTGTGATGCTATAAAATAGCCCTTGAAACAGAGAAGATTTAGTCCTCCCTGTTCCATCGGCTTATAAAAAATACTCCAATTTAAGCCTTACTCGCTTTCTTCCCCAAAGTAGATCATTGATGATTCTCTCAATCAGTTTAAAAAAAAACTTGTCTTCAATCCATACTGGAGCGTTCCTGAGGATATACAGTAATTGAGGCAAAATCATCAACTTCACCAGGGATATTCTATCGGGTCTAGATAGCGGGAGTCGGAGTCATATCTTTATTTTAGATGTCAATTTAGTTATCAATGGGGTCAAGTTGAGCTGTAGGAAGTCTTCAATCTTAGAAGAAATAGTGATACCCAAGTATTCAAATGAATCAGAGATCCTCAAATTACTAGAAAACTCCTCAGTAAGGGGTTCTAATCTATCTAATGGCATAAGAATGGTTTTAGACCAACTAATATCAAGACTCGAAACTTCACCAAAGGAGTTAACAACTCGAATAACACTCAGGAGCGTAGTATTAGTACGTTGTATATAAAATAAAACATCATCGGCGTATAAAGAAATACGATCTTCTGTTCCCGATATATCCAAACCCTTCAATCCTGGGATCCTGCCTGACCCTAACAGCGAGAGGCTCAATATAAATATCAAATAATAGTAGAGCGAGTGGACATCCTTGGCGAGTGCCTCTTCCCAAAAAAATAAACCTTGTAAGCATCTTATTTATATTCTAAACTAATTGGCTGGTCCAGTTGGGCACATTGAGTTGTGGTAAGTTTGGGAAGGGAAATACTCTCTAGGTATGTGGCTACCTCTATTTCTGATGTTGTTATGCTAGATCTATATAATTCTCGATAGACTCTTGACCTGCAGAGTTCCTGACTGATAATATTGTTGAAGAAGGTAAATTATGGCGGATTAATTGAGCCAATAGTTTAGCTGATTGATTCCCTAGCTCGAATGCTGTTTGCTTCACGAAAAGTAGTTTCCTATCAGCTTTGTCTTTTAGTATAGTTAAGTATAGTTCTTGGAGCCTTGCATATCTGTTGGATGAGTGATGTATTGTTTAGTGATGAGCGGCAGGGGCAATATTCGAATTTGTGATATTTCGCGAATATTTGGCCAAATATTCATCAATTTGAGAAATTGTGATCTCCAGTCATTATTTTCTTGATTACGAAAATCAGCAATCAGAAACTTTGCGATAAGAAATTGCGATATGAAAATTCGCGATCAACACTACTCCTAAAGTCAAAGATATTGCAGCCTTCTCATTGGCCGACAAGCAAGAAGCAGTGAGGGATCATGGGTACTGATGAAAAAAAAAAATCTAGAATATTCGCGATTACGAAGATATAGCGCTATATTCTAGATATTCGCAAATTCTCGAAGTGCCAATATTCACGATAAAAATTCGCGATTAGAATATTCGCGATCAACACTAGTATTGTTGTTCCAATATTTTAGATTGGGATTCTATCTCCATCTCCAGGCGTTTAGTGTCTTTTTTAATATAACAAATGCTGGGATGTTGGGACCCACGAAGAAATGATTTTAGAGTATCCCAGACTAGGGGTGAATTGGGCTCAACTACATGTACTTCCAGGAATTCTTTTATCTGGCAAGATGTCCTGTCTGCTGGTTCAACAGATTCAACCAGAACGGGTGTATGCTCATCCTGTACATTACTGAGGTAGTACCCCGTATTAGAGTACCTAGAATTGGTGAATGATCTGATATCCCCCTAGGTAAGTATGAGATTTAATAATGCTAACTCATTGTCCAGTACGTAGTCTATTCGGGTTAGGGAGTTGTGCCCACCGCTATAGCAGGAGTACACCCTATCTCTGGGATGTTTGGTCCTCCAGAAGTCAAACCACCTGAACTCAGTCAAGTATCTGTTGAGGGGCTCGCTGTACTGATTGGGTCTATTGTATCCGTAAAGCGGTCTAACGAGGGATCCTACATCATAATTAAATGGCCCATGCAGATTACTCTAGAATGTGGGTAAGTGACTGCAAAGGTAGATGCTAAATGTAATATTTGCCTAGATCCGGGAGGGGGGTTATAGATACCCTATAATGTATATTGTACATTGTCAATTAGAGAGTGGACAAAGACGTATCTGCCTTCTGAATCAACGGCCAAGTCTTTTACCTCCCAGCGTAGTTGCTTGTGAATTAATAGTGACATCCCTCGTGAAGAAGAGGTGTGATGAGAATGTGCGGCCCACTGGACCCAGGGTTTCTGTAAAACTTTAGAGGTGGTAGTAGTCAGATGTGTCTCCTGAAGACCCAGGATTTGTGGGCTAGAATTCCTAATAAAGGCCAGCACCATAGATCTCTTGTGTGGGGCACATAATCCCCTGACATTCCATGATAAGCCACGGACTCAAAGGCAGACATGGGTTGTCAGATGTGAAGCTCGGCGCAACGAGTGTAATTGTATGCAACATTACTACAGGAATAACTGCATCTAACCAATGAAACATTATTGTTTTAAATTCAAACAAAACTGTAACCGTATACTAACTTCGCATGCAGTGATCGCTCCGGAGTGACGTCTCACTCCAGAATATAGGCCTCCGCCTACGGTAACTATTGGCAGAAGCGTGTGGGCTGTGGCTACAATAATGGCATAACCATTTAACTAATTAAGTATGGAAATTAACGCCCCATCGCTTTATCTAACATGGAACTAGATATAATCATGTAACATCTAGGATATATTAAGTAAACCGAACCAATTCGTTGCCATCAGTTGGTAACTAGTCCCTAGAAATTGCGGGAGTCTCGGCGTCTGGGGGGATCTTCTCCTTCAGGCCAGCCGTTCCGTGACTTCTCCAGGAGATGTAAAGAAGACCGCTTTGTCTCCGTCCACCACTCTGAGCCTCACTGGAGATAGCCCATGGAGTGCAGGATGTTTACTTCTCTTTACATCCATAAATGTGGCACGTTGTTTCTGCAGTTCCATGGAAAAGTCTGGAAAGATGGATACTCTGGCCACCATCATATTTGATTTCTTGCCGTCTTCTAGCCAGAGCAAGTATCCTGCAGTGGCGGATCCAGGGGGGGGGGGAGGGGGGGCAACGGGGCAATTGCCCCCCCCTTCCCCGAGCTGGCGGCGGCGGGGCACAGGGAGATGAGCGCTTCCATTGTGGAAGCGTTCATCACCATAGTCATCTGTATCGCTGTCCTCAGGACAGAGATACAGATGACTGTGCTGCGGCAGGGGAGGGAGAGGTATGTCTCTTTCCCTTCCTCTGATAGGCTGCAGGCACTAGTGCCTGCAGCCTATCAGAGCGGTGCAGGCAGCACGATGACATCATCGCGCCGCCTGAGCCGTACAGAGCGGGACATAGGCCAGAAGAGGCCTGCATCGCATCGCTGAGGTAAGTATGTGTTTTTTTTTTATATATATACAGGGAGTGCAGAATTATTAGGCAAGTTGTATTTTTGAGGATTAATTTTATTATTGAACAACAACCATGTTCTCAATGAACCCAAAAAACTCATTAATATCAAAGCTGAATATTTTTGGAAGTAGTTTTTAGTTTGTTTTTAGTTTTAGCTATTTTAGGGGGATATCTGTGTGTGCAGGTGACTATTACTGTGCATAATTATTAGGCAACTTAACAAAAAACAAATATATACCTATTTCAATTATTTATTTTTACCAGTGAAACCAATATAACATCTCAACATTCACAAATATACATTTCTGACATTCAAAAACAAAACAAAAACAAATCAGTGACCAATATAGCCACCTTTCTTTGCAAGGACACTCAAAAGCCTGCCATCCATGGATTATGTCAGTGTTTTGATCTGTTCACCATCAACATTGCGTGCAGCAGCAACCACAGCCTCCCAGACACTGTTCAGAGAGGTGTACTGTTTTCCCTCCTTGTAAATCTCACATTTGATGATGGACCACAGGTTCTCAATGGGGTTCAGATCAGGTGAACAAGGAGGCCATGTCATTAGATTTTCTTCTTTTATACCCTTTCTTGCCAGCCACGCTGTGGAGTACTTGGACGCGTGTGATGGAGCATTGTCCTGCATGAAAATCATGTTTTTCTTGAAGGATGCAGACTTCTTCCTGTACCACTGCTTGAAGAAGGTGTCTTCCAGAAACTGGCAGTAGGACTGGGAGTTGAGCTTGACTCCATCCTCAACCCGAAAATGCCCCACAAGCTCATCTTTGATGATACCAGCCCAAACTAGTACTCCACCTCCACCTTGCTGGCGTCTGAGTCGGACTGGAGCTCTCTGCCCTTTACCAATCCAGCCACGGGCCCATCCATCTGGCCCATCAAGACTCACTCTCATTTCATCAGTCCATAAAACCTTAGAAAAATCAGTCTTGAGATATTTCTTGGCCCAGTCTTGACGTTTCAGCTTGTGTGTCTTGTTCAGTGGTGGTTGTCTTTCAGCCTTTCTTACCTTGGCCATGTCTCTGAGTATTGCACACCTTGTGCTTTTGGGCACTCCAGTGATGTTGCAGCTCTGAAATATGGTCAAACTGGTGGCAAGTGGCATCTTGGCAGCTGCACGCTTGACTTTTCTCAGTTCATGGGCAGTTATTTTGCGCCTTGGTTTTTCCACACGCTTCTTGCGACCCTGTTGACTATTTTGAATGAAACGCTTGATTGTTCGATGATCACGCTTCAGAAGCTTTGCAATTTTAAGAGTGCTGCATCCCTCAGCAAGATATCTCACTATTTTTGACTTTTCTGAGCCTGTCAAGTCCTTCTTTTGACCCATTTTGCCAAAGGAAAGGAAGTTGCCTAATAATTATGCACACCTAATATAGGGTGTTGATGTCATTAGACCACACCCCTTCTCATTACAGAGATGCACATCACCTAATATGCTTAATTGGTAGTAGGCTTTCGAGCCTATACAGCTTGGAGTAAGACAACATGCATAAAGAGGATGATGTGGTCAAAATACTCATTTGCCTAATAATTCTGCACGCAGTGTATATATACAATACTTTTACTGGCACATGGGGGGGGCTGTTATTGCTGGCACATGGGGGGGCTGTTATTGCTGGCACATGGTGGGGGCTGTTAATACTGGCACATGGGGGGGGGCTGTTATTAATACTGGCACAATGGGGGGGGGCTGTTATTAATACTGGCACAATGGGGGGGGGCTGTTATTAATACTGGCACATGGGGGGCTGTTATTAATACTGGCACATGGGGGGGCTGTTATTAATACTGGCACATGGGGGGGCTGTTATTACTGGCACATGGGGGGCTGTTATTACTGGCACATGGGGAGGCTGTTATTATTGGCACATGGGGGCTGTTATTACTGGCACATGATTGGGGGGGTTGCTCTTGCTACTTGAACATTATTGGGGGCACTATAGGGGCATCTACTGAGGCCACAAAGAAGGGAATTTTATACTGGGACACATTATGGTGGGTACTATGGGGAAGGGGGGAGAGGAGTACTATGGGGTCATCTACAGGGGGCACTAAGAAGGGGTATTTTAGGGTTAGGGTTGCAAATTATGGGGGACACTGAGGGCAGCTACTGGAGCATTTTATACTGGTACATTATAGGGGGCACTAGGAGGAAGGAGGGTGTGGAGCACTATGGGGGCATTTACTGGGGGCACTATATAGGGGTATTTTATACTGGCACATTATGGGGGCACTGTGGGGACATTAGCTCACCTGGGGCATTACAAGGGGGTATGTTTTGCACATTATAAGGAGAATTATTTCTACTGGGGGGGCATTATGGTGGGCTTTATTGCTCCCCCATGGTATGACCCCCTAGTAGCAGCACCAGCCTCTCCCTGCTCTGCTATCCCTCTGCCCCTTCTCCAAATCCTTATTATGAAATCTTTCTCATTAGGATAAAACACATCAGCTCCGCCGAGCCCCCGGCCAAAGTGTGGAAGTGGCGTCCGAGATCCCCAAGGGCCAAGTAACTGTAAGTTTTCATGTGGAATATGTTTGTTATACACACATAGCCTACACTGTGCCACACAATATACAGTATACCTCTACACTGTGCCACACAATATACAGTATACCGCTACACTGTGTAGTCTGTTCTATAAGCACCATTGTTTTGTGGCGGCGGACAGAAAATAATCTGGAAGTGCCCCTCCCGAGACCAGGTGCTGGATCCGCCACTGGTATCCTGCCCCTGTCTTTGCAATTGAGGAACCTGGCAAGCATGGGACGAGGTGGGGCCCCGGGCGGCGGGTTTTGGCCGCTTCTCTGTGTGCCCGTTCTACTCCGTAGGCTGAGGAGAACTCTGCATCTGGAAAGAGCTCCTTTGTCCATTTTTCTATGAACTCGTCAGGTGGGCGACCTTCAGCTCTTTCTGGCAATCTGATTATTCTGATGTTATTTCTGCAAGGCCTGTTTTCTAGGTCATCTGCTTTTTGTTTCCAAGTCTCCGCTTTGGTATTTAGATCAGATATGGACCGTGGAACCGTAGCGGTAACATCTTCTATGCGTAATATATGCTCTTCTGAACTCGCTCCCATTAAGTCTTGGCGTAATAACCCCAGGTCAATTTTGACTTCATCTATGTTCCCTGTGAGAGATGTCTTACATGCTGTTATAGCCTCCAGGACTTGAGTGGTTACTTGTTTGAGCGTTGGTTCTTCTTGGTCCTCCTCAGTGGGCGCTGTGGGCATTGTTAAATCCGATGCTGTACTTGCCCTAGTGTGAACATTTCTCTGCGGTAATGGTGATCGCGTTCCTTCGTCAGGTTGTCTGGCAAATTCACGCAATTTCTCGGCAGTGCTCTCTGATTTTTGCAGCCCCGTTGTTATATCGGAATATCTGTGGACTGACAATATGAGATGTAGGCTCTGGGAAGCACTGTATTTCTTTGTACAGTAGTTCTGAAAGATCTTTGTCCCTCTGAGTTAGTTTTAGATGTCAGTAAGCAGGGCAATAAGCTGTGTCCGTTATCTGGCAGTCTGCAATTCTATTGAATATTTTGCATAGAAATATGGAAGAGGTTGGTTGTACCCTCCGCTGACTTAAATGCCTGTAGTGCAGTATTTTCCTGCCTTCGCAGCATGCTGCATGCGCGCAGCCAAGATGGCTGACTGGCGAGAAAACGGAGGTGCATGGAATGGTGGCCGGCCCTTATTCCTTCGCCGGCTTTACTTCACCCGCTGCCTCCCTATGCTCCTCTTCGCCGCTTACCAGCTCCGGAGCGCTCCTGTACTTCTCCGTTCCACTGCACAGGTGGATCGTGCTTCTCCTTCTCCTTACTCTGGACTCCCGGTGCGGCGCTGCCTCGGCGTGCGCTCTGTCGGGTGGACATCACCAGCTTCAGGTATTAACCTTTGCTAGTGGAGCTTGCTGAGGAGACTATTGCCTGTTATCTTCAGGATGTGTCCCGATATATAGCTTTGGCCACGGAGCTCCCTTTAGCTGCGTCCAGCCATCTTGGTTGCTGGCCACGCCCCCATCTTATTAATATTCAAACTCACCTTAGGGAATTTGTACAGAAGCTTGATCATATTTATGAACTTGATCCCAAATCCCATTCTCTCTAACACCCTCCAGAGGTGATCTCATAATTAATGTTAAAAATTAAAATCCGACATCATATAGGACATGACAATCTCTTTCTAACATAGGACCAGCCCTGTACCTCACATGGGTCCAGAGATCTCCCCCATTGCTCTGCTAGATTTATATCAAGCTGACCGCTTAGGGGAGTTTCTATTCTGCTGCAGCTCAGGGGGCGTGTCTCATCTCTCCCTATCACAGCTCAGGGGGCGTGTCTCAGCTCTCCCTATCACAGCTCAGGGGGCGTGTCTCACCTCTCCCTATCACAGCTCAGGGGGCGTGTCTCACCTCTCCCTATCACAGCTCAGGGGGCGTGTCTCAGCTCTCCCTATCACAGCTCAGGGGGTGTGTCTCAGCTCTCCCTATCACAGCTCAGGGGGCGTGTCTCAGCTCTCCCTATCACAGCTCAGGGGGCGTGTCCGTGCTCTCCCTATCACAGCTCAGGAGGCAGTTGAAGAATGAAACTGAGCATGTGCGGCCATCTAAGTGAGCAGGACAAAGAAATAAGAAAAAGAACAAACAGCAGGTGGCGCTCTACAGATACATTTTATTGAATAACTCAGTGGCTGTACAACATTTTTAATTACATGCAATTACAAAAGTATTCAGATCCAGGTGCTGGTTTAAAAACTGTAGAATATTTTTTATGAACTTGATCCCAAATCCCATCCTCTCTAACACCCTCCAGAGGTGATCTCATAATTAATGTAAAAATTAAAATCCGACATCATATAGGACATGACAATCTCTTTCTAACATGTCTCAGCTCTCCCTATCACAGCTCAGGGGGCGTGTCTCAGCTCTCCCTATCACAGCTCAGGGGGCGTGTCCGTGCTCTCCCTATCACAGCTCAGGAGGCAGTTGAAGGATGAAACTGAGCATGTGTGGCCATCTAAGTGAGCAAGACAAAGAAATAAGAAAAAGAACAAACAGCAGGTGGCGCTCTACAGATACATTTTATTGAATAACTCAGTGGCTGTACAACATTTTTAATTACATGCAATTACAAAAGTATTCAGATCCAGGTGCTGGTTTAAAAACTGTAGAATATTTTTTATGGGACAACTCCTTTAATAAATTTGGCGCATCTTCTGGTTCATGAGCTAAAAAAGCAAATCTATACCAGCCATGAGCTGGTGTAGATTTGCACTGTAATTTAGGCCTTATTCTAGACTAAATCTATAGAGCCATTGGAGGACACGCCCTCTCCATTAAGCTCCACACACTTTTTAGAAAAGAGACAAAGGCAGCATAAAACTGAAAAATGCTAATTTTGACACAAACGGCCGCTTGTGCAAAAATCTGCAACTTTTTAAATGGCCTGGCATACAGCCTTTAATACATTCATCAAGACCTCTGCTTGCTGTCTAGACAAGTTGGCTGCTACTGTGTTGTAGCAGGATTGCCGACACTGAAAGCGGGATATTGTGTTATCCAGTTACTCTCTGCCCGGTTTAGGTGCATCTTTCAGGATAATGGTACATGGCCGGCTTAATGAATTGTAAGAGGAGGCAGCTGCTTACAGCGTGTACATAGGAAATGATTGGCCATTAGGGAACCCATAGGCCATGACGGTCGTGCAAACACCATCGCTTCTAACATTAACAGGTGGCACTATAATATAGTAATATAACACCGTGCTCTATTGGAGAATTGTCGTTACACCTGTATGCAGATACACACACACGTGATCCTTACAGGCACTGTACTGATGGAGCATGTACTGCACAAATACAGGTGCCATAAGTTACTGTATATTGAAAAACATAAATAATACAGCCATACCATGTACAGTATAAATAACAAAGCCATACCAAGTGTAAATAATACAGCCATGCCATGTATACATAATACAGCCATGCCATGTATACATAATACAGCCATGCCATGTACAGTATGGTGCCTGTATATTGTGGACCCGCTATTTGCAGGCTGCAATACGGGCATCAGCCAACAACGAGTGTGTGCCTGAGGCCTTATGGGCAAGAGATCCTGGCAGCACTGTGTGCATGCAGTCATTACTCTCATGTGGGGGTCCCTGAAGACTAAAATATACAACAATGCAGATATGACTGTGCAATAATAGTTTGCAGATATAATAAACCGCTGTGTCCCGTTGAGGATGGGGGAGGGGCGGTGTCACATTTACAGGGGGTTATAGATGTCTGCTCATTTACAGTTTATTAATACCATCAGACGGCGTCTTTAGGCGCGGGGGCGCGGAGATGAGTGACAGCTCAGCCTCCGTATTGATTATCTTTTCTGTCTCCAGTCTCCTATGATGGAGTAATTCCATACACGGCGCTGACTCTGATAGATTTTATTGGATCATCACCTGAAATACCGACTTACAGTGTGAGATCTTAAAAGTTCACTGTCACAGCGCCAGCCAGGAAAAATTTGCTCTAAGACATAATCAGATCACACCTCGTCAAGACGTTCCCTTTGTGATATAATGAGACAGGGGAAGTATCGGGATCTGGATAATAATCTTATTAAGACGTCGATGACACAAATATGCCCGGCTTCTGTGGAAGAGTCCGAAAAAACGTCTGTCAGGCCCCTCGTCAAACCGGTCGCTGGTAACGTACACTGTCGACACACAGAATGACAAAAAGATACCAGACTTGGGAAAGAAAACCATAGAGACATCTCATCCGGCTGCTTGTGGAGGGTTGACCCATTCCAGGCTGGTGTAGTGTGAGGACTAACCCAATGGGTTCCAAGAATAGAGAAAGTTCTCAAGCATTGGAAAAAGGACAGCAGCACCAGGACCTCTTGTTGTAGATGGTTAGGAGTGTGCTAGTGTGCTAGTGTCAGGCAGTTTCTGAAAGGGGCTTCATTTTCATTTGAGACCAGTTCTCTAAGTATGACATTGATATCCCCAGATTATGATTGGTGGAGTTTCTAGGCCCTAACATTTGGTAGGGACATTCATACCACCTGTAGCCCAGACCCCCTAACCCCTTACGGCAGCCCCATATAGGGAAGGTCAAATATATGACCACCCTTCTCCACTGCTTTCTATGGAAGTCATTGAGGAAACCCAATTTTAAGAAGAAATGAAGGTTCCAGAGAAGAGCAATGGATTGATAGCACCTCCAGTGGTTAGGAGTGTACTGATGTCAGGAAGCTCCATAAAGGAGCCTTATTTTCATCTTTTCTTTGAAGCCTGTTTTCTCTGTATGCCATTGAGGTCCCCAGATCTGGAGCCATGCCTTCAAACACTTGCACCCCTATTCACGGTACGCTTTAAGCCCCACCAACATCTACTTAGGACACCCACTTCCAAACATATTCACATCAGCCATGCTCACTTTGTGACCCCTTTCTTGGGACGATCCCACAAAAACACAGGGGATATGGCAGAAAGCCATTGGCATTCTTTGCTAGTTATGGAGATAGCCGAGCTACTGAATCTCTTAGACTGGATAGGATCAAAAATCATTAGCGAATCCCTGTTTTCCAGAGATGTGGGGGTCTCAGAGATGCAGTGGGATGACGGCACCTCCTTAGGTGGTTAGTAGTGTGGTGGTGTCAGAAAGCTCCATAAAGGGGCCTTAGGCCTCTTTCACACGGGCGTCACGGATTTGGGCCGGATAAGATGCGGGTGCGTCACGGGAAAATGCGCGATTTTTCCACACGAGTGCAAAACATTTTAATGCACGCGTGTGAGAAAAATCTGCATGTTTGGTACCCAAACCCGAACCCGGACTTCTTCACAGAAGTTCGGGATCGGTGTTGTGTAGATTTTATTATTTTCCCTTATACCATGGTTATAAGAGAAAATAATAGCATTCTTAATACAGAATGCTTATATGCTTACATGATCCATCACCATGGTGATGGATCATGTGACGGACCATGTGATGAGCGCAGTGACATCACCACAGGTCCTTTTCCTCAAAGAAGAAGACAGAAGAGATGCCGGCTGCACGAACAAGTGGATTAAGGCGAGTTAAATTTTTTTTGTTTTTAACCCCTCCAGCACTATTGTACTATGCATTCTGTATTAAGAATGCTATTATTTTACCTTATAACCATGTTATAAGAGAAAATAATAAAATCTACACAACATACCACCTCATCAGTGAAGCATGGTGGTGGTAGTGTCATGGCGTGGGCATGTATGGCTGCCAATGGAACTGGTTCTCTTGTATTTATTGATGATGTGACTGCTGACAAAAGCAGCAGGATGAATTCTGAAGTGTTTCGGGCAATATTATCGGCTCATATTCAGCCAAATGCTTCAGAACTCATTGGACGGCGCTTCACAGTGCAGATGGACAATGACACAAAGCAAACTGCAAAAGCAACCAAAGAGTTTTTTAAGGGAAAGAAGTGGAATGTTCTGCAATGGCCGAGTCAATCACCGGACCTGAATCCGATTGAGCATTTCACTTGCTGAAGACAAAACTGAAGGGAAAATGCCCCAAGAACAAGCAGGACCTGAAGACAGTTGCAGTAGAGGCCTGGCAGAGCATCACCAGGGATGAAGCCCAGCGTCTGGTGATGTCTATGCGTTCCAGACTTCAGGCTGTAATTGACTGCAAAGGATTTGCAACCAAGTATTAAAAAGTGAAAGTTTGATTTTATGATTATTATTCTGTCCCATTACTTTTGGGAGGCACATATGCAAACTGTTGTAATTCCTGCACCGTTCACCTGATTTGGATGTAAAGACCCTCAAATTAAAGCTGACAGTCTGCAGGTAAAGCACATCTTGTTCGTTTCATTTCAAATCCATTGTAGTGGTGTATAGAGGCAGAAATGTTAGAATTGTATTGATGACTGTATATGGTTTCTTTGCAAGTTTTCAGCTTGTAAAGTGGTAGGTATATGGTGGCCATTATGGTTAGCAATGCTACTGCTGATCTTTAAAGCCCCAGCGGTTATAGTCATCTTTATGGTGTTAGAGGAGATATCTTATCTGTGCCCACTCAATACCTGGCCTTTACAGGAGCTCCTGAGATGAGGCTAAGTCCTTCTCATGTCAGGCTGTTTACCAATCTCTCACATCCCCTTAAACAAACCTTTCCCATTTGTCTCATCCATCCTAATTCTCTCTGATTACCTGCCGCTCCCCAGGGGATAGCTTTATCCTCACTGGCAGATCCCATCCTGACGCCTCCATCATTCTCCTACAAGACACAGCTTATTGCTTGTGCGAATAGCTCCAATCAGGGGAGAGTTACGAGCGACGGTGGGGGGGAGCGAGACGGGAGTCGGAGGAAGCCTTTAGGGACTGCGGCTTTCCTCG
This sequence comes from Bufo bufo, assembly GCF_905171765.1. Classification (NCBI taxonomy): domain Eukaryota; kingdom Metazoa; phylum Chordata; class Amphibia; order Anura; family Bufonidae; genus Bufo; species Bufo bufo. The sequence goes on along the minus strand of NC_053395.1, from coordinate 220,005,539 downwards.
AATTGTTCTCAATGACGGTTTTATAAATTGCCACATAAAAAAGGGTCTGGTTTTTTATCCGTTTTATCTCCTCTCTCTCGTACCATTTACCCACTGCTCAGGAAGGCAATAAGGCCTCTTAACGGTTGGATTGCCACTAGGTCACCGTGACTTTATCCCTTCCTATCTGACAATGGATTTTTACTTAACTTTCATTTGGGGCACAGAATAGGAACAGTCTACAATAATCAATGTTTACTCTCCTGCTCGAAGTCATCATCAGGGTGGGAAAGCTGCTGAAGATTGTCTGTGATGAGACGGGATTAAGGACACATCTGATCATTTATGACATGTGAAATAGGGACTTGATGGGACTTTGGCTGTTTCCTGCCTTCCAGTAATGTCACCATTCATCCAATCTCCACCATGTTCCCATTTATCATCTTTCAACCATATGGTCTTCTTGCCTATGTCTACCACTGCACTCCCCACTAGGTCACACCTAAGGATGAGCAAATCGATTCTACCGGTTCGGAAGTCATTCAGCATATCCCAAACTGTTTAGATTCTAATGAATCCAACTTTTTATGATTCGTTTCCAGAAAGGAAATGAGAAAGAGAGAGAAAGATCTTTCTCATTACGGAGAGCGCCTAGTATACATAGTACCAGAGTATTGTGGGCCAGGCAGTGCCACTCTGGGTTTCTGCGAAAGATGTTCAAATTAGCTTTCTTACCCCAGTCTCTCTCTCTCTCTTCCTAGAGTCTTTCCAGAAAATATATATGTTGTAGGAGACCAGAGAGTGTTATATAACAACTTTTAGGACAACCAAAGCATATTTGATTCAGGAACAATCGATTTGTACCCAAATCGAACTATTTAAAAAAAAATTGCTCATCTCTAGTCACAACCCCCTCAATCACTTCAATCTCCACCATGGCACCATCCCTTCAATCCAATCTGTCCCATCTTAATTATATCTCCGTTTTTCCTGTCTCCATCAATTCACTACTTCAATCTCCACCCTGTCACTACTACTCCACCGTGGCACCTCTGCTTCAACCAACATTCCCATCTCAACAATATCTACATCCTTTGAATTTCCACCAAGTCACCATCTTATCATTTCCACTAGGTCACAACTCCTTCTTATTTTGACCACATTTCCATATTGCCTGTCTCCACTTACCTATCCCATCTCCATTAGGTCACAACCCTACCTGTGTAGGAGATTGAATTCTCTTCAATCTCATGGCCCAATCCATCTCAATCATTTCTCCATTTTGCCTATCTCCACCAAATCACCACTTTTCCAATCTCTACCATGTCACTGCCTTTTCAGTCTCCACGATGGCACCACTCTTTCAACCTCCACAACGTCACCAACTTTTCCATCTCAAAAATATCTCCATCCTGCATACACTATCTCCACCATGTCACCATTCACTCATCTCCTCTACCTCATTTCCCAATCTCTTCAATCTCCACCACTATGCCTGTCATTTTGACTATCTTCACCATTTACCCATATAACCCAATCTATTCAGTTCACTTCCAAATCTCCACCATGGCACCATTCTTCTAACCTCCACTATGTCATCCATCTCCTCGCAAGCAAATTTCCATCTTCCAATCTTAACCACAGCACCATTAATCCCACCTTCACTAGGTCACAGTCCTACCCACATATTTCTTCAATCTCTATCATGTCACCATTATCCCAGTCTCTATCATGTCACCATTAAATTCCATCTCATTTATGTCAGCAGCTCTACCAGTGCCACCATGTTGCCATCCTTTTCATCATGGCTGCCTCCATATATATGGGGGCTCTTTGGTGACACAGTATACCCCTGTCTACTACCATTATAGCTTGATGTCTACCAAAAGGACCATGCCCCCAAATGCCAGTGAGTCCTGGCATCTGCCCAGGTTTGCCTGACCATGAACCTCCTTTTAACCTCCATTGTGTTCTGCATTCCATCTTCATGATCTTGTCATCACTCCGGCATGTCATCACCCATCTTGACCATATCTGCATCCTTCCATCTTCACCAACAGGTGGCCACAGACAGAGAAGTGCTCTCCAGATTCTTCCAATAACATGTCACTGATAAAGGACAACCATCCTGACCCCAGCCTAAACATGGCATTTTCTCAGCTGAACCTCAATGTTATTTGTAAAGAGGATAAGCAGTTGCCAGGCTCTTCTTCAGCTGCTTATCCCCAAGATAAACAAAAGGATCTCATTGGATCCTCATTCAAGGATCACCAGGACATAAATATCTACGGCTGAATTTAAGATGGCTGTTTGTGTAAGATGCAGTATTTATAGTTTGGTGTAAGGTTTCACACATAAAATTTTCTACAAAAAAAAAAAAAACAACTCCAATTTTTAATGCAAATTTTGAGGTGAAAGCCAGAAGTGCATTCAAGAGGAATAAGAAATGTAAAGCAAGGACTTCTACTTCTCCTTCTGGATCCACTCCTGGCTTTGGCTAAAAAAAAAACTGCATCAAACAGCAGGATGACACCACCCTAAAACAGATGTAGCAGTGCTCAATTTGTCAAAGAAATTTTTCTTTAGTGCAAAGAGGTAAAAATTAAGGCAGTAGGGTTACCTGCTGCAGTCCTATGTAAAACCACAAATCAGCGCATTGTGTCAGATGACACATTCAATACTGCTACATCTGTATATGAAGATAGGAATATTTACTGCAAACGACGCAGCACACGGAGAGTCCTGAGTCACAGCTGGTTGATTCTTTGCACATAGAAGCACAGGTTCTGGGAATGATAATATTGAAGGGTCCGAGGGATAAGTAGGAGAGATACCCCCCTCCATTACTACAAGTTGGAGTCAACACTGGAGATATTACTCCCCGGGGGCAGCAGACTTCCATCCAGAAATAAAGAATCACTTTCCTCAATGATGAGTTTGTTTTCCAGCTGCCCCAAGAGAATGAAAATCCAGCACTGGAAATACTGCATCCGTGAGACAGATGGGCCAAAGAAGCATTAAGGAGAGGATGCGAGCGCCGCTGATAAACATCACTTGTAATCGTTCAGCTGGGACTCTCTCATTTACAAGAAGACTTCGGAGTTTAGAGCCTGGAATAAAATCCAAGCGGGAGACTGAGCCAAATGCGAGCTCGTACGAAACGCGGATCAGGTGTCAGCGCCACTTTGGCAACGCTGACACTGGTTTATGTTTCCACTCCGATGGATTAGCTGATTGTTTCCCGGGAATAATCCACCAGATAAGCCCACGGCTAACACTAAGTGATCAGGATGACTACACCGAGGGGTATAACCACCATCAGGCACCATTCTATAGTTCTCATAGAAAACTATTGTACATATAAAGTGGAGTCACTGTATACACACATTACATTACTTATCCTGTAGGATCAATGCTCCAGAGCTGCACTCACTATTCAGCTGGTGCAGTCACTGTGTACATACATTACATTACTTTTCCTGTACTGATCCTGAGTTACATCCTGTATTATACTCCAGAGCTGCACTCACTATTCTGCTGGTGCAGTCACTGTATACATACATTACTTATCCTGTACTGATCCTGAGTTGCATCCTGTATTATACTCCAGAGCTGCACTCACTATTCTGCTGGTGCGGTCACTGTGTACATACATTACTTATCCTGTACTGATCCTGAGTTACATCCTGTATTAAACTCCAGAGCTGCACTCACTATTCTGCTGGTGCAGTCACTGTGTACATACATTACACTATTTATCCTGTACTGATCCTGAGTTACATCCTGTATTATACTCCAGAGCTGCACTCACTATTCTGCTGGTGCAGTCACTGTGTACATACATTACTGATCCTGAGTTACATCCTGTGTTATACTCCAGAGCTGCACTCACTATTCTGCTGGTGCAGTCACTGTGTACATACATTACTGATCCTGAGTTACATCCTGTGTTATACTCCAGAGCTGCACTCACTATTCTGCTGGTGCAGTCACTGTGTACATACATTACATTACTTCTCCTGTACTGATCCTGAGTTGCATCCTGTATTATACTCCAGAGCTGCACTCACTATTCTACTGGTGCAGTCACTGTGTATATACATTACCTATCCTGTACTAATCCTGAGTTACACCCTGTATTATACTCCAGAGCTGCACTCACTATTCTGCTGGTGCAGTCACTGTGTACATACATTACTGATCCTGAGTTACATCCTGTGTTATACTCCAGAGCTGCACTCACTATTCTGCTGGTGCAGTCACTGTGTACATACATTACTGATCCTGAGTTACATCCTGTGTTATACTCCAGAGCTGCACTCACTATTCTGCTGGTGCAGTCACTGTGTACATACATTACATTACTTCTCCTGTACTGATCCTGAGTTGCATCCTGTATTATACTCCAGAGCTGCACTCACTATTCTACTGGTGCAGTCACTGTGTATATACATTACCTATCCTGTACTAATCCTGAGTTACATCCTGTATTATACTACAGAGCTGCACTCACTATTCTGCTGGTGCAGTCACTGTGTACATCCATTACATTACTTATCCTGTACTGATCCTGAGTTACATCCTGTATTATACTCCAGAGCTGCACTCACTATTCTGCTGGTGGAGTCACTGTATACATACATTACTTATCCTGTACTGATCCTGAGTTACATCCTGTATTATACTCCAGAGCTGCACTCACTATTCTGCTGGTGCAGTCACTGTGTACATACATTACATTACTTATCCTGTACTGATCCTGAGTTACATTCTGTATTATACTCCAGAGCTGCACTCACTATTCTGCTGGTGGAGTCACTGTATACATACATTACTTATCCTGTACTGATCCTGAGTTACATCCTGTATTATACTCCAGAGCTGCACTCACTATTCTGCTGGTGCAGTCACTGTGTACATGCATTACATTACTTATCCTGTACTGATCCTGAGTTACATTCTGTATTATACTCCAGAGCTGCACTCACTATTCTGCTGGTGGAGTCACTGTATACATACATTACTTATCCTGTACTGATCCTGAGTTACATCTGTATTATACTCCAGAGCTGCACTCACTATTCTGCTGGTGGAGTCACTGTATACATACATTACATTACTTATCCTGTACTGATCCTGAGTTACATCCTGTATTATACTCCAGAGCTGCACTCACTATTCTGCTGGTGCAGTCACTGTGTACATACATTACATTACTTATCCTGTACTGATCCTAAGTTACATCTTGTATTATACTCCAGAATAGCATTTATGACTGCAAGCTTCAGAGCTGTAATCCCCCAGCATTACTTCAGTGTTTGCACAGAGCTTGCTCTGGTGATTTGATTCTGGGCAGAGGCATCATTACACCAGACATCTTATGTAGGATAAGATGCAAGGTCTACTGCAATCACTGCACCCCTTATAGTACAAGATCCTTAACCTGTGGCTCTTCAGCTGTTCTGAAACTACTACTCCCAGCATGCCCTGCATCAACAACGTTAACTATGGGTTGAACAAATGAATTAAATTAAACTTCTCCTGTGTGACTATTACACTGCACCAAACCTGCTGTGCAGTCAAATTCAATGGGGGGGGGGGGGGTCTGCACACTGACTCCTATTTCTATGGGATATGAAATTATTCGATCACCAGTATGTACAATGCTTGTCCGCTGTGTGACACGCTGAGATCCACAGAACGGCCACCGAAATTCTTACTATTCTCGATACAACCATATGACATGTACACAAGAGCAGCCTGCACCAACCTGAACTGAGAGCCCGAGAAAAGTCAGCTTCAATATAATGCACAAGGTGGTGATATATGGGGGTCAAAATGCATCAATATATTGCACATGGTGCTGCTATATGGGGGTCAAAATGCATACATTTTTTGCACATGGTGCTGATACTTGGGGGTCAAAATGCATCAATATATTATATATGGTGGTAATATACGAGGGTTGAAATGTATCAGTATATTGCACACAGTGCTGATATTTGGGGGTCAAAATGTATCAATATATTGCACATGGTGCTGCTATATGGGGGTCAAAATGCATCCATAACTGCCCCCAACATTCAGCTACATACAGTTAAGTCCAGAAATATTCAGACAGTGACACAATCTTCATGATTCGGGCTCTGCTGCCACCACATTGGATTTGAAAAGAAACGACTGAAATGCAATTAAAGTGTAGACTTCCAGGTTTAATTCAAGGGGTTGAACAAAAATATCCTGTGAAACGTTTAGGAAACGCAAACATTTTTCTACGAAACCTCCTTATTTCAGGGGCTCAAAAGTAATTGGACACATTAACATTATCATAAATATAATGTTCAGTTTTAATACTTTGTAGAGAATCCTTTGTAGGCAATGAGTGCCTGAGGTCTGGATCCCATGGACAGGTGTGTAGCTATAGGGGAAGCGGGAGAAGCGGATGCTCTGGGGCCTGAACTCAGAAGGGGCCCACCCTGTAGGAGGACTAAAAGATTTTATTGTCAGTGCCCCCTCAACACTATTATACAATGACATTATATACAGAGACACTGCAGGAAATGGATGGAGCGGCTGTCGGCCCTCGTCTCGATTTTTGACTAGTCACAGGAGTGGGGGTTGCACGGGAGGAGGGGGTTGTGAAAAAGCTGCTTGGGTGGGGGGGCATTCAAAAGTTTGCTGCTACTTCTAGTTACTTTCACTGCCCATGGACCTCACCAAACGCCGGATTTCCTCCTTCGTGATGCTTTGCCCGGCCTTTACTGCAGCTCTCTTCAGTTGTTGCCTATTTGTGGGTCTTTATGCCTTAGGTTTTGTCTTAAGCAAGTGAAATGCATGCTGGATCGGGTAGAGATCTGGTGATTGAATCGGCTATTGCACAATATTCCACTTCTTTGCCTTAAAAAACTCCTGGGTTGCTTTCCCAGTACGTTTTGGGTCATTGTCCATCTGTACTGTGAAGCACCGTCCAATCAACCTTGCTGCATTTGGTTGAATCTGAGCAGAAAGTCTATCCCTGTAGACTTCAGAATTCATCCGGCTGCTTCTGTCTTCAGTCACATCATCGATAAACACTAGTGACCCTGTGCCATTGGATGCCATCACAGTGCCACCACTATGTTCTCCAGAGGATTTGGTGTGCTTTGGATCATGAGCCATTCCAAGCCTTCTCCATACTTTCTTCTACCCATCATTCTGGAAGAGATTGATCTTAGTTTCATCTATCCAAAGAATGCTGTTCTAGAACTAGGCTGGCTTCTTTAGATGATTTTTGGCAAAGTCTAATCTGGCCTTCCTATTTTTGAGGCTGATGAATGGTTTGCACCTTGTGGTGATCCCTCTGGATATGCGCTCATGAAGTCTTTTCTTTATGGTAGACTTACAGTAGATACTGATACACCTACTTCCTGGAGAGTGTTCTTCACTTGGGTGGATGTTATGCAGGTGTTTTTCTTCATCATGGAAAGGATTCTGTGATCATCCACCGCTGTTGTCTTCCGTGGACGTCCAGGCCTTTTTGGGGTTCCCGAGCTCACCAGCGTGCTCTTTACCAGAATGTACCAAACTGTTCATGTGGCCCCTCCTAACATTTCCACTATTTCTCTAATGGATTTCTTCTTTTTTTTTAACCTAATGACGGTCTGTTTCACTTCCATTGAGAGCTCCTTTGACCACAGTTTGTGGGTTCACAGCAACAGCTTCCAAATACAAAATCCACACCTGGAATCAGCTCCAGACCTTTTACCTGCTTAATTAATGATGGATTAATCAGTAAATAGCCCATGCAGCCCATAAAATAGCTTTTGACATAATTGTCCAATTACCTTTGGGACTTTGAAAAAGAGGCAGATACATATTAAAGAGCTGTAATTCCTAAACCCTTCCTTCAATTAGGATGTGAATCCCCTCAAATTAAAGCTGACAGGCTGCACTTTAGGCCCATGTGGATTATATAACTGTACCTTGAATAAGTTTTGGTAAACAGCTAAAATGCCAAAACTTGTGTCACTGTCCAAATATTTCTAGACCTAACTATATTTCCATCCAGCAATGTACAGGACAGTGAAATTCCTTTAATATGGCATCCAATAATCCAGATTAGCTGGTAATCCAGCATTTGCATTCAGCATAGAAATCCGATCTGAGATAGATTGGGACTGGGCAGTAATATAGTAAATGCTTACAGTATACAGTCTCCGGGACAGTCACATTTATAAAATTGCAAATAAATAAGCAGTAAAATAGTATTTGCTAATTTGTGCTTTATGTAGTTTTTTAGTCCAATATTCTGTGTTGATTCATTTTCCATATCTTTTTATAATGCTCCGTTTTTCTAATACAGAGCTCCAAATACCCTGTACAGACCTAACGGTAGATGATAAAATCCTGTCTGTCTGCAGTCACCACTAGAGGGAGCGTATGAGCTTACTGAATACACTGAACTTAAAAACAATGCAATGAGTTCCCTCTAGTGGTGACTGCATGTAGATATCATTTAATGATTTACTTTTAGGTCTATGCGGGGGATTTGGAGCTCTGTAACAGAAAACTGAAATCCAGCTACTAATAAAATTATTTGAATTAAAAAAAAAAAATGGATATCCAGGGGGCTCAAAGTAAAAATAGCAGCTTGATGCAGACATTGCAATGCAAAAATATCAGCCCAATACATATCAGTTACATTGAAAATAAGCCTAATAAATCTTGAGGAATTTGTTCCCTTCATCAGTGAGCATTGTCATGGCATCTTCATGCTCCACCCCTGACCTGCCCATAGGACCTCCCAGGAATAGCCACTTGCATAAGCACCGCCCCTGAGGCCCATTTTGCAGGACAATTCTGCACAAACTAGCTTGTTGAGAGGTCTAATAGCAATATCATACTTATAACCACATGCTGGCAGTTTCACAATCACTGGGGAGACGAAGGTAGCAATTCACTGCAAAAAGACAACAACCTGTATATATTCCTCACTATCCTAGACATGGTGGAAAACCCAGGCAGCTTTAATACATGGGGTGTGTCGCCGCGGGTGTTTATTACGATCCTGTGTGTGATTATTATCACGTTCGGTTTTATGCCGTATTTGCTCAGGTTCTTGCTTTACCAGCCAGGGATTTATGCGACGCGCTTAGATCTGTCCACAGACAGTAATTGAGGGCCTTGCTGTTCCCAGGGATGTTTTTATTAAAGGGGCGCTGTGTATTTGCATCTCTCTTTGATTATATTTTTGCATTGACTTTCGGAGCTGCCTGATTATAAGGGATGGATTCGGCAGTAACCGCTCATTACACTCCACAGTTATTACCGGGGGCAGCATTAACCAGCCGCAAGACATCTGCCTCGTGAGCGCGTTATAAGACTATCGGTGCCGCCGTAAAAGCGTTAAAAGGCACGGATTACGTTTGATGCTTCCAGGAGGCCCCATAAACTGCAGATACAGACTAACCAGAATTGCATATTTCGAATTAACATGTATATTTATCTTACCCATAATCCTCTGCACTGTAAAAAATCATCTGTGTGGGAGGGGCGTAAAGGAATGCTTGTCCTGATCATTTGGGTTTATGAATAACTACAGTGAAGACTGACACATAAATGGAAAAGTACATAGGAGCGAGAGGGATAGAAATGCAATGGCTGCCCTTAGTGGGTGTCACCCATCCTCTGTTACGTGTGTATATTACAGTTTGTCTATACCGGGGCTATTGTTCTATTTTTTTTGTGGGGCCACGGAACGGAGCAACGGATGCGGACAGCACACAGAGTGCCGTCCGCATATTTTGCGGCCCCATTAAAGTGAATGGGTCCGTACCCGAGCCGCAAAAAATGCGCACAAATGTTTTTTTATTTTGTTCCGTTTTTTGCGTTCCGTATCCATATATGGAACCATTCATTTCAATGGGTCCGCAAAAAAAAACGGAATGTACTCTGTATGCATTCCGTTTCCGTATTTCCGTTCTGTTCAAAGATAGAACATGTCTTATTATTGTACGCATAACGGACAAGGATAGGACTGTTCTATTAGGGGCCAGATGTTCTGTTCCGCAAAAAACGGAATGCACACAGATGTCATCCGTATTTTTTGCGGATCCTTTTTTTTGCGGACTGCAAAATACTGAAAAAGCCATACGGTCGTGTGCAATAGGCCGAAAGGGAATGTTCAGGATGGATTGATTCAGCACCACAGCTGTCCGCAGGTTGGGTATTGCAGCTCAGCTCCACTGAAATCAATGGCACTGATCTGCAGTACCACACACCGCCTGCAGCCAGATGTGGAGCTGATTTTGGAAGAAAGCAGGCATGTTTTTCTAATACTGGACAACCCCTTTAAAAGATGGGGGTGGGGTATGGAGAGGGGTGAGTACATAGCTTTAAATTATGGTGATGGCGGAAATTTTCAGGTGCTGTCTTGTCTCATAACAGCAACAGCCACAGTACCCCCATAATAGTGGCAACCTGCAACTGTGTCCTAAGAGAGAACCAAGACTGTAATAGTACCTCAAAAACAGAACTAGGCTGCACCACTGAATAGAACCAGCCTGCAAAATTGCATGTATAATAGGACCAGCCTGCAACATTGTATGTATAAAAGAACCAGCCTGCAACATTGTATCTATAACAGAACCAGCCTGCAACATTGTGTCTATAACAGAACCAGCCTGCAACATTGTGTCTATAATAGGTCCAGCCCGCAACATTGTATCTATAATAGACAGAGGCGGACTGGGAACTAAAAGTGGCCCTGGAAAAAAAAATTAAGAAAAGTGGCCCCATTTTGTAGGCAGGTCCAAATTAACAGAAGGTGGGGCAACACAAGTAGGCGGGGTCAACAATACCATAGTGGAAAATACCATCCCAGCAGAACCAAATAACACAGTGTAGCACAATATACGGCTCCAAAAGCTGTCCCTCAGTGGTGGCCATCAATAGCTACCATCTTCTGTCCTCCTCCTCCAGTTGTCTATGGAGCAGGCGGCTTAGGAGGTGAGGTGCGGGCCACAGCAGTTGCGGTCGCTGGCTGGGTACATGAGTACCTGATTCTCACAGCATTAATTACTGTTAAGAGCTCATTATGTACCCAGTTAGCAGCAGAGAGGCGGACTTGGGTGGCCCCCTGGGCATCGGCCCACCGAGAAATTCCCTGTAGGGTCTATGGCCAATCTGTCCCTGATAATAGAAGCAGCCCAGCTGCAGCACTGAAAAAGGGCGGCAGAAAGAAGACCAGAGGGCACCACATTTAGGAGTCACCAATTTTTGTTGTATACTTTTCCCCGCTCATGGCAGGTCTAAAAAAGGGGGCATGGCCTGGGTGGGGAAGGGGGCAGGCCAGTCGGCCCGTCTCATTTATCATTTTCTACACCTGTTTTAGGCGACTTTCACACTAGCGTTTTTGCTGGATCCGGCAGAGTTCAGCAAAAACGCTTCCGTTACTGATAATACGACCATCTGCATAGCCAAGACGGATCCGTCATGAACACCATTGAAAGTCAATGGGAGACGGATCCGTTTTCTATTGTGTTAGAGAAAACGGATCCGTCCCCATTGACTTGCAGTGTGGGTCATGACGGATTCGTCTTGCTCCGCATCCCAGGACGGAAAGCATTTGGTATGAGAACGGAACGGAATGCATTTTGGAGCATCCCGTTCTGTTCAGTTACGTTTTGTCCCCATTGATAATGAATGGGGACAAAACGGAAGCTTTTTTTCCCCCGGTATTGAGACCTTATGACGCTAGTGTGAAAGTAGCCTTAGACGTGGAACGTTATCTAAATCTACGCCAGTAAGGGAGCTGGCATACAGGGAGTGCAGAATTATTAGGCAAGTTGTATTTTTGAGGATTAATTTTATTATTGAACAACAACCATGTTCTCAATGAACCCAAAAAACTCATTAATATCAAAGCTGAATATTTTTGGAAGTAGTTTTTAGTTTGTTTTTAGTTTTAGCTATTTTAGGGGGATATCTGTGTGTGCAGGTGACTATTACTGTGCATAATTATTAGGCAACTCAACAAAAAACAAATATATACCCATTTCAATTATTTATTTTTACCAGTGAAACCAATATAACATCTCAACATTCACAAATATACATTTCTGACATTCAAAAACAAAACAAAAACAAATCAGTGACCAATATAGCCACCTTTCTTTGCAAGGACACTCAAAAGCCTGCCATCCATGGATTCTGTCAGTGTTTTGATCTGTTCACCATCAACATTGCGTGCAGCAGCAACCACAGCCTCCCAGACACTGTTCAGAGAGGTGTACTGTTTTCCCTCCTTGTAAATCTCACATTTGATGATGGACCACAGGTTCTCAATGGGGTTCAGATCAGGTGAACAAGGAGGCCATGTCATTAGATTTTCTTCTTTTATACCCTTTCTTGCCAGCCACACTGTGGAGTACTTGGACGCGTGTGATGGAGCATTGTCCTGCATGAAAATCATGTTTTTCTTGAAGGATGCAGACTTCTTCCTGTACCACTGCTTGAAGAAGGTGTCTTCCAGAAACTGGCAGTAGGACTGGGAGTTGAGCTTGACTCCATCCTCAACCCGAAAAGGCCCCACAAGCTCATCTTTGATGATACCAGCCCAAACCAGTACTCCACCTCCACCTTGCTGGCGTCTGAGTCGGACTGGAGCTCTCTGCCCTTTACCAATCCAGCCACGGGCCCATCCATCTGGCCCATCAAGACTCACTCTCATTTCATCAGTCCATAAAACCTTAGAAAAATCAGTCTTGAGATATTTCTTGGCCCAGTCTTGACGTTTCAGCTTGTGTGTCTTGTTCAGTGGTGGTCGTCTTTCAGCCTTTCTTACCTTGGCCATGTCTATGAGTATTGCACACCTTGTGCTTTTGGGCACTCCAGTGATGTTGCAGCTCTGAAATATGGCCAAACTGGTGGCAAGTGGCATCTTGGCAGCTGCACGCTTGACTTTTCTCAGTTCATGGGCAGTTATTTTGCGCCTTGGTTTTTCCACACGCTTCTTGCGACCCTGTTAACTATTTTGAATGAAACGCTTGATTGTTCGATGATCACGCTTTAGAAGCTTTGCAATTTTAAGAGTGCTGCATCCCTCTGCAAGATATCTCACTATTTTTGACTTTTCTGAGCCTCTCAAGTCCTTCTTTTGACCCATTTTGCCAAAGGAAAGGAAGTTGCCTAATAATTATGCACACCTGATATAGGGTGTTGATGTCATTAGACCACACCCCTTCTCATTACAGAGATGCACATCACCTAATATGCTTAATTGGTAGTAGGCTTTCGAGCCTATACAGCTTGGAGTAAGACAACATGCATAAAGAGGATGATGTGGTCAAAATACTCATTTGCCTAATAATTCTGCACTCCCTGTAGACTTAGACCATTACTCCCTAAACATAGGCTGTGGACCCCCTAGGGACTGAGCAGGGTAGACCGAACTCAACAAACCCTCACATAAGAGGATGGATGATGTAGAAGATAAAAATATCATGATGACAGTAAGAGGTGCCTTAACAAGGGTCTGGACCCCAACCTGGAACACTAGGCAGCAAGTAGAGTAGACTTGTCATGTTCTTCCAGCAAAGCAATGAGGACTGAGAAGTGCCGCTGACCGATGTCTATGGACGGCTATAGGGCGTAACGTTCGTCACATACATGAGGCATAGAATCCTCTGTGCTAATACAGCGACGTCTTGCACAAACAAATCGTAGATTTCAGATCACTTCAATTCAGCAGACAACAGCTGTTGACTCTTATCGTTAACGACACCCTAAGGCCAGATTTCCGGAGGAAGACACCGGGCGAAAATCTACGCTTTATGTTCAATTTAAACAACAGTTTAAGGGCTCATGCACACGACTTTATGTATTTTGCAGTCCGCAAAAAACGGATCTGCAAAAAATACGGATGATGTCCGTGTGCAGCTGGCCCCTAATAGAACAGTACTATCCTTGTCCATTTTTTCTTTTCCGTTTCCGTTCCATTTTTGTGGATTTTCCTTATGCGGAACCATTCATTTCAATGGTTCCGCAAAAAAAAAAACAGAATGTACTCCATATGCATTTCCGTTTCTGTATTTCCGTTCCGCTGAAAGATAGAACTTGTCCTATTATTGCCTGCAAATAACGATCCGTGACTCCATTCAAGTCAATGGGTCTGCAAAAAATACGGAATGCATCCGTATTTTTTCCGTACCCGTTCCATTTTAGCGGAACCATCTATTGAAAATTTGATGCCCAGCCCAATTTTTTTATGGAGTTACTGTTTAAATATTATTGTATGCTTCCGTTTCCAATCCGCAAAAAACGTATCAAAAATGGAAACCAAGCGGAGACACTACTGAAACAAAAAAAGGAGCAACGGATCTGTGAAAAACGGACCACAAAATACTGAAAAAGCCATACAGTCGTGTGCAGGAGGCCTAAGGGTACTCTCACACTTGCGGTAAAGTTTTCCGGTATTGAGTTCCATCCTAGGGGCTCAATACCGGGGAAAAACGCATCAGTTTGTCCTAATGCATTCTGAATGGAGAGCAATCCGTTCAGGATGCCTCAGGACGTCTTCTGTTCCGTCCCTTTACGGTATTTGGCCGGAGAAAATACCGCAGCATGCTGCCAGAGGAAGTCGGTGAGCACGTGGCGGTCGGGGTCGTGTGAGTATTTTCAAACAAAGTCTTTGTAATTTAAAAAGTTTCACAAATTATTTTCTTTTTTTTTTTTCCGACTCATGTCAGACCATGGAATCATTGGTTCGGCCATAAGCCCCAACATCAACTGCCACAAAACGGTACTGGGCATCAGCGACGGCCATTAATATAATTGAAAAATATATTTTGTAGTTAAAGTACTCAGAACCAGTCCCTTGGGGCTTGATAATACGTATATGTTTACCGTCTACTGCCCCACGACAGTTTGGAAACTATCACACCTCCCAAAATTTTTCCAAAATTTCGATCCACTGTTGCCTATTTGGTATAAATTCTGCTCTCACAAAGCATGGCACGTATCCTTAACAATCGAGGAAACGGTGGATATTCCGAGACGAAACTGATAATGGAGGGACATCATACTTTCTCCTGTTGCCAGAAATCTATCAGAAGAAAAAAAAAAAAAAAAAAGAGTGTAAATAAAGATGACAAAATATGTAAAACAAAAAATGCACAAAAAAAACCAATACAAGCTATATGATTTGGTTGGCCTTGTTTGGGACCTTAAACTGGACATACCACCGTTAAATGCTTTCCTTTGTTCTGTGGTCATTCTCACAGGGCAAAGGACATTTTTTGGAAATCCAGTGATGGAACGGGCTCTCCATGGAGAACGATAGGCGTGAAGTCAACGTCTCTAATGGTGGAGATGGGGGTAAAGCCTGACCATAGGAGCCGGTGAAGTCACAGTGAACAATACCAATGCAGAGCCTCCTAAGCCCTTGCCCTGCGCAATCAGGAGCTGCGATAGGAAGAGTACAGTATCAAATAAAGAACATTTTTTACCATGGGGTAGGGAAATATGTCAGGTTTCAGCTTTGCACCCGGAAAAGTTATGTTTAAAAATGATACAAAAATAACAGTTAATAGCAAAATATAGATATATAAAAAAAAAAATTATTACCTTACGGTAAGCACTAAGCGTTCTGCAGGTGAAACACTTCGACGGAAAGTGGTGTCCTGTCTTTCGATTCGATGAGACACCCTTTGTAGCAGATCGTCAAAACTGTCGACGCTCATCCGTAAGTAGTAATGAAACTTGTCCGGATAATTCCACAGTTTTGGAAACAGAACTTCAAAAGCGACGTCGGCGTCTGACTCGAAGACGTCTTCTCCAGCGGGAAACAAGGATTAGAGCCTGAAATCCAAACCGAATGTGGTCCGGCATCATCTTTGCTCTCTTCTGAGGGGTAAGTGACCTTCGTTTGTCTTTTATAGACATTGTACAATTTGCATGTGAAATTAGTTCTTTTGAGGTTTGAAAATTTAAATACCGGATCCGTTATTCCGTCTGAAACCGGATGAGACAGATCCGTTATTTCACCGGATCCATCAGACGAATCCAGTAAAAAAGATCTCTGTTTACATACGGTTTACCAGAAACGGACTAACGGATCCGGAAGGGGGGGGGGACTATTCATTTGCATGCGGTTTGACGGATCTGGCAGGCATTTCCTTCCAGCAACGGAACTGCCTGCCGTAATCCAACAACCTTGGTGTGAAAGTACCCTAATGCGGACAATAATAGGACATATTTTTTTGCGGAACGGAAATATGGACATACGGAAACGGAATGCACACGGAGTAACTTCCATTTTTTTTTTTGCGGACCCATTGAAAAGAATGGTTACGTATACGGTCCGCAAAAAAACCTGAACGGACACAGAAAGAAAATACGTTCGTTTGCATGAGGCCTTAAAGAAGAGTGGTAGTAATAAAATAAAAGTTATTTCTATTCAGCGCCAGTTTCCGGATGTCTGAAGATAGCCTGCAGTGTAAAGAATGGAAGATTTCATCTACTTGCTATGTCTATGTTCAGGGGTAGGAGGAACAATCCTCTTACATCTGTACATGCCTCATGATGAATGTATGATCCTGCATGTGCGCCTGTATAATGTACGCCCCTCCCCCTCCAGCAACCTGTCCCTCTCACTCCCTAGTTGTAAGCACTTTGCCAAAAACGCCTGCGCAACAAGATATTAAAAAAGTGACTTTTTTTTTTTTACGGCGAACTGGCGTAGCTCTGATAGTAAATGACCCTCAATATCTTTCTGTCTAAGGATGCAAACTATATTTATTTCTATTAAAACACAAGTAGGAGCAGAAGCTAGCCACTTCCTTAAAGGGGCTTTCCACCTTTTAGATACTGATGACCTGTTCTTCCGGATAGGTCATCAGTATCAAATCGGTGGAGGTTTGATGCCTGGCCTCCTCACCAGATACAGCCGTGGATGGTGTAGAAGGAGAAGGCTCCGTCCATTTGGTAGAGGCTGTGCCGATGCTAATTGTTTGGGAACGGCGTGTCAGACCCCCACCGATCGAAAACTGATCACCTATGTGAAGGATAGGTCATTAGTGTCTAAAGGTGGAAAGCCCCTTTAAGGGGCCTTATGATCCCCCTGCTTTTGGGTGCATCAGAATACAGTTATGCTATTATGCCTAGTGCGGGGCCTGGGGGGCGGAGCATGACACAGGCATTCTATCTTTGCTGTTTTTTAAATACTTGTGTCATGCTCCGCCCCCTTCAGACAAAACAAAACGTGTCAGTTTTGCCCCCTTGGGGCGCTCATGGAAAAAGGGGCTTGCGCGAAGCACGTAACATATACCCACTTTGCATTCAGGAACCTCGACAGTTAAGGGCCCCTTAGGGCCCATTAGCTCATCACTATAAGGGCTCGTTCACACGAACGCGTGAAGTCCGTGCCCGTGCCGTGGACCGCACATTGCGGTCTGCAATGCACGGGCACCAGCTTTTGGGCAGGCGCATGGGGATCGTAGACCCATTCACGTGAATGAGGTCCGCGATCCTTCTGTCCCGCAAAAAGATAGAGCAAGTTCTGTCTTTTTGCGGTGCGGAAGTACGGAACGGAACCCCAGAAAGCACTCCGTCGTGCTTACTCTGTCGTGCTTACCGTTCCGCATCTCCGGATTTGCGGACTCATTGAAATGAATGGGTCCGCATCCGTGATACGGCAACGGGCATCACACGTTCGAGCGAACGAGCCCTAAGATGAATGATTCAGGGCCCTACCAATGCTGACAGGTCCTCTCCCCTCTCCTGACGGGTCTATTTTACAAACTATCCGCATTCTCCATGCAATTACAATTCCCGAGCATCGGTTCTTATGACTCCATGTTGTGCCCTTCCTTTATTATTCCTGCTAGTCCTTATAAATGAAATGCTAGTAATGAAGGTCCAGATGGGTGATACCAGTTTTGTGCAGTGTGACACTACCCAATCAGTGCTGCCAGTACAGGGCCACACCCCCAACTGTTAATACCCATCTTGACTTCTTCATTGCAAACTGCTAGCAATTCATTCTGGTAGGAAAAATAGAGGAATTGCACAACATAGAGTCAAAAGAAAAGATGCTGCAGAATTTTTATCGCATGAGGAATGCAAGTAGTTACTAAAACAGACATATCAGGAGTGGGGATCAGTCCCCTTTAAGGGCCCCTCCACCCTCAGGAAACACTGCTAGCGCACGAGTTTATGTAGATCGTGCAGATCTATTTCTGAATTGTCACCCGTACGCAGATTTTTTCTTTCTTGGCAAGCGAACCTGAACCACATTATTTTCATCAGTTTGCACCGTTCTAATGAAAATACTGTACATTTATTCCAACAGCAAAACTGGAGGTGACAGCGGCACGTACACGCGGTATTTATAGCATTCTTTTCTTAGGTCCGCTAGTCTCATTTATTGGGGAGATAAACGTTGGAGAAAAAATAAAAAAAATAAAACTTAAAGGGAAACTGTCAGCAGGAGAGAGATTTATCACATCGGCAAGGTTTCCTAATAACATTGATCCAGGGGGCTCAAAGGAACGATAAACTGCCTCTCAAAGGGCCCATCGAAAGCCTGAAAGTAGCACGCCACATATGCCCCCCTCTGTAAGGCTTACATCGGATCTGACACAGGTCACATGACATACTCCCTTCCGATACATGTGGTCAGTGAACTGGTTCGTTGGAATAGGATGGCCGACAAGAGTGGGGCCCCAACATAAAAATCAAGGATGCCACGAGTCACCGAGGCTCCGCAGCTGTTCACATACCCTGCGCTCTTTACCTATGCCCAGGGGCGCACCACCAATGAGGCCAGGTGAGGCGATCACCTCAGGCAGCACCAGGTAGGGGCAAGGGGGGATAGCGGAAGGGCAATGAGCGTGGCAAAGGGGTCGGGGGGGGGGGGCGCCGTTTCAGTTTTCACCTCAGGCAGCAGAAAGGCTAGGTGCACCCCTGCCTATGCCTCACCGTGCCCCCTTAAAAAGGGCTTTTTCTATTATGTGAATTCCTACCCGCAGCAGCAGAGTGGTGACCACCTTAAACTGCAGCAGGAGGACGATGCATCACTTTATAAGTGCATAGGTACTCATGAAGAATCCCAGCGCAAACTGATGAATTGTGCCCAGTGTCATGCAAAATAAATAACTGTGCAAAACTGTGTCTGGTATCTACATTGTCCCCAGTAAAACAAAAATCCCATTAAGCCTGGCTGTGTGCACAGAGCTTTAATTGGAGCAATATATTTCACCTTGGTGCTAAAACGAAGACAAATCACAGAATTGCTGGAGCTCTTGCTATCGGCAAATCAGAGTTTTGCACAGTTTAGTATACGGAGAGATAGGAATGGGCAATGTAATATAGCGTCGGAGAGCGGGAGGGGAAGCTATGGGTTCATTGACCCAAACAGAAATGATTCCAAAAGTCTTGTTTTTTTTTAATTATAGAATATTTATTAGCAACACAGTATGATATATTCCCAGTTTACACAAAAAGATACAATTCACAAAAGAAAAGAATTTGTCATTTTACAATAAATATCAATATATTCTATTGAGACAATCGCCTCACCTGGCCTCATTCTGATGCACCCCTGATTCTAACAGAATTAATAGAAGTCATATTATTTTGCATGAACTGTAATGTAGAGTGTGGGAAAGTGACAACTGCTATCAGGGTCGCATTGGGAACTAAAAGTGGCCCTGAAAAATAAACCTGAAAAGTGGCCCCATGTTGTAGGTAGGTTCAAACTGAAAGAAGGCAACATAATTAGGCAGGACAAGCAATACCGTAGTGCAGAGCAATATACTGCCCCAGCTGTGTAGGGTCTATGGCCCATCCGCCCCTGACTGCTATTCTCATATAATACTGCTCTTATATAGAAGAATAAAAATAATATAATACTCCTCCTATGTACAAGCATATAACTACTATAATACTGCTCCCTATGCACAAGAATATAACTACTATAATACTGCTACTATGTACCAGAATATAACTACTATAATACTGCTCCTATGTACAAGAATATAACTACTATAATACTGCTCCTATGTACAAGAATATAACTACTATAATACTGCTCCTATGTACAAGAATATAACTACTATAATACTGCTCCTATGTATAAGAATATAACTACTATAATACTGCTCCTGTGTACAAGAATATAACTACTATAATACTGCTCCCTATGCACAAGAATATAACTACTATAATACTGCTCCTATGTACAAGAAAATAACTACTATATTACTGCCTCCTATATACAAGAATATAACTACTATAATACTGCTCCTATGTACAAGAATATAACTACTATAATACTGCTCCTATGTACAAGAATATAACTACTATAATACTGCTCCTATGTACAAGAATATAACTACTATAATACTGCTCCTATGTACAAGAATATAATTACTATAATACTGCCTCCTATGTACAAGAATATAACTACTATAATACTGCTCCCTATGCACAAGAATATAACTACTATAATACTGCTCCTATGTACAATAATATAACTACTATAATACTGCTCCCTATGCACAAGAATATAACTACTATAATACTGCTCCTATGTACAAGAATATAACTACTATAATACTGCTCCTATGTACAAGAATATAACTACTATAATACTGCTCCTATGTACAAGAATATAACTACTATAATACTGCTCCTATGTACAAGAATATAACTACTATAGGGGGCGGAGCCTGACCTTGGAGCTGAATGGTTGCTTGTTCCTGAGCTCCTCTCCCTGGCAGCTATTATAGCCCCTTTTATTAGCTATTTACTCAGTGCCAATGGGGAAACCAGGCAAGAACCGTCACCCTGAGACACCAGAGCCGACAGGGGCCCGTTCCAGGCAACCGGAGATGGATAAATACCTCAAGAAACAGTCCAGGACTCCTGCTGTTGAAACAACCAGGAGGGCGCGGCAGCTCTCAGAAGCAGAGGAAGGTTCTGAGGCAGGAAGCACTTCTGATGTATCAGATTGCAGACCACTGCAAACAAACTCCTCACTCTCCAAAACAGATCTCAGGGACATCCTGGAATCTGCTCTTGCACCTCTTAAAAAGGACTTGGAGGAGATAAAAGGAGACCTGCGGCAAATTGGGAATCGTGTGGAGTCCCTGGAGCTAGCACAGGAAGCCATCCTGGTGCATGAGGGTAAGACCCGTGCAGCCCTGCAAACCCACAGAGACTTGCTAAACGACGCGCTGATGCGCATAGAGGATCAGGAGAACCGGAGCCGGCGGCGAAATATTCGCATCCGCGGCCTACCCGAAAATATTGCGATTGACGCGCTTCATTCAGTCGCATGCGAAATTTTCTCCTCCCTGCTGGGAGCTGAGAGAGCAGCTCCGATTGTGATCGAGCGCATCCACAGGGCCTTAAGGCCCAAGCCAAAACCTGGTGAGCCACCGCGGGATGTTGTTTGCGGCATATTAAGCTATGTGGACACTGCTGCACTGCTCAAGGCGGGAAGGGAGGCCGACCGCATCATGTACGGCGAGACCCCAGTCCTATTCTTTCAGGATCTGGCCCCCTCCACCTTAGCCAAGAGGCGCATCGTGAAGCCGCTCCTAGAGGCCCTTAAAGCCACAGCTACGCCATTCCGATGGCTCTATCCCTTCGGTCTGGCCATCTTGAAAAACGGGAGGCAGTATACGGTGCGGACCCCGGGTGACCTGAAAGCTATTTGGGGCCCTCTTGGGATTGAACCCATCACAGTTCCCTCGTGGATGCCGGCTGATCAAGGGGATCCCCTGCCTACCCCTCCGGGTATAGATTCGTGGCAGCAAGTTTCACCTTCCAGAGCTGGGAAACAAGGAAAAGGCCGGTCGCAAGCACCTGTTACCTGACTCTGTTCCGGGAGGCGCTGAAGGCGCTTTTGTTCACTCTTCACTGAGTTCAATGTTCTGTGACTTTGCTGGGTCCCAGGACGTAGGAACTCTGTCTGGCTCTGTCTGAGCTGAATTTTCATCGTTTGTCCATAGGTTTTGGACTTATTTTAGGTCTTGGCCCACTGCCCCGTTCTCATGGGTTTTGGGCCTGACCCTATGCTTTACTACCTTGCCTGCATGAGATGCGGGTTACGAGCTGTGCATTAGAGCACTGAATGCACTGTTAGTTATGCGGGGGTTATATGTCTGCACTGTTGTCAGTTATGTTACTGATTATGTCCTCTCCCTCACCCCCGGTGGCCCCACAAGAGCCCCCCTCTGATAGATCCCGGCTGTCCGCCGCTATGAAAAAGGATCTCCATTGTGTCAGATGCTGGGTGGGGTCACGTGCTCCCTGTCCATGGGGAGACATTCTTTGTTATTTGGGTTGTGTTACTGTCTCATTTGTTATGTCTTTTATTTTTCTTTTGACTTTCCCTTTGTCCTCCTTCCTCCCTTTCTTCTCCTTACTCCGTCCGTGGCTTTCCAGACTGGATGTCCTTCTGCTCTGGGCCGACAGGCCTCCTCTGTCTTCACTATGGCCTCTGTTGTAGTTGCCTCACTGAATGCCAAGGGTCTGAACGAGCCATGTAAGCGGTCTCAGGTGCTCTCCTTGTTACTGAAAGATGAAGCCTCCGTTGTATTCCTCCAAGAAACTCATTTTAAATCAGGGAAGATCCCGAAGTTGTCCCAAAACGCATTCTCACAATGGTTCCATAGCTCTTTTGCCTCGGCTAGCAGGGGTGTCAGCGTGGCCGTCCACAAGCGCCTACCCTTCAAACACTCCGCTGTGCTTGCGGACACTGATGGTCGCTTCTTATTCGTTAAGGGGCACATCGCTGGCGCGCCTGTTACCCTGGCTAATTTATATGCCCCCAATAGAGGTCAGATCCCCTGGCTTGTTCGGACTCTTGAGCAATTACAGGCTTTTAGTGAGGGCATGCTTATACTAGGAGGTGACTTTAATGTGACTATGGAGCCTGACCTTGACTCGTCCTCTCAGAGGTCTGAGTTGTCCCACAAACTTCTGCGACGTCTGAAGACTGCGCTGAAGAAGTTGCGGGTTATTGATGTGTGGCGCACTATGCATCCCTCTGGTAGGGATTATACGTTTTATTCAAACGCTAAAAAATCCTTCCATAGGTTGGACTACTTGTTTTTATCCTCCCCCCATATTTCCCAGGTGGTAGACACGAGGATTGGGAACATTACGCTTTCTGATCACGCCCCAGTATTTCTCCGAGTGTCTATGACAGCTCTTCCTAAACGAGAGAGAATATGGCGTCTTAATGACACATTGATCTCCGACCCTACCAATGCAGCTAGAATCTCCCGGATTATGTCTGAATTCTTCTCTCTTAATGCAGTGGGCGACCCTCCTCCCTCCCCCTCCATCTTGTGGGAGACTCATAAGGCGGTGGTTAGAGGGGAACTAATTTCCCTGGGCTCGCATGTTAAAAAGTTGCGCTCCAAGGCTGTGGATGACCTGTTGTCCCGCATAGCGAGTCTTGAACTGACCCATAAGCAAACCCAGGCTCAGGCTGTGGCTGCTGAATTAGCAGAGGCCAGGACGGGACTGAAAAACTTGCTCAACGCCAAATCAGCGAAACTTATATTCCGCTCCAGGTTTAAAGCTTATGCTCATGGGAACAAAGGGAATAAACTGATGTCTGCCATGGCTAAGCAACGCCACGCGGATTCATTTATCCCTGCTATTCTAGATGCGAAAGGCAATAAGCACAAGTCGACTCATGATATAGCGAAAGCGTTTAGTGCTTTTTATGCGGATCTATATAACCTCCCCACTCCAGACCGTCCTGGTTCAGCCTCTATTGAGCAAGCCACAGATGAGTTCCTGTCCACTCTGAAGCTGCCCTCTGTTAGTCCCCTACAAGCTTCCCAACTAGTCGCCCCTGTATCAGGAGAGGAAATTGGCAAGGTCCTTTCCTCCATTCCTTCAGGTAAAAGTCCAGGCCCGGATGGACTCCCTATATCGTATTACAAGACCTTCAAAGACGTTTTGACTCCTCACTTTCAGGCACTCTGTAATTTCCTCCTGTCTGGAGGTTCTCTACCCCCCCAAACGTTAGAGGCCCACATAACTATAATCCATAAAGAAAACAAAGACCCCCTCCACTGTGGCAGTTATCGCCCGATTTCACTGCTAAATGCGGATGTCAAGTGGTGGGCCAAGATTCTGGCGCAGCGAATACAGCTGATCCTGCCGGATGTTATTGATAGCGAGCAAGTGGGGTTTGTGCGTGGCAGACAGGGCTGTGAAAACACGATACGTTTGCTCCACCTTATGGATTGGGCTAGAAGTTCCTCTACGCCTCTGGCTTTGCTGAGCACGGACGCGGAGAAGGCCTACGACAGGGTCGGTTGGCATTATATGTCGCGGGCCCTGTCGAGGTTTGGTTTCCCAGATTCGTTTATATCTGCGATCTTCACTCTGTACTCAGCCCCGTCTGCCAAACTCAAAATAAATGGTACGCTTTCTCCCTCCTTTTCCATATCCAATGGGACGAGGCAGGGATGTCCTCTCTCCCCATCTCTGTTTGTCATAGTGATGGAGACTTTGCTGTGTAAGATCCGGCAGGATCCTGCGGTTAGGGGCTTGACCATTGATTCTCGGACCCACTTGACAGCCGCATTTGCAGATGACCTACTTATCATGACCTCCAATCCCGAAACATCCTTCCCTAGGCTTTTGTCTCTTTTTGAGGAGTTTGGCTATGTGTCAAACTTTAAAATCAACTATAGCAAGTCAATGGCCCTAAACGTTACTTGTCCAGAATCGGTTAAAGAGGCCCTTCAGAATACTACCCCCTTTCACTGGGCTACAAAAGACATAGTATTTTTGGGAGTGCACGTCCCGGCTCAGGCGAAGGACTTATTTGCTCTGAATTATGCCCCCTTATTGTCCTCAGTTAGGAAGCAGCTGCACTCTATTAGACTGCCGTTTATTTCCTGGTGTGGCAAGAGGAACTACCTCAAGACCTTTATAGCTCCTAAATTTTTGTACCTTCTGCAGGTGTTGCCTATCTGGCTGCCGCACTCATTTTTTGTAGACATCCGCAGAGTTTTTTCCCTCTTTTTGTGGGGAAGTAAACCCTCCAGAATTGCTTATTCGGTGCTGACCAGAGAGAGGAGGTTTGGCGGCTTTGGTCTGCCCGACATACGTTCCTACTATGTGGCCTTTCAACTATTTAGAGGTCTATCCCTCCTCAATAGCACTTATAGTGCTCCATATGTGTGTCTTGAGCGCTCTCTGCTCTCCACCAGAATGAAGCGGATTCTCTGGGGGCTGTCCCCTTGTTCTCCGGGTGGTTCCTCTTTGCCACTCCTATGGAAGGGTATGTTTGTTGAGTGGGCCAAGCAGTTTAAGGATAGAACACTTGAGTTTCCTATACCGGGTACTCCGCTTTCCTCTTTACAGTTTTATGTCCATCCGGAAGCCGAGAAGCCCTCAGGTATCTGGCCTCTTTTGGCCGAGATCCCTTTAAGTGAGATTAGGTCCCTGGATGGGTCCCTGGATTGGTCCACGGTCTTGAATAACCCTATAGTCAAAAAAGCTTCCTTCCTACAGAGTTTTGCCCTGCAGAAGGAGATTAAGATGATTAAGCTACCACCCCCCACCACCTCTGGAACCCCCTCTTGGCTGTCTAAGAGACTATCAGATGCCCGTAGGATCCCTAAACCGCTGTCTACCATATATAAGGAGTTACTCTCAGCCTCCCCTCCTGAGCTACATTTCCTTTCTTCATGGGAAAGGGAATTGTCCATCCACCTTACAGACCCGGAAAGGGCTTTTGTCCTTACACACTCTCACGGCTTTAGCCGCTGTATTAAGGTACAAGAAAACTCGTATAAGCTGCTCACGAGATGGTACAAGTCCCCGGAGTTCTTGCATAGGCTTAATGCAGATTTCCCAAGTGAGTGCTGGAGGTGTAGAAAAGACGTAGGCTCTCTGTCACACATTTGGTGGCACTGTGAAAAGATTAAAGCATTCTGGACCAGTATAGAAGCTCTGATAAATGAGGTGTGTGCTAAGCAGGTTAAGCTGGATCCTAAACTGATTCTGCTTTGGTGCCCTAATGACTCGCTTTCCCCCTGTAGATCTGATCTTCCTACTATGCTCATCACGGCGGCGAGACTGCTCATCCCGCTGCTTTGGAAGGATACTGAACCTCCCACTGTTTCGATGTGGAGGGATAAGGTGGATCAGATCTACAGGTTTGAAGAGCTGGCCCACTGGGAATCTTGCACGCGTTCCCGCTTTCTGAAAATCTGGTCGCCCTGGAAGACATATAGAAAGTTCCCCTGACGGAGTTGGGGAAAACTCCCCTACCCCCCCCCCCTTTCCTTTCCCTCTCTTTTCCTCTTATTTGTGTTAGATTTGATTTTTATTGTCTGTCACATTTGATGTATCATTTTGTACAACATGTGTTGCACTGACATGCATTTGTGGTCACTTCCATGACCTATTTGTGACTTTGCCTTACCAGTGATGCTACGATGGTTTGTGATCGATTGATATGCCTTACTTACTTTGAATAAAAATACATTTGGTTAAGAATATAACTACTATAATACTACCTCCTATGTGCAAGAATATAACTACTATAATACTGCTCCTATGTACAAGAATATAACTACTATAATACTACCTCCTATGTACAAGAATATAACTACTATAATACTGCTCCCTATGCACAAGAATATAACTACTATAATACTGCTCCTGTGTACAAGAATATAACTACTATAATACTGCTCCTATATACAAGAATATAACTACTATAATACTGCTCCTATGTACAAGACTATAACTACTATAATACTGCCTCCTATATACAAGAATATAACTACTATAATACTGCTCCTATGTACAAGAATATAACTACTATAATACTGCTCCTATGTACAAGAATATAACTACTATAATACTGCCTCCTCCGTACAAGAATATAACTACTATAATACTGCCTCCTCCGTACAAGCATATAACTACTATAATACTGCCTCCTATGTACAAGAACATAACTACTATAATACAGCTCCTATGTACAAGAATATAACTACTATAATACTGCTCCTATGTACAAGAATATATCTACTATAATACTGCTCCTATGTATAAGAATATAACTACTATAATACTGCTCCTGTGTACAAGAATATAACTACTATAATACTGCTCCTATGTATAAGAATATAACTACTATAATACTCCTCCTATGTACAAGCATATAACTACTATAATACTGCTCCTGTGTACAAGAATATAACTACTATAATACTGCCCCTATGTACAAGAATATAACTACTATAACACTGCCCCTATGTACAAGAATATAACTACTATAATACTGCCTCATATGTACAAGAATATAACTATTATAATACTGCTCCTGTGTACAAGAATATAACTACTATAATACTGCCTCCTGTGTACAAGAATATAACTACTATAATACTGCCTCCTATGTACAAGAATATAACTACTATAATACTGCCTCCTATGTACAGGAATATAACTACTATAATACTGCTCCTGTGTACAAGAATATAACTACTATAATACTGCCTCCTATGTACAAGAATAGAACTACTATAATACTGCCTCCTATGTACAAGAATATAACTACTATAATACTGCCTCATATGTACAAGAATATAACTATTATAATACTGCTCCTATGTACAAGAATATAACTACTATAATACTGCCTCCTATGTGCAAGAATATAACTACTATAATACTGCCTCCTATGTACAAGAATATAACTACTATAATACTGCTCCTATGTACAAGAATATAACTACTATAATACTGCTCCTATGTACAAGAATATAACTACTATAATACTGCCTCCTATGTACAAGAATATAACTACCATAATACTGCTCCTATGTACAAGAATATAACTGCTATAATACTGCTCCTATGTACAAGAATATAACTACTATAATACTGCTCCTATGTACAGGAATATAACCACTATAATACTGCCTCCTATGTACAAGAATATAACTACTATAATACTGCTCCTATGTACAAGAATATAACTGCTATAATACTGCTCCTATGTACAAGAATATAACTACTATAATACTGCTCCTATGTACAAGAATATAACTACTATAATACTGCCTCCTATGTACAAGAATATAACCACTATAATACTGCCTCCTATGTACAAGAATATTACTACTATAATACTGCTCCTATGTACAGGAATATAACTACTATAATACTGCCTCCTATGTACAAGAATATAACTACTATAATACTGCCTCCTATGTACAAGAATATAACTACTATAATACTGCTCCTATGTACAAGAATATAACTACTATAATACTGCTCCTATGTACAAGAATATAACTACTATAATACTGCTCCTATGTACAGGAATATAACTACTATAATACTGCTCCTATGTACAAGAATAGAACTACTATAATACTGCCTCCTATGTACAAGAATATAACTACTAAAATACTGCTCCTATATACAAGAATATAACTACTATAATACTGCCTCCTATGCACAAGAATATAACTACTATAATACTGCTCCTGTGTATAAGAATATAACTACTATAATACTGCTCCTATGTACAAGAATATAACTACTATAATACTGCTCCTATGTACAAGAATATAACTACTATAATACTGCTCCTATGTACAAGAATATAACTACTATAATACTGCTCCTATGTACAGGAATATAACTACTATAATACTGCTCCTATGTACAAGAATATAACTACTATAATACTGCTCCTATGTACAAGAATATAACTACTATAATACTGCCTCCTATGTACAAGAATATAACTACTATAATACTGCTCCTATGTACAAGAATATAACTACTATAATACTGCCTCCTATGTACAAGAATATAACTACTATAATACTGCCTCCTATGTACAAGAATATAACTACTATAATACTGCCTCCTATGTACAAGAATATAACCACTATAATACTGCTCCTATGTACAAGAATATAACTACTATAATACTGCTCCTATGTACAAGAATATAACTACTATAATACTGCCTCCTATGTACAGGAATATAACTACTATAATACTGCTCCTATGTACAAGAATATAACTACTATAATACTGCCTCCTATGTACAAGAATATAACTACTATAATACTGCTCCTATGTACAAGAATATAACTACTATAATACTGCTCCTATGTACAAGAATATAACTACTATAATACTGCTCCTATGTACAATAATATAACTACTATAATACTGCCTCCTATGTACAAGAATATAACTACTATAATACTGCTCCTATATACAAGTATATAACTACTATAATACTGCCTCCTATGTACAAGAATATAACTACTATAATACTGCTCCTATGTACAAGAATATAACTACTATAATACCGCTCCTATGTACAAGAATATAACTACTATAATACTGGTCCTATGTACAAGAATATAACTACTATAATACTGCTCCTATGTACAAGAATATAACTACTATAATACTGCCTCCTATGTACAAGAATATAACTACTATAATACTGCTCCTATATACAAGTATATAACTACTATAATACTGCCTCCTATGTACAAGAATATACATCAGGGCAGGTAGAGGAATCCATCTCAGTGTTCTCTGTTGTTGTCAGGCTTGTTCTCATCCTTTCCTATTACTGGGCAGTTGTCAGGATACAGACAGGCACATTACGCTCTTCTGCTGATGCAGTTATCCTCCCTTGGTTCTCCACCTCCTCAATAACAATCTTGTGGTATCACTGTAAACCCATTAGTTCTGCATAATTTAATTATACTCAATTACCAGATTATGGTAATTAACACCTCATTTAGGGAAAAAAAACCACTTTCAATTCTTCTCTTTTCTGGATCGGAGCCAGCACTGGTTGGCAGGATGGAGGAGCTGTGTGCCATCCTCTGGGTCACCTACAAGGTGAGAGGGCAGGATAAGGAGTCTGAGTCCGAATGTTCTGCCTCTGCGATATCATAACCCCCCTCATCCTCACATCTGACTGTTTTTAGTTTCTGGTTTCTTCTCTCCACCAAAAGCCGTAATGAAAAGACTGAATATGAGGAACGCAATCATGGAGAAAGCTTTTTTATGTGCCATATGTCTAAGTGTAGGGTACGTCATTGTATCAAATGTAACGCTAAAAACAGCAAAACTAGTTTAAAGGGGTATTCTGGTTGTGACACGTTATCCCCTACCCTGCTTATAGGCGATAGCTATTAGATCGTGAGGTCCATCCTCTAGGACCATCCCCCCCATAACCCTTGGGGCCGCTTTGAAATGAACGGACTGGCAGGTCGAGCATGCGTACTGCAGCTCCATTCATGCCTATGAGAGTTCCAGAAATAGATAAGTGAAGTACTGCACTGTCTCCGGATGCAGCAGTAGCGGGAGTGCGCATTTTCCACCTGCCACGCCATTCATTTCAGGAGTCCCCGTTCTCGGGATTGATAGGGGTCCCAGTGCTAGGATCTCAACTAATCTAACAGGATAGGGGATAACTATATGGGGGGCCATGCTATAAGGTACTATAGAATGGGCCCTAATATATCCAAAGTTACAGAATGATAGAATTCCAGCTGTCTGAATTCACCACTAGAGGGAGCTAACTACATGTGAATTCATACAAAAGGTATTGAATTCTACTGGATGTGTTTAAAGCTACATGCAGACGCTCCCTCTAGTGGTGGCTACAGGAACCACTGGGTGTCAGAATATGAAGACACAAAACATAAAAGACATAAAACTGGAAAAGGTTATGGCTCTTGGAAGGGGGGGAGGAATAACAAAAAATGACTTAGGCAGGAAGGAGTGACTGAGCCATTTTCCATTTTCATTTTTGACTTCCAGCTTTTCCAGAGTCATAACGTTTTTATTTTTCCATTCACAAAGCCATTATGATGTTCCCTATGCGGTAAAAATGACCTGTTACCTTCATTCTCCAGGTCAGTACGATTACAACAATATTATAGTTTTTCTTGTGTTTTAATACTGGGGAAAAAAAATAAAAAAATAATCTTTGCATCGTCATATTCTGACCCCCATAATTTATGTCTACAGAGCTTTGTGAGGACTTACTTTTTGCAGGCAATCTGTACTTACATTCGGATATTTATGACTTTTTGATCACTTTTTATTCACATTTGTGGGGGAAGTAAAACAACAAAAAATTGTGAATCTGCAATTTTGATCTCTTCACCGTATGGTATAAATATTTTTATATTTTAATAGTGCAGGCGTTTTCAGATGCAGCTATGCCTATGATGTTTAATTTTTTTATTGTTTGATTTTATTTTGGGAAAAGGGGGTGATCGGAATTTTTCATTTTTAAAAACCTTTTTTTTTAAGGTTCTACATAGGAACATGGTTGTGGAAGCGTCAGCTTCCCCGATCGCCACTAGGGGGAGCAGTGTCAGCCCCAGAAGTGTTACATTTGACCACAACATCTGAAGGGTTAGATGTCTGCGATTGGCATTATCTCCGATTGCAGACCGGCTCAAGGTGTCTGCTGTTTAAAACAGCAGGCACCCTTCGGCTACGGAGCCTGCTGCACTGGGGAGCGGGTGCCATGTTTAAATACCCAATTACCGCTATAAATTTACTGGTGGTCAGGAAGGGGTTAAAGGGGTTTTCCCATAATAAAAACATATTCCCTAAGACTTTTCACCAATCAGACACTTGTCCAGTGGATTATTGGACAAGACCCTTTAATAGCCGCCCCCAGGTCTGGGCCACGAGTTGCACCTTCCTTTCCTGCTCAGTAGAAATGTCTCAGCGCCGCTTTGTTCGCTTTGCGGCTCGTTTTTTGCCTTTTTCATGATAATTTGCCACAGTTGCATTGAAGTTGCAGGATGTTAATGAGAACAGGTAACACAATGGGTGTCCCGCTTGTATTAGGAGACATCAATATAAGCTTCTCCCCGCCGAAAATCCTGCTCCAGGAACTTGACAGATAAAGAAATGATTATTATTAGGAAATCTTTCACGGCGAGACAGTTTTCTGCAAAACACTGACAACTTATAATTAATAAAACGAGCTGTTACTATGATATCTCTCTTGACTTTTAG
Source organism: Bufo bufo (assembly GCF_905171765.1). Taxonomy (NCBI): domain Eukaryota; kingdom Metazoa; phylum Chordata; class Amphibia; order Anura; family Bufonidae; genus Bufo; species Bufo bufo. The sequence continues at coordinate 219,973,499 of NC_053395.1, read as the reverse complement.
AAAAGAGGATTGGAGACTGAGCCTAATGTATGAAAGTGAATAAAATGTGGAGAGGTGACCGATAGCAGTCATTTTACTGCTTGTTGTATTCCGCCCCCCCTCCTAATATTGGCTCATGGGTGGTGGAGCACCCAGATCTTATGTAACCCAGATCTACTCTCCCAGTTAGTGTGTGTCTCCCAGCAGAGTGGCCACTAGGTGGAGCTTGCTGCTATGCAATTATATGCTGATAACAAATATATATGCAGAGCTCCCCCTTGTGGAGGCTGCAGGCATTCAGAACTTTAACTTTGCAATCTAGTGCTGTGTAAAGGGAAGCACTGTATACTGTAGGTCACTCTACTCTATACTCTATACTCTAGACCAGTGGTGCCCAACCATTTTTCATCTGAGGGCCACACTAGACTTGGTATAAATTTCACGGGCCAGAACAACATAGCTTTGCCAGAAAGAAATGCAAACACTGTGAGGGGCACGTGTGAGCATTACTAATGTGAAGAGGGCACATATCTGCCCATTATTACTGTGAGGGGGCATGTGATGTATACATGTGTATGATGTATATAGTGCAGTATGTGATGATCATACTTTCACCTTCTTCTGCAGGTGTCTGGGCTGTAGGCTTCAGCTCCTCAGCCGCCATGCTTCTCAGGGTCCTTGCGCAGCGCGCCCGCCACTCTTTGCTTCAGCCACCCCCGGGAGCCGGCCCCTCCTCCTTCCAGCTTCCGCCGGCTTCCCCTACTGCAGGGCGCTGTATCGCTCCGGCGCCCGCCCAATCTAACCAATAGCAAAGCTCCTTGCTGTCTGGAGCTTTGCTACTGGTTATTGCAGGCACAGGCAGCATCGCTGCGCTGCCTGTGCCGTTCACAGCGCACCCTGCACTGATAAAAAGCAGGGAAAAGTCTAAGGCCACCGGTCACTGCGGGGGCCGCATGACACAGCTTCGCGGGCCTTTACACCGCAGTGCCTTTACACCCCATTGTCAGCATCTAATAACTTTCCTAGAAGTTTCAGAGTTATCACCTTGCACTATTCATCTCCCTCCAGGACATCAGCCGCAAGTAGGACTCAGAAGCCCTGCACCCTCATATCTGCGAGCCACCCCCGAACTGGAGCTAATGCTCTATAATCCCCAGTACACACAGGCCTGTCTTACTCTTCATTCTTCTGGTTATAGAGCAGCACTTAGTGCATCATGTACGGTGACGTAGTCTGCGGCCGGCTGAGAGACAAGGCGTAATGGCGTGCTGCAGAAGGTAGAGTGTGTCTGCGGTGTGACCGCGCTCTCCTACCACATATCTTATTCATGGCAGAAACAATGATAAATAAACAGTTAAGTGAGATCATTACTTTACCCTGGCTCGTGGGGGAATAATGGACACAGAAGACCCGTGCCGGCTCTAACATGCTGACGCGCTTATAATAAGCTATAAATCTTGCATTTTTGCAGCAACTGCACACTCTGTGTAATTAGCAGGACATACTTTTGCATAAGGGCTCGTTCACACGACCGTATGTCTCTTTCGGTGTTTTGCTGGCCGTTTTTCCCGGATCCATTTTTCCATTGACTTGAATGGAGCCACGGAACATGATTTGCGGGCAATAATAGGACATGTTCTATCTTTCAACGGAACGGAAATACAGAAACAGAATGCATACGGAGTACATTCCGGTTTTTTTTGCGTAACCATTGAAATGAATGGTTTTGTCTACGGAACGCAAAAAACGGCCCGTATACGGAACGCAAAAAACGTTCGTGTGAACGAGCGCTAATGTTGATTCCTTGCAGGTCCACCTTAAAGGCTACGGACATCTTGGCACTGAGATTCTTCTATTTTTCATGAACTTTCTAAATAGTCTTCATCAAACATGTCCTATAATTTTGCTTCTGTAGATTGTGTGTAAGTCCTTCACCCAGCTGATAGTGCTTCTGTAGAGTGTGTGTAAGTCCTTCACCCAGCTGATAGTGCTTCTGTAGAGTGTGTGTAAGTCCTTCACCCAGCTGTTAGTGCTTCTGTAGAGTGTGTGTGTAAGTCCTTCACCCAGCTGATAGTGCTTCTGTAGAGTGTGTGTAAGTCCTTCACCCAGCTGATAGTGCTTCTGTAGAGTGTGTGTAAGTCCTTCACCCAGCTGATAGTGCTTCTGTAGAGTGTGTGTAAGTCCTTCACCCCGATGATAGTGCTTCTGTAGAGTGTGTGTAAGTCCTTCACCCAGCTGATAGTGCTTCTGTAGAGTGTGTGTAAGTCCTTCACCCAGCGGATAGTGCTTCTGTAGAGTGTGTGTAAGTCCTTCACCCAGCTGATAGTGCTTCTGTACAGTGTGTGTAAGTCCTTCACCCAGCTGATAGTGCTTCTGTAGAGTGTGTGTAAGTCCTTCACCCAGCTGATAGTGCTTCAGTAGAGTGTGTGTAAGTCCTTCACCCAGCTGATAGTGCTTCTGTAGAGTGTGTGTAAGTCCTTCACCCAGCTGATAGTGCTTCTGTAGAGTGTGTGTAAGTCCTTCACCCAGCGGATAGTGCTTCTGTAGAGTGTGTGTAAGTCCTTCATCCAGCGGATAGTGCTTCTGTAGAGTGTGTGTAAGTCCTTCACCCAGCTGATAGTGCTTCTGTAGAGTGTGTGTAAGTCCTTCACCCAGCTGATAGTGCTTCTGTAGAGTGTGTGTAAGTCCTTCACCCAGCTGATAGTGCTTCTGTAGAGTGTGTAAGTCCTTCACCCAGCTGATAGTGCTTCTGTAGAGTGTGTGTAAGTCCTTCACCCAGCTGATAGTGCTTCTGTAGAGTGTGTGTAAGTCCTTCACCCAGCTGATAGTGCTTCTGTAGAGTGTGTGTAAGTCCTTCACCCAGCTGATAGTGCTTCTGTAGAGTGTGTGTAAGTCCTTCACCCAGCTGATAGTGCTTCTGTAGAGTGTGTGTAAGTCCTTCACCCAGCTGATAGTGCTTCTGTAGAGTGTGTGTAAGTCCTTCACCCAGCGGATAGTGCTTCTGTAGAGTGTGTGTAAGTCCTTCACCCAGCTGATAGTGCTTCTGTACAGTGTGTGTAAGTCCTTCACCCAGCTGATAGTGCTTCTGTAGAGTGTGTGTAAGTCCTTCACCCAGCTGATAGTGCTTCAGTAGAGTGTGTGTAAGTCCTTCACCCAGCTGATAGTGCTTCTGTAGAGTGTGTGTAAGTCCTTCACCCAGCTGATAGTGCTTCTGTAGAGTGTGTGTAAGTCCTTCACCCAGCGGATAGTGCTTCTGTAGAGTGTGTGTAAGTCCTTCATCCAGCGGATAGTGCTTCTGTAGAGTGTGTGTAAGTCCTTCACCCAGCTGATAGTGCTTCTGTAGAGTGTGTAAGTCCTTCACCCAGCTGATAGTGCTTCTGTAGAGTGTGTGTAAGTCCTTCACCCAGCTGATAGTGCTTCTGTAGAGTGTGTGTAAGTCCTTCACCCAGCTGATAGTGCTTCTGTAGAGTGTGTGTAAGTCCTTCACCCAGCTGATAGTGCTTCTGTAGAGTGTGTGTAAGTCCTTCACCCAGCTGATAGTGCTTCTGTAGAGTGTGTGTAAGTCCTTCACCCAGCTGATAGTGCTTCTGTAGAGTGTGTGTAAGTCCTTCACCCAGCTGATAGTGCTTCTGTAGAGTGTGTGTAAGTCCTTCACCCCGCTGATAGTGCTTCTGTAGAGTGTGTGTAAGTCCTTCACCCAGCTGATAGTGCTTCTGTAGAGTGTGTGTAAGTCCTTCACCCAGCGGATAGTGCTTCTGTAGAGTGTGTGTAAGTCCTTCATCCAGCTGATAGTGCTTCTGTAGAGTGTGTGTAAGTCCTTCACCCAGCTGATAGTACTTCTGTAGAGTGTGTGTAAGTCCTTCACCCAGCTGATAGTGCTTCTGTAGAGTGTGTGTAAGTCCTTCACCCAGCGGATAGTACTTCTGTAGAGTGTGTGTAAGTCCTTCACCCAGCTGATAGTGCTTCTGTAGAGTGTGCGTAAGTCCTTCACCCAGCTGATAGTGCTTCTGTAGAGAGTGTGTAAGTCCTTCACCCAGCTGATAGTGCTTCTGTAGAGTGTGTGTAAGTCCTTCACCCAGCTGATAGTGCTTCTGAATTTGAAAAACTTTGTTCCTGTTTCTGACAGCTCTTTCCCTTCCCTTCTCTCCATAGCAGCAGGGAGGGGAAGGATATTGTATGAAGCATTTGTGCCAAGAGGAGGAATGTCCACGTATAAAAAGTCTGGAAACGGGAGTGGATTGTAAACTGTGACAGGGTGTCTGAAAATGAATGGACGAATGAAGAATGCAGCCTGAAAGTTTTTATTTAAGGTCAAAGTCAATGCCAAAGGTGTCTATAGCTTGTAAAGGCTCGTGCAAGGTTATTCAGTCAGTGCTGCCCCTGTCAGACTGTCCAGGGGGGAAAACGCAACTTGTAACACCCAGATGGACATTCATTGCAAACTGCTGGCAATTCATTAAAAATTTTCTAATAGGAATAATAGAGAAATTGCACAACATAGAGTCATGCGAATAGATGCTTCAGAATGGTTATTACATGGGTGATGCAAGTCGTTACTAAAACAGACATTTCAGGAGAAGGGATCGGTCTACTTTAAAGAAAACGTTTCATCCCTGGAAGGACACTGAATTATTCAATATACTGTATTATTGTCACGGTAGATGAGGGAAGGGAAGCAAACCAAATACAACAAAAGCCACAACACACCAGGCTAGGCCCCAAAGCTAGGGAACAGGGGAAGCTCACCACCTGACAATCCCTGAGTCTTTCCCTGACTGCTGACAACATGAGCAAATCCTAAAGGTGGAAGTGCTCATGCGCTGGAACCTAAGCATAGCTGAAACTGTAACAAACCCTCAGCTAGGGAGCAGGAGATAAGACAACTGGTTCCTAGCGCTTGGTGCAGGAACCAGCGTCTTCCTGAGGCCTAGCCAGAACAAACAACAAAAGGGAAGGAATGGGACTTAGCTTTAGATCGATGGGGAGCAGGAGATCCACCAAACACCAACTGAGAACTCCAGAAACAAATATAAACCGCAAGGGTTATAGTGAGAGGCGGGTATAAATAGCACCACTGAATAGCTAATGAGCAGAACCTGTGGGGAGGTGGGATCCTGCCCAAAACCACAACAAAGAGAAACAGAACAATCTGTCAGATAGACTCACGTGCAGCAAGTCTGTCAGATCTTCTCAGATCTCTCACAGGGCAGGGCGTGACAATTATGTAGTGGAGTCAGAAATGTTGTGAGTAGCCATCCCTCTACTGTGGATGAATATTTTCTCAGTTTCTCTTTCGACATGCTGATGGGGTGGTCTCCTCCTGTGATGTCAGAGCTGTGCTGCATGCTCAGAGTCTCTCTCCTGCTGCTCCCTCTACCCTCTCGCAGCATTCAATTTCCCAGAGACAGTGATGAGGAGTTGCTGCAGCTGCATCCCCCTCCTCTCTGTGTAGCATTTACTGTTCTATATTAAAATGATTTGGGGGGGGGGCATTGAGGAGGTTTTTGAACGTTTAAATAAAGAATAGAGGCAGAGAAAGGGGAACTACAGGCTGATGGAAGACGATGAAGATGCCATGTTCTCCTAATGAAATATATTACGTAGTTTCATACAGACAAGTGTCATATGTTACATCTCACATGTATTACTACTGATTTATAAAAAAATAAAAAAGATAGGTGCCCTTTAAATGGCATTACTACACCAGTCACAGTGACTACATTCCAGTTTAGGGGCCCAGGGTGCTCCCAGTCAGCCCCTGCTCCCAGCACCACGTTGCGGAGTCATTTCTGTTTATCTGACACAGCTCTGGGCTTCTTTACAGAAGTGGGCACTGGTAATTGATATGTAAATGAGCACATTTCATCCAGAATCAGCAGTATCTTGATTTTTTTTTTTTTCCCCTCTTTTTCAAATTAGGACTATGGGTAAGGTCAGGCCGCCCCAATTAGAACAAGAGAGATTTTTTTTTGTTAGCACATTGTTCTGCAAAGTCTTCAGATCGGCCCCGGGGGGACCCTGAAATGTCTCTGCGTAGCATGTGGAGAACGCTTACATCACACGACGAGAGAGCACCAGCTCATTAAGAGGAAAGGAGGCTGGGATGAGAAGAAAGTTGAGTCGGCACTAACAGGGGACCCCGGCCCTTTAACTGGGAATCAGAATGCGCCAACCAAACAAAGCCGAGCGCTCTCCATCCCTGCGAGGTAAAATATATTATGCACGGATCTCATTATTACTACCATGTCCCACACTCCAGCTCTCTTCTGTGCTGCCAGATGACAGATTTTAATTTGCAGCATCTTAAAAGGTTCTCCACTTTATATTGTCTTTTTTTTGTTGTTAGAAATTAAGCTGATCCTTATGGTCCTGCTTCTGAGACCACCAGCGATCATCAGCAATCTGTAAGTGGTGTTCGATTTCCCTACAGCGCCACCACAGGGGACCTAGATTATTGCACAAGTCCCATTGAAGTCAGTGTACTGTATGGACATGTCGGGTCCTCCAGGGTGAGAGACGCTCTTTGTGGCCATAGATGAGGGTCCTGAATGGGGGCTCCACTACTTAGACCATCCATAGGGGTCCCACTGAGCTGAATGAAGACGCCGTGGTGGTCCAACCAAAAGCATCTTCATTGCTTACCGGGCACAGCGCCTTATAACTGTTTATGGCCGTGCCTGGTACTGTAGCTCGGTATCATTCAAGAGACTGAGCAACTTTGACCCTCATCATCCTATCCCTGTGATGGCTAACCTCTGGCACTCCAGCTGTGGTAATACTACGACTCCCAAGATGTACACTTGCTTGGCTGTTCTCAGAACTCCATAGAAATGAATGAAGCGTGCTGGGAGTCGTAGTTTCACCACACTTGGAGCCATCACAGACCTATTCTAATAGTGCAGACCCAGAAAGCCCCTTTAAATCAATCATTTTAACAAAATTCACTTAAAGTGTCCCATCGATCAAGATGCAAATGTTAGCAAATTTGGTTTTCATTTATATCGAAGCCACGTCATGCAAAATTTCTGCAACCAGAATGAGAACCCCAATTGTTTACACTGCTGAAAATGCTGCACAATAAAGATTTGTTGTACAAAGTGACTTTTTTATGAGTATAAACACCCCCCCCCCCCCCCCCCCCCCCCCAGCTTTCCAGCAGCAAATGGTCTGTACACAGCCATATGGCTCCGAGCTGCGGTATCACATCTTCCAGCCCTGGAGGGTCTCCTCCTGTATTATGTGACCTACGGCCCATTTTATGGTATCATCTATATTCTGTTTTGTGCAGTCGGCATCCGAGACTTAATTCTACGAACATATATAATGACAGGACACGGGAACAACAATTATAACGGCTGGGAAACTATTACATGGCTGGGTGAGTCTGCATCGCAAATAGATGCTACTAAGTGAACCCAAAGACTACAATTAATGGCAGTCATTTATTGTTATGCTAAACTGCTAGAATAGAAGTCCTCACGCTAAAATGTGCACCGCACCGATAATCTACATACATCGCATATTGTATATCTCACCCAGAATGCTCAGATGGGTGAGGTGAAAAGAATTCTGGAAAGCTGGGTGATTTCAGCAAAGTGTAGATTGCTGAGGCACGTTTCTTTAAAGGGCTTTTTGGACCTGGATTTTTATCGAAAGGCTGGTAGAGGGACCTGCCATTCCCTCCCACTCCAGTACAACATTTTCCCCTTGCCTGAGATGAATCAAGGTGTATCTGCTGGGCTCATTATGGTGGGGATATATATATATACATACAAGCCTTAAAAGCTCATTCCTTGTCAGAGCTTGGAGACTGCATGACTTGTGGTGGCTGGGCAAAGCCTGATCCCCCATGTTTGCTCTGAGGTGAGGCAACCTCCTGCTAGCACCTAGTAGGGCAGGTATTTTGTTTATGTGCCCTGGACTCATCCGAATGAATACTGAACGTGGATGCCTTGTGGTGTTTATGGAGAAAACAAAACCTCATTTGGACTTCTAACCACTGATGCCCATCTTTTGTGTCTATGCTGAAAATGCGTTAATCTTAGCACAAAAATCTGATGATTTGAGTGCTAAAATTTAAAGGGGTATTCCAGGTCAAGAAAAAACCTGTCCCATGAGTTGCACAGGCCCAAAAAAACTCCCAGAACTTATCCACCACTGCTGCAGATGCTCCTTGCTGCAACCCACATGGCAGGAAATGGCTGTGAATGAAGCCCAGTAAAATCACTGGCGGCAGCCATGACCTACCTCTGCCGGAGATTGGATCTTTCACGTAATGAACCATAAGTGTCCCTCTTTGATCATCTAAAAAGTTATATATACAGTATGAGACAGGAGACAGTGACTGGAAAAGTGAGTGATCGTTATAATGCCATAGTCACCAAAAATATTATAGTGCTAATGGTACGCTTATTTATAAAGTGTGATGCTTGGCAAGTGCATTTTGTACAAAACCATTTGGGCCCGTCTGCCAAACGTCAAGGCGATCCTCAAGATTCTTCTGATATGAGTTGGGCTATAGGAAATATATGTCTCTTCCAGGGAAAGCTGGATGAGATACAAGGAATCCAGGAAAGTTGAGTATCCCCAGCAAAGATCAGTTTACCAAGTGCTTTGGTAGGTCCTGTTTTTGGGCCTGGATGTTTATGGAATGATGGGCAGGTTGGTGCCGGGGCCTATCATTCCCTTCCTGGCCAGTGCACGTTTTCTTGGTAACACGATCTGGCTTATTATTTAGGTGCAAGGTGTGCACTAGAGGAAGAAAGCCGTCTGAGGAGACAGAACTCGTCTGGGTGGACCATTACTGGGATTGCTAGCCCCATAGTGGACATCTACTCCTGGCGTGAAGTAAAGCACGTTGATGAAATTTTGTATCAGTAAGCCGCTTGTATAGTCAGTGGTTGGTAGGTGTTTAGGGCCTAAATGTAAAGGCTACATGCTTGACTGCTTTTGATCCCATTTTATCTACCATTACGAAGCTAATTACCACATATATATATATATATATACACACACTCTGTGGGGTTATAACTGGCGCTTGGGCTCCTATGAGGCATGGGAGCCTATGGTGGACATGGCCCAGGAGGTTTCTACGTCAGACTAGAAGACGCCCAGCGAGGTTAGTCCTACTTGCCAGCTCTCCCAGAAACTCAGGGAGGATCTGGGAAAAATAGGAGATCTCTCAGCCTCCCAGAAAAGTTTGCAAATATCCCAATTTTCCAGGAGAGCCTCCGAGCACCTCCTAATTGTGTGTGGTTTCAGGGCTGGCGTCCAGACACAAAGTGAGGGGGTGGAGTCTACAGGTGTTTGTAATGGGGCGTGGCTTACATGGAAAAATTCTGTCAGTGATCGGCGTGTGCCGCATCCTCTAAGTTGGCAAGTATTTGTTAAGTGCAATTACGCTCATTGAGGTGCACTGTGCCAGTCATGGAGGGGAAGTATGGCTGATATAAGGGGGACCTATTGTATGGCTTTCGTGGGGCATTGTGGTTGGGCACATGTTGCAATCCAAGAAATGGAAATGGGTGAGAAGTCTAGTGGCAGCCATATTGATTGCCACTCAGCTTTCCCAGAAGCAGAAAGTATGATATATAACTATTAACCGTCTGACTGAAGAGGACGCTTCAAGGACTTCTCCCTCCTCGCCTGCAGATTTGAGGCTTTCTCCGCCGGCGGCAGATGCTTGTGGAAGTCACAACGGCGTCACTTCTTTTAGCCTTAACTAAATGCGTGTTTGAAAAGCTGCTGCCCCCTGAATAACAATGTCCGTGAACCATGTGCGAGATTTTCACAACCCATCAGCGACTGCCAAGAGAACGGAGACGCTCGATATTTAATTAAACTGTAATGCTATGCAGAGGCCGATACAAAGGAAACACAAATATCCAGCGCCGGAATGACCGATCCGCGCAGAGCAAATACAGCCGGGCCGTGAGCAACTTAATGAAGACGCTACTGAAGTGTCAGGGCGACTAGATGTACGTTTGGTGCTGAGCATGTCTTAGCTCTAAAAGGCTCCCTGTGCCTGTCTCTTTAACTGGTGTCGTGGACTTCAATTCGCTCAAAACTACTTATGGTCTCAGGGAAATGAGCCTAACAGCAGCTTACTCCTCTCCATCTAGAACACATGCATGCTTGGTTAAACCAAGCATGCAAGTGTACGTGGGGGGGGGGGGGGGGGTCAGGAGGGATAACTATTGGTTAAAAGAGCGTTCAGCCAGCAATTAGTTAAATAAGTATGGCCAGCTTTAGAGTGGTTTCCAACATGGTGGTTAATTTTTGCTGCAGATTTGAATGCAAACCCGCACCAAATCTGTGAGGAATCCGCTGAAAAATCCGTATGTGCTGCATCAAGATTTGGCTACAGATTTGACCGCAGATTCAGTGCTGACTTCACACTACCACACAGCAAAGGGTTAAACCTGTGGCCTTTACACACAAGAATGAGCATGCTGTGGATCGGAAAATCAGACTTTTGTGCGAATTTTTTCGCTACATATGGAATGGGTCTTGAAAATCCCATCCACGTTATCATGCTGAAAATCGCTGCAGATTCTACACTGCAATTCAGCAGCAAATCCACATTGTATGAGCTTACCCTAAGGCCTCATGCACACGACCGTTCCATTTTTTGGCGGTCCGCAAACCGCGTATCCGCAAAAAAACTGAAGCAATTTGCGGAAGGGAACGGGCGGCCCATTGTAGAAATGCCTATTCTTGTCCGCAAAACGGACAAGAATAGGACATGTTCTATTTTTTTTGCGGGCAAACGGGAACGGAGTGCTGTCCGCATCTTTTGCTGCCCCATTGAAGTGAATGGGTCCGCATCCGAGCCGCAAAAAACTGCGGCTCGGATGCGGACCCGAACAACGGTCGTGTGCATGAGGCCTTTGGCCTGTGCCGTTTTCCGTTTTTTTCGCGGACCCATTGACTTTCAATGGGTCCGTGGAAAAATCGGAAAATGCACAGTTTTGCAGCCGCATCCGTGATCCGTGTTTCCTGTCCTATTTTTTTGGCGGACAGCGGTTCACGGACCCATTCAAGTCAATGGGTCCGTGAAAGAACACGGATGCACACAAGATTGGCATCCGCGTCCGTGATCCGTGGCCGTAGGTTACTTTCATACAGACGGATCCGAAGATCCGTCTGCATAAAAGCTTTTTCAGAGATGAGTTTTCACTTCGTGAAAACTCATATCCGACAGTATATTCTAACACAGAGGCGTTCCCATAGTGATGGGGACGCTTCTAGTTAGAATATACTACGAACTGTGTACATGACTGCCTCCTGCTGCCTGGCAGCACCCGATCTCTTACAGGGGGCTGTGATCCGCACAATTAACCCCTCAGGTGCTGCACCTGAGGGGTTAATTGTGCATATCATAGCCCCCTATAAGAGATCAGGGGCTGCCAGGCAGCAGGGGGCAGACCCCCCTCCCTCCCCAGTTTGAATATCATTGGTGGCCAGTGTGCGGCCCCCCCCCCCCGCCCCCCCTCCCTCCCTTTATTGTAATATCATTGGTGGCACAGTGTGCGGCCTCCCCCGGCCCCCCCTCCCTCCCTCTATTGTAATATCATTGATGGCCAGTGTGCGGCCTCCCCCGGCCCCCCTCCCCCGCTCTATTGTAATATCATTGGTGGCCAGTGTGCGGCCTCCCCCGGCCCCCCTCCCCCCCTCTATTGTAATATCATTGGTGGCCAGTGTGCGGCCTCCGTCGGGCCCCCCCTCCCTAGTAGTCTAAGTATGGAGATCCATGGGAGCTGTAAACAGTGAGCTCCCTGTAGTGGACACAGAATTATAATATATAACTGTCTATGCAGGGAATTTAGAGCTCTGTATACAGAAAAATAGAACTCCGACCCCGATAAAGATATATTGCAAATTGAATCAGCACACAATATTAAACTTCTGAAACACGCTCCTCTCTGTAAGCAACCCTCCTAAGGGGTCGCATGAACAATAAAGAGTCCCATTCCACAAGAGTCGGGGGCTCCAGTCTTCTGATTGACGCTTCAATGGGGGAGGGGCATTAAGAGGGTGCCGTTTCACCCGCTACTCAAGCTTTGCTATCACACTGTGGGGATGCCATTATCAGAAGAAATCCAGCATTGCTGATAGATTCCCTTTAAGTAAGCTTCCAGGGTTAGCATTACAAGTTAAACAAATCCAGCAAATGGAGAATTAGCGGCAAATCAATGTAAAAGTCATATCTTATATATCTAAAGCGTGCGAAGAGCGAGCAATAACCAGCCCGAGGATCATTAATGTTATATCTGGGGTCATAAAATATTCATGGGGACGAGGGGGTGAGTATTGATTAGGATCTATTATTAATATTTGGCTTTGGCTGGATGCTGAACTAATGCTCAAAAGGATATAAAAACAAGTTTGTTCTCGGTGCTGATTTAAGAAGAAGTAAAAATTGCATTCAATTCTTTATAGTAGAAGCCCTCGAACGTCGCAAAACCGGCCCAAAAATGGTGGCATTGTAACCCGTATGAATACACGGTCCATTCCTTATTCATAATGAAGTGTTTAGCACCCAATGTCTGGACGCAGTGAGTGTGCGGAGCCCTAAGAGGAAAACGACCCATGCACGGAGAGAAGTCACATCATTTCTGCTGCTTTTTCATTTTAATGGTGTTTTCTGAAATGCATAACTGATGGCTTGTTCCTACGATATTGTCACACTTAGGTGTGGGAGGGAAACACCACACCGAGCATAGGAGGGAAGGGAGGAACAGGGAATCAGGCCTGAGAACTAGGGAAGGAAAATGGACACCTCCTAGTAAAAACCCTAACCAAAATCCTGACTACCAGTATGAACAGACCCCAAAGGTTGGTGAGTTCATACGCAGGAATACCTAGAGTCCTATCAAGCCCTATAGGACCCTGGGGCTAATGGCAGGGACGAGACTACCTGTTCCTCCAAAAGGAAGGACGAACAGGAGTCTCCTTCAGGCCTAATACAAACAATAGGGAAATGCAACACACAGAACCCAAACAAAAAACAAAAGGGAAAGGAAAGACTTAACTTCAGAGGAGCAATGAAAGCTCCAGGAACTCAGACGAGATCCAACCACAATCTATCCAAAGGTCCAAACAGAAGCTATAAACCGCACAGCATCGTGGGAGAAGCAACTATAAATAGAGAAGGTTAACCCCTTAAGGACCGGGCTCATTTTCACCTTAAGGACCAGGCTCATTTTCACCTTAAGGACCAGGCCATTTTTTGCAAATCTGACCAGTGTCACTTTAAGTGCTCATAACTTTAAAACGCTTTGACTTACCCAGGCCGTTCTGAGATTGTTTTTTCGTCACATATTGTACTTCATGACACTGCTAAAATTGGGTCAAAAAAGTTAATTTTTTTGCATAAAAAAATACAATTTTTACCGTAAATTTTGAAAAATTAGCAAATTTCAAATTTTCAGTTTCTCTACCTCTGTAATACATAGTAATACCCCCAAAAATTGTGATGACTTTACATTCCCCATATGTCTACTTCATGCTTGAATTGTTTTGGGAATGATATTTTATTTTTTGGGGATGTTATAAGGCTTAGAAGTTTAGAAGCAAATCTTGAAATTTTTCAGAAATTTACAAAAACTCAATTTTTAGCGACCAGTTCAGGTCTGAAGTCACTTTGCGAGGCTTACATAATAGAAACCACCCAAAAATGACCCCATCTAAGAAACTACACCCCTCAAGGTATTCAAAACTGATTTTGCATACATTGTTAACCCTTTAGGTGTTGCACAAGAGTTATTGGCAAATGGGGAGGAAATTTGAGAATTTCATATTTTTGTCAAATTTTTCATTTTAACCCATTTTTTCCACTAACAAACCAAGGGTTAACAGCCAAACAAGACTGTATCTTTATTGCCCTGACTCTGCCGTTTACAGAAACACCCAATATGTGGCCGTAAACTACTGTACGGCCACACAGCGGGGCGTAGAGTGAAAGGTGCACCATATGGTTTTTGGAAGGCTGATTTTTATGGACTGGTTTTTTGACACCATGTCCCATTTGAAGCCCCCTGATGCACCCCAAGAGGAGAAACTCCCTAAAAGTGACCCCATCTAAGAAACTACACCCCTCAAGGTATTCAAAACTGATTTTACATACGTCGTTAACCCTTTAGGTGTTGCACAAGAGTTATTGGCAAATGGGGATGAAATTGAGAATTTCATTTTTTTGCCTAATTTTCAATTTTAACCCATTTTTTCCACTAACAAAGCAAGGGTTAACAGCCAAACAAGATTGTATCTTTATTGCCCTGACTCTGCCGTTTACAGAAACACCCCATATGTGGCCGTAAACTACTGTACGGCCACACAGCGGGGCGTAGAGTGAAAGGTGCACCATATGGTTTTTGGAAGGCTGATTTTTATGGACTGGTTTTTTGACACCATGTCCCATTTGAAGCCCCCTGATGCACCCCAAGAGGAGAAACTCCCTAAAAGTGACCCCATCTAAGAAACTACACCCCTCAAGGTATTCAAAACTGATTTTACATACGTCGTTAACCCTTTAGGTGTTGCACAAGAGTTATTGGCAAATGGGGATGAAATTTGAGAATTTCATTTTTTTGCCTAATTTTCAATTTTAACCCATTTTTTCCACTAACAAAGCAAGGGTTAACAGCCAAACAAGATTGTATCTTTATTGCCCTGACTCTGCCGTTTACAGAAACACCCCATATGTGGCCGTAAACTACTGTACGGGCACACAGTAGGGCGTAGAGTGAAAGGTGCGCGGTTTGGTTTTTGGAAGCCAGATTTTGCTGGACTGGTTTTTGACACCATGTCCCATTTGAAGCCCCCCTGATGCACCCCTAGAGTAGAAACTCCATAAAAGTGACCCCATCTAAGAAACTACACCCCTCAAGCTATTCAAAACTGATTTTACAAACTTTGTTAACCCTTTAGGTGTTGCACAAGATTTAATGGAAAATAGAGACACAATTTCAAAATTTCACATTTTTGGCAGATTTTCCATTTTAATATTTTTTTTCCAGTTACAAAGCAAGGGTTAACAGCCAAACAAAACTCAATATTTATGGCCCTAATTCTGTAGTTTACAGAAACACCCCATATGTGGTCGTAAACCGCTGTACGGGCACACGGCAGGGCGCAGAAGGAAAGGAATTCCATACGGTTTTTGGAAGGCAGGTTTTGCTGGACTGTTTTTTTTGACACCATGTCCCATTTGAAGCCCCCCTGATGCACCCCTAGAGTAGAAACTCCAAAAAAGTGACCCCATTTTAGAAACTACGGGATAGGGTGGCAGTTTTGTTGGTACTAGTTTAGGGTACATATGATTTTTGGTTGCTCTATATTACACTTTTTGTGCAGCAAGGTAACAAGAAATAGCTTTTTTGGCACGTTTTTTTTTTTTGTTATTTACAACATTCATCTGACAGGTTAGATTATGTGGTATTTTTATAGAGCAGGTTGTCGCGGACGCGGCGTTACCTAATATGTATACATTTTTTTTTATTTATGTAAGTTTTATACAATAACTTCATTTTTAAAACCAAAAAAATGTTTTAGTGTCTCCATATTCTAAGAGCCATAGTTTTTTCAGTTTTTGGGCGATTATCTTGAGTAGGGTCTCATTTTTTGCGGGATGAGATGACGGTTTGATTGGCACTATTTTGGGGTGCATATGATTTTTTGATCGCTTGCTATTACACTTTTTGTGACATAAGATGGCAAAAAATGGCTTTTTTTACACTGTTTTTATTTTTATTTTTTTACGGTGGTCATCTGAGGGGTTAGGTCATGTGATATTTTTATAGAGCCGGTCGATACGGACGCGGCGATACCTAATATGTATACTTTTTTTTTATTTATGTAAGTTTTACAGAATGAGTTCATTTTTGAAAAAAAAAAAATCATGTTTTAGTGTCTCCATAGTCTAAGAGCCATAGTTTTTTCAGCTTTTGGGCGATTATCTTGAGTAGGGTCTCATTTTTTGCGGGATGAGATGACGGTTTGATTGGTACTATTTTGGCGTACATGCGACTTTTTTGATCACTTTTATTACTTTTTTTGGGAAGTAAGGTGGGCAAAATTTCAATTTTCTCATAGTTTTTATTTTTTTATTTTTATGGCGTTCACCGTGCGGGGAAAGTAACATGACCATTTTATAGATCAGGTCGTTACGGACGCGGCGATACCTAATATGTGTAGTTTATTTTATTTTTTTAATTTTTATTCAGTGATAAATGTTTTTTTCTTTATCTTAACTTTTTTCACTTTTTTTTACATTTTTGTGACCAGACCCACTTGGTTCTGGAAGATCCAGTGGGGTCTGGTGTCTGTATAATACAGTACAGAACAATATATAGTGTTCTGTACTGTATTTTACTTACACTGAACAGATCTGTGCTTTTAGCCAGATCTGTTCAGCACCATGGACAGCAGGACGCCTGAGCAGGCGTCCTGTTGCCATGGGAACCTCCCCGTCTGCTCAGAACTTCGCAGACGGGGAAGGGTAAGGACGGGGGGCTGAGGGGGGCTCTCTGGGGGCTCTTTCCCTCTCCATCGGGGGGCTGCAAAGCCACAGCAGCCCCCCGATGGAGAGGGAGGGGAGCTCCTGACCGATGACAGTTAACTTTTTCCATACAGCGGTCCGTACGGACCGCGGTATGGAAAGGGTTAAACGGCTGACATCTTCACAGATGTCAGCCGGTTTATACCAGGGTGCCAGCAATGTGCTGGCACCCTGGTATACCCACTAGAAGCCAACGATCGTTCATGGGGAGGCGGGCGGGGGATCGCGATCCCGCCTGCCGCACCGCCCGCCTCCCGCAACGCCCCCACCGCCTGCGACACCCCCCCCCGCACCACCCTCCGGCATAAAATCGTGCAGGGGTGCAGGGGGGGGGGAAAAATAATGATTTTAGCCACTCTAAAGTTTCTGATCCCCGCGGTCAGGGACCGCGGCGATCAGAAACTGCAAAAAGCGCAGCAAACCGCAGGTCTGAATTGACCTGCGGTTTTCTGCGATCGGCCGATACGGGGGGGTCAAATGACCCCCCCCTGCATTGTTACGGGATGCCGGCTGAATGATTTCAGCCGAAATCCCGTTCCGATTAACCCCTGCGGCGCCGGAGTTCCGATTTTAAGTCAGGACGTACCGGTACGTCCTCGGTCCTTAAGGACTCGGGAAATAGGGCGTACCGGTACGTCCTAGGTCCTTAAGGACTCGGGAAATAGGGCGTACCGGTACGTCCTAGGTCCTTAAGGGGTTAAATGACCATAATAGCCACACCTGGGGAAAGAAGGTGAGGTAGACACCAGAAACAACACAGACGTCAATTGATCCAAACGGAAAACATGTCAGATCAAACTAAGTGTTGCCAGTCTCACCGATCTCCTGCCACCTGTCGCGGGAACGTCACTGACAGATATCTAGTATAACAGCTCAGTGAAAACAGGGTATAAATGATACATGAATAGAAAGACGTCCAGCACGTAGTGATTCTTTCAAGTCGCTTTGGTCTTTATTTATATTCTTTAAAAATACATCCAGTGAACATAATCTCCACTCACCCTCTCGTTTACACGTTTCGAACAATACAGTTCTTATTCGTTACGAGAGTAGAATATTATACTCCGGAAGCAACCTTGACTGTCATATGGAGTGTACTTCTTTTTTGATTCTAAAAAATTTACCCGTGGAGGTAGTTCTGGGTGTACCTTGGCTCCAGGTTCATAATCCAGTCATCAACTGGTCCACGGGTGAATTAGAGAAATGGGGGGTGAAATGTGATTCATGTTGTCTACCTGTTATTCAGCCTGGAGTCTCTCTTCCCACATACATTAGTGACTTTGCTGATGTTTTTTCTTTGTCCGAGGCTAATTTCCTTACCCTTCATAGACCTTATGACTGTACCATAGACCTTGTCCCGGGATCTAAGTACCCTAGGGGTCGTATTCATAATTTGTCAGGTCCGGAACGGAAGTCTATGAGGGACTACTTGAAGGAGGGTCTACAAAAAGGACATATTAGACCCTCAGTGTCTCCTATGGGGGCAGAGTTTTTCTTTGTTGCTAAGAAGGACGGTGGCTTGAGACCGTGTATTGATTACACTGTGTGCAGAATCTTTAGGCAAATGAGTATTTTGACCACATCATCCTCTTTATGCATGTTGTCTACTCCAAGCTGTATAGGCTCGAAAGCCTACTACCAATTAAGCATATTAGGTGATGTGCATCTCTGTAATGAGAAGGGGTGTGGTCTAATGACATCAACACCCTATATCAGGTGTGCATAATTATTAGGCAACTTCCTTTCCTTTGGCAAAATGGGTCAAAAGAAGGACTTGACAGGCTCAGAAAAAGTCAAAAAATAGTGAGATATCTTGCAGAGGGATGCAGCACTCTTAAAATTGCAAAGCTTCTGAAGCGTGATCATCGAACAATCAAGCGTTTCATTCAAAATAGTCAACAGGGTCGCAAGAAGCGTGTGGAAAAACCAAGGCGCAAAATAACTGCCCATGAACTGAGAAAAGTCAAGCGTGCAGCTGCCAAGATGCCACTGGCCACCAGTTTGGCCATATTTCAGAGCTGCAACATCACTGGAGTGCCCAAAAGCACAAGGTGTGCAATACTCAGAGACATGGCCAAGGTAAGAAAGGCTGAAAGACGACCACCACTGAACAAGACACACAAGCTGAAACTTCAAGACTGGGCCAAGAAATATCTCAAGACTGATTTTTCTAAGGTTTTATGGACTGATGAAAAAAGACTGAGTCTTGATGGGCCAGATGGATGGGCCCGTGGCTGGATTGGTAAAGGGCAGAGAGCTCCAGTCCGACTCAGACGCCAGCAAGGTGGAGGTGGAGTACTGGTTTGGGCTGGTATCATCAAAGATGAGCTTGTGGGGCCTTTTCGGGTTGAGGATGGAGTCAAGCTCAACTCCCAGTCCTACTGCCAGTTTCTGGAAGACACCTTCTTCAAGCAGTGGTACAGGAAGAAGTCTGCATCCTTCAAGAAAAACATGATTTTCATGCAGGACAATGCTCCATCACACGCGTCCAAGTACTCCACAGCGTGGCTGGCAAGAAAGGGTATAAAAGAAGAAAATCTAATGACATGGCCTCCTTGTTCACCTGATCTGAACCCCATTGAGAACCTGTGGTCCATCATCAAATGTGAGATTTACAAGGAGGGAAAACAGTACACCTCTCTGAACAGTGTCTGGGAGGCTGTGGTTGCTGCTGCCACGCAATGTTGATGGTGAACAGATCAAAACACTGACAGAATCCATGGATGGCAGGCTTTGAGTGTCCTTGCAAAGAAAGGTGGCTATATTGGTCACTGATTAGTTTTGTTTTGTTTTTGAATGTCAGAAATGTATATTTGTGAATGTTGAGATGTTATATTGGTTTCACTGGTAAAAATAAATAATTGAAATGGGTATATATTTGTTTTTTGTTAAGTTGCCTAATAATTATGCACAGTAATAGTCACCTGCACACACAGATATCCCCCTAAAATAGCTAAAACTAAAAACAAACTAAAAAACTACTTCCAAAAATATTCAGCTTTGATATTAATGAGTTTTTTTGGGTTCATTGAGAACATGGTTGTTGTTCAATAATAAAATTAATCCTCAAAAATACAACTTGCCTAATAATTCTGCACTCCCTGTATAGAGAGTTGAATAAGATTACTGTTAAGAATCAGTACCCGTTGCCGTTGATTCCAGACCTGTTTAATCAAATTCTTAGAGCTCACTAAACTTGATCTCAGGGGGGCCTATAATCTTATCCGAATTAAGGAGGGGGGTGAGTGGAAGACGGCCTTTAATACCCCAGAGGGTCATCATGAATATTTAGTGATGCCGTTTGGGTTAAGTAATGCTCCGGCGGTTTTCCAAAATGTTGTCAAAGACATCTTTAGACAATTTATTGGAGAATTCGTAATTGTTTATTATGACATCCTGATTTATTCACCTGACTGGGATTCTCACGTTATTCACACTAGACAGGTACCGGAGGTTTTTCGGGAGAACCGACTGTTCGTGAAGGGTGAGAAGTGTATTTTTGGAGTGCAGGAAACTTTTTAGGATATATTCTCACACCCAAATCCTTCAGTGAAGGTACAGGCCATTTTGGAGTGGGTGAGACCTTCCTCTCTTAAAGCATTACAACGCTTCTTCGGTTTCGCAAATTATTATCGAAAATTTTATAAGAACTTTTCTATTATTGCCAAGCCTCTCACGGATCTAACTAAGAAGGGAGCTGATCTAGTGAATTGGTTACCAGAGGCCATAAAGGCTTTTGAAACACTCAAGATGTGTTTTGTTTACGCACCAGTATTAGTTCAACCTGACCAAGAGCAGCCTTTTGTGGTGGAGGTGGATGCTTACGAGGATGGAGATGGGGCAGTACTCTCCCAGGGGGTCATTAACTCTTACGAACCTGAGACCTTGTGCTTTCTTTTCTCGTAAATTCTCTTCTACCGAGAGAAATTATGACATTGGTAATCGAGAGTTACTTGCTATTAAATGGGCTTTTGAGAAATAGCACCATTTTCTGGAGGGGACTAAACATCAGGTTACAGTAATTATGGATCATAAGAATTTAATGTTTTTGGAATCTGCTAAACATTTGAATCCCAAACAGGATAGTTGGGCATTTTTCTTTACACTGTAGGAAGGCGCAAGGGTCCGTCATTGACGGAAGATATGTGTCACCGAGGTTCCTGGCCTCGGTGAGGTAAGAGCCGGTAATTTTAAGTGTCAGCGGCAGCCAGTGCTCCCTGACACTATTGGTTATTTAGTATGGCTGTAAAGCCGATCCAGGCCGGCTCTTACTGGAAGCAGCCAAAGTGCAGGGTGGGTGGCTGTTCCCCACGTTCCAGGCCGGGTTTTGGTCTAGGATATAAAAACCCAGCCAGCAGTCTCAGCTGGATTATCCTCCATTTCACAGTGGATCTGTGGAGTCTCTGTGGTTTGAGATCTGCATGATGTGTGCCGGACTGAAGGGCTGAGAGCCGCAGTTCTGGGAAGCAGGCCCTAAAGCCTGTTGTGGACTGCTGCTAAGAAAACCTCTGACAAGGTGAATGTTTTAGTTCTGTGGACTTGCCATGGTGTGAATGAACACCAATACGACAATCTGTCATTTTTGTTTATGTGTGAATAAACACTGCACTGTTTAAGTCGAAGACTTTGTTTTCGCCTCTGTACTGCGTCCGCTAATCTGCCTACCAGAGCGAATCCCCACAACACGTTTTAATTTTTTGTATTACTTTCAGGCCAGGAAGTAAAAATATTAAAGCAAACACGTTATCCCACAGTTTTTGCACTTTTCAATCTCCCGATACTCCACCAGAGCCAATATTACCGGCGGGTGTCATTGTGGCTTCGATTTCCTCCGATCTGAAGACCGAAATAACTGCAAGGCAACACTTGGCTCCGGTACAATCTCCTACTGATAAATTATTTGCTCCGGGTCATTTACGTCTCCGACTTTTGGGTGAGTGCCATAATTCCGTGTTTAGTGGACATCCGGGCATTAATGCCACCAAGGAACTCGTCTCCAGGTTTTTTGGTGGCCTACTTTGTCTAGAGATGTCCACTCATATGTGTCTTTATGTGAGGTTCGTGCCAGGTCCAAGACTCCTAGGTTTTGTCCGGTGGGGGAGTTACGACCACTGCCCATCCCTAGTAGACCTTGGTCTCATATCTCCATGGACTTTATCACTGACTTGCTGGTGTCTGAGGGTAAGTCGGTGATATGGGTAGTTGTGGACAGATTTAGTAAAATGGTGCACTTCATCCCTCTGTCAAAACTGCCTAATGCCAAGACTTTAGCTTCTCTGTTTGTTGAGCATGTTATTTGGTTACTTGGAATTGCAGAGAATGTGGTTTCGGATAGAGGTGTTCAATTTGTTTCTAGGTTTTGGAGGGCCTTTTGTTGCAAATTTAACATCTCTTTATCTTTTTCTTCGGCCTTTCATCCGGAAACCAACGGTCAAACTAAATGTTTGAACCAGTCTCTGAAGCAGTACTTGAGGTGTTATGTCTCCGACAATCAACAGCTGTGGATGAAGCATCTGCCCCTGGCTGAATTCGCCATTAACAACCAGGTGAACTCATCTATTGGTATGTCTCCTTTTTTTTGTAATCTTGGTTTCAATTCGCGTTTTAGTTCGTTTTCGCCGTCTTCCTCACAAATTCCGGAAGCTGATCTGGTAGCTAAAGAACTGTGCACAGTTTGGGACCAGGTTCAGTCGAACCTGAAAAAAGCCCAAGAGGTTCATAAAACCAATCCGGATAAAAAGCGCTTACGAGGAGTAGACTTTGGGTTAGGTGATAAAGTATGGTTATCCACCAAGAATTTATCCTTGAAGGTACCTTCCAATAAGTTTGCACCATGGTTTATTGGGTATTATGAGATTGTTGACATTATTAATCCTGTGTCTTTAAGTTACATTTGCCTGACTCTTTTCGTATTCACAATGTTTTTCACAAATCTTTACTCAAGAAGTATGTGTCCCCTGTATCCCCCACACAGGAATCTCTGCCACCAGTGGAGGTTGCCGGTCAACCTGAATTTGAGATCTCTAGGATTATTGATGTGAGAAGGGTCCGGAATTCTTTTCTGTATTTGTTACATTGGAGAGGTTTTGGTCTTGAGGAGAGGTGTTGGGTGCCGGCTAAGAATATGCATGCAGAGAGGTTGGTGAGAAAATTCCATCTGGCTCACCCGGAGAAACCCACTACAGAGATCATGGGTCCGGTGGCCCCTCGTGGAAGGGGGGGTACTGTCACGGGGAGCCAGCAGCGCACTCTCCCTTTGCACGCCGCCTGCATTCCATGGGACCAGGGGGCAAGGGGGATCCGGCCGCGCATGCCTCCTCTGCGTGGCCGGCGTCCTCCGTCCCCTAGATAGACAACCAGCAGCAGGAGAGCTGAGCGCCGAAAATGATGATGTTGGGCTGTGCTATGAGAGTCACGTGACGCTGGCTATGTCATGTGACTCACCAGTCTGGCTATTTAAACAGGCAGCCTGCTGGCCACAGGTTGCCTGTGATTTGTCTTTCTACCTTCACCAGTGTTCCTATTGTTACATTGCTATTGTGTTTGGACCTCGGCTTTATTTCTGACCTTGACCTTGTTACCTCCTTGGAATTGACGTGACCACTCGGCTTCTGACTTCGGTTTGTGTTGACCTTGCTATTGTGTTTTCCCTTGTGTACCTATGTGACCTCCTGGCTTTGACCTTTGCTTCCCTGACTCTGTTACGTGTTACTCTAGCACACTTTAGGCCCCTGCACGTATCTAAGCTAGGGACCGCCGCCAAGTTGTACGTCGTCAGTTAGGATGGGAGGAGATCAGGGCTGCACTCTTCCCACCCCTACATGACAGGAACCCAGGTACCAGCCAGTACCAAAACCTACTTCGGATTCCTATTTTAAAATGTTTTTAAATACACAGATAGGAATACAGAAGTAATTCACCAAAGACTCGAGCAACTATGGGCGATACGAAGTTTGCCTACACGTACATTTTAAACTGGTGGAAAGGAAAATCAGATTCCACCTTTCATTTTCCAAAAGAGCTGTGAAAAATGTTTTCCTTTACACAAGTTTTGATAAATTTCCCCCCAAGCTGTTGAACGAATCAACTTTGGATCTATGATCCGAAACTCGATTCTCTCAAGCCTAGATGTGAATAAAGCACTTGGGGTGAGATATAACTCTTACTGTTAGCTGCTGAATCTGCTGGAACATATCTGTCTGTCTGCCTCTGCCCTTCTTCCATCCTGCTTCACCCTCTCTTATCCATGGACTTCTATGGGATAATGTAATCTGATCCCTCAGTGTGCAAGCAAACCGTCTTGGTCTCACCAGATGGATTTCTCACACATTTCAGAGAGAAGGTTAGTTTAGAAAAGGAAGGGAGAATAGATGATAACTGGAAAATGACACATTTTTCTCTCATGAGATATATTAGAAAGTTTCTTAAATTTCTCTGTACTATTGATTTATGCAAAGTTATGTCACCATATCATGACAGAGGAGTCTTAACCACCTCAGCCCCCAGTGCTTAAACACCCTGAAAGACCAGGCCACTTTTTACACTTCTGACCTACACTACTTTCACCGTTTATTGCTCGGTCATGCAACTTACCACCCAAATTAATTTTACCTCCTTTTCTTCTCACTAATAGAGCTTTCATTTGGTGGTATTTCATTGCTGCTGACATTTTTACTTTTTTTGTTATTAATCGAAATTTAACGATTTTTTTGCAAAAAAATGACATTTTTCACTTTTCAGTTGTAAAATTTTGCAAAAATAAACGACATCCATATATAAATTTTGCTCTAAATTTATTGTTCTACATGTCTTTGATTAAAAAAAAATGTTTGGGTAAAAAAAAAAATGGTTTGGGTAAAAGTTATAGCGTTTACAAACTATGGTACAAAAATGTGAATTTCCGCTTTTTGAAGGCAGCTCTGACTTTCTGAGCACCTGTCATGTTTCCTGAGGTTCTACAATGGCCAGACAGTACAAACACCCCACAAATGACCCATTTCTGAAAGTACACACCCTAAGTATTCGCTGATGGGCATAGTGAGTTCATAGAACTTTTTATTTTTTGTCACAAGTTAGCGGGAAAATGATTATTTTTTTCTTTTTTTTTTTTTTTCTTACAAAGTCTCATATTCCACTAACTTGTAACAAAAAATAAAAACTTCCATGAACTCACTATGCCCATCAGCGAATACCCTGGGGTCTCTTCTTTCCAAAATGGGGTCACTTGTGGGGTAGTTATACTGCCCTGGCATTCTAGGGGCCCAAATGTGTGGTAAGGAGTTTGAAATCAAATTCTGTAAAAAATGACGAGTGAAATCCGAAAGGTGCTCTTTGGAATGTGGGGCCCCTTTGCCCACCTAGGCTGCAAAAAAGTGTCACACATCTGGTATCTCCGTATTCAGTAGAAGTTGGGGAATGTGTTTTTGGGGTGTCTTTTTACATATACCCATGCTGGGTGAGATAAATATCTTGGTCAAATGCCAACTTTGTATAAAAAAATGGGAAAAGTTGTCTTTTGCCAAGATATTTCTCTCACCCAGCATGGGTATATGTAAAATGACACCCCAAAACACATTCCCCTCCTCCTCCTGAGTACGGAGATACCAGATGTGTGACACTTTTTTGCAGCCTAGGTGGGCAAAGGGGCCCATATTCCAAAGAGCACCTTTCGGATTTCACTCGTCATTTTTTACAGAATTTGATTTCAAACTCCTTACCACACATTTGGGCCCTAGAATGCCAGGGCAGTATAACTACCCCACAAGTGACCCCATTTTGGAAAGAAGAGACCCCAGGGTATTCGCTGATGGGCATAGTGAGTTCATGGAAGTTTTTATTTTTTGTCACAAGTTAGTGGAATATGAGACTTTGTATGAAAAAAAAAAAAAAAAAAAAAATCATCATTTTCCACTAACTTGTGACAAAAAAATAAAAATTCTAGGAACTCGCCATGCCCCTCACGGAATACCTTGGGGTGTCTTATTTCCAAAATGGGGTCACTTGTGGGGTAGTTATACTGCCCTGGCATTTTCCAGGGGCCCTAATGTGTGGTAAGTAGGTAAATGACCAGTGAAATCCGAAAGGTGCTCTTTGGAATGTGGGCCCCTTTGCCCACCTAGGCTGCAAAAAAGTGTCACACATCTGGTATCGCCGTATTCAGGAGACGTTGGGGAATGTGTTTTGGGGTGTCTTTTTACATATACCCATGCTGGGTGAGAGAAATATCTTGGCAAAAGACAACTTTTTCCATTTTTTTATACAAAGTTGGCATTTGACCAAGATATTTCTCTCACCCAGCATGGGTATATGTAAAATGACACCCCAAAACACATTGCCCAACTTCTCCTGAGTACGGCGATACCAGATGTGTGACACTTTTTTGCAGCCTAGATGCGCAAAGGGGCCCAAATTCCTTTTAGGAGGGCATTTTTAGACATTTGGATACCAGACTTCTTCTCACGCTTTGGGGCCCCTAGAATGCCAGGGCAGTATAAATACCCCACATGTGACCCCATTTTAGAAAGAAGACACCCCAAGGTATTCAATGAGGGGCATGGCGAGTTCATAGAATTTTTTTTTTTTTGGCACAAGTTAGCGGAAATTGATATTTTTTATTTTTTCTCACAAGTCTCCCGTTTCCGCTAACTTGGGACAAAAATTTCAATCTTTCATGGACTCAATATGCCCCTCACGGAATACCTGGGGGTGTCTTCTTTCCGAAATGGGGTCACATGTGGGGTATTTATACTGCCCTGGCATTCTAGGGGCCCTAAAGCGTGAAGAAGAAGTCTGGAATATAAATGTCTAAAAAATTTTACGCATTTGGATTCCGTGAGGGGTATGGTGAGTTCATGTGAGATTTTATTTTTTGTCACAAGTTAGTGGAATATGAGACTTTGTAAGAAAAAAAAAAAAATTCCGCTAACTTGGGCCAAAAAAAAGACTGAATGCAGCCTTACAGAGGGGGGGGGATCAATGACAGGGGGGGTGATCAATGACAGGGGGGGTGATCAATGACAGGGGGGGTGATCAATGACAGGGGGGTGATCAATGACAGGGGGGTGATCAGGGAGTCTATATGGGGTGATCACCCAACTGTCATTGATCACCCCCCTGTAAGGCTGCATTCAGACGTCCGTATGATTTTTACGGATCCGATCAGTCTATCAGTGGATCCGTAAAAATCATGCGGACATCTGAATGGAGCTTTACAGGGGGGTGATCAATGACAGAGGGGTAATCAATGACAGGGGGGTGATCAGGGAGTCTATATGGGGTGATCACCACAGTCATTGATCACTCCCCTGTAAGGCTGCATTCAGACGTCCGTATGATTTTTACGGATCCGATCAGTCTATCAGTGGATCCGTAAAAATCATGCGGACATCTGAATGGAGCTTTACAGGGGGGTGATCAATGACAGGGGGGTAATCAATGACAGGGGGGTGATCAGGGAGTCTATATGGGGTGATCACCACAGTCATTGATCACTCCCCTGTAAGGCTCCATTCAGACGTCCGTATGATTTTTACGGATCCGATCAGTCTATCAGTGGATCCGTAAAAATCATGCGGACATCTGAATGGAGCTTTACAGGGGGTTGATCAATGACAGAGGGGTAATCAATGACAGGGGGGTGATCAGGGAGTCTATATGGGGTGATCACCACAGTCATTGATCACTCCCCTGTAAGGCTGCATTCAGACGTCCGTATGATTTTTACGGATCCGATCAGTCTATCAGTGGATCCGTAAAAATCATGCGGACATCTGAATGGAGCTTTACAGGGGGGTGATCAATGACAGGGGGGTAATCAATGACAGGGGGGTGATCAGGGAGTCTATATGGGGTGATCAGGGGTGATCAAGGGCTAATAAGGGGTTAATAAGTGACGGGGGGGGGGGTGTAGTGTAGTGGTGCTTGGTGCAACATATTATTACACTCGCTTACCTTCCGATCCTGTGAACGCGCGCGCCTGTGTGCGCGCGTTCACAGGAAATCTCGCGTCTCGCGAGAGGACGCACCGGCGCGTCCACCCAGAACAACAGGACCGCCGCAAAGACGCAATCCTGCGTACGGCGGTCCTGAGGAGGTTAAAGGGCTTCTACAGGATAGCAGTACCCCTTCTCCAGCAATTAGAGTGAGATGTAGCTATTCTAATATGCACAATATCGAAATTCATTCTCTGTATAGATATTTAGAGATACTCTGTCTAATGTTACTGCATTGCCATGATCCACCAGCACACCCTCAGGTACCTGGGCCCAGGGTGACCACAGCCCGTACCCCCCATTAGATACTGAACATCAAGCAGTGGAAACACATTGTGGCGGTGGAATGTGGATGTTATGTAACATTATTGATACACTGTACCGGAATCAGTAATTGTCATGATCAGAAATGTTTCCTTTGATCACCCACTCCCCCCCATCTCCCGGAGCTCCTGCCTCTCCCTGCAGTGACTCCATTAATTCATCTTAGATCACTCAATAGCTGCGGTAATTGTACCCTGGTCAAACACTTTTAAACTGTTTAGAAAAGGCTAATCCAGATTCTGTAAAGGTCAGGAGCTGGCATTTCTCTACTGATTGCAGCAGTAAAAGATGAAAGCATGGGGGGGTGCATAAAGTGGGGTGGACAGAGATGGAGATGAGGACAGGGGATGACGGCGCTGTGCTCGCCTCCAGGTACACCCATGTACAGGTTTCAAATGAAGCTGCCAGGAGAGATAACATTTGTGCCATAGACATTTTTTTTAATCAACAAACTGTGATATTGAATTTTCAAAGCTGTCAATTTACATAGATAATGAGACCATAGATCAGCGGCTCCCAACGTCTGTCTGTCAAATATCATCACAGGGTCTCCAGACAGCAAAAATGTGCATTTACTTTTTGTTTTAACAACAAAGACTGTAGTTATATTATTGTATATTGGGGCAGTATTATAGTAGTTATATTCTTGTACATAGGAGGCAGTATTATAGTAGTTATATTCTTGTACATAGGAGCAGTATTATAGTAGTTATATTCTTGTACATAGGAGCAGTATTATAGTAGTTATATTCTTGTACATAGGAGCAGTATTATAGTAGTTATATTCTTGTACATAGGAGGCAGTATTATAGTAGTTATATTCTTGTACATAGGAGCAGTATTATAGCAGTTATATTCTTGTACATAGGAGCAGTATTATAGTAGTTATATTCTTGTACATAGGAGCAGTATTATAGTAGTTATATTCTTGTACACAGGAGGCAGTATTATAGTAGTTATATTCTTGTACATAGGAGCAGTATTACAGTAGTTATATTCTTGTACATAGGAGCAGTATTATAGTAGTTATATTATTGTACATAGGAGCAGTATTATAGTAGTTATATTCTTGCACATACAGTAGGAGGCAGTATTATAGTAGTTATATTATTGTACATAGGAGAAGTATTATAGTAGTTATATTCTTGTACATAGGAGGCAGTATTATAGTAGTTATATTCTTGTACATAGGAGGCAGTATTATAGTAGTTATATTCTTGTACATAGGAGGCAGTATTATAGTAGTTATATTCTTGTACATAGGAGCAGTATTATAGTAGTTATATTCTTGTACATAGGAGCAGTATTATAGTAGTTATATTCTTGTACATAGGGGCAGTATTATAGTAGTTATATTCTTGTACATAGGAGCAGTATTATAGTAGTTATATTCTTGTACATAGGAGCAGTATTATAGTAGTTATATTCTTGTACATAGGAGCAGTATTATAGTTATATTCTTGTACATAGGAGCAGTATTATAGTAGTTATATTCTTGTACATAGGAGGCAGTATTATAGTAGTTATATTCCAGTACATAGGAGCAGTATTATAGTAGTTATATTCCTGTACATAGGGGCAGTATTATACTAGTTATATTCTTGTACATAGGAGCAGTATTATAGTAGTTATATTCTTGTACATAGAAGCAGTATTATGGTAGTTATATTCTTGTACATAGGAGCAGTATTATAGTAGTTATATTCTTATACATAGGAGGCAGTATTATAGTAGTTATATTCTTGTACATAGGAGCAGTATTATAGTAGTTATATTCTTGTACATAGGAGGCAGTATTATAGTAGTTATATTCTTGTACATAGGAGCAGTATTATAGTAGTTATATTCTTGTACATAGGGGGCAGTATTATAGTAGTTATATTCTTATACATAGGAGGCTGTCACGGAACCATGAACCAGACGTACAACAAGAGATAAGTGAAAATAGAAGGCTTTATTGAAAATAAAGCTGTAAAGCAAAAGTCCAAACGGATGGTGAAACCGAGCAGAGTCTTTGCGAAGCCAGAGGTCAGGAACCAGAAGGGTAGTCAGACGAAGCCAGGATCAGGAACCAGCAGGGTAGTCAGACGAAGCCAGGATCAGGAACCAGCAGGGTAGTCAGACGAAGCCAGGATCAGGAACCAGCAGGGTAGTCAGACGAAGCCAGGATCAGGAACCAGAAGCAGCAGCAGTCTTAGAAGCATGTGAACACAAGAGGACCAAGCAAGGAACTGAAGCCACAGACCTCCTATATATATGAGCTAGGCATCCAGCTCCTCCCAGGGGAAGGAGGAGCCGCAGGGTGGAAGGCTACAAGAAACCCAGGACCCAAGATGGCCGCCAGCACATGTCAAACGAAGGAGAGCAGCAAGCAGGTAAGACCATGACAGTACCTCCCCCTCAAGGGCCCTCCTCCGCGGAGCACAAAACGGTTTCTGAGGGAAGCGTGCGTGGAAGGCTCGGAGCAAGGCAGGAGCATGGACATCTGCGGAGGGAACCCAGGAACGCTCCTCTGGACCATAACCACGCCAATGGACCAAAAACTGCAACCGACCGCGGACCAGGCGTGAGTCCAGGATATTGCTCACCTCATATTCCTCACGATTGCCCACTTGGACCGGACGAGGCCGAGGAACCGAGGAAGTGAAACGATTACACACCAGTGGCTTCAACAGGGAGACATGAAACACGTTGGAGATCCGCATGCCAGGAGGAAGCGCAAGGGCATAGGCTACCGGGTTTACCCTGCGAAGCACTCGGAAGGGACCAACAAAGCGAGGCGCCAGCTTGGGAGTGGGCACTCGAAGGTTGAGGTTGCGGGTGGACAACCATACACGGTCTCCGACCTGGTAGGAAGGAGCAGGCGCTCGTCTGCGATCAGCCTGGAATCTCTGGCGCTGCGCAGAGACCTCAAGGGACTTCTGGATCTGTACCCAAGAAGCACGTAGGGCGGAAAGGTGATCCTCCACAGCCGGAATATCCTGGGGAGAGAATACCTCCGGTAACACGGCAGGTTGGAACCCATAATTGGCCATGAAGGGAGACGTCCCAGAGGAAGAGTTCACCGCCGTGTTCCTGGCAAACTCAGCCCAAGGCAGGAGGTCAACCCAATTGTCTTGGTGATCGGAGACATAGCAACGAAGGAATTGCTCCAAGGCCTGATTGGATCGTTCTGCGGCCCCATTGGACTGAGGGTGGTAGGCCGAGGAGAAGGAGAGATGAATCCCAACTGGGAGCAAAAGGCGCGCCAGAACCTGGACACAAACTGACTCCCCCGATCCGACACAATCTCCTTAGGCAAACCGTGCAACCGGAAGACCTCCCTGGCAAAAATCGTGGCCAACTCTTGTGCAGAGGGTAACTTCTTGAGAGGAACACAGTGGCACATTTTGGAAAACCGATCCACAATCATGAGAATGACCGTATGGCCTCGGGATGCAGGGAGGTCCACAATGAAATCCATCCCCAGGTGTGACCATGGGCGCTCCCCGGTGGCTATGGGTTGCAGAAGGCCCAACGGAAGGTGCCGAGGGGACTTACTCTGGGCACAAACGGAGCATGCCGCTACATATGCGGAGATGTCGGAACGTAGGGAAGGCCACCAGAACAGACGTGAAACAGCCCAGGACAGCTGATTCTTTCCAGGATGCCCCGCGGTCTTGGAGTTATGGTAGGTTCGCAACAACCGAGTGCGCAACTCCTCAGGCACAAAACATCTGCCGTTGGGTCTCCCAGAGGGAGCACCAGATTGAGCCGCCAAAATCTGCTCACCCAGGGGAGAGGTCAGGCTGGTGCGAATGGCGGCCAGGATCTGATTCGGAGGTATGACCGAAGTCGGAATCGACTCCTCCCTGGACAGCTCGGAGTACTGCCGTGATAAGGCATCCGCCCTGATGTTCTTGGAACCGGGTAGGTAGGAGACCACGTAATTAAAACGTGACAAGAACAGAGCCCATCTGGCCTGACGTGGTGTCAATCTCTTGGCCTCAGAAAGGTAGGTCAGATTCTTGTGGTCCGTCAGGATGAGAACCGGAACCACCGAACCCTCGAGCAAGTGCCTCCATTCTTTAAGGGCCTGCACGATGGCCAATAACTCCCTGTCACCAATCTGATAGTTGCACTCCGCGGAAGACAGTTTCCGGGAGTAAAACCCACAAGGAAGCAGAGGACCCTCTGGTGTTCTACGCTGAGACAGAAGGGCGCCTACTCCCGTCTCAGACGCGTCCACCTCGAGGACAAAGGGCAACCCAGGGTTGGGATGCGACAGAATCGGAGCCGACACAAAGGCGGACTTTAGGGGCCTCAAAAGCTCGGATGGCCTCGAGCGGCCAGACCTGGGAATTACTGCCCTTCCTGGTCAGATCCGTGAGAGGCTTGGCCAGCATGGAAAAGTCCCTGATGAACTTCCGATAATAATTGGCGAAGCCCAAAAAGCGCTGCAGGGAACGAAGACCACTGGGCTGGGGCCACTGTAAGACAGCCGAAACCTTCTCAGGATCCATGGAGAACCCCTCAGCGGAAATGATGTAACCTAAGAAGGTTACCTGGGATCGGTGAAATTCGCATTTCTCAAGCTTACCGAACAGCTTGTTCTCTCGTAACCGTTGCAACACTCGTCTGACATCCAGAATGTGGGCCTCCATGGATTCAGAATATACCAAGATGTCATCCAAATAGACTACCACACACTGCTGCAACAGGTCACGGAAAACATCGTTGATGAATTCCTGAAAGACTGCGGGCGCATTGCACAACCCAAAGGGCATAACCAAGGATTCGTAATGACCGGTCCTGGTGTTAAACGCGGTCTTCCACTCATCGCCCGCCTTGATCCTTACCAGGTTATATGCCGCCCTCAGGTCGAGTTTGTAAAGACCGTGGCCCCTTTAAGGCGATCGAACAGCTCGGAAATCAAGGGTATCGGGTAAGCGTTCTTGATCGTGATGCGATTGAGACCCCTGTAATCGATGCAAGGCCTCAACTCACCGCCCTTCTTTTTCACAAAGAAAAATCCAGCCCCTGCCGGGGACGAAGATTTGCGAATGTGTCCGCGTGAAAGCGCCTCCCTCACGTACTCCTCCATGGCCTCATTCTCCGCTACCGACAGTGGATAGACTTTGCCACGAGGAGGAACGGCACCAGATTGTAACTCTATGGCACAATCGTATGGGCGGTGCGGAGGTAGGGCAACCGCGCGCACCTTATCGAATACATCCCGGTACTCCTCGTATTCAGGAGGCAACAGAGAGTCCGAGGAAGTACACAGCAACTTGACAGACCCATGGATGCAACTAGCCCCACACTGCGGTGACCACGAGAGGATCTCGACCGATCTCCAATCGAAAGTCGGATTATGCTTCTGGAGCCAGGGGTACCCCAAGACCACCGAGTAGTGTGGAGACGAAATAACCTGGAGGCAGACCGACTCTCTGTGAACGGCACCAATGGCTATCCCCACTGGAAGGGTCTCATGAGTCACGTGTGGCGGCAGAAGGGGTCTGCCGTCTATCGCCTCAAGAGCCAGTGGGGAACCTCGAGCCTGCAGAGGAATGGAATTGGCGGCAGCGAACACACTATCAATGAACAAACCACCAGCACCAGAGTCCACCAACGCCTGGGTCGTCACCGAGCCCCCGACCCAGGAGAGGACAACAGTGATCAGTGGTTTGTCAACACGGGAAACCGGGGACGAGGAGACTCCACCCAAGATCTGCCCCCGACAGGATCTCAGGGTACGAGCGTTTCCCGGACGGTTCGGACATGCCAACCGAAAATGCCCACCGAGACCACAGTACATGCATCGGCCCTCGCGTCTCCGGAGTGCCCTCTCCCCCTCGGACAGGCGAGCAAACCCCAGCTGCATGGGTTCACCCCCAGACAAATCATCCCCAGGAGGCGTGGGAGGAGAGGGAGGCACGGGTGGGACAGCAAACGTAGGCACCAATCTGTTAGAAGGCCTCCGCAGGTTCTCCTTAAAGGAAGGTCTCTCCCTGAGTCTGGTGTCAATCAAAATCAGGAAAGAAATAAGAGACTCGAGCTCAACTGGTAGGTCCTTAGCTGCAACCTCATCCTTCAAGGCATCCGAGAGACCATGAGAGAAAGCAGCGACCAGAGCCTCATTATTCCAGCCCACCTCTGCTGCCAGGGTACGAAACTCAATGGCGTATTCAGCTACGGATCGTGAACCCTGTCTGATGGACATAAGGAGCTTCGCAGCAGAGGCAGCACGAGCCGGCACATCGAATACCTTCCGAAGAGAAGCAACAAAACCGGAAAACTCGGCAACCACCGGATTGTTGTTCTCCCATAAAGGGCTGGCCCAGGCCAAGGCCTTGTCCGAGAGCAGCGAGATCAAGAAGCCCACCTTTGATCTCTCAGTAGGAAAGGCATGTGGCAGCAACTCGAAATAAATGCCCACCTGGTTAAGGAAACCTCGGCACTGAGTTGGCTCTCCCCCAAAGCGCCGTGGAAGAGGGGCAGAACCGGTCATACCCCGAAACACCGCAGGCGCAACAACAGGTGTCGGGGTAGACTCTGGCGCAACAACCGGAGCGGCAGTAGGAGCGAGCCCAGGAGCGACAACCGACCCATCGGCAACGGGAGCGAAATGAGCCGTGCGTTCAAGCAGGGTTTGCAACGCCACAGCGAACCGACCCAACAGGTGATCCTGCTGATCAAGTCTGGCAACCAGCGTGGGTAGCGAGGATGGCCCTGTACCGTCAGAATTCATGGCTTGGTCCTAATGTCACGGAACCATGAACCAGACGTACAACAAGAGATAAGTGAAAATAGAAGGCTTTATTGAAAATAAAGCTGTAAAGCAAAAGTCCAAACGGATGGTGAAACCGAGCAGAGTCTTTGCGAAGCCAGAGGTCAGGAACCAGAAGGGTAGTCAGACGAAGCCAGGATCAGGAACCAGCAGGGTAGTCAGACGAAGCCAGGATCAGGAACCAGCAGGGTAGTCAGACGAAGCCAGGATCAGGAACCAGCAGGGTAGTCAGACGAAGCCAGGATCAGGAACCAGAAGCAGCAGCAGTCTTAGAAGCATGTGAACACAAGAGGACCAAGCAAGGAACTGAAGCCACAGACCTCCTATATATATGAGCTAGGCATCCAGCTCCTCCCAGGGGAAGGAGGAGCCGCAGGGTGGAAGGCTACAAGAAACCCAGGACCCAAGATGGCCGCCAGCACATGTCAAACGAAGGAGAGCAGCAAGCAGGTAAGACCATGACAGAGGCAGTATTATAGTAGTTATATTCTTGTACATAGGAGCAGTATTATAGTAGTTATATTCTTGTACATAGGGGGCCGTATTATAGTAGTTATATTCTTGTACATAGGAGCAGTATTATAGTAGTTATATTCTTATACATAGGAGGCAGTATTATAGTAGTTATATTCTTGTACATAGGAGCAGTATTATAGTAGTTATATTCTTGTACATATAGAGGCAGTATTATAGTAGTTATATTCTTGTACATAGGAGCAGTATTATAGTAGTTATATTCTTGTACATAGGGGGCAGTATTATAGTAGTTATATTCTTGTACATAGGAGGCAGTATTATAGTAGTTATATTCTTGTACATAGGAGGCAGTATTATAGTAGTTATATTCTTGTACATAGGAGCAGTATTATAGTAGTTATATTCTTGTACATAGGAGCAGTATTATACTAGTTATATTCTTGTACATAGGGGGCAGTATTATAGTAGTTATATTCTTGTACATAGGAGGCAGTATTATAGTAGTTATATTCTTGTACATAGGAGCAGTATTATAGTAGTTATATTCTTGTACATAGGAGGCAGTATTATAGTAGTTATATTCTTGCACATAGGAGCAGTATTATAGTAGTTATATTCTTGTACATAGGAGCAGTATTATAGTAGTTATATTCCTGTACATAGGAGGCAGTATTATAGCAGTTATATTCTTGTACATAGGGGCAGTATTATAGTAGTTATATTCCTGTACATAGGAGCAGTATTATAGTAGTTATATTCTTGTACATAGGAGCAGTATTATAGTAGTTATATTCTTGTACATAGGAGCAGTATTATACTAGTTATATTCTTGTACATAGGAGCAGTATTATAGTAGTTATATTCTTGTACATAGGAGGCAGTATTATAGTAGTTATATTCTTGTACATAGGAGCAGTATTATAGTAGTTAGTATACTGTTTATATGTAATGTGCCTGGCTCACCAGCAGGTGGCAGCAAACACGGCAGAGCTGTATGTAGATAGAATGGAACCTTCCATTCCATTCTAACCCTCCTCTGAAGAGAGGTGGGCGAGTCCCACTTCCTGCAGGAAGGATGGGGAACAGTTTAAGACTAACTAGTCTAGCTTAACCCCTGCTAGGGGACAGGTGTGCAGGGGGCACATCTCTGCAGGACGTGCCCAAGCCAACCAGAGCACCCTCAGCTCTGCTGGCCTTGGAGGCCAAAGCTTGAAGCCTCAGGAGCCAGAGGGAAAGTTCCCTGGTATAATCTAGAGCCAGACTACAGAGAGAAGTGCAGCATACAGAAGTAACTGTATATTAAGCAAGCCTGTCAGTACAGCAGAGAGAGAGAAAGCAAGCAGAGTTATTGTAGAAGTCTGCCAGTTTAATGCTAAAGCCTGCTAGGACCAAGTCAAAGCTTGAAGACTGTTTTCTGATGAAGGTTTATTTATAGCTGCTGTTAAACTACATACAAGGTCTGGACTCAATCTTTCTTTCAAATCCCTCAATTATTCCCCCTATTTATTGCTTCGGAGCCAAAGCCTGGGGTCCAGCTGTATCCAGGTAGGAGCACCATGACACATAGAGAGACATTTAGGCTGCACTATACCACTCGGCATTCCTACACCTGGAACATGTTTTACATATAGAGGGCCCTAGGGGGACCCATTGCATATTCTTGTACATAGGAGGCAGTATTATAGTAGTTATATTCTTGTACATAGAAGGAAGTATTATATTAGGTATACAGGGAGTGCAGAATTATTAGGCAAGTTGTATTTTTGAGGATTAATTTTATTATTGAACAACAACCATGTTCTCAATGAACCCAAAAAACTCATTAATATCAAAGCTGAATATTTTTGGAAGTAGTTTTTAGTTTGTTTTTAGTTTTAGCTATTTTAGGGGGATATCTGTGTGTGCAGGTGACTATTACTGTGCATAATTATTAGGCAACTTAACAAAAAACAAATATATACCCATTTTAATTATTTATTTTTACCAGTGAAACCAATATAACATCTCAACATTCACAAATATACATTTCTGACATTCAAAAACAAAACAAAAACAAATCAGTGACCAATATAGCCACCTTTCTTTGCAAGGACACTCAAAAGCCTGCCATCCATGGATTCTGTCAATGTTTTGATCTGTTCACCATCAACATTGCGTGCAGCAGCAACCACAGCCTCCCAGACACTGTTCAGAGAGGTGTACTGTTTTCCCTCCTTGTAAATCTCACATTAGATGATGGACCACAGGTTCTCAATGGGGTTCAGATCAGGTGAACAAGGAGGCCATGTCATTAGATTTTCTTCTTTTATACCCTTTCTTGCCAGCCACGCTGTGGAGTACTTGGACGCGTGTGATGGAGCATTGTCCTGCATGAAAATCATGTTTTTCTTGAAGGATGCAGACTTCTTCCTGTACCACTGCTTGAAGAAGGTTTCTTCCAGAAACTGGCAGTAGGACTGGGAGTTGAGCTTGACTCCATCCTCAACCCGAAAAGGCCCCACAAGCTCATCTTTGATGATACCAGCCCAAACCAGTACTCCACCTCCACCTTGCTGGCGTCTGAGTTGGACTGGAGCTCTCTGCCCTTTACCAATCCAGCCATGGGCCCATCCATGTGGCCCATCAAGACTTACTCTCATTTCATCAGTCCATAAAACCTTAGAAAAATCAGTCTTGAGATATTTCTTGGCCCAGTCTTGACGTTTCAGCTTGTGTGTCTTGTTCAGTGGTGGTCGTCTTTCAGCCTTTCTTACCTTGGCCATGTCTCTGAGTATTGCACACCTTGTGCTTTTGGGCACTCCAGTGATGTTGCAGCTCTGAAATATGGCCAAACTGGTGGCAAGTGGCATCTTGGCAGCTGCACGCTTGACTTTTCTCAGTTCATGGGCAGTTATTTTGCGCCTTGGTTTTTCCACACGCTTCTTGCGACCCTGTTGACTATTTTGAATGAAACGCTTGATTGTTCGATGATCACGCTTCAGAAGCTTTGCAATTTTAAGAGTGCTGCATCCCTCTGCAAGATATCTCACTATTTTTGACTTTTCTGAGCCTGTCAAGTCATTCTTTTGACCTATTTTGCCAAAGGAAAGGAAGTTGCCTAATAATTATGCACACCTGATATAGGGTGTTGATGTCATTAGACCACACCCCTTCTCATTACAGAGATGCACATCACCTAATATGCTTAATTGGTAGTAGGCTTTCGAGCCTATACAGCTTGGAGTAAGACAACATGCATAAAGAGGATGATGTGGTCAAAATACTCATTTGCCTAATAATTCTGCACGCAGTGTATTCTTGTACATAGGAGGCAGTATTATAGTAGTTATATTCTTGTACATAGGAGCAGTATTATAGTAGTTATATTCTTGTACATAGGAGCAGCATTATACTAGTTATATTCTTGTACATAGGAGCAGTATTATAGTAGTTATATTCTTGTACATAGAAGGCAGTATTATAGTAGTTATATTCTTGTACATAGGAGCAGTATTATAGTAGTTATATTCTTGTACATATGAGCAGTATTATAGTAGTTATATTCTTGTACATAGGAGCAGTATTATAGTAGTTATATTCTTGTACATAGGAGGCAGTATTATAGTAGTTATATTCTTGTACATAGGAGCAGTATTATAGTAGTTATATTCTTGTACATAGGAGGCAGTATTATAGTAGTTATATTCTTGTACATAGGAGCAGTATTATAGTAGTTATATTCTTATACATAGGAGCAGTATTATAGTAGTTATATTCTTGTACATATGAGCAGTATTATAGTAGTTATATTCTTGTACATAGGAGCAGTATTATAGTAGTTATATTCTTGTACATAGGAGCAGTATTATAGTAGTTATATTCTTGTACATAGGAGCAGTATTATAGTAGTTATATTCTTGTACATAGGAGCAGCATTATTGTAGTTATATTCTTGTACATAGGAGCAGTATTATAGTAGTTATATTCTTGTACATAGAAGCAGTATTATAGTAGTTATATTCTTGTACATAGGAGGCAGTATTATAGTAGTTATATTCTTGTACATAGGAGCAGTATTATAGTAGTTATATTCTTGTACATAGGAGCAGCATTATAGTAGTTATATTCTTGTACATAGAAGGCAGTATTATAGTAGTTATATTCTTGTACATAGGAGCAGTATTATAGTAGTTATATTCTTGTACATATGAGCAGTATTATAGTAGTTATATTCTTGTACATAGGAGCAGTATTATAGTAGTTATATTCTTGTACATAGGAGGCAGTATTATAGTAGTTATATTCTTGTACATAGGAGCAGTATTATAGTAGTTATATTCTTGTACATAGGAGGCAGTATTATAGTAGATATATTCTTGTACATAGGAGCAGTATTATAGTAGTTATATTCTTGTACATAGAAGGCAGTATTATAGTAGTTATATTCTTGTACATAGGAGCAGTATTATAGTAGTTATATTCTTGTACATAGGAGGCAGTATTATAGTAGTTATATTCTTGTACATATGAGCAGTATTATAGTAGTTATATTCTTGTACATAGGAGCAGTATTATAGTAGTTATATTCTTGTACATAGGAGCAGTATTATAGTAGTTATATTCTTGTACATAGGAGCAGTATTATAGTAGTTATATTCTTGTACATAGGAGCAGCATTATTGTAGTTATATTCTTGTACATAGGAGCAGTATTATAGTAGTTATAGTTCTGTACATAGGAGCAGTATTATAGCAGTTATATTCTTGTACATAGGAGGCAGTATTATAGTAGTTATATTCTTGTACATAGGAGCAGTACGGCCACGGATCACACACGTTCGTGTGAACTTAGCCTTACATTGTGTGTCAGGACGGATCTGTTTAGCTCAGTTTCGTCAAGCGGACAGCAAAATGCTGCAGGCAGCGTTTTGGTGTCCGTCTCCAGAGCGGAAAAGAGACGGAACGGAGGCAAACTGAGGCATTCTGATCGGATCCTTTTCCATTCAGAATGCATTAGGGCAAAACTGATCAGTTTTGGAGCACTTGTGAGAGCCCTGAAACGGATCTCACAAACGGAAAGCCAAAACGCGAGTGTGAAAGTAGCCTTACACTGTTCATGGTGACACTTGATCATAGAGATATGTAGAAGATAATCCTTTAATGCTTCTTGCATTCTATAGACATACGGAATCAACCACCGAGATTATATGTACCGTATATTTTGGTTTATTTAAATGAATGTTAGTACAATGTGTAGCTCAGCATTTCAGCTGCCATGAATACAATGCTTGTAGCTTTACTAAAGTTTTCAGTACAAACTCTCTGAGCTGTAATGGCTGCCAGCGCTGTGGTGGATTAAATAATTTAATGATTTATATAGCAGCAGCCTCCTGCAGAGTTGGGATAATTGCAATTACATAATTAAAACATTTCAACTAACAGGATAAAAATCATAATGGAGCTGTGCTCAGGCAGGCTCACAGTTTATAGGAATAACATTTTTAACCATACAATACTTGTGTGCTCCATGAAACAAAAATCCGGAGATCTAAACTAAAAAAACCAAAACAAAAAACAAAAAAAAACAAGACTGTGGCTCAGGGTCCTTCGGAATAAAAAAAGAAAACGAAGCAGCTCTGCAAATAAGGTGAAAAACTGGACGTTCTTTTTGCATATGGAAGGATAAAGGTCTATTTTTCATTCTACTTGGAGTGCTGCCGCATGTTCTCTTATTATCTCTCGTATTTATCAATTTGCTATCTAATGTTTATATCTATCCATCTCTATATATTAATCTAGCTATCCATCTAGTATCTATAGTTCATATCATAATTATATATTTATCTGATCTATTTCATATTTATAGATGTATCTATTTTTCTCATATGTAAGTATTATCAATCTAGTATCAGTCTATCTATCTCATATCTAGCAAATGATTTTATATTAATCTATCTACAGTGCCTTGAACAGTATTTATACCCCTCGAACTTTTCCACATTTTTTCCACGTTACACCCACAAATAAATGTATTTTATGTGATAGACCAACACAAAGTAGAAAGTATGTGTGAAGGGAGAAGAAAATGATACATGGTTTTCAAAAATATTACTAAATAAAAATCTAAAATTTGTGCTCTGCATTTGTATCCATTCCCATGAGTCAATACTTGGTAGGACTGCCTTTCACTACAATTACAGTCTGTTCCACATCTGTACTATGTTATGTACTATGTTACTAGAGGCTGACATTTTAACA
Source organism: Bufo bufo (assembly GCF_905171765.1). Taxonomy (NCBI): domain Eukaryota; kingdom Metazoa; phylum Chordata; class Amphibia; order Anura; family Bufonidae; genus Bufo; species Bufo bufo. Next base: position 219,932,162 of record NC_053395.1, on the reverse strand, counting down.
GCAATTTTCAAGTCTTGCCTCAGATTCTCAATGGGATTTAGGTATGGACTGTGCCATTTTAACACATGAATATCCTGTGATCTAAACCAGGAATGCTCAACCTGCGGCCTTCCATCTGTTGTAAAACTACAACTCCCATCACGCCCTGCTGTAGGCTGATAGTTGTAGTTTTGCAACAGTTGGAGGGCCGCAGGTTGGGCATCTCTGATCTAAACCATTCCCTTGTAGCTCTGGCTGGATGTTGAGGGTTGTTGTCCTGCAGGAAAGTGAACCTCCGCCCCAGCCTTAAGTCTTTTGCAGACTCTACCAGGTTTTCCTTCAGGATTGCCCTGTATTTAGCTCCATCCATCTTCACATTAGCTCTGACCAGCTTCCCTGTCCCTGCTGAAGAAAAGCATCCCCGCAGCAGGATGTTTTATGGTGGGGATGGTGTGTAGTTAGTTTTTCATTATACATAGAAGACATTTATTAAAGAGGACCTTTCACCGATTCTTACCCTATGAACTAACTATACAGATATGTAGAGAGGCGCCCGGGGATCTCTCTGCACTTACTATTATCCCCGGGCGCCGCTCTGTTCTCCTGCTATGCCCTCCGGTATCTCCGCTCACTAAGTTATAGTAGGCGGAGATACCAGCCCCTAAGTTATGGTAGGCGGAGTCTGCCCTAGCGCTGGCCAATCGCAGCGCAGAGCTCCCAGGCTGTGAGCTCTGCAATGCGATTGGCCAGCGCTAGGGCAGACTCCGCCTACCATAACTTAGGGAACGGAGATACCGGAGGGCATAGCAGGAGAACGGAGCGGCGCCCAGGGATAATAGTAAGTGCAGAGAGATCCCCGGGCGCCGCTCCACATGTCTGTATACTTAGTTCATAGGGTAAGAATCGGTGAAAGGTCCTCTTTAAGCTCTTTATTGACATTATTTTATTTTTTTGAGCTTCTCTGCAATGTACTCTGAGGTGTCAAGAAAAGGTGGAGTGGTTTCATGGGGCGCGGCTTCATGCTGCCCACCGCATTTACTATAACATTCGCCAGAAAGTGGCAGAAGCTATAGCTGAAGTCTATGCCGGCCTGATGCTGGCGTACACTTCAGTGTCTGGCGCATGGCAGAGCAGAGATGCACCCAATTTGTTAAAAGGCATGCGCCCCCTAATAAATTAGGCACATCTTACGCCAGTGCAAGGAGATCAAGACTGGCATATGGATGTGCCAGTTTTGATATATCCCCTCATAGTGTTTTGGATTTAGTCCAAAAAGTTCAACTATGGTTATATCTGACTAGAGCACTCTTCTTCCACATGTTTGCTGTGTCCCCTACATGACTTGTGGTAAACTGCAAAAGGAACTTCTTATTGCTTGCTTTCAAAAATGGCTTTCTTCTTGCCACTCTTCCATAAAGTCCAGATTTATGGTTGATGTCCATGTCTTGGCAGGTTTGCAGTTGTGCCATACTCCTTCCATTTTCATATGATTCATTGAACAATGCTCAGTGAGATGTTTAGAGCTTGGGATATTTGTTTATATAACCTAAACCTGCTTTACACTTTTTCACAACTTTATCCCTGACCTGTCTGGTGTGTTCCTTGGTTTTCATGATGCTGTTTGATCACTAATGTTCTCTAACAAACCTCTGAGGCCTTCACAGAACAGCTGTAATTATACCGAGATGACATTACACACAGGTGGACTCTATTTACTAAGTAGGTGACCTTTGAAGGCAATTGGTCACGCTGGATTTTGTTTACAGGTATCAGAGTACAGGGGACTGAATACAAAGGCACGCCACCTTTTTCAGATTTTTATTTATTAAAAGTTTTGAAAACCCTGTATTGTTTTCACTTCACACATGCTTGCTACTTTGTGTTGGTCAATCACATAAAATCCCAATAAAATACATTTAATTTTGTGGGGGTAACATTAAAGAGGACCTTTCATGGGTTTATATTAAGTGAGATAAATATCTGTACCTGCGGGGTACTACTGTATCTATTCCTATCTACTTATCTATCATTTTAAAATGATAAAAGAGAAACAAGCTTTTGCAGATAGCCTTGATTAAAAAATCTCCAACCATTTTGTGTATACAGCTGCTGTGTAGTCTGCAGTTGTTATATTCTTTCTGCCCCCTCTGTAGGCACTTTGTATGAAGCCAAGTGATGCTTCTGATGTGAATACCACTGTAATAGATCATGCCATTGAGCATGCCTCTGTGGGGGCCCACAGCAAGCTACAGCTGCTGCATTATCGATCCTTACAAGACAGATCTTTAATATCCACATAGATGGAATTTGTGCCTGATGTTCCGATAATCAAATCCTTCACTTAGCTCTATGACAAATACCACTATGATGAAGAGGGGTCCACTATGTGAAAACCAGCATAGCAATGCGACTCTTGGGAATAAGTGGTTTCTGAGCTCGGTTAGGAGAGGACTTTGTGTACTGACCGCTCACTCCTCCTGGTACAAAGTGCTTTTCCTGGAATCAAGGCCTGACATTATGTGGGCCTGTGGCTGCTCCCTTCAGCCTCCTGATCTCATTGCTGCTCTCATCTGGGTTATTAATAGAGATCATTATCGGCCAGAGCTTCCTCACAATCAGATACTGCATGAACCACAAGAAGGGAGATAATTCTAGATCCAGAGTCAATATATTTGCATCCTGAGTAATTGCTGGAGGGTCCATGGTAGGTAAGCTTCCAGATGTATCAGAACATGTGGTGGACTTCTACATTTTTATATCTGTACTAGAATAGAAACCGTTCTTCTTCAGCCCATGATGGTGGTCCTCAGCCAATCCAATATATTTACGCCAACAGTTCTCCCATTCTTGTACTCATCCGCCTCCATGTCCTCTCAGCCTTCTTCTGCCACTTAGCACTACGGTCCTTTGTAGGAAGACTAGCTTCGCCCATTCTCATCCCATCTCAAAAGGGCCATCCAAGCTAAAAGCAGCAATTCTCAAGTCTAGTCTTCATGATGACATGTTGGTTTCCTTAAAGGCATTGTCCCATCTTAGCATCATCTGCCTGGATCAGGAACACCTCTTGATGAGCCACAGTGGACAGCCACCAACAAAAATGGCTCTCACTTTATCACATGGTTCAGTGTAATACTACATTACACCTCTAGTGGCCGCTGTTGTAAACTAATGGCTCAGCAGCTACCACAATGGCTCTTGTGCAAAGGGACTGTGCCAATATAGGAGATACGTGTCTGATTGGTGGGGGTCCAACTGATGGGCCACATCAGCCATGCAAACAGGAGCCTCATGTCTCCTCATATGAATGAAGCATCGGTGGAGCCTGCGCTCTGCCACTTCATTCATCTCCAAGGGGCTGCCAGAGGTACCAGGGCGCTGTATTATCTTCAGTAGAGCCATAGGCTTTGAATATAGTGGCACAATTTATCTTCGCATCACCTTTCTAATTGATGTCAACGTATCTGTCACGACCGCTACCCCAGCAGCAGTCATGTCGCACCAGACGGAGGGGAAGGGGGACCCTTATCTACGGATGGGAATAGTATGGCCACCCCTGACTAACCCTAAGCTGGGACCTGTCTGCCCTGATACCCTAGACGGGGTGTGAACCCGTGCGGCGAGCAGGATGCCTAAACCCTCAGTCACCCTAACAAGCGTAGAGTGGGGAAAGGCCGATGGGAGCACTAGTCACCATCACTCATGTCTAGGAGAACAGCAGGGAAAGACAGCAACAAACAAACTATATCAGAGATAGACTTATCCAGTCACGAGCAGAGAAGGCGATCCCAATCACGACAGTCCACGCCGGACAAGAGCTCCACAGCAACACCATCAAACGATCTCCTTCAAAGGTCAGAATAGAACTGGAAGTAAAGACTATATCTGGCAATGACTGCAAGTGAAAGTGAAACTAATATAGTAGCTGGGAGTGGCAGACAGGACTCACCTGAGAAGGATGCCTACAAACTCCCAGTCAGGACAAAAAGGTTCACAAGGCAAAACCCAGATGACATACCCTGAACCACGGAGCAAACTCACAAGCTATCACGAGTAGCAAGTCGCTGCGACCTTCTCCTCCCAGACCTGTCTGGATCAGTCACAGTCGTGACAGTATCCCTAGATGCCTCAAGTGTATTCTGGCTGTGGCAGGTTATCCCCCATCACACTGCTGCTCCATATTTATAGGGGCTGTGACTCCGAAACGCATTATTTGTTGGATCCAGTCAAGTACATTTTGTTTATTCTTGGATGGAGTGCTTGTGTCCAAGCTTTCCTGAGGTTCTCCACACCTTGGCTATGGAGTGCTGTACTCGACTGTCTCTGCAACTCGCATAGAGATGAATGGAGTGGCAATGGGCATGCCCGACCTGCTGCTCAGATCATAAAGGGTTGCCGTTCTCGGGGCACAGTGCCAGTCCAGCCTTGAACAGCTGAGTTATGTCTGACAGCTTGGTTGATAGCTATAACACATTGGTAGCAAGTAGCCTGCATTACTTAAGAAAGTGAAGTCACAGAACTAGGAGCAGAGAACAAACAAGGTAGGACCTGGGCGCTGTCCCATAGGCACAACATCTAGTGAAAGTGCAGCTCCAAAAGCAACCCCAACAGGAGTAATGCAGTATTGCATGGCAAACTCTCAAATTGATGGACAACCATGTGACACCCACTTCACGCTGAGACCACCGGAGCAGAAGCCGCTTTTTGTATTGGTTCTATGACTTAGCTAAAAGAGAGAGACCCCGTCTATGAAGGCACGCAGAAAGGGATTGTCCTGAAGGGAAAGGCCCTGCGATCTTTAGCATTTAGACTGTATTTGAGGGACAATCATGCATTTTATGCATAGATTAATGAAGAATGAAAGAAGTAGGAATATTTGGGTCTCATGCAACGTGTTCTTCTCGCCTCACCGGTCTCATGATTGAAGAAGAAGTTAGTTTAGGAAGGAGGAAAAACAACGCGTTCCCTCCTCATGTCCACACTTCACGTCTCCTTCGCTGCTGACTGCCAGCTCTACCATAACCGAAACTTCCATATTCAGATCCTGAAGGATTTACGCTAAAGAGTAATCTGTTTTGCTCCTGGCTGCAAGAAATTAGGAAATCTACAGGGGCGTCCAATTTAACGCACGCCTGGCGCATCTCCTTCATTCTGCCAGGAGGTTTTTGAAGGATGTAATGCCTTTTCCATCAATGAAATTACTTTCTTTAATGCACCAATGCCTCTTTGTGAATAAGCTAAAATGACACAATTTAACCCCAAAACATGCACTATGCTTATGCCCATCAAACGTCAGTCTAGTGCTGATACCTACGAGGGGACTAAAAAAGAAAAGTCCACTCCTACAGGAGATCCCTCAGGAGAACCCTTCCTGGTATGTTGCCCAGTAGACCTGTAGGAAGACAATACTCCTCCCTTGCCACCATGTTCCCATCACAGGCATATGCCCCCTGACAATTGGCATGCAGGTTGCCTGTTCAGCAGCTCCTGGTTTTCCATCAGCCAGTCCTCTCTGGGTTTTCCATCCAGATGGCCTGAGTGTGCGCCTCCCTCTGCCGCCTCCATTAAGTCCATCTCAAGAAGATGCAGCATCTGCTCAGAACTTCCCCTGACACATCAAACATCGGGAAAGCACAGGAGAGGCTGCCGAGCTGAATTCCCAACATCCCACACATTCCTCACCTGCTGTAGCTTCTTTGTAAGAGCTAACACAATATTCTAGTAAAAGGTCTATATGCATCTGGGAGAGTTACATTGTATCAAGCCAGGGTCAACACATCCCTGGTGAGCTTCCCTCAACACCAGGTCATTTAGGGTTCCCATCTTCAAGACATCAACACTATATGGAGAGGGAGTATGAAATGATCAATAATGCAATTGTGCAGATGAGAATATATAGTGTTGTCACAAAGCATGTGTTGCAGGGAATAAAATCACTCTACACACTTAGGCTAATGAACCAATGATGCTGTTTCTCCTCTTTGCTTTCCTCTCCTAGGTAATTTGCAGTAAAACTGGATGGGTCTCATGTCTAACCGAAAGCATGGTGATCTGATTGTACCATAGCACCCCCTTAATAATGACATTTTCTGTATTCATGTCCTTATTCATGCCTGTAAAGTGGTGACTTCCTATTTAAGGATACAGCAACTCTACCACTAGTAGCAAAACATTCAGCAATGGTCTAAAAGGTTGTAGGGGCAATGGTCTGAAACTGCCTCCTGAGGCTATGCTGATGTCAAATATGCAGCACTGTTATAAAGTAGACATAACATGGTGTTCCCGGGCCTCAACTGATACGGTCACAGTACAGAGATATTAAACAGAGTGATGTCACAGTACAGAGATAATAGACACAGTGATGTCACAGTACAGAGATAATAGACACAGTGATGTCACAGTACAGAGATAATAAACACAGTGATGTCACAGTACAGGGATAATAAACACAGTGATGTCACAGTACAGGGATAATAAACACAGTGATGTCACAGTACAGAGATAATAAACACAGTGATGTCACAGTACAGAGATAATAAACACAGTGATGTCACAGTACAGAGATAATAAACAATGATGTCACAGTACAGGGATAGTAAACACAGTGATGTCACAGTACAGGGATAATAAACACAGTGATGTCACAGTACAGAGATAATAAACACAGTGATGTCACAGTACAGAGATAATAAACAATGATGTCACAGTACAGGGATAGTAAACACAGTGATGTCACAGTACAGAGATAATAAACACAGTGATGTCACAGTACAGAGATAATAAACAGAGTGATGTCACAGTACAGAGATAATAAACACAGTGATGTCACAGTACAGAGATAATAAACACAGTGATGTCACAGTACAGGGATAATAAACACAGTGATGTCACAGTACAGGGATAATAAACACAGTGATGTCACAGTACAGAGATAATAAACACAGTGATGTCACAGTACAGAGATAATAAACACAGTGATGTCACAGTACAGAGATAATAAACAGAGTGATGTCACAGTACAGAGATAATAAACACAGTGATGTCACAGTACAGAGATAATAAACACAGTGATGTCACAGTACAGGGATAATAAACACAGTGATGTCACAGTACAGGGATAATAAACACAGTGATGTCACAGTACAGAGATAATAAACACAGTGATGTCACAGTACAAGGATAATAAACACAGTGATGTCACAGTACAGAGATAATAAACACAGTGATGTCACAGTACAGAGATAATAAACAATGATGTCACAGTACAGGGATAATAAACACAGTGATGTCACAGCACAGAGATAATAAACACAGTGATGTCACAGTACAGAGATAATAAACACAGTAATACAGTCGCATAGATCATACCAGTGCATTACTGTAGTGCAGCGGCGGCATGATGCGCACAGTGTCATAGCAACCAATTACGCCGTGCGCTCCTGCTGTCAGCAGGATGCCAGGCCAGGATGCCACGGACCGCTCACGTCCGTGTGCATTCGGCCTTACTCTTTATACAGCAATTTTGTAAGGCTACTTTCACACTTTGGGTAAACTCTTCCGGCAGGGGAACACAAACCGCTGCATGCTGCGGTTTTTGTCCGGCCGCCTCTTGGCATGTTTGCAGTGCTGCGGCCGGATCTCCATTATAGTGAATGGGGCCGGGTGGACTTGTGGCAGCACATGTGTGCAACTGTAGTATGAAATGAAACTTTAGTCCAGAGGACCTCATGTACGGAGAAGCAGCCTCGTTACCCAAAGCAACTAATAAGACTAATTCAGATTTAATGCATTCAGATTCCTAGCTTTCTAAGAACTGGAACGTCTGGGCAAATTTGCCATTGTTTGCCACCATCAGTTCCCAAAAAGATACAAATGAGCAACAATCAAACAAAACCTGAAAGTTTTGGTAAAAAATATGTGTCTTTACTTTATTAACTTAGTGTCTCTGAACGCCTCTGGTTCTTTCTTACACTCAGGGGCTCGCCGCTGTACACACTATTCCGGGCTGACTTGAGAAGCACGTCGGTATCTTCAGGAATATATTCAGTGTGATTAGACTGATACAAGTTTGCTTTATTATTCACACCGGATTCTCTTTCTCCCGTCGTCTGAGGAGTTTCCATTGAATGTATTACAATAACTTTGCAAAGGAAGGCTCGTTCTGAATATGGATATTTCAGCTCTTTATTCTTCTATCATAAATCGAGTACAAAAAGAGCGAAAATTTCTGAAACGTCTGGAAATAACTGGCCCGACCATGCGCAGTGGTCCACCATAATGCTCAGGACCTAGTGAGTAATTCCGTTAAATGGAGCCTAAAGAAGTGAGAAGCCTATATCGCACGCATTAAAGCTGCATGAAGCCTATTCACCGGCCCGTGCCGAGAAGAAGATTCCGAGATGGAGACGAGAGGAGGGCTGGATCCTAAATGACTTTATTATTCCGCCACAAAAAGCGTGAATGTGGCTATTCTGGAGCTCTCCTCACAGATCTAATGTCTCAAGTTTTTTTTTTACAGAAAAATTCTACGTTTCAGCTTCTGTTGGATCCGTTATTTTGTGGTCGGTTATGATAATGCATTTCCACATTAGAAAAGAAAAAATTCACCAGTTACTGTAAATTATTGTGTCTGTTTCTTTATATCTGTATTTACGAAAGCTGGCAGTAAGCAGCTTGCTATGGGTACTGGTGCAACATTGGAAGAGGAAGGTGGAAGTCCTTGAGTTTTAGGCCTCTTTTACACGGGCGTCGCGTGTGAGGGCCGGATAGGATGCGGGTGCGTCTCGCGTTTAAATGTTTTTTGCACGTGCGTGAGAAAAATCGGCATGTTTGGTACCCAGACTTCTTCACAGAAGTTCGGGTTTGGGTTAGGTGTTTTGTAGATTTTATTATTTTCCCTTATACCATGGTTAGAAGGGGAAATAATAGCATTCTTAATACAGAATGCATAGTACAGGGTGGGCCATTTATATGGATACACCTTAATAAAATGGGAATGGTTGGTGATATTAACTTCCTGTTTGTGGCACATTAGTATATGTGAGGGGGGAAACTTTTCAAGATGGGTGGTGACCATGGCGGCCATTTTGAAGTCGGCCATTTTGAATCCAACTTTTGTTTTTTTCAATAGGAAGAGGGTCATGTGACACATCAAACTTATTGGGAATTTCACACGAAAAACAATGGTGTGCTTGGTTTTAACGTAACTTTATTCTTTCATGAGTTATTTACAAGTTTCTCTTTGTTTACAGCCATTGACATGTCGCCGAGGTTAACACGTGAGGAGCGGATAGAAATTGTGTTGATGTCTGGTGAACGCAGTAACCGGGTCATTGCAGCAGATTTCTATGCAAGACACCCTATGAGATCACCCATCTCCCATGTTACAGTTAGCAAACTGTTTCTTAATTAGAGACAGATTTCATGCGTCCACATTTTGGAAAATCCAACCCTGAACCAGTTTCACGAAACTTAGCAAGCAGTTTGCTAACTGTAGCATGGGAGATGGGTGGTCTCATAGGGTGTCTTGCATTGAAATCTGCTGCAATGACCCGGTTACTGCGTTCACCAGACATCAACACAATTTCTATCCGCTCCTCACGTGTTAACCTCGGCGACATGTCAATGGCTGTAAACAAAGAGAAACTTGTAAATAACTCATGAAAGAATAAAGTTATGTTAAAACCAAGCACACCATTGTTTTTCTTGTGAAATTCCCAATAAGTTTGATGTGTCACATGACCCTCTTCCTATTGAAAAAAACAAAAGTTGGATTCAAAATGGCCGACTTCAAAATGGCCGCCATGGTCACCACCCATCTTGAAAAGTTTCCCCCCTTACATATACTAATGTGCCACAAACAGGAAGTTAATATCACCAACCATTCCCATTTTATTAAGGTGTATCCATATAAATGGCCCACCCTGTACAATAGGGCTGGAGGGGTTAGAAAAAAATAAAATAAAAATTTAACTCACCTTAATCCACTTGTTCGTGCAGCCCGGATTCTCTTCTGTCTTCTTCTTTGATGACCTGGAGGAAAAGGACCTTTGGTGACATCACTCCGCTCATCACATGGTCCATCACCATGGTGATGGACCATGTGATGAGCGCAGTGACGTCACCAAAGGTCCTTTTCTTCCCAGGTCATCAAAGAAGAAGAAAGAAGACGAGCCGGCAGCGCGAACAAGTGGATGAGGTGAGTTAAATTATTATAAAAAAAATGTTTACCCCTCCATCCCTAATTTACTTATTCAGAATGCTATTATTTTTCCTTATAACCATGGTATAAGGGAAATAATAATGATCGGGTCCCCATCCCGATCGTCTCCTAGCAACCGTGCGTGAAAATCGCACCGCAGCCGCACTTGCTTGCGGATGCTTGCGATTTTCATGCATCCCCATTCACTTCTAGGGGGCCTGCGTTGCGTGAAAAACGCACAATATGCGATTTTCACGCAACGCACAAGTGATGTGTGAAAATCACTGTTCGTGTGCACAGCCCCATAGAAATGAATGGGTCCGGATTCAGTGCGGGTGCAATACGTTCACCTCACGCATTGCACCCGCGCGGAATACTCGCCCGTGTGAAAGAGGCCTAACTCTTTCATCAACTAGTTTCTTAAAGCAACCCTCTGGTTCAAGCAAAGAAACTTACATTACCTAGGAGGTGAACAAAGAGAATACTTACCCTGTGAACTCCTTTCTCCAGGTGCAGATCCACCGATTCTCTATTTTAGCCATAGAAAATCTTCCAATTATAAGCATTGAGCTCTGAGGCTCAGTGGTTATAGTTTTTGCAGAAGGTTGTGGGTTTGATACCCGGCAGAAACAATTTAAATATAGACTTAATAAATGTTAAATACACAGGGGTGTCCCCAGGCAGCACTGACGAATACACTGCCACTTCAGGATCATAGCACTGACTCAATATATGGACACAGAGCAGGGACCTCCAGGCAGCACAGAGAAAATACTGGCACGTAAATGTGCTAGTACTGGCCAGGAAGTAACCCTATCAGTACAGTGTCTCAGAGCTCCCACTAGTAATGATCCCTGCAGGCTTTTTTTCAGTTGGGCAAAATGTTGGAGGCAAACAAGAATGTTTCAATTCACAGACAGCAAGCAGGGATCGTGAAAGTAGTGAGGAACTGATACACAAAGTATATTAGAAAGTTGCATTACTTTTCGTTACACAGTGAGAACCCATGTAACGAGGGTTGTATATTACTATATGCATATCTTAGGTTACTTTCACACTTGCGGTAGAGTGATCCGGCAAGCAGTTCCGTCGCCGGAACTGCCTGCCGGATCCGGCAATCTGCATGCAAACAGACAGCATTTGTAGACGGATCCGATTTAATTTTTTTTCTCACATTTTTAAAGGTCTGCGCATGCGCAGACTGGAAAGACGGATCCGGCACTAATACATTTCAATGTAAATTAAGGCCGGATCCGGCTTTCCGGCAAGTGTTTCGAAATTTTGGACGGAGATAAAACCGCAGCATGCTGCGGTATTATCTTCGTCCTGAAAAGTCAAAAAGACTGAACTGAAGACATCCTGATGCATCCTGAACGGATCGCTCTCCATTCAGAATGCATTAGGACAAAACTGATCAGTTCTTTTCCGGTATTGAGCCCCTAGGACGGAACTCAGTGCCGGAAAAGAAAAACGCAAGTGTGAAAGTAGCCTTACTATAACTCTGTGGAGCCCTGGATTTTACATTCATATTTGCAATGACTGGTTGCTTGGACGTGCGGAATATTACGGCTTATATACCGTGCATTTATATCTTGTCTATGTCTGCTCTCCAGAAGCCAGCGATTTAAGCATGGCAGATCCAGCCCGTAGGCGCTGGAAGAAGGGCAAACATGCGAGAGGCTGCATTGTGTGCATGGGTTTGGAGTAGCTGGAGGATTATGGGACGCCGTGGGAGCTTGCAGTCCCGGGGAGATTTGCTCTCTTAGAAGTAAAGCTGCTTCCAACCCAATCTCTCTGACCGCGGGGGAGACAACTGTGGGATTTGTCTCATACTATGCTTTTTTTTTTTTTTTCATGATTTTCTTGTGCGATTCAATCTGACTTTCAATATTTCCATCAAGTGTGCGAGCCCATGATAAAAGTGGATGGAATTACTGGAGGGCCAATGACTGCTGACAGAAGAAAAATATTAATAGTTGACCCTATACAAATGACATGTCACTGTAACTCTTGGTGCGTCGGAGTGAACTGCAGCCAGGCAGGCAATGGCTGTGGTGGAACTAACAGTCCCAGCAGGTGCTCATTGGGACCTATAGCAGCTACATACACACAGCCTGATGACCTGTTTCCACTGCCCGGACATCGTCATTAGTCGGTTCTGCAATAAGCAGGAAAGCACAGCAAGCAGTGGTGGTCTAAACCCTTCTCAGATAGGAGGGGGGAGTTCTGTTTTTGGAATGCAAAAAACGCCCCACATCTGTCAGTGCACTGTACTGAAAAAACACAAATTATGTGAATTAAGAAAATCGGCCAAAGTGTGGACGTAAAAGGTGGAGATGGGAGGATTTGGTTCACAGCTCTCTCTCCAGATACGTGCATGCTAGGCTGGGCTGAGAGTGCATGTGTTCTGACCAGAGAGATGGGAATACATTGATGCCAGTTACAAATGGATCGGGCATGTTTAATCCAATAGCTTGATCCTTATCTCACCAAACATCTGTTGCCGGGGTACAGACAGGAGGCCTACAAACATATTAGTTGGTCAGCCAGTCCTGAGGTTGGTCGATATACAGTACAGACCAAAAGTTTGGACACACCTTCTCATTCAAAGAGTTTTCTTTATTTTCATGACTATGAAGGCATCAAAACTATGAATTAACACATGTGGAATTATATACATAACAAACAAGTGTGAAACAACTGAAAATATGTCATATTCTAGGTTCTTCAAAGTAGCCACCTTTTGCTTTGATTACTGCTTTGCACACTCTTGGCATTCTCTTGATGAGCTTCAAGAGGTAGTCCCCTGAAATGGTCTTCCAACAGTCTTGAAGGAGTTCCCAGAGATGCTTAGCACTTGTTGGCCCTTTTGCCTTCACTCTGCGGTCCAGCTCACCCCAAACCATCTCGATTGGGTTCAGGTCCGGTGTCTGTGGAGGCCAGGTCATCTGGCGCAGCACCCCACCCCCAGTAGGACTATCAGCTGTGTATCCACCTGACTTCTCCTCAACGCCACTGATGGTCCCAACCCCATTTATAAGGCAAGAAATCCCACTTATTAAACCTGACAGGGCACATCTGTGAAGTGAAAACCATTTCAGGGGACTACCTCTTGGAGCTCATCAAGAGAATGCCAAGAGTGTGCAAAGCAGTAATCAAAGCAAAAGGTGGCTACTTTGAAGAACCTAGAATATGACATATTTTCAGTTGTTTCACACTTGTTTGTTATGTATATAATTCCACATGTGTTAATTCATAGTTTTGATGCCTTCAGTGTGAATCTACAATTTTCATAGTCATGAAAATAAAGAAAACTCTTTGAATGAGAGGGTGTGTCCAAACTTTTGGTCTGTACTGTACATCTAATATACGTAGACAGCTTCAGAGCTGGATGAAGACATGTGGGACTCTTGGACAAGATAGCTGTAAGGAAGAAAATGGAGAGAAATGTGTGTAATACTTCCAAACTAGTGTATAAATAATACTACAGTACTGGGCCTGCATAACGGTGCCATATTGTGCTACGTAATAGTGCATAAATAATACTACTGTACAGTGCTCATGTAGTGTTACATAATAGTGCTCAATACTACCGTAGAGCACTCACATAACACTGCAATACAGTGCTACATAATAGTGCATTACAGTGTCTACAAAATATTGTCAATAGCTATATACAGTAATGTCTACATAATACTGCATAAATAGTACCGTATGCATAAAAGCCATATAGTATTATACAGTACCTACAAAACAATGGTATACAGAGGCTACACAGTTTTTCTATATAGTGCTGCACAATACTGTCTACATTATATTACTATACGCTGAGTGCATAATAGTGTCATACAGAAGCTATATAATATTGCTATACTGTGCTTATATAATGGGACCGTAACAGAAACGACCTAATATTTTTATATAGTGCTTACACAATACGCATACGGGGGGTCATTTATTAAGACCAGCGTTTTAGACGCCGGTCTTAATAACCTCTATGTGTGGGATCTACATAACTTCGGCGGATCCACTGACGCTTCTAAATGTAAGACCATTTTCTATGCCTGAAACAGTCGTAGAAAATGGTAAAAGAGAAGGGCCTGCCGGCACCTCCGTACAATTTTATACCTGGCGTGAGCGGGGAAAAGTTGCAGATGGCGGCGCAACTAACCATTGCACCACCATCTGCATCTGAAGTACGTCTAAAATAGGCATATTTCAGTATAATAAATGACCCCCATGGTGCTTATATAATAGCGCCATACTGTGCCTACATAATACTGCTATTGAGTGTCTATGTACAGTGCAGTGCTATATACCACAGAAAGTACAGAGGGGACCAAGCAGTGACTTGTCAGACTCCAGGACTGGTCCATCCAACCGTCCTTACCCAAAAAATAACTTCACCCCAACAAGAGCCTCCCCCGCTCCCCTTTGATTAATTAGCCTCAGATCGAACCTCGTCCCCGTGCAGAATTTTAATTGCATTTTTGTTTAGATTTTTTTCCAGCATGAAGATTAATGGTCCAGACGTGAAATCTGCTTTCTGTATCTCCTCCGGTATCCAGCACATATCGTCCGCCGAGTGCGCAGCTGGAGTTACGCTTCCCCGGCTGATACACCAGTCGCCAGCTGCATCTTACCGTAACTTTGCTGGGCAAACATCAGGCGCGCCGTTATCATCCCTTTTAGAACCAGATCAAACTGAGCACGTTAAACAATTCAATCATGAAACCAAACATAGAAATGGACACAAGTTGTAATATTTGATGTTCCCTTTCTGCGGCCTCAGCTTTTTCTAGCGCCACTTCATCTACGCAGCTTTTATTCCCTGGTGCTACAATGCTTAGACGCCTCCTTTCATGTGGCTGCTGCATTTTATTACTGAATCATTCCATCGTATTAAAGGAACACTCCAGGTACATGTCTGTTGGCAGCATTTAGCTTAAAAGGGTTTTGCAACTTTGGTGGGGGTTTTAGTAACCCCCCTCCTTGGGCAGACCTGCGAAGGGAAGCATACTTACCTGGTTCCCGACTCCTTCTCTCCCCGGCATCAGCTGCTCGCTCCCAGGATATAAACTTCTATTTTGATACCGCTGCAGCCAGTTGCTGGCCGCAGAGGTAAATTGCTTCCCTTGCGTCTTGTCAAATGCTCACATGGTCACCACCACTGCAGCCTGCGATTGGCTGCAGAAGCATCAAAATGGAAGTTTACATTCTGGGAACAAAGCGAAGCAGCCAAGGACGGGGAGAGAAGGAGCCGGGAGCAGGACGCAGGTAAGTGTGCTTCCCTTTACAGGTCTCCCTAAGGACTCATGCACACGAACGTATTTTCTTTCTGTGTCCATTCCATTTTGGGGTTTTTTGCAGACCATATACAGAACTTAATGGGTCTGCAAAAAAACTGAAGTTACTCCGTGTGCATTCCATTTCACTGGAGGAGCATGGGGCTTGTCATGGGTCTCTAATGAAGGATGATAGCACACACTTCAATTTTTTATTCATACATTTATGTCCTACCCACATCTCGGCGAGTACCGGATTGCAGTGCAGTATTGGCACATCATCCACATTATGGTAATACATGCATAGAATACACATAGATTTACATTTTGTAAAGAGTAGAGAGCAGAAAACATTTCTCATACGCTGTGTATCATGGACGCACCTATATATCTTCTCTAGTTGTGCTGACAGCCGGCTACACTTACACCAATTTTGTCATCCTGTCCTTGAGTACAACGGACAAGTCCTGCACCGATCTTTGTTACACTGCCCGGGGACCAATCGAAACTCAACAGAAAAAATTAAGTGCATGTAAACACAAACAAAATTAATGAAAACTACTTATAGCGGCAGTGATCCTATACATATGGAGATATGAGTTCTATGTACAAGTACTACTGTAAAATGCTCAGAAATATGCATGTAAAGTGCTGCAGAACACACCTATACCTTATTGGTAAGTACACAAACAGCAAAGGTTTCAGGACCAATACTAACAATTATATAGTAATGACCCAAATATAATACTGCTCCTATGTACAAGAATATAACTACTATAATACTGCTCCCATGTACAAGAATATAACTACTATAATACTGCTCCTATGTACAAGAATATAACTACTATAATACTGCTCCTATGTACAAGAATATAACTACTATAATACTGCTCCTATGTACAAGAATATAACTACTATAATACTGCTCCTATGTATAAGAATATAACTACTATAATACTGCTCCTATGTACAAGAATATAACTACTATAATACTGCTTCCTATATACAAGAATATAACTACTATAATACTGCTTCTATGTACAAGAATATAACTACTATAATACTGCTCCTATGTACAAGAATATAACTACTATAATACTGCCTCCTATGTACAAGAATATAACTACTATAATACTGCCTCCTATGTAGAAGAATATAACTACTAAAATACTGCTCCTATGTACAAGAATATAACTACTATAATACTGCCTCCTATGTACAAGAATATAACTACTATAATACTGCCTCCTATGTACAAGAATATAACTATTATAATACTGCTCCTATGTACAAGAATATAACTACTATAATACTGCTCCGATGTACAAGAAAATAACTGCTATAATACTGCTCCTATGTACAAGAATATAACTAGTATAATACTGCTCCTATGTACAAGAATATAACTACTATAATACTGCCTCCTATGTACAAGAATATAACTACTATAATACTGCTCCTATGTATAAGAATATAACTACTATAATACTGCTCCTATGTACAGGAATATAACTACTATAATACTGCTCCTATGTACAAGAATATAACTACTATAATACTGCTCCTATGTACAGGAATATAACTACTATAATACTGCCCCTATGTACAAGAATATATCTACTATAATACTGCTCCTATGTACAAGAATATAACTACTATAATACTACTCCTATGTACAAGAATATAACTACTATAATACTGCTCCTATGTACAGGAATATAACTACTATAATACTGCCTCCTATATACAAGAATATAACTACTATAATACTGCTCCTGTGTACAAGAATATAACTACTATAATACTGCCTCCTATATACAAGAATATAACTACTATAATACTGCTCCTATGTATAAGAATATAACTACTATAATACTGCTCCTATGTACAGGAATATAACTACTATAATACTGCCTCCTATATACAAGAATATAACTACTATAATACTGCTCCTGTGTACAAGAATATAACTACTATAATACTGCCTCCTATATACAAGAATATAACTACTATAATACTGCTCCTGTGTACAAGAATATAACTACTATTATACTGCTCCTATGTACAAGAATATAACTACTATAATACTGCTCCTGTGTACAAGAATATAACTACTATAATACTGCTTCTATATACAAGAATATAACTACTATAATACTGCCTCCTATGTACAAGAATATAACTACTATAATACTGCTCCTATGTACAAGAATATAACTACTATAATACTGTTCCTATGTACAAGAATATAACTACTATAATACTGCTCTTATGTACAAGAAAATAACTACTATAATACCGCTCCTATGTACAAGAATATAACTACTATAATACTGCTCCTGTGTACAAGAATATAACTACTATAATACTGCTACTATGTACAAGAATATAACTACTATAATACTGCTCCTATGTACAAGAATATAACTACTATAATACTGCTCCTATGTACAAGAATATAACTACTATAATTCTGCCTCCTATGTACAAGAATATAACTACTATAATACTGCTCCTATGTACAAGAATATAACTACTATAATACTGCTCCTATGTATAAGATTATAACTACTATAATACCACCTCCTATGTACAAGAATATAACTACTATAATACTGCTCCTATGTACAGGAATATAACTACTATAATACTGCTCCTATGTACAAGAATATAACTACTATAATACTGCCTCCTATGTACAAGAATATAACTACTATCATACTGCTCCTATGTACAAGAATATAACTACTATAATACTGCTCCTATGTACAAGAATATAACTACTATAATACTGCTCCTATGTACAAGAATATAACTACTATAATACTGCTCCTATGTACAAGAATATAACTACTATAATACTGCTCCTATGTACAAGAATATAACTACTATAATACTGGTCCTATGTACAAGAATATAACCACTATAATACTGCTCCTATGTACAAGAATATAACTACTATAATACTGCTCCTATGTACAAGAATATAACTACTATAATACTGCTCCTATGTACAAGAATATAACTACTATAATACTGCCTCCTATGTACAAGAATATAACTACTATAATACTGCTCCTATGTACAAGAATATAACTACTATAATACTGCTCCTATGTACAAGAATATAACTACTATAATACTGCTCCTATGTACAAGAATATAACTATTGATAAGAAACTATGATCCAACTACCTAAGAGTAAAGTGTAACGTGTGTGTCCCTCATGGAGTCCATCACCTGGTATTTGTATGGCGGGTGTACACTCTTGCAGGATGACGTGTAGACCTTCTTTCTGTAGACAAGTAACTGTTTTTGATCACAAAGCTTCTACTTCTTAGATTTGGATCAGAATACCGTACTCTGCTGCTTTCTTAAGCTGAATAGCAGTAACTTTATAAATACATCACAAGTGCCCGTATATGAAAGAGCATTACAAAACATGAAATCTCCAGAATCCGATAGATCTTCTGCTCGGGCCTTTTGGGAACAGGATTTCATAAACATGTCAGAAGGAAAATGCACTCATTTTAAACAAGAAAACATAGAAACAAAGCTGCACACAATGGAGCCGGATACCCCCGGACTGAACAGGCATCTGTGGGAATTTGCCGATCAGGGCACCGGCAAGTAGTCCCATCATCATGGCACATCTCATATCGCTTACTGAGGTGTCCGAGGTGACTTAGGTTCCATTCTCTTCCATTCACAAGCTTGCAGGAAGCTGAGATATGAGGAGCTGGCTGGGTTTCACACCGTAGAGCCCCATTAGCTATTCCTGTGCCGTCTGTGATTTGTAAATTTGCTCACCAGAGACTTTTTTTCTTCCTTAAAAAGATATCTCGACCTACTAGATGTTCCCTCCATGTCATAGGCATCGCAGGGATGGAGACATACAGTAGGTCTGCAGTATGAAGACCTCTAACAAACAGCTCCTCATATCTCAGCTTACTAGATCTTTCCTCCTTGTCATGCACAGGGCCTCCAAAAATAGCTCCCAACAAACAGCGATATCTCAGCTAGGGCTGCACGATATGGGAATTTTGTGCGATTGCGATTAAGGCCCTAAAAATTGTGATAACGATATGCGATGCGATATTTTAAGGGAATTGTGCTAGAGGTCTATTTGCTTGGATTTTCCCATATGAGCCGCTGACGCGGCTGGGTATGACATAGTTATGGGGGATCTGTGGATGGCATAGTTATGGGGGATCTGTGGATGACGCTGTTATGTGGGGGATCTGTGGATGACGCTGTTATGTGGGGGATCTGTGGATGACGCTGTTATGTGGGGGATCTGTGGATGACGCTGTTATGGGGGATCTGTGGAGGACGCTGTTATGTGGGGGATCTGTGGATGACGCTGTTATGTGGGGGATCTGTGGATGACGCTGTTATGTGGGGGATCTGTGGAGGACGCTGTTATGTGGGGGATCTGTGGATGACGCTGTTATGTGGGGGATCTGTGGATGACGCTGTTATGTGGGGGATCTGTGGAGGACGCTGTTATGTGGGGGATCTGTGGAGGACGCTGTTATGTGGGGGATCTGTGGAGGACGCTGTTATGTGGGGGATCTGTGGATGACGCTGTTATGTGGGGGATCTGTGGAGGACGCTGTTATGTGGGGGATCTGTGGAGGACGCTGTTATGTGGGGGATCTGTGGATGACGCTGTTATGTGGGGGATCTGTGGAGGACGCTGTTATGTGGGGGATCTGTGGATGACGCTGTTATGTGGGGGATCTGTGGATGACGCTGTTATGTGGGGGATCTGTGGAGGACGCTGTTATGTGGGGGATCTGTGGAGGACGCTGTTATGGGGGATCTGTGGATGATGCACTGTTATGGGGGATCTGTGGAGGACGCTGTTATGTGGGGGATCTGCGGAGGACGCTGTTATGTGGGGGATCTGCGGAGGACGCTGTTATGTGGGGGATCTGTGGTTGACGCTGTTATGTGGGGGATCTGTGGATGACGCTGTCATGTGGGGGATCTGTGGAGGACGCTGTTATGTGGGGGATCTGTGGAGGACGCTGTTATGGGGGATCTGTGGATGATGCACTGTTATGGGGGATCTGTGGAGGACGCTGTTATGTGGGGGATCTGCGGAGGACGCTGTTATGTGGGGGATCTGCGGAGGACGCTGTTATGTGGGGGATCTGTGGTTGACGCTGTTATGTGGGGGATCTGTGGATGACGCTGTTATGTGGGGGATCTGTGGAGGACGCTGTTATGTGGGGGATCTGTGGAGGACGCTGTTATGTGGGGGATCTGTGGAGGACGCTGTTATGTGGGGGATCTGTGGAGGACGCTGTTATGTGGGGGATCTGTGGATGACGCTGTTATGTGGGGGATCTGTGGTTGACGCTGTTATGTGGGGGATCTGTGGATGACGCTGTTATGTGGGGGATCTGTGGAGGACGCTGTTATGTGGGGGATCTGTGGATGACGCTGTTATGTGGGGGATCTGTGGGTGACGCTGTTATGTGGGGGATCTGTGGATGACGCTGTTATGTGGGGGATCTGTGGATGACGCTGTTATGTGGGGGATCTGTGGATGGCGCTGTTATGTGGGGGATCTGTGGATGGCGCTGTTATGTGGGGGATCTGTGGATGACGCTGTTATGTGGGGGATCTGTGGATGACGCTGTTATGTGGGGGATCTGTGGATGACGCTGTTATGTGGGGAATCTGTGGATGGCGCTGTTATGTGGGGGATCTGTGGATGACGCTGTTATGGGGGATCTGTGGAGGACGCTGTTATGTGGGGGATCTGTGGATGACGCTGTTATGTGGGGGATCTGTGGATGACGCTGTTATGTGGGGGATCTGTGGATGGCGCTGTTATGTGGGGGATCTGTGGATGACGCTGTCATGTGGGGGATCTGTGGAGGACGCTGTTATGTGGGGGATCTGTGGAGGACGCTGTTATGTGGGGGATCTGTGGAGGACGCTGTTATGTGGGGGATCTGTGGAGGACGCTGTTATGTGGGGGATCTGTGGAGGACGCTGTTATGTGGGGGATCTGTGGAGGACGCTGTTATGTGGGGGATCTGTGGATGACGCTGTTATGTGGGGGATCTGTGGATGACGCTGTTATGTGGGGGATCTGTGGTTGACGCTGTTATGTGGGGGATCTGTGGATGACGCTGTTATGTGGGGGATCTGTGGAGGACGCTGTTATGTGGGGGATCTGTGGATGACGCTGTTATGTGGGGGATCTGTGGATGACGCTGTTATGTGGGGGATCTGTGGATGACGCTGTTATGGGGGATCTGTGGAGGACGCTGTTATGTGGGGGATCTGTGGATGACGCTGTTATGTGGGGGATCTGTGGATGGCGCTGTTATGTGGGGGATCTGTGGATGACGCTGTTATGTGGGGGATCTGTGGAGGACGCTGTTATGTGGGGGATCTGTGGAGGACGCTGTTATGTGGGGGATCTGTGGAGGACGCTGTTATGTGGGGGATCTGTGGATGACGCTGTTATGTGGGGGATCTGTGGAGGACGCTGTTATGTGGGGGATCTGTGGATGACGCTGTTATGTGGGGGATCTGTGGATGACGCTGTTATGTGGGGGATCTGTGGATGACGCTGTTATGTGGGGGATCTGTGGAGGACGCTGTTATGTGGGGGATCTGTGGAGGACGCTGTTATGGGGGATCTGTGGATGATGCACTGTTATGGGGGATCTGTGGAGGACGCTGTTATGTGGGGGATCTGCGGAGGACGCTGTTATGTGGGGGATCTGCGGAGGACGCTGTTATGTGGGGGATCTGTGGTTGACGCTGTTATGTGGGGGATCTGTGGATGACGCTGTCATGTGGGGGATCTGTGGAGGACGCTGTTATGTGGGGGATCTGTGGAGGACGCTGTTATGGGGGATCTGTGGATGATGCACTGTTATGGGGGATCTGTGGAGGACGCTGTTATGTGGGGGATCTGCGGAGGACGCTGTTATGTGGGGGATCTGCGGAGGACGCTGTTATGTGGGGGATCTGTGGTTGACGCTGTTATGTGGGGGATCTGTGGATGACGCTGTTATGTGGGGGATCTGTGGATGACGCTGTCATGTGGGGGATCTGTGGATGACGCTGTCATGTGGGGGATCTGTGGAGGACGCTGTTATGTGGGGGATCTGTGGATGACGCTGTTATGTGGGGGATCTGTGGGTGACGCTGTTATGTGGGGGATCTGTGGATGACGCTGTTATGTGGGGGATCTGTGGATGACGCTGTTATGTGGGGGATCTGTGGATGGCGCTGTTATGTGGGGGATCTGTGGATGGCGCTGTTATGTGGGGGATCTGTGGATGGCGCTGTTATGTGGGGGATCTGTGGATGACGCTGTTATGTGGGGGATCTGTGGATGATGCACTGTTATGGGGGATCTGTGGAGGACGCTGTTATGTGGGGGATCTGTGGATGACGCTGTTATGTGGGGGATCTGTGGATGACGCTGTTATGTGGGGGATCTGTGGATGGCGCTGTTATGTGGGGGATCTGTGGATGACGCTGTCATGTGGGGGATCTGTGGAGGACGCTGTTATGTGGGGGATCTGTGGAGGACGCTGTTATGTGGGGGATCTGTGGAGGACGCTGTTATGTGGGGGATCTGTGGAGGACGCTGTTATGTGGGGGATCTGTGGAGGACGCTGTTATGTGGGGGATCTGTGGAGGACGCTGTTATGTGGGGGATCTGTGGATGACGCTGTTATGTGGGGGATCTGTGGATGACGCTGTTATGTGGGGGATCTGTGGTTGACGCTGTTATGTGGGGGATCTGTGGATGACGCTGTTATGTGGGGGATCTGTGGAGGACGCTGTTATGTGGGGGATCTGTGGATGACGCTGTTATGTGGGGGATCTGTGGATGACGCTGTTATGTGGGGGATCTGTGGATGACGCTGTTATGTGGGGGATCTGTGGATGACGCTGTTATGTGGGGGATCTGTGGATGACGCTGTTATGTGGGGGATCTGTGGATGACGCTGTTATGTGGGGGATCTGTGGATGACGCTGTTATGTGGGGAATCTGTGGATGGCGCTGTTATGTGGGGGATCTGTGGATGACGCTGTTATGGGGGATCTGTGGAGGACGCTGTTATGTGGGTGATCTGTGGATGACGCTGTTATGTGGGGGATCTGTGGATGGCGCTGTTATGTGGGGGATCTGTGGATGACGCTGTTATGTGGGGGATCTGTGGATGACGCTGTTATGTGGGGGATCTGTGGAGGACGCTGTTATGTGGGGGATCTGTGGATGACGCTGTTATGTGGGGGATCTGAGGATTACGCTGTTATGTGGGGGATCTGTGGATGACGCTGTTATGTGGGGGATCTGCGGAGGACGCTGTTATGTGGGGGATCTGCGGAGGACGCTGTTATGTGGGGGATCTGTGGATGACGCTGTTATGTGGGGGATCTGTGGATGACGCTGTTATGTGGGGGATCTGTGGATGACGCTGTTATGTGGGGGATCTGTGGATGACGCTGTTATGTGGGGGATCTGTGGATGACGCTGTTATGTGGGGGATCTGTGGAGGACGCTGTTATGTGGGGGATCTGTGGAGGACGCTGTTATGTGGGGGATCTGTGGATGACGCTGTTATGTGGGGGATCTGTGGAGGACGCTGTTATGTGGGGGATCTGTGGATGACGCTGTTATGTGGGGGATCTGTGGAGGACGCTGTTATGGGGGATCTGTGGATGACGCTGTTATGTGGGGGATCTGTGGATGGCGCTGTTATGTGGGGGATCTGTGGATGACGCTGTTATGTGGGGGATCTGTGGATGACGCTGTTATGTGGGGGATCTGTGGATGACGCTGTTATGGGGGATCTGTGGATGACACTGTTATGTGGGGGATCTGTGGATGACGCTGTTATGGGGGATCTGTGGATGACGCTGTTATGGGGTGGATCTGTGGATGGCACTGTTTTAGGGAATGTGTGCTATGACACATAGGGCCATGAGGGGGGCCAGCATAAGACACATATATAGCATCTTATGCTGGTCCGCCTCATGGCCCTATGTGTCCCCTTATGTGTCCTAAACTGCGCACATAACTCTCCTATTGATAAAATGGCCAGCCTCTGTACTCACTTTCACTATGAATGCACGGTAGCGAGCGAGTGGGCCGGCCGGCGCGTGACTGACGTCACTGTCACACTCCTCCCACTTAATTCAGGAAGCAGGAGCGTGACTAAGTGACGTCAATCACGCGCCGGCCGGCTCGCACTCTGCCGCTCGCTGCAGTGCATTCATCGTGAAAGTAAGTACAGAGGCTGGCCATTTTATCAATAGGAGAGAGGACATTTTATCAATAGGGGCCCCTTCATATATAATCGCGGCATTTTCGGGTCGGCCGAATCACCATATCGCATTTGGCGATTATCGCGATTCGATTATTTTTGCGATATATTGTGCAGCCCTAATCTCAGCTTACTAGATGTTACCTCCATGTCATTGGCATCACAGGGAGGGCTAACATAGCTCCACTCCATAATATGGAGATCCCAACAAACAGCTCCCCATATCTCAGATTTCTGAATGTTCTCAAGACAAGAACTGCTAAACCAGCTCTGCAGTGTAAGAGCCCAACAAACAGCTCCCTGTATCTAAGCTTACTTGATGTTTCCTCCATTTCACAGACAGCCTAGGGACATCTAGAGCAGCCCTTCAGTGAGAAGCTCCCCAACCAACAGCTCCCCATATCTCATCTCACAGGGTGAGATACATGGTCCAACACTATGAAGACCTCCAACAAACAGCTCCCCATATCTCATCTCACAGGGTGAGATACATAGCCCAACACTATGAAGACCTCCAACAAACAGCAACCCATATCTCATCTCACAGGGTCAGATACATAGCCCAACACTATGAAGACCTCCAACAAAAAGCTCCTCATAGCTCATCTTACTAGACGTTCCCTCCAAGTCACAGGCATCACAGAGACAGATACGGCTCCATAGCGTCAAAACCTCAACAAACAGACCCTAATATCTCAGCTTCCTGAATGTTTTATTCTTGACACAAGAGGCTCAGCTTTAGCAATTTGTTAGTTTGATGATCCCACCAAACAGCTCCTCCTATCTCAGCTCTCTTAACACCTATGAACGTGAAATAACAGAGGCTAGGCCGCATTTGGGGTATTATTACGGTTTAGGGAGTTGTCTTGTTGGCAATAAAGTTGAAAACCCACGCATGTACTTCTCACAGCTGAGGTTTTGTTACAAAATGAAACACTATTTAGACAAACCTGTGTGAGAAATGTAAATACATCACATCAGTGGTACAATTCCCCCTCCTGTGCTGACAGGTTGCTACATTGTATCAGTGCAGGTAAAATGTATCAATCTGGAATGCTAGAACAATGTCTAGACTGATACAAGTGAAACAAACCCAATCAACGCTGTGAGAACATGAGGCCTGTCTGGGTTTTCACTTCCTGATAAAAACAAGAATATCATTTACTGGCAGCATGTTGGGAGTTGTAGTTTTACAATTCCTGGAGGGCTACAGCTGCAGTCATACTGAGGAAGCTGCAGAATTCAGCAATGAGAAGATGGAAATCGACGGATATCAATGGAAATGACTCCAAAAAAAAAGTCAGGTGCCAGCAGCAATTAGTTCTGCACATTGGCACCCGGGCCCCGGGGAGGAGCCCAAATAACGACCCCACATGTGAAGTGTAGTCTATGAAACCAGCGGACGTACCGCACACGATTACGTTCTTTCAGAGCTTACAAGCAGCGATGTATTTGGAGAGACGCAGACTAAATGATATGACAGCAACATCTGTCCGCTCTACAAAGTGAACGACAAACTGCGGCTGGTGACGGCTCCAATACTTATGAAAGCTGCCGGGTTTCAAGGGCCAATCACAATCTGTAAATAAAAGCTACATCGCATCACATATTATGAAGACACCACAAAAAACGCAAGAATACAATGACAGCCGCGGTATATGGGACTATACCTCCACCTTCTATCCTCAGGACCTGCATTCTGTACATCCTCATTTATAATACATTTATAGATAAGTTAATGCTTCTTTTTCTGATACAGAGCTGAATGACACATTAGATATAGAGCTGAATGACACATTTCTCACTACCTGTTGCCACCACTAGAGGGAGCTCACTAGATACATAACAGTATGCAGTAAGCTTTTGAGCTCCCTCTTGTGGTCACTGCAGGCAGCCAGAACTATATAGTTCGGCTCTGCATATAATACATAGAGCATGTGGAGTTTTAACCGCTATCAAGATACACACTGATCAGCCAAATACAATTGTTTTCCCTTCACTTCTCACAGATGATGATCAGACTGAGATCTTGAGAACTTTTAGCCAAGTCATCACCTTGACCTCTGTGTCATGTTCCTCATTCTTGGTCAGTATCTGCAGTGTGGCCAGGGAATTATCCTGCTGAAAGAGGGCCCTGCCATTAGGGAGCACCACCTCCACAAAGGGGGTACTTGTCTGTACAGTGGTTAGGTGGGTGGTATACGTGTCACATCTTCATGATGCCAGGAGATAAGGTTTCCACCAGAACATTGCCCAAAGCATTAAACTGCCTCCACTGTTTCCCACTATGCAAATTGGTTTCATCTCTTTCCAGACAACCGACGCACACGCCCGCCCACAAGATGTCCCGTGATTCATCAGACCAGGCCACCTTCCCTTCCAAAGGTGACACACATGCACCTCGAGGTCCACATGATATCATGTGATTCATCAGACTAGGCCTCCTTGTTCCCATAGTGCACCTGGTGCCATGACGCATCCACATGATGATTCAGACTAGGCTACCAGTTGTGATGTTCACAAGCCTGCTGTAGGCCTTTTGGAGAGAACAAAGGTCGGCATGGGGCTCCAACTAGTCTACAACTACATACCCTGTGTGTCCTGACACCTTTCTATCATGGCTAGCAGGAACGTTGTCAGCAATTTGCTCTACAGTAGGTCTTCTGTGGGATCACATCCCATGCACATCAGTGAGCCTTGAGTGTCCATGACCCTGTTGCTGGTTCATCAGTTGTCCTTCCATGGACCACTTATGGTGAGTACTAACCACTGCCTACAGGGAACACCCCACAAGCCCACCCGTTGTGAAGAAGCTCTGACCCAGTCAACTAGACATCCCAATTTGGACTTTGTCAATCCTTGGACTTGGTCAATGCTCAAATCCTTCCACCACCTAAACTTTAAGAACTGTTCCCTTGCTGTATCCCATCCCACATGTATTACATGGACGGCCACTTGTGCAGGAGACACACTGGCTGGCTGCAGCTTTCCCCGGCAATATCGGCTATCTGCCAGTGGTGCCTTGAACATTGCTTCATTCCTCAATGTCTCGGCTATCCAGCAATGGCTAATAGGCGAGTTCTGCGCAGACCCACCTTTACGGGGACATTTATTAAAGTCTGAACGAGCCGTTCGAAGATTGCAAAAAAAAAAAAAAGAAATTTCTAAACAAAAAAAATGCAATTATCCACTTATTGATGAATTCTGCGCTGGTTTCTGCAGCTTGGTATGACAGCCAAGAAAGCTGGTGATTAATGACCCTCTCGCTGTCTATGACCCTGTATTTTACATTGTTAGCACTGAGATAGCGGCATTAAGAAGCGCCATGCGGCTAGTCAGCTGCGTCCAGACCGGGGTCTACCTGTGACCTCCATGATATTGTATACGATGGAGCCGGGGGGCTGCCATATTCTATAATAAATATTATCACAGGAAGAAAGATTGAACGGAAGGAGCCAATTGAGCAAAACAGAAGCTATTAAAACTAATCTTCTGAGAAGACATCTGTCTCTGTGCTCAAGGAGATGATGGCGGAGCCTAAGGCCTCATGTACACGACCGTTTTTTTTTAAGGTCCACAAAAACGGGGTCCGTAGGTCCGTGATCCGTGACCGTTTTTTCATCCATGGGTCTTCCTTGCGGAGCCAAACGGACCCGTCCTGAATTACAATGCAAGACAATGGGGACGGATCCGTTTGACGTTGACACAATATGGTGCAATTGCAAACGGATCCGTCCCCCATTGACTTTCAATGTAAAGTCAGGAGTCCCTATTATACCATCGGATCTGAGTTTTCTCCAATCCGATGGTATATTTTAACTTGAAGCGTCCCCATCACCATGGGAACGCCTCTATGTTAGAATTTGAGTTAGATCGTGAAAACTCATATCCGACAGTATATTCTAACACAGAGGCGTTCCCATAGTGATGGGGATGCTTCAAGTTAGAATATACTTTGAACTGTGTACATGACTGCCCCCTGCTGCCTGGCAGCACCCGATCTCTTACAGGGGGCTATGATACGCACAATTAACCCCTCAGGTCCTGAGGGGTTAATTGTGCGTATCATAGCCCCCTGTAAGAGATCATGTGCTGCCAGGCAGGAGGGGGCACCCCCCCTCCCTCCCCAGTTTTAAATTTATTGGTGGCCAGTGGGCCCCCCTCCCTCCCCTGCATTACTGTAGATTCATTGGTGGCCAGTGGGCCCCCCCTCCCTCCCCTGTAGTACTGTAGATTCATTGGTGGCCAGTGGGCCCCCCCTCCCTCCCCCTCCTAATTAAAATCTCCCCCCCTATCAATGGTGGCAGCGGAGAGTTCCGATCGGAGTCCCACTTTAATCGCTGGGGCTCCGATCGGTAACCATGGCAACCAGGATGCTACTGCAGTCCTGGTTGCCATGGTTACTTAGCAATTTTTAGAAGCATTATACTTACCTGCGAGCTGCGATGTCTGTGACCGGCCGGGCGCTCCTCCTACTGGTAAGTGAAAGGTTTGTGCGGCGCATTGCTTATAGCACAGACCTGTCGGGCACAAGCCGCAGCGAGCCCTAATTAAAGTAACAAGGATCGCACTGTTTATTTGGCATATCGCACGGCCATTAACAGTGAAGGCCAACTAAACAGTGCGATCCTCATTAGTTTTGTTAGGGTCCGCTGTGGCCTGTACAGCTTCACGGCACCCGACCACTGCAGCAACCGTGACACAACCACACCGTGTGATTGTACCCTAAGGCTTAATGCACACAATCAGGATTAAGAGCAGATTTGCGTGTGGAAAATACGCACCGTTGGTCATGTACATTGTATACTGCATCCACTATAATAAAAATAAAAAAATATACACTGCCTGTCCAAAAAAAAAGTCGCCACCTGGATTTAACTAAGCAAATAGTTATGCGCCTCCTATTGGATAATTACTGTGCGGGCGATTATCTTTCAGCTGGCAACAAGTTATTTAACCCCGACTGGTGCAATGAGTTGCTTCTCATTTCTTAAACAACCATGTCGAAAGACACATATTGTGGTCGTGGAAAAGATGTTAGTCTGTTTGAGAAGGGTCAAATCATTGGCATGCATCAAGCAGAGGAAACATCTAAGGAGATTGCAGAAACTACTAAAATTGGGTTAATAACTGTTGTAACGGTCGCGTCCACACACACACAGGAAGAAGGATAGTGACCACTGCGCTCCACCCTCACCCCTGGCCCTGCCTACTTGCCTCACAAGTCCTGATTACAGGGGACAACTGGACGACAGTCCCTTACTTAGGATATGTGCAGGGAAGACAGACAAGACAAAATACGGAACGTGAACGGACCGGGTCAGAACCAAGAGAGCTACGCAGTACAGAGGATAAAGCAAAGAATGGTCAGGAGAAGCCGAGGTCAAATACCAGGAGAGTAGAGAAGTACCACAGGAGTCCGCAAAGAGTAGTCAGGTGGGAGCCGAGGTCAAAATACCAGGAGGGATGCGCAGTACAGGAGGAGCAGGCAAAGGATCGTCAGGGAACAGGATCAGGTGAGTATTCAGTAGTCCAACAAATAGCCAGGAACCTAGAATTAACAGGCAACCTGTGGCCAGGAGGCTGCCTGTTAAATACTGACTAGCTGGGGTCATGTGACTGTTAAATACATGACCCGCAGCAGGAAGTACAGCCGAGCACCGAGTGCCCCTATCACCAAGGAGACGAGGACGCCGTGCACGTCCTCGCTCCTGCACAGAAACAGGACGCCGGCGGTGCTGAGGAGAGTGAGCGCCCCGGCGTCCCGTGACAGTACCCCCCCTTTTATGCGGGGCCACTAGACCCAAGACAGGCGATGGTCTTTCAGGGTGTTCTAAATGAAATTTTCGAACAAGTCTAGGAGCATGAACCTCCCTGGCGGGAACCCAAGATCTCTCTTCGGGTCCATACCCCTTCCAGTGAATCAGGTACTGTAAGGAATTACGGACTCTCCACTATCTTAGACACCACATACTCGACAGCATCATTAACAAGAACCGGCGGAGGCGAGGCTTTCGATGGTACTACCGGTTCAAAATATTTTTTAAGTAGAGATTTATGAAATACATTATGAATGTGGAACGACTCGGGCAGCTCCAACTTAAACGATACCAGATTAATCACCTCCGTGATCTTATATGGTCCAATAAAACGAAGAGCAAATTTTCTGGAAGCTACCTTGAGAGATAGATTCTTGGAGGACAACCATACTTTATCCCCAACCTGAAAGTTCACCCCTTTGGAACGTCTCCTATCGGCCTTGAGTTTTTGAGAACTTTGAGCCTTTTCTAGGTTCGATAGAACCCGGGCCCAAACTGTGCACAGTTCGGAGGAGAGTTTATCCGCTTCAGGGTTAGAGGAGGAGACGGACGACCCAGAATGAAAATGGGGATGAAAACCATGGTTACAAAAGAAAGGGGAGGCCCCAGCAGAAGAATTAACATGGTTATTCAAAGCAAATTCAGCTAACGGAAGGAATTTGACCCATAATTGCTGGTAATCAGCGACATACAACCTCAAGAATTGTTCCACAGACTGATTAAGGCGCTCAGTCTGCCCATTACTCTCAGGGTGGTAGGCGGAAGAAAAAGACAATGAAATTTTACATTTTTGACAGAAGGCCCTCAAGAATTTGGACACAAACTGCACACCCCTGTCAGAAACAATATTTTCCGGGATGCCATGTAAACGAACAACCTCTCTCACAAAAATAGACTCCAGGGTTTTGGCATTCGGAAGTTTAGACAAGGGAATGAAATGAACCATCTTGCTAAACCTATCGACCACTATCCAAACCACAGTCTTACCCTCCGCCAGCGGTAGGTCAGTTATAAAGTCCATCGAGATATGGGACCAGGGTCTACTGGGAATGGGTAGGTGTCGTAGGTTACCAGCAGGGCTAGTCCTAGGTGTCTGAGACCTGGCACAAACCTCACAGGCTGACACGTAGGACTTGACATCCCTGGTCAGAGTGGGCCACCAATAAGATCTAGAAACCAGATCCTTAGTGCCCTCAATACCAGGATGTCCACAAAAGGCAGAATCGTGACACTCACCCAACAGCTGGAGACGAAATTGTACTTATCTGTTGGGGTGGATACCGGTGCCAGATGTTGTTCAGCCTTAATGCGAGCCGAGATATCCTGGGTTAGAGCTGCTAAGAAGATGTTTGCTGGTAGGATGGATTCAGGCGGTGCCTCTGTAGGTTGAAAAGCATGGAAGCTCCGAGATAATGCGTCTGCCTTCACATTATTACTTCCCGGCCTGAACGTAATGGAGAAATCAAAACAGGTAAAAAACAGAGCCCATCGGGCTTGCCGGGGATTCAACCTCTTAGCAGACTCGAGAAACATTAGATTCTTATGGTCAGTGACAACAGTTACTCAATACCTTGCCCCCTCCAAAAAATGCCTCCACTCCTCAAATGCCCATTTAATAGCCAACAGCTCCCTATTCCCTATGTTGTAGTTTCTCTCCGTGGGAGAGAATTTCCTGGAAAAGAAGGCACACGGTCTCAGGTTAGTGAGGCTAGCAGGACCTTGTGAAAGGACTGCTCCTGCGCCGTCCTCGGACGCATCCACCTCCACAATAAAGGGACTCTCCTGATCAGGCTGGATCAGAATGGGAGCGCTACTAAATGCCTTTTTTAAAGTTTCAAATGAAGAAATGGCCTTGGTAGACCAATTCTCAAAATCCGCCCCTTTCTTAGTAAGGTTGGTCAACGGTTTAGCAATTACTGAAAAATTCATAATAAATTTACGATAGTAATTAGCGAAACCCAAAAACCGTGGTAAGGCCTTTAAGGATGAAGGCCTTACCCAATCCTTAATTGCCCAAACCTTACCAGGATCCATCTTAAAGGCGTGAGGAGTCAGAACATGCCCTAGAAACAGAATCTCCTGTACACCAAAGACACATTTCTCTTGCTTAGCGGATAGCTGATTCTCCCTCAACACCTCTAATACTTGTTTGACATGAGACACATGAGATTCGAAATCAGGAGAGAATATCAAAATGTCGTCAAGATAGACAATAATAAATTTACCTAAGAACTCCCTCAGAATATCGTTCTTTAAGTTTTGGAACACAGCTGGGGCATTGCTGAGTCCAAAAGGCATCACCTGATATTCAAAGTGTCCTATCGGAGTATTGAACGCCGTCTTCCATTCGTCTCCCTCCTTGATTCGGATTAGATTGTATGCCCCTTTCAGGTCAATCTTAGAAAACCAGGTTGCCCCAGAACCTGGTTAAATAAATCCGGAATCAATGGGAGAGAGTATCTATTCTGGACAGTGATTTTATTTAATCTCCGGTAATCAATACAAGGCCTAAGACCACCATCCTTCTTCTTAACAAGGATAAACCCTGCTCCCATAGGAGAGACTGAAGGTCTAATATGCCCTTTAAGAAAGGCTCTCCTTAATATAATCCTCCATAGCCTTGCGTTCGGGCTTAGAAAGATTATAAATTCGCCCTTTAGAAAATTTGGCCCCCTCTACTAGCTCTATGGTACAATCATAAGGTCTATGGGGGGTAGAACCTCTGGAGTAGGGGATGAGAATACGTCAGAATATTCCTTAATAACTGAGGGTAATGTATTAGACCTTACTGAAACCCCAGCCTGGACCACGGATAAGCATGAGTCACACGTAGGTCCCTATTTCACCAACTCTACTTTGGACCAATCTATTGTGGGGTTATGTAAATGGAGCCAAGGCAACCCTAGTACCACCTCAACCGGTAGGTTCTCCAGGACTAGAAGAGAACATCTCTCAGAGTGGCACACACCCACGGTCAGAGAAATTTCAGAGGTACATGACCTCACCATACCACCAATCAGGGGAGTAGCATCAATAGCCATGACATGGATAGATGTAGGTAAAGAAAACATTGGAATACCCAATTTACTAGCATATTCAAAGTCAATAAAGCTGGCCGCTGAACCGGAATCAATAAAGGCCTTTCCCGGACACTTATTAACCCCCAGAGAAATTGTTATGGGTACCAACAGTTTACATTACATTTAGTCTTGCCTTAGGAGACTTATCAGAGAGGACCCTCTTAGGACACTTGTTGATCCAATGGTCCGGATCTCCACAGTAGAAGCACTCTCCGCGTCTGCGACGAAGATTACCCCGGGTCATGCCAACCTGCATGGGTTCCTCGGTGGAGACCTCAGTGTTGTCCCTGGAAAAGGCCTCTGGCTGGACCACCATCTGAGAACAGAACTGTCGTTCTTGTCGTCTTTCTCTAACTCGTCGGTCAAGTCGGACAACTAGGGTCATCATCTCCTCTAAGGTCTCTGGAATTTAATAACTGACTTTAAATTATCAGACAGACCGGACCTAAACTGACTCTTCAGGGCTGGTTCATTCCATCCCGAGAGGACACACCACCGTTTGAATTGGGTGCAATACTCCTCCGCAGGGAGATGGCCCTGAACCAGTGCCTTAAGAGCCGTCTAGGCTACCAGGGCCCTGTCTTGTTCGTCATAGAGGGTACCCAGGGCCTGAAAAAAAACCTCCACTGAAGTCAGACAACTGGCCCCAGGAGGTAACGAGAATGCCCAGTCCTGGGGATCACCTTGTAGTAGAGAAATGATAATACCCACGCGTTGGCTATCAGGACCGGAGGACACGGGGCGCAAACGGAAGTAGAGTTTGCAACTCTCCTTGAAGGAGAGAAACCTCTTCCGGTCTCCAGAAAAGGGTTCTGGGAGCTTGATCTGGGGTTCAAAATGTGGACTGGAGGGCTGAGGAGTGGAAGAATCTTGCCCTAACTCAAAAGAACGGAGTTTCTCTCCTAGCTCCTGCACCATCTGTGTCAGGTTAGAGACATGGTCAGTCAGGGTCACAAGAGGATTCATGATACAGTGGTTATTGGGCCTGTTAATCTGTAACGGTCGCGTCCACACACACACAGGGGGAGGATAGTGACCACTGCGCTCCACCCTCACCCCTGGCCCTGCCTACTTGCCTCACGAGTCCTGATTACAGGGGACAACAGTCCCTTACTTAGGATATGTGCAGGGAAGACAGACAAGACAAAATACGGAACGTGAACGGACCGGGTCATAACCAAGAGAGCTACGCAGTACAACGGATTAAGCAAAGAATGGTCAGCAGAAGCCGAGGTCAAATACCAGGAGAGTAGAGAAGTACCACAGGAGTCCACAAAGAGTAGTCAGGTGGGAGCCGAGGTCAAAATACCAGGAGGGATACGCAGTACAGGATGAGCAGGCAAAGGATCGTCAGGGAACGGAATCAGGTGAGTATTCAGTAGTCCAACAAATCGCCAGGAACCTAGAATTAACAGGCAACCTGTGGCCAGCAGGCTGCCTGTTAAATACTGACTAGCTGGGGTCATGTGACGTGGCCAGCGTCACATGACCCGCAGCAAGAAGTACAGCTGTGGAGGACAGGTCATCTGGCGCAGCACCCCATCACTCTCCTTCATGGTCAAATAACCCTTACTTTCAAAGTTTTCCCAATTTTTCGGCTGACTGACTGACCTTCATTTCTTAAAGTAATGATGGCCACTCGTTTTTCTTTACTTAGCTGCTTTTTTCTTGCCATAATACAAATTCTAACAGTCTATTCAGTAGGACTATCAGCTGTGTATCCACCTGACTTCTCCTCAACGCCACTGATGGTCCCAACCCCATTTATAAGGCAAGAAATCCCACTTATTAAACCTGACAGGGCACACCTGTGAAGTGAAGACCATTTCAGGGGACTACCTCTTGAAGCTCATCAAGAGAATGCCAAGAGTGTACAAAGCAGTAATCAAAGCAAAAGGTGGCTACTTTGAAGAACCTAGAATATGACATATTTTCAGTTGTTTCACACTTGTTTGTTATGTATATAATTCCACATGTGTTAATTCAGTCATGAAAATAAAGAAAATTCTTTGAATGAGAAGGTGTGTCCAAACTTTTGGTCTGTACTGTATATATATATATATATATATATATATATATATATATATATGGTATATATATCAAGGTTCCTGCCAAATGACAGCAAACAGCTTTCTTGAAAACTGGGAGAAATTTATATTGAAAGCATATGGGAAACTTTATAATATTTTTTATTATACAGTGAAAAATTATTTTGCTAAACTGTTATATCGTTTTAAAAGGGCCGTTCTGTTCCCTGATGCTAGGTCAAACCTTATTGTAATACATCCTATCAGGGCTTCTAAGTTAATAAAGGGGGCCCTCGGTTCAGGATCCTCAGCTCTTGGCCAAAGTGAAGAGTGGCTATAAAGAGCGTCTCTTGCTCTGGAGGACCTGTTCTGTCCCGTGTTGTACAGATAATCCATTGATTTACATGGACACTGTGTAATGCTTCATTTCTCCAGTGGTGGCGCTGCAGGGGAATGGAACACTTACTGCCAAGTTTCCAGCTGATCGATCGCTGGGGGTCACTTTATAAACAGCTTATTACCAAGAGACCCTTTTAAGAAGTTGGGATTTTCCAAAGAGAACGCCGTTAACGTGCTCGTCATTAAAGATGTAGTTAGCCCTTATTCACAGACTAGGGGATAATTATTAGATCAGTGGGTCTGATCGCTGGGACCTGTAGTGAATGAAGATGCAGGGCGAGCATATTCACCGTCGCTCCATTCCAGCTTTAACGTAATCGGCTATCTTTCCGGCAGTCCCATAGAGAATGCAGGGATCTGTAGTGCACATGCCCGACCTGCCGCTTCATTCATGTCCAGGGTATGGGGGCCCTGCTTTCGTCATTGGTAGGGGTCCTAGTAAGTACTTTAAGTACCTGCAGGCTTCATAGATGTAAATTCTTCCTTAGGTTCTATATACAACATATGAGTACACTTACAGATGTGTGTGAACAGAGTCTTCGGCACATGACAGGAGCGGTGAGCGCGGAGACTTTCTGCTGGAGGCGGCTGCAGCAGTCTGTTCAGGCATTTACTCTTTCTTCCCCCGTATGTTTGACAAAAATCTACGAATCATACACGAGGCGGAATAAAATATTTACAATGTCACGCACCTCGCATTGTGATCGTACGGCAGATGGCAGCTCCCGGCTGTTCTCCGGGGCCACATGCAGACGCCCGGCTTATTAGACGATGACTGTACCACCCAGACACAGAATCCTGAGCATCGCGAACCGGTAACGCTGGGGATTTTAACAAATCTCATCCACTTTGCTGCTACTGTAATGAGGATTCTACATCCAAAAAATCTGTCCGCCCTGTGTCAACCTACCCTTAAAGGGACTGTTCATTGTCTGGGGGCTCTTTTGGCAGATCATTCCCTCTCCTAGCCGAACCTTCGGAGGAATACATTCTTACCTGTTCCCCGCTGCTAGGTCCCGGCTTCTTCGCTCCCCTGCCAACGCTGCAGCGTTCAGTTCACCCATTGTGCCCACCCTGTTTGGCGCCGCTGCAGCCAGCGCGGTGACCTGGCCCTCTTGCTACACTTGACCGATTAACATGACGCAAAGTGGTATAGTGGACAGAAGACCCAAATTCACTTGAATGTGAGCGGAGCTGCAGTACCTCCGAACGGCCACTACTCAGCGGATGGAGCCTTGTGGTTCTGGCTCAGTCCACTCCCATTGAGAATTAATGGAGTAGCAGGGCACATGTCCAACCTGCCGCTCCACCTTATCAGGGGATCGCGACCCCCTATTCTTGGGATTGTGGGGGTCCCGGCAGCCAGACCCTAGCGATCAGCAAGCTATCCACAGGATAGGGGATAACTTGCAGTCTTGAAACAACCCCTTTAATCACCGCTATTCCTCAGAACCTGCCCCTTCCTTCACCAGTCTCGCCCACACACTTCATACCTGTACATAAACAGATACCGACGACCGGCTCAGGCAGCATTATGTGTACTGCCCTATAAAGATGGCTGGACCATTGTACAAAACAAGCACTTTTACCCTAAGGGCTGTTTCACACGAGCGAGTCCATTGCGGGAATCACGCTCCGTGTGTGAGTGTGATCCTCCGCTCTGGACTTGCAGGAGCGCACGGCATTGTCATGATTTATAATGCTGTGTGTCTCTGCTTGACCTTTTTTCCACAGAATCATAGCGACATAAAGCTGTCAGTATGATTCTGTGGAATAAAGGTCACGCAGAGGCACACGGCATTATAAATCATGACAATGCCGTGCGCTCCTGCAAGTCCAGAGCGGAGGATCACACTCACACACGGAGCGCGATTCCCGCAATGGACTCGCTCGTGTGAAACAGCCCTTAGGGTTCCTCCTTATTTGCTCATAGAGTGTAAGCTCTTGGGCACAGGGCCCACACTCCTATTGTTTGAATTGCTGATTAGTTACAGTGTAACATCAGATTTTCTTTATACCTGTGTACCCTCCGCACAGAACACGTCGGTGCCATATTACTACTATTATCAGTATTATTTTTGGGGAAAGGCACAACAAGCTCCGATGCGACAGTGCCCCCAGTGGACACCTCGGGAACAGCAAAATAATTCCACAATTCTTGTAAAGAATACCAGGTTATAACTTTAGAACAGGGCATCTCTTAGGTATTAGCGCGCCATTCATTCAGCTCTCCAAGCCATAAAGCCTTCTCCCTGAGTGCTTTCTGTCGAGATTAGCTATTGAACAAATTGTATAGTTCCAGGTTCAAGCCTTTAGGGCAGAGGGAGGCTCGGCGGCACAAAAAGCAGGAGATTAAATCCTCAAGCACAAAGACTATGGCCATTTTTGCAATCATTTCATACCGCTCTAATGCATAAAACATGAAGCAGCTGTGTTACCGTTTTGTGTATACAGCTTCCATGCGCCTCCATGGTACCAGACTAGCTACACACTATAAGCAATCTCCTGTCTGTCTGTCTCTCTTATATTCGGTACCTTACAAAGGGTCTGTTTGCAGTCTGTAACCATGGCGACACATAGGTTTGCATAGGGGCTGTGTACATAATGGAGATGCTTATTGCAGTGGTTCTCTGCTGCCCCCAGGGGATAGGTCATCAGTAAAAATATCTCGGAAAACCCCTTTTACCATGGGATAACCCCTTTAATGGTTATAGCTCATACTCTCGCCTCAGTGTGATCAGCGCTTGACTGATGTCATAATAACCAGCACTAAGAAGTACTAAAAGTCGCCTGGGACGGTGCTATAGACCTTCTTAGTGCCCAGAATATAGTAGTACCCAGGAGCTGCCAGATGTGAGCTGGTGTGAGAAGGAGCCAGATGTGTGTCCCCAGCACCATCTTCAAAAACACATTTTATAGGTAACCTTATAGAAAGTTATGTGGCTCTGCTAATTCCAGGACTTGGAATATACTGCCACCTAGTGGCACATGCATGACCCTGCAGAAACTGCTACCAATCTCTATGCTGCCAACATAGCCCACAGCGCTTTACATTTCAGACGATACACGTATAAAGAAAATCTGACATTGCGGAAGAACAAACTAACAATTCAAACAAGAAGAATAAGAGCCCTGTGCCCAAGAGCTTACAGTCCATGATGAAATGGGGCGAGACCCAAAACGGTGAAAGTGCTTGTTTTGTACATTTTTTATAGCGCTGTCTGAGCCGGTCAGCAGCCAGTATGTGTGCATGTACAGGTATGAAGTATTAGGATGCAGGGAGTGTGGGGGATACTGGTGAAGGGAGGGTCAGATTCTGGGGAATAAAGGTGAAGAAAGGATAAGATTCAACTGGTGACATGTGATAGACCTTTCTACAGACGTGTTTTAGGACATGCCTAAAACTGTGGATGTTGGCAATCAGTATGATTCTACAGGGTGGCACATTCCAGAGAATTGGTGCAGCACGAGAGAGGTCTTGGAGACGGGACTGGCAGGTCTTGGTTATGGAGGAGGTTAGTAATGGATGTGCAACAAGTGTGGTGACCGGCACAGGGTGGAAGCATCAGTGCAATGACCGGCACAGGGTGGAAGCATCAGTGCAATGACCGGCACAGGGTGGAAGCATCAGTGCAATGACCGGCACAAGGTGGAAGCATCAGTGCAATGACCGGCACAGGGTGGAAGCATCAGTGCAATGACCGGCACAGGGTGGAAGCATCAGTGCAATGACCGGCACAGGGTGGAAGCATCAGTGCAATGACCGGCACAGGGTGGAAGCATCAGTGCAATGACCGGCACAGGGTGGAAGCATCAGTGCAATGACCGGCACAGGGTGGAAGCATCAGTGCAATGACCGGCACAGGGTGGAAGCATCAGTGCAATGACCGCCACAGGGTGGAAGCATCAGTGCAATGACCGGTGTTCTGACAGATCTCTATACCTTGCGAAAAGTCTATACCGGAAGTGACGTGGCCGCACAGGAATCAGCTGGAGGAGGGTGTGCGCGGCGCAAGCGCACATCCACTGGCTTACGAAAGAATCGTTGCAGAGCCGCGATAGAAGTACTTCGTGCACCGCGCGTTCGCACTTAGGGGTATAGAGATTTTGCAGCGCAAAATGTCGCATCAGATCTCGCTACCCCTGAGTGCGCACGTGCGCACAAATCATCAGTTGCAGTTCATCCTGATTTGATATGATGATTTGTGCGCGTGTGCGCACTCAGGGGTAGGGAGATCTTCTGCAAAATCTCTATACCCCATTACATTCAGGGAATGCAGGCTCCACATGCATGCCGAGCACACATTATATTATGCCTCTTATGGTGCCCCTGAATATAATGGAGGCAATTTTGGCACCATAAGAGACATAATATAATGTGGGCTCGGCATGCATGTGGAGCCTGCATTCCCTGAATGTAATGGAGGCCAGTATGGCACCAGTTAATGTGGTCTTTTTGTTAGGTTCCCGTCTTACTGAGATCCCCTTGACGTTTGGCAGACGGGCACAAATAATTTTGTACAAAATGATTTGCCAAGCATCTCAAATTTATTAGCGTAGCATTAGCACCAGAATACTTTCTATTATTTTGGCATTATTGTACTTTATTTGGTTTGCAGAGTGCGGCTGCATTGTATATTCTTTTGCCTTAGCTACCTGCCTGTTTCATGGATTTGCACATACACTGCCTGCCCTGACCTCGGCCTGTTCCGGACTATGATTTTGGCTCTGAATCAGTGTCTCTGACCCCTGTGAGTCAGCTGCGAACCATACCGGGACTACTCCAGGAGTCTGCAGTCTGGTGGTTCCCCTGCAGAGAAGTCCAGATCCCTGCATTGGGGTCAAAAGGTGAAAACCAGAGAACCTCTTGGATCTATCATAACCCCTCCAGCACTATAATATAGGTACTGCAACGTAATGTGCTTTAATTTGCATATGTTTTCAAGACCAGTGCTTGCTGTCAAATATTGACTAAACCCAGAAGCTGAAATACTGTACAGAATTTTAAAGGGGTTGTTTGATTCTTAAAAGAAATTTGAACAATCTGGCGGGAGCAAGGCTGAAACCCATACAGACCTGATACTCCTCACAGCGGAGGGTTTGCTACAATTGCATCCAGTCTAGGCAATCCTCTGCTCGATAAACAAATCTCTGTCCTGACAGTTTGCTACAATGTATCAGCGCAGGTAAAAATGTAGCAGTCCTGTTGTCTAGACTGGATACAACTGTAGCAGATCTCCAGCGCTGAGAAGTATTAAAGGGGTTGTCTGAGAATGACAATTTATCATCTATCCACGTGACTGACTGGTGGTGGGTCCGCCCGATGGAACCCCCACCAATCACAAGAACAGGGGCTCCACTCTTCTCAACTGGAGTGGAGGTGCTCTGCCGCTCCATTCACTTTCTATGGGCCAGCGCTCGGCTATCTTCGGTACAGCTTGAGTGCGGTGGCTGTGAACTTGTTTGACCACCATTCCATTCAACTGGGAGACATGGGACCCCCATTCTAGTCACTGGCGAGGGTTCCAGCAGTGGGTCAGATTTATCACCATTCATTGTGGGATATGTCTGTTCGTTCGGGTCATCAGCCTCTGGATGTGAATAGGAATGTTCACTGACAGAAAGCAGAGATCTTGAAAACTATCAGAAAGTTGCAGAACTTTTTTATTATATCATAATAATGCTGGAAAATCCCTGTTAGATAAATGTATCCTGCTGAGAACATTAGGGAGGTTTCTGGAGCTTTGTGCTGAGATTAACACTTCAGTCGTCTGGCCGCACCCCCCCCCCCCCCCCCCCCTCGGGAAAAGCGAAGCAACAATCCCAGAACATAATCTACAAACACATGAACCTCTACAATATGTTCTCAGAGATAAGGAGCTGACGAGTGGAAGAATGAGCAGCCGCCTTTATGGAGTCGTCCTGCTGTCACGAGAGAAAATTCTAAAGGGAAACTCCAGGGAAAAGTTCAAAGGAGGGGAGGACCACCCCACCACCACCACCACCTCGAAAATACACGTACCTGATTCACGCCAATTCAGATCCACCGCGGTCCACTGGCAAGACCCCCCGGGGAGCCTGCCGGGAACCTGTACAGGAAATAGCCTTCTGCACATGCCTGCGCAGAGAAATGGCTGATAATAGGGAGAAGCAGACTAGAGGGGGTCTGATAGGTTTATGGATGTGAAGGCATGCTGGGAAATCTGATAGGTATATGGCTGTAAGGGCATGCTGGGAGTTATAGTTTCCCAGCAGGTAAAGGGTACCTGATAGAAAGGGGCGGACACAGACAGCAAAGGGCCCCTGTGCAAAGAATGTGCCTGGGCCCCTCACCATGCCAAATTCTCAACCTAACCTATTGCCTCCTAATATTACATACAGCAATACAAGACATACAGGGTAAGGCTACTTTCACACCTGCGGCACTACCATCCGTCTGGGCATGCAGCGGTTTATGTCCCTCTGATTCTCTGCATTTTTGCCAGATTGTGGCCGGATCTCTGCCAGACCCCATTATAGTTAATGGGACCGGCGGGCATTCTGTTTGCATCCAGCAGTGCCGGGTCCAGTGAATTCTCTGCCGGAATCACTAACGCTAATGTGAAAGTAGCCTAATACAGCCCCATACCTCTTACATCCAGTGACGTCTCCTGTGATGTAGACTTTCTCTTTCCTCATATTCTCCTTTCAGACCAGACCGCCATGATTATTTCTTTCAGCCATCTCTCTTCTCTGCAGAGTTTGACAGACATCTTTGTTTCCTACTTTTACATCATCCTCCCACCTTCTGAACACCCCATGCTGCCATCCCCAATACTGTGCCCGCTGTGCTCCCCAATACTACACTGCAGAAACAGTCCCCCTGAAAATACTAGTACCACACAGATAGTGCCCCCTACAATAATTATTGGCACACACAGACCAAAAATATATCTGCACCCAGCAAATAGCGTCCCTGACACTAATAGTGTAAACATAATGTCCCCCAAAAATATGATACAAAAAAATGCCCTGTTGTGTGGCAGTTAAAAAAAAACCTCCTGTTAGTGCCCCCAGTTGTCCTTATAGTGCCCTCATAATGTGTGCTAATGCACCCTACTGTGTGCCCAAAAAAAACCTTAGTGCCCCCAGTTGAGCTTAGGTCACCATAGTGCCCAATAATTTGCACCAGTATAAAATACTCCTATACAGTGCCCCCATAGTGCTCCTCCCCCTGTCCCATGGTGACTGACATAATGTGCCAGTATAAAATGCCCCTATAGAGTGCCCCAATAATGCTCCTCTCCCCCCTTCCACATAGTGCCCCCATAATGTATGCCAGTATAAAATGCCAGTATAGTACTCATCCCCATCCTCATATTGCACATACAGTGCCTTGCAAAAGTATTCACCCCCCTTGACTTTTTTCGTGTTTTGTTACATTACAGCCTTAAGTTCAATGTTTTGTTAATCAGAACTTTATGTGATGGATCAGAACACAATAGTCTAAGTCGGTGAAGTGAAATGAGAAAAATATATAAATAAAATTATTTTTCAGAAATAGAAAACAGAAAATTGCCCTGTGCGTATGTATTCACCCCCTTTGTGTGGAAGCCCATAAAAAGCTCTGGTGCAACCAATTACCTTCAGAAGTCACATAATTAGTGAAATGATGTCACCTGTGTGCAATCTAAGTGTCACATGATCTGTCATTACATATACACACCTTTTTTGAAAGGCCCAGAGGCTGCAACACTTAAGCAAGAGACATCACTAAACAAACACTGCCATGAAGACCAAGGAACTCTCCAAACAAGTAAGGGACAATGTTGTTGAGAAGGACAAGTCAGGGTTAGGTTATAAAACATATCCAAATCTGTGATGATCCCCAGGAGCACCATCAAATCTATCATAACCAAATGGAAAGAACATGGCACAACAGCAAACCTGCCAAGAGACGGCCGCCCACCAAAACTCGAGGACCGGGCAAGGAGGGCATTAATCAGAGAGGCAGTACAGAGACCTAAGGTGACCCTGGAGGAGCTGCAGAGTTCCACAGCAGAGACTGAGGATCTGTACATAGGACGACAATAAGCCGTACGCTCCATAGAGTTGGGCTTTATGGCAGAGTGGCCGGAAGAAAGCCATTACTATCAGCTAAAAACAATAAGGCGCGTTGTGAGTTAGTGAAAAGGCCTGTGGGAGACTCCGAAAATGTATGGAGGAAGGGGCTCCGGTCTGAGGAGACGAAAATTGAACTTTTCAGCCATCAAAGAAAATGCTATGTCTGGGGCAAACCCAACACATCACATTTCCCATAGAACACCATCCCCACAGTGAGACATGGTGGTGGCAGCATCATACTGGGGGGACTGGGAAACTGGTCAGAGCTGAGGGAAAGATGGATGGAGCTAAATACAGGGATATCCTTGAGCAGATCCTGACCCACTCTGAGGTGAGGACGGAGGCTCACCTTCCAGCAGGACAATGACCCCAAACACACGGCTAAAGCAACACTCGAGGGGTTTAAGGGGAAACATGTAAATGTGTTGGAACGGCCGAGTCACAGCCCAGATCTCAATCCCATAGAAGATCTGTGGTCAGACTTAAAGATTGCTGTTCACAAGCGCAAACCATCCAACCTGAAGGAGCCGGAGCAGTTCTGCAAGGAGGAATGGGCAACAATCCCAGTGGTCAGATGTGGCAACTGCTCATAGAG
Source organism: Bufo bufo (assembly GCF_905171765.1). Classification (NCBI taxonomy): domain Eukaryota; kingdom Metazoa; phylum Chordata; class Amphibia; order Anura; family Bufonidae; genus Bufo; species Bufo bufo. The sequence continues at coordinate 219,887,363 of NC_053395.1, read as the reverse complement.
ACTTATCCAAAGCGACTTGGAGCTGTGATTGCCGCAAAAGGCGGCTCTGCAAAGTATTGACTTCAGGGGGGTGAATAGTTCTGCACATCTTCAGAGTTGTGGGAATGTTCTGTAAATTACATGATGGAAATCCTCAAACAATCCATGTTAATTCCAGGTGGAGAGGCCCCAAAATACGAAAAAAGTCAAGGGGGTGAATACTTTTGCAAGGCACTGTATAGTCTGTGCCAGTATAAAATGCCACTATATAATGCCCCCCAGCAGATGCCCTCATATGGCTCTTCTACACCCCCCCCCCCATAGTGCCAGTATAATTCTAATATATGGGGGCTCCCAGTAGATGCTCCCATAGTGCTCCCCTCCCCCATGTGTGCCAGTAAATATTGCCCCCTAGTAGATGCTAGAATTTGTAGTTTCCAAATAGTTAGGGGAGACCTGATAGGTACATGGCTGTCAGAGCATGTTGGGAGTTGTGGCTGTCTGAGCATGTTGGGAGTTGTGGCTGTCTGAGCATGTTGGGAGTTGTGGCTGTCTGAGCATGTTGGGAGTTGTGGCTGTCTGAGCATGTTGGGAGTTGTGGCTGTCTGAGCATGTTGGGAGTTGTGGCTGTCTGAGCATGTTGGGAGTTGTGGCTGTCTGAGCATGTTGGGAGTTGTGGCTGTCTGAGCATGTTGGGAGTTGTGGCTGTCTGAGCATGTTGGGAGTTGTGGCTGTCTGAGCATGCTAGTAGCTGTAGTTTCCATCAGTTATAGGAGACCCATAAGATGTATGGAGGTTAGAGCATGCTGGGTGTTGTAGTTTCCCACTAGTTAGAGTGGCTCTGATACACATGTATGGCTGTCTGAGCATGCTGGGAGTTGTAGTTTCCCACCAGTTAGAGAGCTACAGGTTGCAGAGCAGGACACTGGCTGTTCACTCCCCGGCGGTGTGCCGCTATTATCCTCACTCTGCAGATATGTCGCCGCTCCACGTCCCCGCCATTATATATAATTACATGCAATAAAACGGGCTGGTTCTGTTTTATTAATACATCCATCTATAATGTACCCTGTGTACGGGCTCAGACTGCTGAGCGGGGCTGGAGACCTGAGCGATCCCCGCAGAGCATTGCTCTGCAGAACAAGGTCCCTCTTGTAAAGAATTTAAAAAAAAACACAGGGGTTAATGGATAAAATCCCAGAACAGGATTGCTGGCCGGCCTTGTGTACAGAGAGCTCATTACACCGCGAGCGTGAAATAATGGGGTCAACACGCCGGTAAAATGGAGCTGGATGCCCATGAGAGGGCCGGGTGGCGACACAATATATATATTTTTTATATCATGAAAAAAGATGTAATTTTAAAATACCTTAATCCAACTATTTGAAAAATGACCTTTATAAAGCTCGGAGGCGGCGGAGACCACGGGAACGCTCTTCCTGCGGTGAATTTGTATACTCTTTGGTCAAAATGTCACAACGGAGCCCCGCGCTGATTTACATCTCCTTCTTATACTGCAATTACTTACTGTGCAATGAAAGGGTTTATGAGGCGGCTGCTGTTTTGGCGGTATACACCCTGCGTGTGTGCGGTAAGAACGCGCTCCCGGTTGTGTCCTCCTCCTCCTCCTCCTCCACGCTAAGGAAGAAAATAAAGAAGTTAAATATAACACCTTGAGCCTTCGGTGCTATACTACCCTATCTGAGCATGCCCAGAATAGAATAGAATGCAGGAAGAACAGTGAAGACTGACACATATGCAGAAAAGGAAGTAGGAGAAAGCAATGGCACACGTAGAAAAGAGGGGGCCCCACAGCCAGGATCAAAATAGATCTCTATTAGGTTGTGCTGTATTGGTTTCCCCCTCCACCCCCCTGTGCCATTTCCCTAAAGGTAGGGGGATGGGACCAACCAAGGCTGGGCCCCCCCATCCCCAAGAGCCCCACACAAGCCACATGGTCCTTCTCTAAAGAAGTTCTGCATAACAGGTCCTTTGGATAGGTCATCAGTATCTGATCGGTGGTGGTCCAACCCCCGCCGATCAACTGTTTGAGAAGGCACTGGAGTTCCTGTGAGTGCTGTGGCCTGTTTGCAGCTTACCAAGCACAGCGCCGTACATTGTATAGTGGCCGTGCCTGGTATCGCAGCTCAGGTCCATTCACTAGAATGGGACTGAGCTGGACCTAGGTCATGTGACCGATGAGCGTGACGTCTCTGGCCTAGGAAGAGGGCGCAGCACTCACCAGAGCGCTACAGACTCTTCAAACAGTTGATCGGGGGGAGAGAGTTCTGACAGTCGGACCCCCACGATCAGATATTGATGACCTGCCCTTAGGATAGGCTTGTTATGGCTAACCTCCGGCACTCCAGCTGTGGTAAGACTACAACTCCCAAGATGCACACTAGCTTGAATAGAGCATGCTGGGAGTCGTAGTATCACCACAGCCGGAGGTTAGCCATCACTGGGATAGGCCATCAATACTGAACTGTCAGTACACCTAACAATGGGGCACATTTACTGTAGAGTCTGCGCCTGTTTCCGACTGTCTTATTTTTTAAGTCTCATTTACCAACTCATTTTGTGCCTGTTGCACCTATTTTGAGTTTTGAGACCAATTCAGGAGTTTTCAAACTTTTGCACCTATTCATGTAGGTGCGCCTTATTTTGCACCTAATATAGTCGTACAAACAGTCAGATTTCTCCTCCGCTCCAGGGCCGGCTTTTCTGCCTCTGGTACGAGCGGTGAGTTGCGCCACATTTTGCCTACTTTCATGGAGACGTGCACCTAATTTCAGCTCACTCGCTCCAGATTTTCATGCACACACTAAGGCAGGGCTGGCCAACCTGCGGCTCTCCAGCTGTTGCAAAACTACAACTCCCAGCATGCCTAGACTGCTTACAGCTATCAGCCTACAGCAGGGCATGGTGGGAAATGTAGTTTTACAACAGCTGGAGAGCCGCAGGTTGGCCAGCCCTGCACTAAGGCCTCTTTCACACGAACGTGTGCGCTCCGTGGCTGTATTGCGGACCGCATTTGCGGATCCACAATACATGGGCACCGTTCCGTGGGCATTCCGCATCACGGATGCGGACCCATTCACTTCAATGGGTCCGCAAATCCGGAGAAGCGGAATGGTGCGGAACGGAACCCTACGGGAGCACTACAGAGTGCTTCCGTGGGGTTTCGTCCCGTACTTCCGTGCTGCAAAAAGATAGAACATGTCCTATCTTTTTGCGGAACGGGCGGATCGCGGACCCATTAAAGTGAATGGGTCCACGATCCGCTACGGCTGCCCCACGGTTGGTGTTCATGCATTGCGGCCCGCAGCACGGCCACGGGGCGCACGCGTTCGTGTGCAGGAGGCCTAATTTGACCAGTCTTAGTGAATATGAACTCGTCTCACAAGAAAACTACCACAAGAGGTCAGACTTAAACCAAAAAAGATATCCTGATTTATAAAAGGATAATAAATGAGGCGCAAATTAAAGACAGACGTTGCCAATAAGCCTTTTTTTATTTTTATTTTTTTTACTCCAAATCTGCCCCAATGTCTTCAGGGCTGGACTGAGAACTTAAAGTGGCCCTGGAAAAAAACTAAAAGTGGCCCCAAGTTGTACAATTGACAGAAGCCAGGGTTAACACAAATGGGGGGGGGGGGGGGGGCAGCAGTACGGTAGTGCATCACAAAATATCACCCTAGCCGAACCAAACAGCACAGTGCTGCAGTATTCAACTGTATTACCATCCTGAGGATGGCGATATAGTTGAAATCAGCGGGGCACCTGCGGGCGTTGGCCAGGTGCATAGATCCCTGTTGCTCCTAGCGTTAATTAATGCTCATTATGTAGGCTGGTGAAAGTGAAGGGGGGCCAAGGTGGCCCCATGGGCATTGGCCCAACTGGGAAATCCGTTAAAAAGTGTTAGAAAACCCCTTAAAAAAGAAATAAAAAAATCGAGGATTTAAAGGGATATTCCATTTTCAGCAAATAAAGCTTATTCTTTGTATCATTAATACTTATACAATGTTTCAATAGAATTTCTGTATCAATTCCTCAAGGTTTTAAGATCACTGCTTGCTTTAAACCAACGGATAAAATCTGTCACCATGTGTTGGACACACAGGAGCATGGCTCGTTACAGGACATCAGCCGGGCGCAGACACACCCAGCAGAAGACATCCCGTCCACCGACGGTGGCCAATGGCTGCACGACTCTGGCCACTGTGGGTAGGTGGGGATTCGGCTGCGTGCTGTTGTCACAACCTGTATGCTTACCCTTATAATGTCTGGGCACCTGATGAATGACAGAAAGCAGAGGTCTTGAAAACTTCTTTAGACAAAGCTCTGATAGCAGCACTCTAACAAACCGCACACCGACCTGCGTGTCCGTCACGTGGCCAGAACAGATTTCGACCTACTGGAACACAACATTCCTAAAGAATGACAGCAAGCAGTGATCTTGAACTCCATGACAAATTGAAAGAGAAAGGGAAAACAAAAATGTAACTTTTTCTTCTGCAAAGAACAAGCTGAACTTGTAAAACCCCTTTAAATTTTTGGCTTTTTGATCTTTTTCTACCAGGCAGATGCAGTAATAACAGTGGATGGCTATGCTCTTGTCGTGTCCCTTTGTCATGTGACGCGCAGGGTCCTTGAGGGTACTTTAGGGACATGCCTGTAGCTTTCTGATTAAATTAGGTTACCCACCACTGATTTAGTTAAACTCAGCCCTATAAAGCGGAACAGTGTAGAGTGAGGGGAGGGGGGAGCGCCGCACGAGAAGCCGGGGGCCTCCGAATGTACGAGATGCTGCAGGAGATTCACTGAATAAAGGCTGGTGGGAAAGTATCCGGAGAACGGACGACCTCGCAAAGTCAACGTAATGGCCGACTCATACTCGTGTCATTATTTCTGATTCATAGGAAGTTAACCGCTTATCTGCCACAGCGCCCGCTGAGGCTGTGAATAGCTATAACAGGCAGCGCAGGCCGCCCTTTTACTTGTCAACCTCAGGGTCCCCTGTTATACTGCAGACCCCAAAAGACAAGCAATTACCTCCACAATGTGGGATTCAATGGAGAGTGATTTACAGAAGGCGAGAGCCACTGTAACCGGGTTAAGCCGGCGCTCACGGCCACGCAAATACAATTACCAATGATTCAGGTAAATATGGGAGCGCGGCGAAAGTGAAAAACGCCGCGGCTGGAGGTTAGAAATACAAAATAACTGAATTATGGGGGATAAAGACCCAGGAAATATATGGATTACCGGAGCTGGGCTGATTTACAGACAAAAAGTCAGAGCACATGCACCCGTCAGCCATAACATTAAATCCATTGACAGGGGACGTGAATAACACTGATTATATGGCGACAATGGCGCCTGTCAAGGGGTGGGATATATCAGGCAGTCGGTTTGTTAAAAAGCAAGAAAAAAGTGCAAGCGTAAGGGTTGGAGCGTCTGATGGTTATGGATAGATGACTAGAGCATCTCCAGAATGGTCAGTCTTTTGGGGAGCTCCCAGTATGCAGTGGTCAGAAAGAACCTACCAGAAGTGGTCAACGGGAGGACACCAGTGACAGGGTCATGGGCGCCCAGGCCTCATTGATGCGTGTGGGGAGTGAAGACTAGCCCGTCTGGTCCGATCCCATAGAGGAGGTACTGTAGAGCAAATTGCTGACAACGTTACTGCTGGTGATGATAGAGAGGTGTCAGGACATTGCAGCTTGCTGTGTATGGGGTTATGGAGCGGCAGACAGGTCAGAGCATCCATGCCGACCAGACTGTCCACTGCTGAAAGTGCCTGCAATGATTAAACTGGACCATGGAGCAACGGAAGAAGGCGGCCAAGTCTGATGAATCAGGTTACATTATGTGGACGGCCAGGTGCGTGTGTGTCACTTACTTGGGAAAGCGATGGCACCAGGTGCACTATGGGAAGAAGGCGGCCTGGTCTGATGGATCACGTTACATGATGTGAATGGCCGGGTGCATGTGCGTCACTTACCTGGGGAAGAGATGACACCAGGTGGCCTGGTCTGAGGAATCACGTTACATGATGTGGACAGCCGGGTGCATGTGCGTCACTTACCTGGTGAAGAGATGACACCAGGTGGCCTGGTCTGAGGAATCACGTTACATCATGTGGACAGCCAGGTGCATGTGCGTCACTTACCTGGTGAAGAGATGACACCAGGTGCACTATAGGAAGAAGAAAAGCCACTGGAGAAGGCGTGATGCTGTGGGCAATGTTCTGCTGGAAAACCCAAGTGGAGGTGACACATGCCACCTACCTAATCAGTGGATAGGCATGTACCCCCCTTGTCACGGATATGCAGGAAAAAAAAAGCCCTCACAATATATAGGATCTGCGGCTGGCGTGCCAGATGCCACAGGACGAGCCACCTCAGAGGTCTTGTGAAGTCCATGCCTTGATAGGTATAGAGAAGGAACTACACAACATTAGACATGTAGGGGGTCATTTATTAAGACCGGCATTTTAGATGTCTGTCTTAATAAAGCCCCTGCTTGGCGGTGGATCCCCCGGAGTTTTGAAGAGGCGCCGGCTTCTACATAACTTTGGCGCATCCAGCGCCACTTCTACATGAAATCCAGCTTCCTGGCTGTCTTACATTTAGACCATTTTCTTCTATGCCTAAACCAGGCAGAATTCAGTGGAGAGGTGGGCACAACACTACACGTCTGAGAGAAAGGGAAATAATTCATACCTGCAGATGTTATCCGGGCAGCGTCTGTCCCTTCTTGATGGCTGATATAATAAATGCACGCTGGTGCCGTAAATCCGCACAAAAGAAGTGCGATAAATAAAGCAGGTGTGATAGTGTAATGAGTGATAACGCTGCGGAGTGTGGAGTGTCACTTACAGGCGCAGGGAAATGATTTCAGACGCTGCCATACAATAGCGGCATAATTAGAGGCACAGGATCTCGCTACGGAGGAGTAATTAGCAGATAAGATGTAAAAAGAGAGAACTTTGGTTGATAACAATCTTACCCCCACACAATGCAGACTCGCAATGGAGGACGGGCAGCGCCAAGTCATCTCTGGCGACGATTATCTCCTGGGAAACAGCTTGACTTATGGAGACCGCGGGGGACGTCTTCTGTCCTATACACATTAGAGTTCATCTCATTTGCACCATTTTGGGTTGAGGCCTTGACCTCCTATTAGCTTCACTGCTCATATAATACAACGCAATACTCCTGTTTATGTGTAATGTGTCTGTCAGCATAAGGGTTCATCACCACGAACGTATTTTCTTTCCGTGTCCGTTCTATTTAGTTTTTTTCCGGACCATATGCGGAACCATTCATTTCAATGGGTCCGCAAAAATAAAATGGAAGTTACTCCATGTGCATTCCATTTCCGTTCCGCATTACGGACAAGGATAGGACTGTTCTATTAGGGGCCAGCTGTTCCGTTCCGCAAAATACGGAATGCAGACGGACGTCATCTGTACTTTTTGCGGACCGCAAAATACATGCTGTCGTGTGCATGAGTCCTAATGCTGGCAGGCATCCTATTAGGCCCTGGCCAGGAGCTAACATTGCAAACAAGTGGCCCACTGTTAGAGGGGAGAGGCACCAAGGTTAAGGAGGGTGCCCCCACCCGGTGCCGAGCTAGTTACATGTAGGGGATCCTATTTACATGTAGGGGATCCTATTTACCAAGGGGATCCTATTTACCAAGGCATGTAGGGGATCCTATTTACATGTAGGGGATCCTATTTACCAAGGGGATCCTATTTACCAAGGCATGTAGGGGATCCTATTTACCAAGGAGCTCCATGCTATCAGAACTGTTTAACAGTCCTGGACTTCCGAGAATTAATGCCAGTGCCATACTATTGTGACGCTGATCCTTAAAGGGGTTGTCCTATTAAGAGCATGCACCCTGCCGCTCCATTTATTCTCGGAGATAGCTCCGTACAATGCTCACCTACGTCCATGGAGAACGAGAGGCACGGCGTCCGAGTCGCTGTGATGGGAGGGGGTCCTAGTGGTCGCACCCTCACCGATCTAATGGTTATCTCCTATCCTGTGAAGAGGGGATAACTTAATACCCCTTTAAGGACTAAATACCTGTCCTAAAGACCTACACTGCAGTTTGTTTGTTTTTATTGGAAAAGATGTAAACAATGATGGTTCCTTTCAGCAAGCAAGCAGATATTTTGAAAACAGCGAGGAATTGAAACACAAAGTCTGTAAGAAAATGACAGAACTTTTCATTGCACGATGACTGAGCTCCGGGTCCTATAAAACCGTCACAACCGTCTCAATGTATTGACGTAAAACCCTCCGTGCCTTACGAGAAGTAGCCGCCGGCCGATCGCCGCACACAGGGCCGGACGTTCCTCGTGGACCAGGTAGACGCAGGAAAAATATAGGTGGTGGAAGCGGACAGAAAGAATGGCGCGCCGGAGTGCAGTTACTCAGATGTGCGGCTAATGAGAAGGATGGGGGGGGGGGATCCTCACATAAAAGTGATTAAAGAGCTTTAATTAAAATACAGATGCAGTGCGACGTGTTCCGGGCGCTCACCGCCAACTGCAGAAGAAATGAGAGGTTACTTTCATCTGCGCCGACTTCATACCAGACTGTAAAGGTAAGGTGGGCTTCCAGCCAAAAGCTAAAGGGGTATTCACACCTGATAAAGTGATGGCATGTCGCTAGGCCTGGCCTCTGGGATAATGATTGATCCTGAGAGCAAAGGGGCTGTATGTAGTTCTGTTTTAGAGCTGCGTTACCTTCACTTTTCCTGCAGAGCTGCGCTCCAATCCACCCGCTGCCCAGCCGACCCCATTCATGTCATAGGTGCAGATGCACTGCCAGTGGCCGGGGCCCTACTGAGCAGAGGGGGAGATGCAGCAATGCTGGGCCCCTTAGCTCTCAGGATGAGGGAAGGTCCCAGAGGACAGACTCCCCCCCCCACGACCATAAAGTGATGGCCTAGCGCTGTGCCATCGCTTTCTAAGCTGGGAGTGCCCCTTTAAATCTTACCTCTGCCCCTGACCCCTTACATGCAGTCACCGCATGCAGCTGTTCACCTCACGTCTGAGCCGTTCTTCACAGGGGTTCCCCATGTATACCTCTGCTGTATGTCACTGTATATGCACACAGCAGCCTGGCACCCAAGGGCTCCCATGTCAGATAGGTGTGTACCATCCGATGCATGTTTTTTTCATGGGATGCCTCTGCATATAATGGAGTGACGTACTAGATGGACGTATACCAGCCCGACGAAAGGTCACTCGCTTATAGATGGATATTATGTATATGCCGGGAGCATTCCTGGATACACCAAACGTCGGCTCTGATGTGGTGCGGACCAGCCCTTACTATAGGAGTCAGCAACCTCCGGCCCTCCAGGTGTTGTGAAACTACATCTCCCATCATGCATACTTGCTTGGCTGTTCTCTGAAGTGAAAGGAGCATGCTGGAAAAGGAGGTTGCTGATCCCTGCCTTACTAGTAGTATATTAGCAGATAACTACTACTCTCATCCATGTTAACTGCAATGGTGCTAATATTTGTCACCCATACAGTGCTGCCACGTCTCCTTCAGCTCTGCCTGGCAGTCAGTCACAGCGGGTGAGCTTCACCCCAATCTTGAGCATATGATCATGATCCGTGACTACAGGGATGGGTCATACAGACCGGCGGCGTCACATTCACTTACAGCCCATGAGGATGGTAGAGCACAAAGAATCCTGGGTAATACCAATCAATGGTGACATCAGCTAGGGAGGAAGTAGCCGACTGCTCCGGCTATCTGAGATTCCATTTAAGGAAAATCTGCGGCAACGGAAAGGTAAAACAGGAGATGTTGCAAGTGGAGCTGCACTGTAAAGCATGGAGAAGGTCAGGTCATGCAACTTGAGGAGGTGGATTTTGGACTACCACAGACTCTGGAATCATTAATCATAACCGAGGCCTTACGCCCCGTATTTGTGGATCCGCAATACACGGGTGCCGTTCTGTGGGAATTCACTTCAATGGGTCCGCAAATCCAGAGATGCGGAATGGTGTGGAACAGAAGCACAGAACGGAGTGCTTCCGTGGGGTTTCGTCCCGTACGATATAACATGTCCTATCTTTTTGCGGAATGGCCGTATCGCGGACCCATTAAAGTGATCAGCTGCAGCTGCCCCACGGACTGTACTGTGCATTTTGCGGGCCGCAGCACGACCACGGGGTGTACACGTCCGTGTGCAAGAGGCCTAAATGAAAGGAGGCAACACTAAAGAAAGAAAGTAGCAGGTAAGTGTAACCTTTATGTACAGACTTACAAGCTTTTCTGGCAGACCTATAGGATTACACAGGTCAACCAGCCCCAGCACATCTACCGGGGGCGTGCAAGACGAAGACTGGACCATCACAGCCCTTGAAAAGATGCGATTTTCCTCTGTCGTATTCTGAGAGGCTATTGCGGGATTCGCCCTGACATTTCTTCCAATCCTCCCGCTTTTATCACAGCTTGGAGATGAGCACCCTGGTAATGACAGCGTGGCTTGGGATGAGCGCTATTGGTGTGCAAATCAGCCCATTGCTCTTGAAATGACAGAATACAGCCAAATGACTGAGGGGAGCGGGAAGAGTTGGGATTACAGGTTCTATTTATGTCGCGCCAAGAAGCGCAGGGAAAAAACGTATAAAGATAGTGGAATCAGCAGCAATGAAAAGCTCCTTCTTGGCTGCCTGCTGACAATGAATATTCCACCGCTCGCAGGCAGCTCTGCAATGATGACCTCAGCCGCCCCGCAACGACTATTCCTGGATTCATTTTGGATCAAATTAACTTTTATGGGGAGAGTATAAAGTTTACTCCTAGATCGGAAGTTTTCACTGAACTTTGGGGAACAATCATTTACATGATGTTCACGGTTGGTACTGGTTCTGCTTGTGGAGACCCAACAGGCGTCTTAGGCTACTTTCACATCTGCGCTTTCCCTTTCCGCTATTGAGATCTGTCATAGGATCTCAATAGCGGAGGAAAACGCTTCCGTTTTGTCCCCATTCATTGTCAATAGGGATAAAACTGAACCGAACCGAACGGAGAGCGCCAGAATGTATTCCGTTCCGTTTGGTTGCGTCCCCCCATCTCGGACAGAATGTGGTGCGGAGAAAGAAGGATCCGTCAAGACGCACAATGTAAGTCAATGGTGGCGGATCCGTTTTCTCGGAAACAAAAGAAGACGGATCCGTCCCCCATTAACTTACATTGGTTTTAGAGACTGATATCCGTCTTGGCTATTTTAGAGATAATACAACCGTATCCGTTTATAATGGATGCAGACGGTTGTATTATCATGGAGAAAGCAAAAACACTGGGGTGAAAGTAGCCTTACAGGCGAGCAACCGTGGAAAAAAGTATGTACATCGGCTCTCCTCCAGAAGAACACCGTCTCTCTAGCGCCACCTGCAGTCAGCTACCTCTGTGCTGTACAGGGATGTTCACAGGGCGCTGGTTGGGCTGAAGTCATGTTTCTGAGCTCTCCCCTCTCCTGACCTGACATGAACTACATGGTACAACTGGGTGTTACCAGTCGGTGGTCTGGCACTACCCAATCAGTGCCGCCTATGTCAGACTGTGCAGGGACCACCCATCTGAGACTTCTTTGCAGACTGGCAATCCATTATAACTTCTAGCGGGAAGTTGGGAATGCAAGTAGTTACTAAAACAGACATGTCAATAGAGGTGACAGGACCTTTTTAAATAAGTCAGATATTAAAGGGGTGTTCCCATCACAGACAATGGGGCATATCGCTAGGATATGCCCATTATCTGATAGATGCGGGTCCCCACTGGGACCTGCATCGAGAACGGAGCGGGAAAGGTGGCGGAGGGCGCACTGCACACGCTCAGCAGCCCTCCATTCATTTCTTTGGGGCCACCGAAAATAGGCGACGGCTATTTCCGTCGGCCCCATAGAAATGAATGGGAGCGATGGCTGCGCAAGCGCGGAGTACTCCCATTCACTTGTATGGGGAGAGCACTTGGCGGTGGCCAGTCCCAGCCACCACTCTCCCCGCTCCGTTCTCAAGGTGGGACCCGCACCTATCAGACAATGGGGGCATATCCTAGCGATATGCCCCCATTGTCTGTGATGGGAATAAACCTTTAAAAGGGGTTGTGCAATTTTGTTTTATTTTTTAAAGGACATAAGGCTCCCTCCTGGGCAGACGTGTAAACCTTCTCTCCTTGTGTCAGGACAAATGGTCACATGAGGCAAGGTGAGCAGGACGCTGCTGCGGCCAGCGATTGGCTACAGCGGCATCAAACAGGAGGTTTACGTCCAGGGAGTCAATAAACAGCTTCCGTTCGCAGGACTGCCAAGAAGGAGGGGGTTTGCAGAAAAAAAAACCCTCAAAGGTGCACAACCCCTTTAACTTACTGGGTAGCAATCAATACTGTAGTTGGCACAAAAGGCATAGTTTTCTTCCTTCTGGAAGAGAACTCCTTTGCATAGTCTTCCCAGGAAGCATTGCCTCTAAGACTCCATTCACACGTCCGCAAATGGGTCTGCATCCGTTCCGCAATTTTGCGGAACGGGTGCGGACCCATTCATTTTCTATGGGGACGGAATGGATGCGGACAGCACACAGTGTGCTGTCAGCATCCGTATTTGCGGAGCGCGGCCCCGATCTTCAGGTCAGCAGCTCCGCAAAAGATAGAACATGTCCTATTCTTGTCCGCAGCTTGCGGACAAGAATAGGCATTTCTATAGGGGTGCCGGGCGGGTGTGTTGCGGATCCGCAATTTGCGGGTCCGCAACACACCACGGACGTGTGAATGAAGCCTACGGGTAAAGCCGCATGAGATGGATCTTCTGACAAGTATTCTGCCAAAATTCAGCCGATTTTTTGCAAATCCTGCACCCATTGTACACTAAAAATCCTGCTGGCATCTCACTAAGCCAACCAGACCCCTACTGTGTGCCGATGAGCAGCAGAAACAGTGCTGTCTGCAGATGGGGGTCTCTGGTTTGTCTGATATCCTTAGGTTTATTGCACACGAATGTGTGCGCCCCGTGGCCGTATTGCGGACCACATTTGCCAATCCGCAATACACGGGCACCCTTCCGTGTGCATTACGCATGGGTCCGCAAATCCGGAGATGCGGAATGGTGCGGAATGGAAGCACGGAACGAAAAGATAGAACATGTCCTATCTTTTTGCAGAACGGCCGGATCGCGGACGCATTAAAGTGAATAAGTCCGCGATCCACTGCGGCTGCCCAGCGGTGGGTGTTTGTGCATTGCAGCCCACAATTTGCGGGCCACAGCATGGCCACAGGGCGCACACGTTCGTGTGCAAGAGGCCTTAGCCAAGACTTTTTAATGGGTAGAACATTGACATGCAGGGTAGCTACCTACAGGTGGCAGTAGAGATGCTTTTCTTCCTTCTGGAGGAGAGCTCATATGCATGTGATGGAGGAGACAGAGTAGCTGCAAGCAACGTTTTTTTATGTGCATCATGGGATACTGATCAAGACAGATACGGCATGAAACACAATGTACGACAATGGTGCCAGATACGTTTTCTCGGACGCCCATTCACTTACAATGGTTTTAGTGCCGGATCCGTCTTGGTGATTTTAGAGATAACACAACTGGATCTGTTCAGAACGGATGCAGCCGGCCGTATTATCCTAACGGAAGGGTTTTTGCTGATCCATGACGGATCCAGCAAAAACACAGATGTGAAAGTAGCCAAAGGCAGAGTGATCCGGCAATCTGCATGCAAACGGACAGCATTTGTAGACGGATCCGGATGCGGATCCGTCTAACAAATGCATTGCAAGAATGGATCAGTCTGTCCGTTTGTCATACGGACAAACGGATCAGTTTCTATTTTTTTTTTTACACATTTTTAAAGGTCTGCGCATTGCGGTATTTTTAATGCCAGATCCGGCATTCCTGCAACTGATCCGGAATTTTGTCCGGAGATAAAACCGTAGCATGCTGCGGTATTATCTCCGTCCTGAAAAGTCAAAAAGACTGAACTGAAGACGTCCTGATGCATCCTGAACGGATCGCTCTCCATTCAGAATGCATGGGGATATGCCTGATCAGTTCTTTTCCGGCATTGGGCCCCTAGGACGGAACTCAGTGCCGGAAAAGGAAAACACTAGTGTGAAGGGTACCTTAGTGGAGTCATAAAATGCGTGGGATGTATTAATGGCGTGCACCACAATTGTGGAGTAAAATACTTGTGTAAGGTAAGCCAACCTAGGTGTGGCGTACATTACAGAAAAGCGTCTAACACGCCTATCAGGATGCGCCGCATCTATCGCACACCGTGTGACGTTATTGATTCTTCTGCCCGGTCTAGCTTACGCTGTTGTAGACACCAATAGTAAATCTCCATCATTATCTTCTTCAGAGGTAAACATGCTGCCCACTGACCTACAATCCTCCACTGTGGTAGATGTTAATCTGCGGGTCAAGTGGCAGACGCCGACTCTTGGATCTGCCGCTATCCGCCCTTCTATCTGCGTATTACACTGGAATCTTCATCCTATGGAAGAAAAAAGAAGAAAACAAGTAATAGCCTCCTTTATGTGAGGTTAATTGCCTTGTAATCCCAACCTACAATTTGTGAGCCTGAGGTGAAAACAAGACGGATTCAATTATGATTTTTATTTTTTATTTTAATAAAATGTTGCCAACATAGCGGAACATTGTATCACGAGGTAGAAACAATCAGCCTGTAGTGTCTAATAGACTGATGGATGCTACAGGTGGGAGACCCTGTCCGGAAGACCTATTAAGGAACATGGATGCCATGGGAGGGGGGGGGGTTACCCTCTTGGGACAATGATCTGTTAGCCGAATGCAGAGTCCATAGCGGCCCTCCATGCATAGTCCGATATACAAGGTGAGGCAGCTCACATACATTACAAGGAAGGTGGTGGCGAGGAATTGTCGGAGCACAATCTGTTGAATCTTTGATGTGGCCACAAAAAAAAGAGGTCAAAGAATGAGCGGCTTCAACTCCCAGTTAGCAATTTATTGATAAACTTCTAGAAGGAATAACAGAGGGACAGCACAACATAAAGTTATATGAAATGATGCTCCCGAATGATCATTATGTTAGAGGAGAGGTCCTCTTTAATACGCTCTGATGAAATCACTTTATAAAAATAATCTGCAACCTTCTAATAGAAGATACGCCAAGTCTAGTGGTGGCCTCTTAATAAATTTGTCGCATCTTCTGGCTATCCTTGCACCAGAAAAGCAGACCTATGCCAGCTGAGATGAGTGACCGTAGATTTGGGCTATCCTTCAGGCATAAATTAGTAACTCTGTTGGGACACAGGAGGCCACATCCCCTCTCGCTAAACTAGGTGAAAAGGGCAAAAAGTTTCTGAGCAAAATTTGGTTTCGCCAAAACCCTGAAACTTTAGTAATGGTTTAACACATTCTGACTTTCCTGAAGGTTCTGACAATAAATGGAACCGTTCTCGTTTACCTTCAGAAGCTACAAACCTGTCCTGATGGCTGCCTGCCAAGCCGCTCTTTCAGTTGGAAAAGACACTGGGTGAGAACAAGACTGTTTCCATTCACTGACACTGAGCGGAGATCTTGAAAAGGTTGAAAAACTTAAACAGAAAGTATATTAGACAATGGCACAACCTATCAATGAACAACCCCTGTGCCATCTTATATTCCAAAGATCAACACTGCAAATGACCCTAAACACCTCCCGAAAGTCATGCTGGGAGTTGTAGTTCCACAACAGAGTATAAACCTGCCAATGACTACTTCTCTTCGGAGCACGTCTCGGTCACTGACAGCCTTGTGTTTTTCATGCTACTGAGAATCGAATGCTTCCTAAAAATATAATATGTCCCCGGGAGGACGTGTGCTGCTATTTTCTCCCGCTGAAACATTATTGTGGCGCGTCTGATTCCACGCTGGCCTCTGTGAAGTGTGTGCTGCGCCTCTCAGCTGCGGAAGGGCATGTGACGGCCGCTGATGGCTTCAGGTATCCGAGAAGCTGGCACTGCAGGTTATAAATGCAGCCCGGGCACCTCCATAAAATGACTGCTGCGGTTTTATGATGATGCCTCGCACCGGTCAGCATTACTTACCATAAAAAAGAAATGACTGGGAGGGAAGCAGGGTTGTGCGGCACTCTGTATGAGCCTGGACCTATCAGGATGAAAATGACACCATATAATAATGGTGGGCTGGTAGAGACCCTCCCAAAGGGGTTAAAAAACATTACCCACAATCCGCTACTTATATTTTGCAATAAACTTTTCAATATGTGTTCATTAACCCTTAGGATACCAGAGGTTTTTGCATTTTCAATTTTCTTCCCCATCTTCCTTGAGCCATAACTTTTTTATTTTTCCATTCACAGCTGTATGAGGGCTGATTTTTTGTGGGAAAAGTGTCTAATGTCACCATTTATTATGGCATACAATGTAGTGGGAAGCGGGTGGAAAAAAATCCAAATGGGGTGGAATTGGAAAAAAAACGCAATTCCTCCTTTATTTTATGGGTTTTGTTCCCACAGCGCTCCGTTTGTGGCAAAACTGACCCATGCTCTTAATTCTCTGGGTCAGTACGATTACAACGATACCAGATAGGTATAGGTTTTTATGTCTAAATAGTGCAAAAATAAATGTAGACTTTGAGAAAATATATGTTTGTAAATCACCCTATTCTGAACCCCATAACTTACAGTGAGGAACAGAAGTATTTGAACACCCTGCGATTTTGCAAGTTCTCCCACTTAGAAATCATGGAGGGGTCTGACATTCACATTGTAGGTGCATTCTCGCTCTGAGAGACAGAATAAAGAAAAAAAGAAAAATCCGGAAATCACATTGTATGATTTTTAAAGAATTTATTTGTCTTGCACTGCTGAACATAAGGATTTGAACATCTGAGAAACAGCAAGAATTCTGTCTCTCAAAGACCTGTTACTGTGCCTTTAAAAAGTCCACCTCTACTCCACTCATTAATCTAACTTAGGGCTCTTTCACACCTGCGTTATTGTCTTCCGGCATAGAGTTCCGTCGTCGGGGCTCTATGCCGGAAGAATCCTGATCAGGATTATCCTAATGCATTCTGAATGGAGAGAAATCCGTTCAGGATGCATCAGGATGTCTTCAGTTCCGGTACGGAACGTTTGTTGGCCGGAGAAAATACCGCAGCATGCTGCGCTTTTTGCTCCGGCCAAAAATCCGGAACACTTGCCGCAAGGCCGGATCCGGAATTAATGCCCATTGGAAGGCATTGATCCGGATCCGGCCTTAAGCTAAATGTCGTTTCGGCGCATTGCCGGAGCCGACATTTAGCTTTTTCAGAGTGGTTACCATGGCTGCCGGGACGCTAAAGTCCTGACAGCCATGGTAAGTGTAGCGGGGAGCGGGGGAGCAGCATACTTACCGTCCGTGCGGCTGCCCGGGCGCTCCAGAGTGACGTCAGGGCGCCCCAAGCGCATGGATCACGTGATCGCATGGATCACGTCATCCATGCGCATGGGGCGCTCTGACGTCATTCTGGAGCGCCCCGGGAGCCGCACGGACTGTAAGTATACTGCTCCCCCGCTCCTACTATGGTAACCAGGACTTTAATAGCGTCCTGGGTGCCATAGTAACACTGAAAGCATTTGGAAGACGGTTCCGTTTTCAAATGCTTTCAGTACACTTGCGTTTTTCCGGATCCGGCGGGCACCTCCGGCAACGGAAGTGCATGCCGGATCCCAACAACGCAAGTGTGAAAGAGGCCTTAGTAGCGCCTGTCTGAGCTCTTTAAAGACCCCTGTCCACCCCACAGTCAGTCAGAGGCCAACTACTACCACGGGCAAGACCAAAGAGCTGTCAAAAGACACCAGAGACATAATTGTGGACCTCCACAAGGCTGGAAAGGGCTACGGGGCAATTGCCAAGCAGCTTGGTGAAAATATATCAACTGTTGGAGCAATTGTTAGAAAATGGAAGAGGCTAAAGACGACTGTCCGTCTCCCTTGGACTGGGGCTCCATGCAGGATCTCACCTCGTGGGGTATCACTGATGATAAGAAAGGTGAGGAATCAGCCAAGAACTACAAGGGAGGAGCTTGTCAATGACATGAAGAGAGCTGGGACCACAGTTTCAGAGGTCACTGTCGGTAGAACACTACGCCGTCATGGTTTCAGATCATGCATTGCACGTAAGGTTCCCCTGCTCAAGTCATCACATGTCCAGACCCGTCTGAAGTTTGCCAATGACCATCTGGATGATCCAGAGGAGGCTGGGGAGAAAGTCATGTGGTCAGATGAGACCAAAGTAGAACTTTTTGGTCTAAACTTCACTTCGTGTTTGGAGGAAAAAGAAGGTTGAGTTGCATCCCAAGAACACATCCCTACTGTGAAGCATGGGGGGTGGTAACATCGTGCTTTGGGGGTGCTTTTCTGCGAAGGGGACAGGACGACTGCACTGTATATTAAGGAGAGGATGAATGGGGCCAGTTATTGTGAGATTTTGAGCAACAACCTCCTTCCCTCAGTCAGAGCATTGAAGATGGGTCGTGGCTGGGTCTTCCAACATGACAACGACCTGAAGCACACAGCCAGGATAACCAAGGAGTGGCTCCGTAAGAAGCATATCCAGGTTCTGGAGTGGCCTAGCCAGTCTCCAGACCTAAATCCAATAGAACATCTTTGGAGGGAGCTGAAACTCTGTGTTGCTCAGCGACAGCCCCGAAACCTGACAGATCTAGAGGAGATCTGTGTGGAGGAGTGGGACAAAATCCCTGCTGCAGTGTGTGCAAACCTGGTCAAGAACTGCAGGAGACGTCTGAACTTCTGGACCAAATATTAACACGGATTTTCTCAGGTGTTCAAATCCTTATGTTCAGCCGTGCAAGACAAATACATTCTGTAAAAACCATACAATGTGATTTCCTGGATTATTATTTTTATTCTGACTCTCAGAGTGGGAATGCCCCTACAATGTGAATGTCAGACACCTCCATGATTTCTAAGTGGGAGAACTTCCGCAGGGTGTTCAAATACTTCTGTTCCTCACTGTATATTGTTATATTTCCTGAGCTGTGTGGGGACTTATTTTTTGTGGGACAATATGTAGTTTTTATTGATACCATTTTTGGAGTTGAATGGGTCTGCATCCATCTGCGGCAGCTGCACGGATGGTGCCTGTGCATTGGGGACCGCAATTTGTGGTCCCCAATGCACGGAACGGGCGGCACACGTTCATGTGGACGAGCCCTAAGATTGGTGATGGTCAGACTTCCAGCACCCCCACAATCAGCTGTTTGAAGAGGTCGCGGCGCTCGGTTGAGCTACTTCCTAGTCCTGTGATGTCACGTCCTTCCGTCGCACGGTCTTTCTGCAGCTCAGTCCTATTTGAGTGAATGATAATGAGCTGCTACACCAAGAACAGCGCTGTGCTTTATATACCAGGGATGCGGCCCACCAGCTGCTGCAAAACTACAACTCCCAGCATACTCTAATAGCTATAGGCTGTCCAGACATGCTGGGAGTTGTAGTTTTGCAACAGCTGGAGAGCCGAAGGTTGGGCATCCCAGTTATATAGTACGAACGCCATAACAGACAAACAAAAGAAATAATTTATGGTATCTATTTGCCATTTTTTGGTCACACTGAAAATAAAGTGATCACCATAAGTCATACATACCCCGAAATAGTGTCAATAAAAACTACAGCTCGTCCGACATAAAACAAGCCCTGCTGACGGAAATATAAAAAAAAAAAACAGTTCTGGGTGTCAGAAAACGGCAATGCAAAGCAAAATGACTTTTTTTGTATCACAGGTGTTTTCTAGTTTGTACTCATTCTTATTCTCATTTTTATTTAAATGCCATAGATGATGTCAGCTGGCATATTGTGCAATCACAAGGCGTGGTGCTCAGTGACACACTCAGCTCTGCGGCACCTTCTACCTCCACTGCACATTGTAAAGAAAGTTTCATCTTTTCTAATTAAACTATAGGAGCCCCACTGCGACTGCCTGTCAGCCCTGCTTTTAACCCTTTAATCAGCTGATTTATTCTGGCGCCTCTGATAATAATTTGCATCCACAGCCAGAATAAAGTTTTATTCGACAGAAAACAGAGATGCCAGAGTCATGGAGTGATAGTAATGGATCAAAGAGAGGCCCGCGGGCGATGCTGCGGGAACGCCGAGTCAGAGAAAGTAATACAAACAGCAAATGATATGATAAGGACACTGACCTATTCCTGGGAGCGGAGCCCCCCCCCCAGAGATCCCCCGCTGACCCTGTGTGACTCACGCCTGTTATCTTCGATTCCCCCAAACACATGCAGCAAGCTCAGATCTCCTTTCACATGCAAAGCACCGCCGCGTCGTCCTGATTAAATGAGAAGCGCGTTCTGGACATGATAATAAGCGGAGAATACCGAATGAGACGGCGCCACAGACAAGACCCCGTCCATTATAACATGTCCACTCACCTACCTGATGTCACACCCTGTTCATGTCCTGTCAGGGTTCCTGACGCCTCTCCTCGCTGCTCGACATATGGAAATTTAACAAGATATTTTACTGTTTAAAACAAAAAAATGTTACATTACAGGGGGAAAGGGCCAGTATACATACATTACTTATCCTGTACTCATCCTGAGTTACATCTTGTATTATACTCCAGAGCTGCACTCACTATTCTGCTGGTGCAGTCACTGTGCACATACATTACTTATCCTGTACTGATCCTGAGCTAAGTCCTGTATTATACTCCAGAGCTGCACTCACTATTCTGCTGGTGCAGTGACTGTGTACATACATTACATTACTTATCCTGTACTGATCCTGTGTTACATCCTGTATTATACTCCAGAGCTGTACTCACTATTCTGCTGGTGCAGTCACTGTGTACATACATTACTTATCCTGTACTGATCCTGAGTTACATCCTGTATTATACTCCAGAGCTGCACTCACTATTCTGCTGGTGCAGTCACTGTATACATACATTACTTATCCTGTACTCATCCTGAGTTACATCTTGTATTATACTCCAGAGCTGTACTCACTATTCTGCTGGTGCAGTCACTGTGTACATACATTACTTATCCTGTACTGATCCTGAGTTACATCCTATATTATACTCCAGAGCTGCACTCACTATTCTGCTGGTGCAGTCACTGTGTACATACATTACTTATCCTGTACTCATCCTGAGTTACATCTTGTATTATACTCCAGAGCTGTACTCACTATTCTGCTGGTGCAGTCACTGTGTGCATACATTACTTATCCTGTACTGATCCTGAGTTACATCCTGTATTATACTCCAGAGCTGCACTCACTATTCTGCTGGTGCAGTCACTGTGTACATACATTACTAATCCTGTACTGATCCTGAGTTACATCCTGTATTATACTCCAGAGCTGCACTCACTATTCTGCTGGTGGAGTCACTGTGTACATTACATAACTTATAGTGAGTTACATCCTGTATTATACTCCAGAGCTGCACTCACTATTCTACTGGTGCAGTCACTGTGTACATACATTACATTACTTATCCTGTACTGATCCTGAGTTACAACCTGTATTATACTCCAGAGCTGCACTCACTATTCTGCTGGTGCAGTCACTGTGTACATTCATTACATTACTTATCCTGTACTGATCCTGAGTTACATCCTGTATTATACTCCAGAGCTGCACTCACTATTCTGCTGGTGCAGTCACTGTGTACATACATTACATTACTTATCCTGTACTGATCCTGAGTTACATCCTGTATTATACTCCAGAGCTGCACTCACTATTCTGCTGGTGCAGTCACTGTGTACATACATTACATTACTTCTCCTGTACTGATCCTGAGTTACATCCTGTATTATACTGCAGAGCTGCACTCACTATTCTGCTGGTGGAGTCACTGTGTGAGGTACATCCTGTATTATACCCAGTACACTTGTTTTCATTGGAAACCATCAACAGGCTTGTTGACACACAAGCCCTAACCTCCTATAATGCATTGTGCAGGGAATGCTAGGGGATTTCAATTTCAGCTCTGAAGCCTGTACATCTGTGACTACAGCTCAGGGGTATTTCAGACCGCTCAGTTTCAGCACTAGATGCATTGGACGGGGGGGACGGGGGTGGCATTTATCAAATCTGTTACACCAGTTTTGTGGTGAAAAAAAGTCACAAGTGATGCCTGTGCACATATTTTTTGCAACATTTGGTCAAATTTTTAGACATTTGGTGAGCCTCGACACTAAGAAGTAGAGTGAAAAGTGGGTCAGGATTTCAGATTAGAACACCTTTAGGCCTCTTGCACACGACCGTATGTATTTTGCGGTCTGCGAAAAAAGGATCCGCAAAAAATATGGATGACATCCGTGTGCATTCCGTATTTTGCGGAACGGAACAACTGGCCCCTAATAGAACAGTCCTATCCTTGTCCGTGATGCGGACAATAATAGGACATGTTCTATTGTTTTGCAGAACAAAAATATGGACATACGGAAATGGAATACACACGGAGTAAGTTACGTTTTTTTGCGGACCCATTGAAATTAATGGTTCAGCATACGGTCCGCAAAAAAAACGGAACGGAAAGAAAATACATTTGTGTGCAAGAGGCCTAAAGCGTACCTAAGTTTTCAAAAAAAGTTTGCATAATGGCTATGCTTCTTTGTACAATCATAACCGTGAAGGAATGGGTCATTTTTGGGCTTCAGTAAAGTCTTTTTCAGCCATACTGTTCACTGTTTCAGCTGCACAGCTAGATGCATTTCTCTCAGAAGAATGAGGCGTATCCCTTCTATGAAATCTGCCTGCACTGCACTCCTGTGACGCTCTTTCCCTTACTTCCCACTATGTTTGATTTCAGCTCCGGAGCTCACAGAACAGATAAGGAGGGGGAGATCACACTTTTTACAGACACAGAGGAGGCTCCTATAGTCTTCAGAAGCAGTGTAGAAGCAGTTCTTCTATCAGGCTCAGGGTCTCCGCTAGCTCTGACATGCCCCCATTTTCTGAGAACAGTCTTCTGCCTCTCTTTTAGGCTAAGGCTACACGGTAACATGTGTCACGCAACATTTTTTTATAATAATAGTCAATGGTGTTGCACTGCGACACAGCAGTCACAAAAAATCCATCCAAGTTGAATTTTTGTGCAACTGTCGCGTCGCAGTGCAACACCATTGACAATCATTACGACACATGTGGCCATCATCTCTCCAGATACGACCGTTTCAGTCACTACCTGTGTTCCCCATGTAATAACAATTCTGGCGCATCTATTTTTATGATTATCTTGTGCCGTTCCTCTATTATTTCTACTAGAAGTTATGAATGAATTATGAGCAGCTTGCAGTAAAGGTACAGATGGGCATTACCAGTTGGGGGTGTGTCCCTGCACAGTCTGACACCAGCAGCACTGATAGGACAGAGTCAGACACGCCCACTACTGGTACCCTTACTGCAGGCTGCTGCCAGTTTATTTGTAAACTTCCAGCAGGAATAATACAGGAATGGCACAACATGGAGTCATAAGAATAGATGCTCTGGAATTGTTATTACACTGGGGATGCAAGTAGTTTCTAAAACAGACAGGTCAGGAGAGGGGACGGCTCCTCTTTAAAGGGGAGGAGCCTCCTCCCATTGCATGTGTGGTTTCACACTAGAGGCAACTGGGAGCTGTTTGCTGCGAGTCAGACCTTACGCTTCTGTAATTCGCCCACTGGCCCCTGTACTGCCCATATGGCACAGGTAGGTTAGCATTAGGTTCCGTGCCACCCGAGATACCTTGACGTGGTGCGCGGGCTCCGGTATGTCCTTCATATAAAGGATATATTGGCTAAAGTCTAATTTTTACCATCAATGTGATGGTTTAGTGAGATTTTGTTGATTGTATCCACCACAGTAGTTAGTGCACCTATTCTTCTAAATGTTTATTTGATATAGTCAACTACATCCACACATTTTGCTACCTGGTGTAGGATGTCTATGTGGCACTTGTGGTCCGCTGCGGGCATCCTCCCATTGTACGCAATCTATGCTGGGGATCGTCATTAGCAACGGACCACAAGTGCAGGATCTGCTCCCCCGGTTATAAATGCACAAATGCATATGGGGTTGAGCATTTCCTGCTTTTTGAGACCACGTTATATTATGTCATTTGAGTTAAGAAAATACAATTACTGAAAATACTCCCCCCATTCATTTGATTGACAGCGTTGGAGTGCGCGCGCGCGGAATCTCAGCGCTGTCGATCAAATGAATGGGGGGGGGGCGTTTTAATTAGATACAGGGCGGCACTAACAGGCAGGAGGGCGTCGGAGATGCGGTGCTCCGAAGCAATAAGCACGGCTCCGAGTGCTCCGTTTGCTCATTAGCATATTTAAAAAAAAGGATTTTACAGTGTGATCGGACCTAAAATAAGGTATGTTTGTGATCAGCGTTTGGAGCCCTACCTCACTATATATCTAGGGTGGTATACTGGAAACAGGTGACGGAGCCTCTTTAAGTACTACTTTATTATAAATATATTCCCAAATACCTTTCATTAGTTATAACGGTTCGTTTTGTCTAGAGAGCAATCATTAGGAGAAATAAAATGGCCGCCGTCCTATTAGTGCACACAGAACCCGTCCTATCACACAGGAGGACACGTTACTTCACAGCACTGAGGTAAAGAGCTGCCTCTTCGTCCTCTCTGCCCTACTGGTCAGGGATTATGATCCCGAATACAGATGATAAGAACTTCAGCTGAATCTCTGTAGGAATAGAGGTCATGAGGAGACATGAGGTACAGAGAGGAGGTGGGGATGTAGCAATGAGCAGCAGCACTTGTATGCAGTCTACATTACCACAGTCTGTCCTCTCTGTACATCACATCTCCTCATGAACTCCATATTATCCGCTGTATTCAGGATCATAATCCCTGACAATCAGAGCAAAGAGGAGGATGAGGCAGCTCTTTATCTCAGTGTTCTGAAGTAACTTGTGATTAGGACAGGCGGCCAATTTATGTCTCCTAATGATTGCTCCCTAACAGGCCATTATAAGTAATGAAAGGTATTTGGGAAAATTTTTATAGTAGAAATATTTAAAGGGGTTCTCTGGCAATTAAGAAAATACTTAAAAGGGACATACCCACATTTTCACCCAGGCAGCATCTCTGATATGAGCATTGGAGCATTTTATGCTTTGATGCTCTCCCTTGCCCTGTGCTATATTTTCACACTGCTAGGCGGGGGCTTCCACCCAGCAGTGTATTCGGTGATGTCACAGGCTCTGATGGGTGGGCTTTAGCTCTGCCCCGGCCATTTTACAGTCTAGGGCAGCGCTAAAGCCGGCCCATTAGGTGACATCACCGAGCTCACTGCCGGGCGAAAGCCTCTACCTAGCAGTCCCTATGGAGAGTCTGATATGTCACCGGGTCTCCATAAAAAGCCCCCGTCCTGTGTGAGTCAGCGGAGAGCACTGGAGCGTGAAATGCTCATGTTAGGGGGGGGCTGCCTGGGTACAAATGTGGGTATTTCATAAACCTGGACAACCCTTTAGGTATTTTCATTTATTCTTACTCGCCAGAGAACCTTATTCACACGTCCGCAAAATGGGTCTGCATCCGTCCCGCAATTTTGCGGAGCCATTCATTTTCAATGGGGCCGGAATGTGCTGCCCGCATCTGGACGTGTGAATGGACCTAGGGCTACACAGCGCGACTGGTCGCAGCCAGGATCACAGAGTAGGGGAGATGCCATACAAATGAAAAGGATCGCAGCGAGAGTTGCGAACAATCCAGCAGTGTTGGATCATTTGTGACTTGCGCTGAGATCCCACTTATTCCGATGGGGTCTCCCCTGCTCTCCGATCCTGGCCGCGAGCAGCAACGCCGCGAAGTCCTGACCAAAAACACTGCAGATGATAAATGTCTCCTATAATCGATACAGATGATATAGACTTTATATAGTACATGTACAGAAGCGAAAAACCGAGGAGGGGCTGCAGCGATGAATCCGCAGCCCCATCATTCCCAGGACCTGTGGGGGTCCCAGAGGTCAGACCCCTCCCCCCTCTGATGCAGCACCAGGATCTCTGGCGGTGAAGATACAAGACCCTCGGTACCCGTCATACACTGGCAGGGTAGCCCAGTGCCGTCTGCTTCTCACCTCACCCGGTCACATGACATTTTAATGCAAAAAAAAAAACACGATCGGTATCATAAATCCGTATTTCATCCGCGCCCTCCGCCGCACGGATCAGGGTATTAATACCCCGACGCAAGGATAACACCGATCCCCCTCCACGGCGCTCAGGACGGACATTCAGGTAGACAGACAGGGAGAGCACAGGTACAAGGGGAAACGGGGTGTGGGGGGGCAACAGTGCAATTTAAAGGGCCAGTACATTCTGCTTGGATTGATGGAAGCTGAAAGACTCTGCTTCCAAAAGGCACACAGGGAACCGCAGCCGGTCCCAAAGCATCCTGCTGTCATATAGGCTTCCAGGAGGAATAACAGAGGAACAGCGCAATGCAGACTTCAAGGTGTTCTTGCATTGTTATATCATAGACGAAAGCAGACGACAGAGAAGGTGCAGTCCTGTCTCGGCTCTCCTTTTCAGTACAAGAATTTGAGGAGATGTAGACTGAAGAGACTTGGTACCAGTCACACACTTTGAGGGAAGCACCATCTTCTTTCACCACCAGCTGGTGACAAGGCACTGTGGCTAACCAGAAGGGCAATAACAGCAGATATTTCTCTGCCCTGACAACCAGCAAAAAAAAAATCATCTAGTACAGGCTTGTATGAAAACTGGTGCAGCCATGACGACTATGGAGTAGTCACCCACAGCATCCAATCAGAACGCTGCTTTTATTTTCTATTTTGCAAAAAAAAGATACAAGCTGGAATCTGATTGGCTGCGGCGGCATTCCCGCCAGTTTTCCACTAGAGTCCTAACGTGGGCCTGGATCACATTCATATCAGTCATTGGATACCGCGCTGCGCAGCCGCAGACCCGTCCCGAAGAGAGGAATCCTCGATCGACCCACTCCTTGATTTACTACATTCCCTCAGTCCCGATGATCTCGACGGCTGCGCGGTGACGTCAGCGGCCTGGCACGTTTTGAACGTACTAACAAAACGCTACGCGAGGACGCGGGTCACGTGACGCCGAGGTCATATGATTCCTGTCAGCCTTCCCCTGCGGAGGATTGTGGGAAACGGGGGCAGCCATGATGAGGTGAGTACATGAGGGTGGGCGGTGGAGGAGCGGACGAAGTCTGTTGTATATGGCAGCATTATATATATATTCTTAGATGTGCCTCCTCCTAACTCTATACAGTACAGAGACATTTGCATCTGTTAATCCAGAAACCCGGTCGTCCGGAATTCTTGTCATGTCGCACAGAGTGGCTTTTCTTTTCCTCATAGATTTCCTCTCATATTCTGGCCTAAAATCTGCTTTAAATACCCTCCTATTGTTGTCTTTGCGCCATTGTTCACACAGCGCTGACTAAACTGCAATATGCAGGGAAAAGGCAGCATATGGCTCTCTGTTGTAACGCTAGGAAAGCGCCGTGCAGCTACGTCCCCTGGCGCTTTTTTTTTTTTTCCGGATGTCCGCATGACCAGCCCATTATAGTCGGTGTCCAAGCAGCAGGCTGCCCCGAAAAACATGGACGGAGGCGACTGGCACATCTATCAAGCCCTTTTTAGGCTTGCAATTAGACAGGCTTATTACATTAGACTGTCACCGAGTGTTTATCGAAAGTCGCACGGCACTTCGTGAATTGGACTCGGCGCATTGCTGTTAGTCTGACCCCTGGTGGTTCTTTTTCAGTACGACAGGTTCGTATCCACTAAGGCTGGTCTAATTAGTGAGCGCATGAAAATGTTGCGCAAAACACGTCTCCGTGAAAGTGCAACTTTTTAGGCAAAAGGTGGCGCAACTTGCCACTCAAAACAGACAAAGAAAAGTACGCCAGCCCCGGAGAGAAGTAGAAATTAGTGTTTGAGACTAAAACGGGCAAAAAAAAAAAAGAAAAAAGGTGCAGCTACATAAATAGGACGAAAAATAGTCAAAAAAGTTAGAAAACTTCTGAATTTATTCAAAAAAATCAGAATAGGCGAACGAGATGCAAATGCCTCAAAACAGGCGCAATTTCGGTAGTAAATGCAACAGTCAAGCGGGTCATTCACACCACCGTATGTATTGGTCCGCATCCGCTCCCCACATTTGCAGAACGGGTGCAGACCCCTTTATTTCAACGGGGCGGCAAAAGAAGCGGACAGCACACCGTTTGTTGTCCGCATCTGTAGTTCCGTTCTGCGGCCCCGCAAACAATATAGGCATTTTCTATATAGTTCCGGCCATGTGCAGTCTGCAAAACACAGAACGGTCGTGTGAATGCACCTTAAAACTGCATTTTTTTATTTATTTTTTTGCTTTAAAGGGAACCTGTCACCGGGATTTTGTGTATAGAGCTGAGGACATGGGTTGCTAGATGGCCGCTAGCACATCCGCAATACCCAGTCCCCATAGCTCTGTGTGCTTTTATTGTGGAAAAAAAAGGATTTGATACATATGCAAATTACCCTGAGATGAGTCCTGTCCCCGACTCATCTCACGTACAGGACTCATCTCAGGTTAATTTGCATATGTATCAAATCCTTTTTTTTTTTTTTTTTACACAATAAAAGCACACAGAGCTATGGGGACTGGGTATTGCGGATGTGCTAGCGGCCATCTAGCAACCCATGTCCTCAGCTCTATACACAAAATCTCGGTAACAGGTGCGGACACTATAGTAAATGTGCCCCATTGACGCGGTGCTTTCTTACACAGATGCACTGCACCGAGTATGTACACGGGTAGCTGAGGCCGTGTCCCACTTCCCCTGGCAGGACTTCTGTGCAGCACCGCAGTACGGCGCACAACCTCGCTCCTCTATATCTTGTGTGAGGGTTTGGCCATTCAGTCGCCATCTCTCCCTTCACATCCAGGACACGGTACTCTAGTTTCAGGGGCTTCACCCACTTGACTGGATCTGCTCTCCTCTTATGGATGCTAACTGAGACGCCTGCCGTCTCCTGGACCTCACCTTGACCTTTTCTCTAGTGTTTGTCGTATGGTTGGATTCCACTATACGGGTCATGTGGCGGCCGTGTTTCCTGTGAAGTCTCTGACTGCTGCGTCTGCTCTACATTTGAGGCTATGCCCGCTTCTCTTTACACCATTGAACGACCCATGTGGAGTCACCTGCCCGGGGCCTTTAGTGCTCTAGAGCAGTGTTTCCCAACCAGTGAGCCTCCAGCTGTTGCAAAACTACAACTCCCAGCATGCCCGCACAGCCAGCCAAAGGCTGTCCGGGCATGCTGGGAGTTGTAGTTTTGCAACAGCTGGAGGCACACTGGTTGGGAAACGCTGCTCTAGAAGGTCTTCGTGCCTTCATTAGGCTGCGTTTCCACATTCAGGTTTGAAGATGCCGTTTTTGGAGCCAAAATCAGGAATGGAGTCTAAAAAGCGGCGAGGCAGCATCTGTCCTTTAAACATTCTCTTCCCCTGGTTTTGGGTTCAAAAATGGCATCAGGAAACCTGAATGGGAATCTGTCCCCAGTGACCTCCTATCCAGCTGTCTTCTCACCCACATAGTTGTGGTTCACCTGATTAAAATGCTGTTTTCCTTCTGTTGCTCTAAAGCTCCATTCCCGAATGATATAACTTTTTCTTAATATGCAAATTAGGCCTTTGGTGCAGTGAGGGCGTCGGCGTGCCTCCCAAGATCTACTCGTGTCTGTGGCCAGCCCCTCCCTCTTTGCTTTGATTGATAGGGCCAGACAGTGGGGGAGGGGCTGACCACAGAAAAGAGTGGAGCTTGGGATCAACGAAAGCAATGGTGACGCCCTCATTGCACCAAGGGCCTAATTTGCATATTAAGAAAGTATCATAACTCAGAAATGGGACCTCAGATCTACAAAAGAAGACAGTAGTTGGATAGGGAGGTCACTGGAAACAGAGCCCAATAGAGTTTTCTTAAGATGCCGTGCTCTGTACTTGTGCTTCCTCTCAGATCCCTAAATTGCATCTTGCACCCATAGCTATACTCACTTATGACTTGGTTGTCCGGGCTATAGATATGGGTGACATATCCTCTGGATATCAGATCCGTGGGGCTCCGACACCGCTCCCCCACGACTAGCCCCCCCACTACACAGTCTACAGAGCTGTCCGCTTCCAGCTCCATACACTGTATATTCTCTGCCACCACGGATGCACAAAACAGCTAATCGGTAGGGGTCCCTGGTGTTGGATCTCCATGATCTGATATTGATGACCTATCCTCACCAATATCTGTAGCCAGACAACCCTTTTCATGCCCTTTTACGCAGGCCTGGTGGTCGGCTGGACTAACATTCATTCCAGACCTTTGCCCGTCCATCAGCTTGTTGGCCGATCGTATCTTTTACGCGGGCAGAAAAATTGTCGGCAGCACATCTCCCCGCATGGATGTGCTGCCGACAATGATACTTGCCGTATGGAGCCAAACTGTTGTATTACCGGTCGTGTGTCCCCATACCGTACAAGGATTTCCTCAGGACGGTTAATGGGCGCCGATCGGCAGTGAACAGTGATCATTATGGGCAGAAACCGGTAGCGGTATAGCCTAAAACCTATAATCTGCCATGTTTCTCTGTAATGTAATGTTGCCTTTCTTCGTGGATGTACCGTTCCAGATCTGCATATGTGATCCACCGTAAGGGTCTGTTCACATCGCGTTTATGGCTGGGACATATACATTACACATACGCATCCGTCACACCAAGGGTTCCACTATATATACGGTATATAACCATGGAGTGGTGCACTCTGCTGCGCTATGATGTAACCCTATGGACGCGTTCGGAAGCCGTCTTGGCTTATATCACAAGCGTGAACTGAACGCAGTCTAATATCGCTCCTTGTACAAATCGTTTCTTCTGTTCTCTTTTGAAAAACCAATAAAAATACAAATAAGATAAAAATTCACTGTGTATACGACGATATGCATTCCAAATCAGGTCATGGGCATGAAGCATCGGAGCATTTTGTCCCCCGCCCTCAGCAGCCCGGTCGTATTTTATAGTACCGCTTAGTCCTGGGTTGGTAAATCAGCCGACCGTGGAGCACGTAATGTGTTTTTTATTTTTTTTACTTGGTCAGCCAAAAATAAGAAAGTTTTAGTAAAATGTCGGATAAACTATTCATCGTGTACATTTATATAACCTGCAGAATCCAATAACTCTACCTGCGGTTTTCCTCAAGGAACTTGTCCAATTTCATCTTAACTGTCCGTAATGAATGTGCTTTAACTGCATTTTGTGGAAGCAAATTCCAGAATCAAATTACTCGGGGAGCGGAGGCGAGATATGAGCTGCGCCGCCATAGCCATCTATTCTAGGCTCTATTTAGCATACATTGGGGGGGTCTCCTGCCTGTCATACACATCGTATCCATTGTTTGGCAGCTGAATGGTTAAACAGACTCTTTATCACCCCATAGAGGTAATGCACCACCGAATTATCCTAATGCAGATTGACTATAGTATACGGCTAATAGCCCGTTCTGTATGCAGGGGAGTGCGCTGGCTTGTCTGGTCAGTAAAGGTAAGCCCACGCATGTGGCGGATGTAGCCACAAATCGGAACGAAATCTGCAGGTGTTACGTGCAGAATTTGCAGGAAAGGGAGAAATCCACAAACGAATTGGCTTCCTGCAGATGCAATGAATTCTGCATGGATGCTTCACATGTATTGTATGTCACATTGTCCCAGTAAATCTGTGACTGATCACACGCTGTCAATCTGTGCAATTTACGGTACCGTACATGCGTATTGGGTTTTCAAAACCGAGTACAAATATGAAAACACTGCGGATTTCAGCATTTGTGGGGGCGAAATCTCAAGGCAAATCCGCATGTGACGTATGGATTTTGCCACGGCAGGAAGTAGCCATCGGATCCACGTGTAGCAGAGAAACACCCATGCGGCTCTCAAAGCTGCAGTATGTTAGTTCTGTTATGGAGATTTACCCTTTGCAGTGCATAAAAGTGCAATCTTCTGCGTGGAACGTGTAGATTTTCTGCAGGATTTGCTTCAAAATATGTAGCAAAAAGGTTGCAGGTTTTTGGAAGTGGCGGATATTTTCAACTGCAGATTTTTGCAGCAAATCCCCGTCAAAACCTGCATGCATACTGCTGCAGGTCCATAGCAAAATCTGCAGTAAAAATTCTCCCCAGCCGGCCTTATCCTTGGGCTGCGTTCACATCTCCGCTGAATGTTTCCAGCAGGCTGTTGCGGTAGAGGCCGGCCGGCACTACCGGATTTTCCCATTGCTGCGTGCAGCAGTTTATGCCAGATCTTCTCTGACGGATATGTGAACGCAGCCTAAGGCCTCTTTCACACGGGCGTCATGGATTAGGTCCGGATGCGTTCAGGGTGCGTTCAGTGAAACTTGCACTATTTTGCAAGCAAGTTCAGTCAGTTTTGTCTGCGATTGTATTCAGTTGTTCAGTTTTTTTCCGCGCGAGTGCAATGCGTTTTGATGCGTTTTTCACCCGCGTGATAAAAAAACCTGAAGGTTTACAAACAACATCTCTTAGCAACCATCAGTGAAAAACGCATCGCACCCGCACTTGCTTGCGGATGCAATGCGTTTTTCACGCAGCCCCATTCACTTCTATATGGCCTGCGTTGCGTGAAAAACGCACAAAATGGAGCTTGCTGCGATTTTCACTCAATGCACAAGTGATGCGTGAAAATCGCCGCTCATGTGCACAGCCCCATTGAAGTGAATGGGTCCGGATTCAGTGCGGGTGCAATGCGTTCACCTCACGCATTGCACCCGCGCGGAAATCTCGCCCGTGTGAAAGGGGCCTAAGGCTAAATGCACACGATCAGGATTGCGTGCGGATTTGGGTGCGGAAAATCCGCACTGTAGGTCATGTACATTGTATTCTATGAGAATTTGAAATTCTCAGTGCACACGATGCAGATTTTTTCCTGCGCGGATTTTGACCTGCGGTGCGGATTTTAAAATCCGCAGCATGTCCAATTTATTTTATTTTTCCTCACCGGATTTTCTTCATTCACTTAGTAAAATCTGCATGCGGAAAATCCGCACCAAACCCGCACACAAATCCGTATGCGAATCTTCACCAATTGATGCGGATTGACCGCACAGATTTGCCTGTGAACACCTGCGGATTTCAGTGCGGATGCTCCGTGCATGAATCCTGAACGTGTGCATGTACCCTAAGACCTCATGCGCACGACCAGAGTTTTGGTCTGCTTCTGATCTGCAGGACGCACGTGGACCCATTCATTTCTGTGGGTCCCCAAAAAACAGACAACACAGATGTCGTGCTTTCTGCAAATTATAAACCATGTCTTATTCTTCTCCGTTTTGCAGATAAGAATGGACGTTTCTACAGAGGAGTGATAACTTACGGAATGCACATTGCCAGTGTCCGTATTTTGCAGATCTGCAGTTTGCGGAAAGCAAAATGTATACAGTCATGTGCATGAGGCCTAAGGTTTACGGGATATTCACACAACACTTTCGATGCGTTTTGGCCGCCGCTGTGTCCGCGTGTAGCAGAGATAAATGATTGTTTATTAAGAAATCTAAATTGCGCCCTCGTGGACTACTTAAATGTTTTAAAAAGTGTCATGTAGCAAGTTTCTAAACCTTACCAGGTTAATATCTCATTTTGCTGTCGGTGAATGGAAATATTCTGATTTAAATCAAGCTGTCCTGCTTACGAAGCTGTACGCTTCGTTACAATGTATCAGTGTTGGGAAGAGAAATTAGTCTAGGATCGGGATAGGTTCGTGCTGCGTTTAGCACACAGAAAATACAGTAGACCCTCAGATGTGTGAGCAGGACATGCTAGTTGGGGGGGACCCTCTATTTCCAGGACGTCCTCCATGACAGCACCCATGGAGGATGTCCTTACTGGTTTCTGTTGGGACAGGAAGAGAGACAGTTTAAAGGGCCCCTCCCCACCCCCTTGCTCCAGTGTTCTTCCTGTCCCAACAGGGATAGGAGGAGTTAGACAGCTCTCTCCTAGCAAGATAGGTAGGGAACGGGGGCGAGTCTGGTCGGGGGGTTCCTACCTCTCCTCTTCAGACTCCGGCAGGCCCCCGAACCAGCACCACTCTGGGAAGCGGTCCCCTGGTTAAGTCCCCGATTCTCTCTTTGGCCGGCCGCATGAATCGGGGACGCTGTTGCCGCTTCTCCCCATCGGAGCTCTGGGCTCGGCTTCGGCTCCTGCCTCCTCTGACGTCAGATTCCCGGCCGCGCTCACGTGACCGGAAGCCACTATGCGTCACCGGAAGTAATGGCGACGCGCATCAGCATGCTGGAGACACGCCGATCCGGTGGTCTTGCATGTCCTGGGGGTTGACTCTTCCCCGGAATGAGTCCCCCTGGGAAAGAGCAAGTGGAGGCGGAGTCGGGCGGACCGGTAAGTCACCTAGATCTTATTTAAGACTAGGGATCGACCGATTATCGGTTTGGCCGATATTATCGGCCGATATTGAGGATTTTGAACGTTATCGGTATCGGCATCTATTTTGCCGATATACCGATAACGTATGGGGAACACAGAACGCGCTGCTGACAGCGCTCTCTGTGTTCCCTCCGCAGCACAGGGGAGAAGGAAGCAGTGTCTCCTCCCCCTGTGCTGCTGCTGCCGCTGCCGCCAATGAGAGGATAGAACATAAGAGGAGGGGAGGGGCTGTGGCCGCTGCGCCACCAATGAAGATAAGCCATTCATTCATATACAGGAGGCGGGAGCTGGCTGCAGAATCACATAGCCGGCTCCCGACCTCTATGACAAGTAGCTGCGGTCCGCGGTAGTTAACTCCTCAGGTGCCGCGGATCGCAGCTACCGCTGATAGAGGTCGGGAGCCGGCTATGTGATTCTGCAGCCAGCTCCCGCCTCCTGTATATGAATGATCGATAGACTTATCTTCATTGGTGGCGCAGTGCGCCCCCCCAAGCCCCCCAGTATTAATCATTGGTGGCGCAGTGCGCCCCCCACCCCCATCCAAATCCCGGCCAATAGTAAAAACATTGGTGGCGCAGTGCGCCCCCCCCCCCCCACCCAGTATTAATCATTGGTGGCAGTGGCCACAGGATCCCCTCTCCCCTGCTCCTCCGATCGGAGCCCCAGCTGTGTAAGCCTGGGGCTCCGATCGGTTACTATGGCAGCCAGGACGCTATTGAAGCCCTGGCTGCCATGTTCAGCTCCATGCTGCTGTGTGCACTATGCACAGAGCAGCAGGGACAGTGTGAGATCCTATTCACCCTGATAGAGATCTATCAGGGGGAATAGGACAAGGGTTCTAGTCCCTAAGGGGGTTAAAAGTTAGTAAAAAAAAAAACACAAAAATATTAAGTATAAATGAAAAAGATTTATAAAAAAAAAAATACACATTAACAATAAACAAAAAAAATACACATTAACAATAAACATATTAATTTTCAGCAGATTTGTGTAGGAATTTTTTTTTTTTCTCAAAAATGAAAATTCCCAGAATATCGGTATAAATTATCGGCTATCGGCCTGAAAGTTCACAAATTATCGGTATCGGTATCGGCCCTAAAAAATCAATATCGGTCGATCCCTATTTAAGACGCCAGATGGCAGCCTGGTAGGTTGCATCATGGAGGTCCAGGCGTCCAGCAAGCTTGATACTTGTTCAGACTCCCCCGTCCAGGCCCCTGTAAGTAGTCACTTTGGGACTTTGTACAGGGATAGTTTTTTTTTTTTTTTTGGGCTCAGCAGTTCCCTAATGGTCTTATCCTCCCTTTCTCTTAGACTTCTAAGGAACCAGGGCACAGGCCTCATGGGGACCCCAAAAAGAAGGGCAGGAAATTCCCGACCTGCCAAACAAAGCTCCTAGAGTCATATAAGAAGCAGCTATGCCCAGAATGTATTTCAAAAATTATGAAGGACGAACAGGCATCCCTGCTGTCAGATCTAAGGGATATTGTAAGAGAGGAGGTGCAGGCAGCAACCTCTAGCCAGACACCCCCTCCTCCTTATACCCCCCCTCCTCCAAAAAAGCCAGGATCCAGTCAGGCTCTGACTCGGAGGAAGAAGGGTTATGTGTCTCAGACAATGACGACATAGAGTCCCTCCATCAGAATGAGCAGAGGAGATACTTCTTTTCGTCCGAGGACTTGGATTCCCTGCTCACCTCCATCAGACAGACCATGGCTATTGAGGAGGAGGAACAGACTCGTTCGGTGGAGGACGAGATGTTTGGGGGTCTTAAAGTCAGGAGAAAGAAGGTCTTCCCAGTAAATGAAAATCTTAAAGATCTCATCACAGAGGAGTGGGCTGACGGCGAAAGGAAGCTCTTTATTCCCAGGGGTTTTAAAAATCGTCTGCGTTTTGACCCAAAGGACACTAACCTCTGGGACGAGGTTCCCAAAGTAGATATCCAGGTGGCCAAGGTCGTGAAAAAAACCTCAATACCCTTTGAGGATTCGTCACAGCTAAGGGACCCCATGGATAGAAAGCTAGACGGCCTGTTGAAAAAATCCTGGGAGTCAGGCGCAACCGCAATTAATACCAACATTGCAGCTACTTCGGTTTCCAGAGCCTTAATCTTATGGATTAATCAACTGGAGAGTCACCTTAGGGCAAGAACATCCAGGGAAGAAATCCTAGAGTCTCTCCCGCTTCTAAAAATGGCCTCTAGTTTCCTGGCGGATGCCTCAGCGGAGACTATTAGATTCGCAGCCAAGTCTCAGACTAACGTGGCTAGACGGGCCCTCTGGCTCAAGTCCTGGTCTGGGGACGTAGCGTCAAAGAACAGACTCTGCTCCATTCCGTTCTCTGGCTCTTTTATGTTCGGCCCAGTTCTGGACTCTATCCTCCAGAATGCGGCAGATAACAAGAAAGGGTTCCCTGAGGAGAAGCCTAAAAAACCCCAGCCCTTTCGTAGACCCTCGGGCCAAAATCAGGCCAGGACCTATAAAGGGAAAGGAAAATCGGGCCGCTGGAGCTACCCCAAGGGTAGAGGTAGGGGTTTCCTCTTCAACCCCAACACCAATACAGGGAAACCATGACGCCAGACCAGTGGGAGGTAGACTTCGTCACTTTTGGGAAAGATGGAAGAGAGTTACTTGCAATCAATGCTTCAGGATAGATTTCAGAACTCCTCCTCCCCAAGTGTTCCAGGTGACCTATTTCGAATCTCCTCTCCTCCAACAGCAACTAAGGTCACATATTCAAAACCTCCTGGCTCTGGGCGCTATCGCCCAGGTTCCTCCTCCCCAGCAGTTCACAGGCCATTACTCGAGACTTTTCTTTGTGAAGAAGCCAGACGGGTCGGTGAGGACAATCATCAACTTAAAATTTCTGAACAGGTGGGTGACGTACTACAGGTTTCAAGATGGAGTCAGTAAAATCCTCCACTCCTCTGATCCCTCCGGGTGCTCACCTTTGCACATTGGACCTCAAGGATGCGTACTACCACATCCCCATACATCCCCAACACCAACAGTATTTAAGGTTTGCGGTCAAGTACGGAGAGGAGACCTCTCACTACCAGTTTCAGTGCCTGCCGTTCGGTATCTCATCTGCCCCCCGCCTATTCACAAAGGTAGTATCCGAAATGATGGCCTACCTTCGCCAGAATGCAATTACAATCGTGCCCTACCTGGACGACTTCTTGCTGATAGCAGACTCGGTTCAAAAATTACTGGGGGACATCCATCAGACCTTAGCCCTATTCAAGGACTTGGGGTGGATCGTGAACTACCCAAAATCCGACTTGATACCGGACACAAGGAAGGAATTCCTAGGCACTCTCCTAGATACAAGGATACAACACTCCTTTCTTCCAGAGAGAAAACAGACCAATCTGAGACAAAAGATAGAGTTGTTCAAAAAGAGGAGAACCCACTCAATCAGGGAAGCCATGCAGATCCTGGGACTGATGACCTCCTGCATCTCAATAGTACCCTGGGCCCAGTTCCACTCCAGGACCCTCCAGAATGCAGTTTTGACAGCCTGGAACAGAGACCACCGTTCTCTGAACTCCAGGATGAAAATATCGGAAAAAGTGGTGAAATCCCTGTCCTGGTGGATAGAACCAGGGAATCTGGAGAAAGGAGTCCCGTGGAATTTGACTCCAGCCATAACCGTCACCACGGACGCAAGTCTGAATGGCTGGGGGGGGGGGGGCATGTGGACCAGCATCTTTTCCAGGGTTCTTGGGTTCTTCAAGACAAGATAAGATCCTCAAACTACCGGGAACTGAAGGCAGTGCTGAAGACTCTGAGAGCAGCCAAACATCTCCTCAAGGATCAGCACGTCAGGATCCTATCCGACAACATTACTATGGTATGTTATCTAAAAAGACAGGGCAGTACCAGATGCCCGCTCCTTCAGGATCTAGCAGATCAGATCTTCATATGGGCAGAAAGGGAAGTTCGGTCCATTTCAGCAACCCATCTAAAGGGGTCTCAGAACTCGAGAGCCGACTTCCTAAGCCGTCACAGGATCGACGCGGGAGAATGGAATCTGAACAAACAGGTTTTCAGACAGGTCTGCCAGCTATGGGGTTATCCAGAAATAGACCTCTTCGCGTCCAGGGGGAATTCTCAGCTGGACTGTTTTTACTCTCTAAACCCCAGCGAAAACCCAGTGGCAGTAGATGCCTTAGCCCAGACTTGGGACATGAAACTGGCCTACGCCTTTCCTCCTTTTCCCCTAATCCCGGCAGTCCTAAAGAAGATGAGGACCAGTACCACCACTCTGATCCTGGTCGCACCAGACTGGCCCAAGAGAGCTTGGTATCCCATCTTGAGGGAGATGTCGATCAAAGACCCGTACCCCCTTCCAGACAGAAAAGATCTGTTAACGCAGGGACCTCTGGAGCATCCCAATCTCAACAAGCTGAGACTGACTGCT
The DNA here is from genome assembly GCF_905171765.1 of Bufo bufo. Taxonomy (NCBI): domain Eukaryota; kingdom Metazoa; phylum Chordata; class Amphibia; order Anura; family Bufonidae; genus Bufo; species Bufo bufo. The sequence goes on along the minus strand of NC_053395.1, from coordinate 219,848,425 downwards.
TGGATCCTGAGAGGAAAACCCTGAGGAAGAAGGGTCTCTCCGATCAGGTAATATCAACACTGCAGCAATGCCGTAAACCTGTGACTTCAGCCATATATCTCAAAATATGGAAGAAATTCTCATCTTGGCTAGTTCAGAATCATCCAGAGTCTAGTAATCCATCCATAGGCAATATACTAGATTTTCTCCAGAAAGGGTTCGATATAGGTCTAAAACCAAGCACCCTCAAGGTACAGATCTCAGCATTAAGTTGCTGCTTAGATGTACCATTAGCAGAACATAGGTGGGTCAAGAGATTTGTCAGAGCAGTCTCCAGAATGCGACCCACCCTGAGACAAACAGTTCCTGAGTGGGATCTAAATATAGTTCTAAACGGCCTATGTGATGCTCCCTTCGAACCTATTGAGGATATTCCCGTCAAACTTCTATCCCTCAAGGCAGTGTTTTTAGTAGCTATCACTACTGCTCGTAGGATAGGCGAAATTCAGGCCCTGTCAGTTAGGGAACCCTTTTTGAAAGTCCTAGACGATAGGATAGTTCTTAAGCTGGATCATTCCTTTTCTTCCCAAAGTTGTCTCAACGTTTCACAGAGAACAGGAGATAATTCTCCCTTCGTTTTGTACCTCCCCCAAAAACATACAGGAGGAGCGGTTCCACTGTCTTGATGTGAGAAGAACAGTCCTCGCCTACATCAAGCGGACAAAATCCTGGAGAAAGTCAGCGAACCTCTTCATCCAATTCGGTGGTAGAAACAAGGGAAGCAAAGCCTCTAAAACCTCTTTAGCCCGCTGGATCAAGGAGACCATCAGGGAATGTTATAGACTGCAGAGTTCATCCTGCCCCATAACGTTGAGGGCTCATTCTACCAGAGCCATGTCTGCAACCTGGGCGGAGAAAGCACTACAGACTGGACTCTATGGCCAATCAGGACTTAGCTTTTGGCCGTAAGGTCCTACAAGCAGTGGTCCCCCCCCTAATATGGCGTTCTAAGTTGTTAGTTCTCCATGGGTGCTGTCATGGAGGACGTCCTGGAAACATATGTTTTAGTTTACCGGTAAACTGCTTTCCAGGAGTCCGGAATGACAGCACCCAATACTACCCCCCCATTTCTTGTTCCTTCCGGGACACTTTTTTTTTGGTTTGTATATTTGTACTGCTACTGTATACAGTGTGAATTAACTTGTTCTTGAAATAAAGATGTGGCAGCCTATCCGGTGTAGTAAGTTATAAACACTGGAGCAAGGGGGTGGGGAGGGGCCCTTTAAACTGTCTCTCTTCCTGTCCCAACAGAAACCAGTAAGGACATCCTCCATGGGTGCTGTCATTCCGGACTCCTGGAAAGCAGTTTACCGGTAAACTAAACATATGTTTTGACCATTCATGGACCACCTTCTCATTTCTCCATTGGATTGGTGATTTCAAAGGGTATTCCCATCCTGTATTACTAGGATATGCCATCACTTTATGATCGTGGGGGGCTGACCTCTGGGATACCCAACAATCCTGAGAATGAAGGGTCCGCATTGGTGGTGTAGTTACTCTGCGCAATGGTGGTCCTGGCCGTGCAGGGAATCAGTGGGGGTCTTACCTCCGGGATGCAACCAATCCCAAGAATGAGGAGCGGTATTGCCGCAGTGTTGTATATTCCCTTCTAAGTTTTCTTCAGTTTTGCTCCCAGTTACCCAGCCGTTTGCACCTGCCCCCGTTCATTTGTATGGGGCCATGCTGCAGTTCCATGCACAGTGGGTGGCCAGACTGGGTAACAGTTGTCCATTCATATATTTCCTGGAGGAATAACAGAGTAACAGCACAAGGGAGAGTTCTAAGAAAGTTTTCCAGAATTGTTATTGGCTGGAGGAACTGACAGGTGATCTTGATGGTAATTCTCATGGAGTCCCCATAACACCCCCCCCCCCCCCCCCCCTGACGCCTGTAATGTAATGTTTGAGACCCCCCTGACGCCTGTAATGTAGAACTAGTGCCCCCCTTCTTGTCCTATAATTTTTCTCACTCTCTCTGGATTGTGCGCTGGAGATGAATACTGAATCCTGGTGTAAAACGCGCTTTTTACGATGAGCTGATCAGTAAGGCAGAGCCGCGGGACCTCGCCGCCGTCATGTGGAATGAGTTATGGGGCAATTATGGGAGAATTTACAATGGTGGTTATTTTTTAATAGATCTGGAAATGGGAAGTAAGAAGAAGAAGACGAGCAGCTGTTTCTTTTCTAAATATCTGTTCCCAGGATGTAGTGGGCAGAGGCGGCAGCCATCGTGGCCGCCTGACCAGTACAGTCTAGTAAGATAGGCCATAGGGGTCACTTTGTAAAGGGACACTAAACCTAAAGCCTATTTAATGTTTGTGAGCTATTCTTCACCGTTGTCAGCCACATCGGGCTGGTGAGAGGCTGAATAGTAGTGTCCTCCAATGGGATTAGGGACATATAGGTCCAGTGTTAATGTATAGTGCCAGTCCTGATACTTTGCAGTGTGATCATCCCGTATATGACTGTACTTAGCCCCTATAGAAATACCGGAGCTGATCTCTGTGCAAAGTAAGACCCTGGCACGATGCATGACTGCTTCCCATAGATATAGTCTGTACATTTGCTGTCTTTGTCCCCCCAAGACCAGGGGGCTGTATACCTGGAGTGCAGAGCGGACGCCCGTGTTTAAACATGGAGGTGGTGGAGTTTCACTGCTGTGTACATGGTTTGCTGTAGCGGCACTAAGCTGTCATGGTGGCAGCGCTAATATGTGGCTGCCTCATTGGCAGGGCTTCTCCGTCCACCACTGCAATCTCACGATTCTGGGCAAGGACACAGTGAAGGGAGTTTTCCCATGAATATAATTGTATCCCGTGTCCACAGGAATAGGTTACAAGTAGAGATGAGCGAATTTCATATTTTGAAATTCGTTCACGCTTCGTTTGGTGGTAAAAGCAGAATTGCGTTATGGATTCTGTTACCACGGACCATAATGCAATTCTATGACTGAATGCCTTTAGAGGACTTCCGTTATTCATTCCGTCATAATGGAAGTCTATGGGCTGCAAAACGGATCCGTCCCGTTTCCGTTATGCAGGAGAGGACTCTAGTTACAAGTGTATGATCGCCAGTGGTCCGACTGCAGGGACCCTCGCTAATCAGGAAAACGGGGTCCCTGAGTCCCCTGTGGTTGTATGTGTGACTGCCGCACTCGCTTCTATAGGTCGACAGATTGAGTGCTGTATGAGGTGGTCCCATAGAAGTGAGTGGAGCTCTACTCACACAAGTGCATCCCCACTCCATTCGCTTAGGACTTGGGCATCCCAGTTCTCCTGATTGGTAAGGTCCCAGCGGTTGTACATTTAGCGCCTATGCTGTAGGTTGGTGATAAGTGTTCCTGGTGGGCCAACCCCTGGCTCTCCTCTCGTGCTCTTTACTCCTGGGCCTGGCTCGACACTCCGGAAGGCTGAGCAGACTTTTCCGGCAGGTTTTTCTGCATGATCCTGTAAGGCCCCCTTCACACGCGCGAGATTTCCGCGCGGGTGCAATGGGTGATGTGAACGCACTGAATCCGGACCCATTCATTTCTATGGGACTGTGCACACGAGCGGTGATTTTCACGCATCACTTGTGCGTTGCGTGAAAATTGCAGCATGCTCTATATTGTGCGTTTTCCATGCAACGCAGGCCCAATAGAAGTGAATGGGGCTGCGTGAAAATCGCAAGCATCCGCAAGCAAGTGCGGATGCGGTGCGATTTTCATGCACGGTTGCTAGAAGACTATCGGGATGGAGACCCGATCATTATAATTTTCCCTTATAACATGGTTATAAGAGAAAATAATAGCATTCTGAATACAGAATGCATAGTACAATAGCGCTGGAGGGGTTAAAATTTTTTTTTTTTAACTCTCCTTAATCCACTTGATCGCGCAGCCCGGCTTCTATTCTGTCTTCTTTGCTGTGTGCAGGAAAAGGACCTGTGGTGACGTCACTCTGGTCATCACATGATCAATCACCATGGTAAAAGATCATGTGACGGACCATGTGATGACCGGAGTGATGTCACCACAGGTCCTTTTCCTGCACACAGCAAAGAAGACAGAAGGAGATGCCGGCTGCGCGATCAAGTGGATTAAGGTGAGTTAAATTACTTTATTTTTTATTTTTTTAACCCCTCCAGCCCTATTTTACTTTGCATTCTGTATTCAGAATGCTATTATTTTCCCTTATAACCATGTTATAAGGGAAAATAATACAATCTACAGAACACCGATCCCAAGCCTGAATCTCTGTGAATAAGTTCGGGTTTGGGTACCAAACATGCTGATTTTTCTCACGCGCGTGCAAAACGCATTACAATGTTTTGCACTCGCGCGGAAAAATCGTGCATGTTCCCGCAACGCACCCGCACCTTTTCCCGCAACTCCCGTGTGAGAGAGGCCTAACAGTCTTGTAGAAATCCTGCAGACAGAGAGGCTCCTGCGGCAGTCAGTTGTCTTACAGCCAGACATAGGACAGTGATGAGGAAGAAGATTTCTTTCTATATTCCTCAGTTTTAATTGTAATATGACACAAAATATGTGCAAAGGAAAGGACAAGATAAATGAAGGTAGAGCGTTTTTTTTTTTTTTGTTAGTTTTTTTTTCCTGTATTTCCTATGTGCAGTGTTTTTAACCCCTTAATGATGGCTTCTGGTATGGCAGAAATCCGGCCTGTAAAATTGGCACCGAATCAGAAGCAGAGCAGGCCCCATAGCCGCCGGATTTCTGCTGTTCATGAACATTTAACCCCTGAGTGACTGTTTCTCGGGGCTCAAAGGGCTCCCCTGTGCAGCGATTGAAGGAGCCAATCATTCACAATTCCTTTAAAGGCCACACGGCGACCACAGAGCTAGTTCGTATGGAGCTCTGCCTGTGGGTAATTCACAGCAGTCAGTGGGAGAAGCGATCGCGTGTTCAAGTCCCCTAGGGAAACTTAAAGTGAAAAAAAAGTAAAAAAAATACATATTAAAAATAGAAAACAACAATAATAAAGATCACAGGCATCGCCATGTCCCAAAATCCCTGAAATATTAACCTATAAATTGTTTTTTATCCCATACGGTGAACCATTAATGGGAAAAAAAAAATTGGAAAAAATGGCTGATTTGCCTTTTTGTCACTTCACCTCCCAGTAAAAAAAACTGTGGATACCCCTGCAAAAATGGCCTATCACAGAGCTTTTTCGACATAACTATAAAAAAAGTTCTGGGGTTCAGAATATGGCGATGCAAAGAAAAAATAATAATTATTATTATTATTATTAAAAAAAAAATTTGTTTTGTTTTCCCCCCCCCCCCCCTAAGTATTAAAACACAAGAAAAGCAATATAAATGTGGTATCACCGTAATCATACTGACCCGGAGAATGAAGTTCACCGCTCAGTTTTAGGCCCCTTTCACACCAACGAGTTTTCCGCTCCGGTACAATGCGTGACATGAACGCACAGCACCTGCACTGAATCCTGACCCATTCATTTCAGTGGGTCTTTGTACATTAGCGTTTTTTTTTTTACTCATCAGTTCTGCGTTTTTCACGCAGCCTTGGCCCCATAGAAGTGAATGGGTCTTCAGTGAAAAACGCATTTCATCCGCAAGCAAGTATGCTAAGAGATGTTGTTTGTAAACCTTCAGGTTTTTTTATCACGTGCGTGAAAAACGCATCAAAGCGCATTGCACCCGCGTGGGAAAAAAAACAGAACGCAATCGCAGACAAAACTGACTGAACTTGCTTACAAAATGGTGCGAGTTTCACTGAACGCACCCGGACCTAATCCGTCACGCCCGTGTGAAAGGGGCCTTACTGCACGGGGAAGGCCATAAAGCTGCGGAGGAATTCAATTTAGCTTTTTTTCCAATTCCACCCCTTTTTTACAGCTTTCCCTACATTGTGTGCAATATTAGATGGTGCCAATTAGACAATGCTAATTGTTCCGCAAAGGAACAAACCCTTAGGCCTCTTTCACACGAACAATACGGATTGTGTCCGGATGCGTTCAGTGAAACTCTCATCATTTTTCAGGCAAGTTCAGTCTGTTTTGATGCGTTTTTCACGCGCGTGATAAAAAACTGAAGGTTTACAAACAACATTTCTTAGCAGCCATCCGTGAAAAACGCATTGCATCCGCACTTGCTTTTCACTGAAGCCCCATTCACTTCTATGGGGCCAAGGCTACGTTAAAAACACAGAATATAGAACATGCTGCGTTTTTCACGCAACTCAGAACTGATGCGTGAAAAAAACACAGACCCATAAAAATGAATGGGTCAGGATTCAGTGCGGGTGCTGTGCGTTCACGTCACGCATTGCACCCGCGCGGAAAACTCGCTCGTTACGGCCATGTGAATGGAAAAACAAAAAAAAGTTGTGTTTCCGGGAAGGCAGGGAGTGGAAAAATGAAAATGCTAAATCGTTCTGCCTTTAATGGGTTGGGGAGCACAGTCTTGGCGTCTATCTTTTGCACGCAGTGTATATGATATGTATTTGCAGTTTCTCTGGTAGCCGCGGCGGGTACCGTGTACGTTTCTACCCCCTGCCTGCGTACATTAGCCTCCTTCCAATATACTAAGTGTAGCGCGGCTCCCCGCAGGAGCGCACGTTCCTGCCGTCTACGCTGATGATCGCTTTATAGTTGTCAGGCTGTGATTGCCATCTGTCAGGTCTGTCGCTGGCTGACGGAGGCTATACCTTCATTATAGGGCAGTATATAAAGCAACGTTATAATGGAGTTGTATTATCTGTATTATTTATTTTATTAATTTTTTATTCGTGCCTCTTTGAGGCGTCAGGGCTGAGTTACTTTGTAATACAGAGGAAAAAGCATCATTAAATTAAGCCGCTCAGACACGACGAGGAAGGAATCTGTTCCAGAGGAATATTTCTCACGGCTCTTGACGCCCGGTGAAGAAAAGCAGTTTAGAAAATTGGCGCAGGGCGACACATGCAGAGGTGGAAAAATCCACCTGTACTTAGGACCGAATTTAGCGCAGTACCACCCGATTAAATTCACATGCATTCTAACCAGGGTGGATAAAAATCTGATTTTTTTTTTTTTTTTTTTAAATCAAAAAAATTTGATTCTTATTTCAATAGGATTATTTTTTAATATAAAATGCTTTTTGAGGAAAATATAATTATTACCATCCAAAGGTTATTCCATCATGAAATAAAGATTAGTTTTTTAATTATGTAGAATAAGGCTGTATATGTTTAATTTTTTGTGTGAATAAATTCCATTAATCCATTCACAATGTCGTGCTCTTCCAGAGGTTTTTGTAAGGCTACTTTCACACTGGTGTTTCTGGGTCCGCTTGAGAGATCAGTTTCAGGGCTCTCACAAGCGGCCCCAAACGGATCAGTTTAGCCCCAATGCAATCTGAATGGATAAGGATCCGCTCAGAATGCATCAGTTTACCTCCGTTCAGCCTCCATTCCGCTCTGGAGGCGGACACCAAAACCTGCAGCCAAACGGATCCGTCCTGACTTACAATGTAAGTCAATAGGGACGGATCAGTTTTCACTGACACAATATGGTGCAATTGAAAACGGATCCGCCTCCCATTGACTTTCAGTGTAAGTCAAAACAGATCCGTTTGCATTATCATGAACAAAAATGTTCTCTGTAGGGCAGGAGCTGGATGATCGGATTTTAATATTTTTGTGTTTTTGGAGCAGGATGGGGGAGTCGCAGAAGCGAGCGCTTCAGTCCTACGTCGACCGTTTTCTCAGACTCATCGAGTTCAACTCCGCTACTGAGGAAGGTAAATAGAAAATGTCCACAATATTTGGTGCTTTCTCCACCATTCAGGTCTAAAATAAAAATTCGCAATACTGGAAACTATACAGTGGAGTATCCTATGGAGTGGAAGCTCAAATCTTTGTACATGGTGTAGTGGCCGTGCCAGGGAAATGCAGCTCAGCTTCTGTTCAAGCAAATGGTAGCCCAGCATGGACACTGTGTACTGAGCCATCTGCTTCTGCTCCATACACTATATAGTTTCCAGCACCGTGGCTGCCTGAATCAGCTGATGGTGGGGTTGCCAAGTGTCAGACCTCTATTGATCTGATATTGGGTGACCTATCCTGAGAATGGGTATTCAATATATGTAGCCCGGGAAATCCCTTGCCAACATCAGCCGTACCTGTATGGTGGAAACCAGAAGAGTGAGTGGAGTAGGCTCAGGAGCTGAGCCTGCTCCATACACAGTGGGAGCCGGCTCTGTTATACAGGTTACACCCACCTACAGCAACTAGGTTTGGACATAAACTGGTGAACGTGGCCCCCGGGCCTGGGCACAGTGTCCCTGGGGAAAAAAACAAAAGTGGCCCTATGTTGTAGGTGGGTCCAAACTGACAGAAGGTGGGGCTACACAAGTAGATAGGGCCAGCAATACTGTAGTGCAGCACGAAATACCGCCCCAACAGAACCAAATACCACAGTCCAGCATAAGGTACTGCCGTACCAGCTGCAGTATTCAACAGTATCGAAGTCAATTCAGACCTGCAGTTTGCGGCTTTTACCGGCGGCTGGCGGCCGTGCCATCGGGTCCCCATGCGGCTGTAGGGGGGACCCGATGGCATGGAAGGCAGCGCGATGCCTAAGGAAGGCAGCGCGATGCCTTCCGGTGTTGAGCCTGTGAGATCCAGTCCCCTGGATCTCACAGGCCGGATGCTGTATGAGTATTACACACAGTATTACTCATACAGCCAATGCATTCCAATACAGAAGTATTGGAATGCATTGTAAAGGATTAGACCCCCAAAAGTTCAAGTCCTAAATAAAGTGAAAAAAAAGTTGAAAAAATAAAGTTTTCCCCCCAAAAAAAATTAAGTTTCAAGTAAAAATAAACAAAAACGTTATTTTCCCCAAATAAAGTAAAAAAAAAAAATAGGGGGGGGAGTATACATATTAGGTATCGCCGCGTCCGTATCGACCGGCTCTATAAACATATCACATGACCTTACCCTTCAGATGAACACCGTAAAAAATAAAAACTGTGCTAAATAAACCATTTTTTTGTCACCTTACATCACAAAAATTACAACAGCAAGCGATCAAAAAGACGTTTGCCCACCAAAATAGCACCAATCTAACCGTCGCCTCATCCCGCAATAAATGAGCCCCTACCTGAGACAATTGCCCAAAAAGTAAAAAAACTATGGCTCAGAATATGGAGACACTAAAACATAATTTTGTCACCTTACATCACAAAAAGTGTAATAGCAAGCGATCAAAAAGTCACACGCACCCCAAAATAGTGCCAATAAAATCGTCATCTCATCCCGCAAAAATCATACCCTATCCAAGGTAATCGCCCAAAAAATGAAAAAATTATGGCTCTGACTATGGAAACACTAAAACATGATTATTTTTTTGTTTCAAAAAAGAAATCATTGTGTAAAACTTACATAAACAAAAAAAAAGTATACATATTAGGCATCGCCGCATCCGTGACAACCTGGTCTATAAAAATACCACATGATCTAACCTGTCAGATGAATGTTGTAAATAACAAAAAATAAAAACGGTGCCAAAACAGCCATTTCTTGTTACCTTGCCTCACAAAGTGTCATATAGAGCAACCAAAAATATGTACCGTAAAATAGTACCAACAAAACTTCCACCCTATCCCGTAGTTTCTAAAATGGGGTCACTTTTATGGAGTTTCTACTCTAGGGGTGCATCAGGGGGGCTTCAAATGGGACATGGTGTCAAAAAACCAGCACAGCAGAATCTGCCTTCCAAAAACCGTATGGCATTCCTTTCCTTCTGCGCACTGCCGTGTGCCCGTACAGCGGTTTACGACCACATATGGGGTGTTTCTGTAAACTACAGACTCAGGGCCATAAATATTGAGTTTTGGTTTGGCTGTTAACCCTTGCTTTGTTACTGGAAAAAAATTGATTAAAATGGAAAATTTGCCCATTTGCCATAACTCTTGTGGAACACCTAAAGGGTTAACGACGTTTGTAAAAATCTGTTTTGAATACCTTGAGGGGTGTAGTTTCTAGAATGGGTCATTTTTGGAGTGTTTCTATTTCGTAAGCCTCGCAAAGTGACTTCAGACCTTTAAGATTTGCTTCTAAACTTCTAAGCCTTGTAACCATCCCCAAAAAATAAAATCATTCCCAAAATGATCCAAACATGAAGTAGACATATGGGGAATGTAAAGTAATAACTTTTTTTGGAGGTGTTACTATCTATTATTGAAGTAGAGAAATTGAAACTTGGAAATTTGCTATTTTTTTTACACATTTTTGGTAAATTTGCTATTTTTTTATAAATAAAAATTTAATTTTTTTGACTTCATTTTACCAGTGTCATGGAGTACAATATGTGACGAAAAAACAATCTCAGAATGGCCTGGATAAGTCAAAGCGTTTTTAAAGTTATCAGCACTGGTCAGATTTGCAAAACATGGCCTGGTCCTTAAGGTGAAATAAGGCTGTGTCCTAAAGGGTTAAGGCTACTTTCACACTTGCGTTTTGGGCGGATCCGTCATGGATTTGCAAAAACTGATCCGTTACAATAATTCAACCGCATGCATCCGTCATGAACAGATCCGGTTGTATTATGTCTTCTATAGCCATGACGGATCCGTCTTGAACACCATTGAAAGTCAATGGAGGACGGATCCGTTTTCTATTGTGCCAGAGAAAACGGATCCGTCCCCATCGACTTACATTGTGTGTCAGGACGGATCCGTTTGGCTCAGTTTCATCAGACAGACACCGAAACTCTGCAAGCAGCGTTTGGGGACCACCTTATGTACTATGTTACCTCCAAAGCGGAATGGAGACGGAACGGAGGCAAACTGATGCGTTCTGAGCGGATCCTTTTCCATTCAGAATGCATTAAGGGCAAAACTCATCCGTTTTGGACCGCGTGTGAGAGCCCTGAACGGATATCACAAACGGAAAGCCAAAACGCCAGTGTGAAAGTAGCCTAAGTTGTGAAAGTTATTGAAAATTATACAAACGTGTTATCACTTAAATCACACTGAACTGCAGAATAAACATAACATGAGCACCGTAAAAAGGAAGCCCTAAATAATAGCAGACTCCCCCCGTTCCAAGGTTTTCAGTACACGAGCAGCTGCGTGTGGCTGTTCTTGGAACTCCAAGGACTAGTAGAACATAACTTTTATTATTGATTTAAAAAAATAAAATGGATGGGTAATATGACTGTACAAATGGGGGTTTGGTGAATTGGGTACTTGTCTGGGGTCGGCTAGCTTTCCCTAGAGTCTGCGAGAGTGCAGCCCGCTAAATTCTGCCCTTACACTGGCATAGCGGAGCACCCCAGCCGGTCCTCGTACATAAGCCCTAACCTGACAACTCCCTGGCACTGCAGAGACCATTTAACCCCTCCAACGCGTTATTAGACTTTTCCTCATTTAACCCTTTGTATAGTGATACTCAGGAATATAACTTTTCTTAGAACTCTCATAGAAGTGAAGGAAGCCGGCGAACGGGGGTCCTGGTCTAAAGATAAATGCGGGTCCTAGACCTTTATGGCATAGCCTGTAAAAACAATAAAAAATAAACTAAGACGAATGTGATCCTGATTGGATTAGCCCCCTACAACATGGCGGCTGATATGGCTTTGTCTAATTGATAACTTATAGATTGCGGTGGATACATTGTACTATATATTTCACGCAATATTGAATAATAGATAATAGTCGCAGTTCATTTAGTATTACCCCCACATTATAAAATCTGTTCACAATTCACGCACACAGAGGGGCCGATATCGATCCAAAGCTAATGACAGAACCGGTCCATAGTAGACGTCAGCGGACGGGCGGTAATCATAGTCACCGCCCGTATTGTCATTCCCACAGTCCTTTTATGCAAATAGATTTCCAATCACACGTGACTTCCAAATAAAGGTATGTCCACAATAAGGACTGATAATTTAGTCCCTGATAATTGTGGACCTAAATTTAAAAAATGAAAGAAAGTGCACCAGGATAAAAGGAACCTGTCACATAGAACATGGTGTCTGAGCTGAAGGCAGCATGTTATAGAGCAGGAGGAGCTGAGCAGATTGATATATGGTTTTGATCCGGGTACATGGGCTTTGACGTCCAGGAGGCGGTCCTGTCCGTGATTGACGGCTCTCTGTATACACAGTCATAGAGGGCAGGCTGTCAATCACTGATGGGACCGCCTCCTCATAGAGGGCAGGCTGTCAATCACTGATAGGACCGCTCCTCATAGAGGGCAGGCTGTCAATCACTGATAGGACCGCCTCCTCATAGAGGGCAGGCTGTCAATCACTGATAGGACCGCCTCCTCATAGAGGGCAGGCTGTCAATCACTGATAGGAACGCCTCCTGGACTTCAAAGCCCAGAATGAGCAGAGATATCAAATGCATAAAAAAATAAGAGTTTTACTGAATCTTTTCCTATACAACCATATATCCGTCTGCTCAGCTCATCCAGCTCTATAACATTGTGCCTGCAGATTACTTCACATTTTAATGTTGGCGAGTTCCCTTTAAGAAGATATACATGGATATAATGGGTAATTTTTCTTTATCCTAATTGCCTTTTCGCCCACAGATTTTATCCAGGTTGCTCAAAGTTTTGAGGCATCGAGGAAGAGATGGCAGCTGACGGAGAAGGTGCTGAGGGAGAAACAGGAGACTTTATTGCGATGTGAGATCGATCGCTCAGCGCTGCAGGTGAAGCTGAAGCATGCCCGCAATCAGGTGGACGTGGAGATGAAGCGCCGTCAGAGAGCAGAGACCGAGCTGCAGACTGTGGTAACTGTCCATAGAGGACCATACATGTGTCATAACTGTGACGCCTAGAGTAGCAGAATTCCTTAAAGGGCATTCCCCATCTTGGACTTTGTGGGCATATCGCTAGGATATTCCCCCCCCCCCCCCCCCCCCCCCCCCCCCCCCCCCCCCCCCCCCCCCCCCCCCCCCCCCCCCCCCCCCCCCCCCACCCCCCAATGTCGGATAGGTGCTGATAGGGCCGCCCTCCATTCATTTCTATGGGACTGATGAAAATAGCAGAGCTTGGCACTGGACTAAATAAATAGGAAGCGCGGCCACTGCTCTGTTCACTTCTGTGGTGCTTACGGAAATAACAGAGCCAGCGCTCGACTATTTTCGGCGCTCCTATAGAAATGAATGGAGGGCAGCCGTACCCTCCGGCACATTGTGGGCTCTGTTCTAAGTGTAGGTGCGGGTCCCAGAGGGGTTAATATGGATATAGAAGTCTCTAGAATCTGCTGCAACAATTAATCTTTTACAACAGGAGCGTCAGATGCAGCTGATTGGGGAAGTTATACAGATACAGAATGATGGTCAGACCACAGTGCCTCTTAGCGACTCTGTTTTGGCGTTCTTCGGGGGACCCCGCTCCAATCCTGCAGCCCATGGAGCTGGAAACAGGTACAGTATGTGCACAAGGCATCATAAAAACATGGGAGATTTCATGACATATGGGCCTTCTCATAGAAGTACGATTAATCCTCATTTCATTCAATACGAGCTATTTAGTTCTGTATTCAGTGCGCTCCGGAGCTCCCCCTTGTGGTGGCTGCAGGTTGCCAGCATGTTGTCTTTTAACCCCTTTTGTTGTGCATTTTCATGAGTGTACAGTATTATCTAAAGATATTATAGCCAAAATGAATGCTCATTGCCTTTAAGAATGAAATCAGCTTGAACCAAAGTTCTGTTATGTGGCTGAAGAGGCCAAGATGAGTTCATGAAAGTTCAGTTTCTATTGGAGTTATGGTAAATATAAAGGACATTGTATTTTTAAAAGTTATTGCTAAAAGATATGGGTTTATCTATAGGGAGTATACTAGCTTCTCCAGACACATGTCTGTCTGAAGGGAACAATGTTTGTTTCATGGCTAAACCATGACAAGATAAGAATAAATTTATCCTTAAGACACATCTGGTGTGTGATGTCTATTCATATATTCATAAGTATTATATATATTCATGTGTCCATTTATTTAGCTTTTAGTATGAAAACATATACTGATTCATATATAATATGCAATATTGATATATAGTATAACCGAGTATTAAGGTATACTTTATGCCGTGTGTATATCATTGAATGGATCTAGTCTTAGAAGGTATAGAAAGCATTAAGGTTTTCTGCTAATGGAAGTTTCTCAGAAAAGCTAATGTTATTCCAGGCGTCGTTACTCATTAGCTTGGACAGTTAGATATACAAACCCACGGTGCAAGTGTAAGGCCCATTGTATTTCTGATCAAACCCATAAATTCAAGAGTCTGGGAAAATCATAAGGCCTCTTTCACACGGGCGTTGCGGGAAAATAGTAGCGGGTGCGTTACGGGAACACCCGCGATTTTTCCGCACAAGTGCAAAAACATTGTAATACGTTGTGCACGCGCGTGAGAAAAATCGCGCTTGTTCTGGTACCCGAACTTCTTCACAAGAAGTTCGGGCTTGGGATCGGTGTTCTGTAGATTGTATTATTTCCCCTTATAACATGGTTATAAGGAAAAATAATAGCATTCTGAATACAGAATGCATAGTACAATAGGGCTGGAGGGGTTAAAATAAATAAATAAATAATAATTTAACTCACCTTAGTCACTTGATCGCGTAGCCCGGCATCTCCTTCTGTCTCCTTTGCTGAAACAGGACCTGTGAGTGAGCGTCATTACAGGTCAAGGACCTTTGATGACGTCACTCCGGTCATCACATGATCCATCACCAATGGTAAAAGATCATGTGACGTACCATGTGATGACCGCAGTGACGTCATCAAAGGTCCTGTTCCTGTAATTAATGCTCACCACAGGTCCTATTCAACAAAGGAGACAGAAGAGATGCCGCGGGCCGCGATCAAGTGGACTAAGGTGAGTTAAATTATTATTATTTTTTTAACCCCTCCCAGCGCTGTTTTACTATGCATTCTGTATTCAGAATGCTACTTATTCTTCCCTTATAACAATGTTATAAGGGAAAATAATAATGATCGTGTCTCCTAGCAAACCCCGTGCGTGAAAATCGCACCGCATCCGCACTTGCTTGCGGATGCTTGCGATTTTCAACGCAACCCCATTCACTTCTATAGGGCTGCGTTGCGTGAAAAACGCAGGAATATAGAGCATGCTGAGATTTTCACGCAACGCATAAGTGATGCTGTTGAAAATTACGCTAATGTGAACAGCCCCCATAGAAATGAATGGGTCGGTATTCAGTGTGGTGCAATGCGTTCACCTCACGCATCGCATCCACGCGAATACTCGCCCGTGTGAAAGGGGCCTAATGGTACCAGTAAGTCTGGAAAGATTACTTCAGAGTGTCAGAGAAGTATCCCTCCTCTTTGATATACGTTGAGAAAGGTTAATAGGTACTCATAAAATAAAGCCACGTTATCTAAGTTTTCACTTAAAAGTTTGATGATACAACAGTGCCATCTGGAGGCAGATGGACAATATTATATTTAACTTTTTTTTTTTTTTTTTTATACCATGTCAAGGGTTAATATGACATAATTGTGTTATTAGCATACGAATACACCCACCTTACCTGATTGGAAATCCCTAAGGCTGAGTTCACACGAGCGGATGCACGGCATCCGCTCGTGTGAACCCAGCCTAATCCAGAAGGGGATGATTCTTAGATAAGGTGGGGAATAATTACTCGTATGCAGAGCATCAGGGGGACACCAAAAAGAAAAACTCACAAAGAAAACTGACCACAAGAAAGATATACCAAAAGAAACTTGGATTATATTTTGACTACTATCTGAAACTCTGTCTACCTTTTGACCCGGTAACGTATACTGTGCTTATCGCTCGTGATATTAATAAGATATTTCTCTCGGTATATAGCCAAAAGTCCCCATACTGTGGGAATATATAGTGTTAGGCGCCTCCATAATGCTGATTATTCTCTTAGCAAAGATGCATATTGCTAATGGAAGATCTGACATTATTTGAAAAGAGGGCAAAACCCTTGGGAAGTTATATTCCGTAGTCTGGTTGCCGAGCTGAATATTGTATCATATTAATATCATATATTTTTGATTGGTCATAGGGAAACAGAGTTAAAGGGTTTCTGTCACCCCACAAAACTCTTTTTATTTTTTTTTGGATAGTTAGATTCCTCATAGCGTGATATAGGAGAATATAATAGTCTTACTTACTTTCATGCGGCCGATTCTTTATAAAACAAAGTTTTATAATATGTAAATGAGGGCTCTACCAGCAAGTAGGGCGTCTACTTGCTGGTAGCCGCAGAAGAAAACCGCCCCCTCGCCGTGTTGATTGACAGGGCCAGCCGTGATCTCCTCCTCCGGCCGGCCCTGTCAGTAATTCAAAAATCGCACGCCTCTGGTCATTCGGCGCAGGCGCTCTGAGATGAGGAGGCTCATCTCCTCAGCACTCCCTCAGTGCGCCGATGACGTCTTCTCTTTCGATGATGTCATCGGCGCAGGCGCACTGAGGGAGTGCTGAGGAGACGAGCCTCCTCATCTCAGAGCGAGGGGGCGGTTAAGTAGACGCCCTACTTGCTGGTAGAGCCCTCATTTACATATTATAAAACTTTGTTTTATAAAGAATCGGCCGCATGAAAGTAAGTAAGACTATTATATTCTCCTATATCGCACTATGAGGAATCTAACTATCCAAAAAAAAAAAGAGTTTTGTGGGGTGATAGAAACCCTTTAAGGGATAACATTTATTCCTACTGTATAATCCGTGTTTTGTTATAGCCTGTTTGGTAAACAGAAGACCCTAAGTTTCTCCTGGTATATAAATCATTGGTCTGTTTGTTAAAAGTATAGCATAGCGTTTTGTCATCAGTAACTTTAAGTTGTACTGTGCTGGTGAGATAGTGGTGTGTTAGCACCACCGTGTGGCATATTTTGGGTATTATTTTACAGCTTCATTGTTTGTCTTTGAAATCGTATTGATTTTATATTCTTGGTTTGTATTGTGTATAATCTATTAGGCTACTTTCACACTTGCGTTCGGGGTTCCGCTTGTGAGTTCCGTTTGAAGGCTCTCACAAGCGGCCCCGAACGGATCCGTACGGCCCCCCAATGCATTCGGAGTGGATTCGGAATCCGCTCAGAATGCATCAGTCCTGGCACCGTTTGGCCTCCGTTCCCGCTCAGCAGGCGGACACCCGAACGCAGCTTGCAGCGTTCGGGTGTCCGCCTGGCCGTGCGGAGCCAAACGGATCCGTCCAGACTTACAATTCAAGTCAATGGGGACGGATCCGTTTGACGTTGACACAATATGGTGCAATTGCAAACGGATCCGTCCCCCATTGACTTTCAATGTAAAGTCAGGAGTCCCTATTAGGCTGCGTTCACACGGGCGAGATTTCCGCGCGGGTGCAATGCGGTAGGTGAACGTATTGCACCCGCACTGAATCCCGACCAATTTATTTCAATGGGGCTGTTCAGATGAGCGGTGATTTTCACGCATCACTTGTGCATTGCGTGAAAATCGCAGCATGCTCTATATTCTGCGTTTTTCACGCAACGCAGGCCCCATAGAAGTGAATGGGGTTGCGTGAAAATCGCAAGCAAGTGCGGATGCGGTGCGATTTTCATGCACTGTTGCTAGGAGACTATCGGGATGGAGACCCGATCATTATTATTTTCCCTTATAACATGGTTATAAGGGAAAATAATAGCAATCCGAATACAGAATGCATAGTAAACTAGCGCTGGAGGGGTTAAAAAAAAAAATATATAATAATTTAACTCGCCTTAGTCCACTTGATAGCGTAGCCCGGCATCTCCTTCTGTCTCCTTTGCTGAACAGGACCTGTGGTGAGCATTCATTACAGGTAAAGGACCTTTGGTGACGTCGCTCCGGTCATCACATGATCCATCACATGATCTTTTACCATGGTGATGGATCATGTGGTGACCGGAGTGACGTCACCAAAGGTCCTTTACCTGTAATTAATGCTCACCACAGGTCCTGTTCAGCAAAGGAGACAGAAGGAGATGCCGGGCCGCGATCAAGTGGACTAAGGTGAGTTAAATTATTTTTTTATTTTTTTTAACCCCTCCAGCGCTAGTTTACTATGCATTCTGTATTCAGAATGCTATTTATTTTCCCTTATAACTATGTTATAAGGGGAAATAATACAATCTACAGAACACCGATCCCAAGCCCGAACTTCTGTGAAGAAGTTTGGGTTTGGGTACCAAAAACATGCGCGATTTTTCTTACGCAGCGTGCAAAACGCATTACAATGTTTTGCACGCCAGTGCGGAAAATCGCGGGTGTTCCCGCAACGCACCCGCCACATTTTCCCGCAAAGCCCGTGTTGAACCCCAGCCCTTAATATACCATCAGATCGGAGTTTTCTCCAATCCGATGGTATATTTTAACTTGAAGCGTCCCCCATCACCATGGGAACGCCTCTGTTAAGAATATACCATCGGATTTGAGTTACATCGTGAAACTCAGATCCAACAGTATATTCTAAACACAGAGGCGTTCCCATGGTGATGGGGACGCTTCAAGTTAGAACTATACTAAAAAAAACTGTGTACATGACTGCCCCCTGCTGCCTGGCAGGTGCTGCCAGGCAGCAGGGGGCATACCCCCCCCTGTATTTAACTCATTGGCCAATGCGGCCCCCCTCCCTCCCCTGTATTTAACTCATTGGTGGCCCCTCCCTCCCCTGTATTTAACTCATTGGTTGCCAGTGCGGCCGGCCCCCCCCCCCCCCCCTATATTTAACTCATTGGTGGCCAGTGACAGGGGGTGATCAGGTAGTCTATATGGGGTGATCACCCCCCCTGTAGGCTCCATTCAGACGTCCGTATGTTTTTTACGGATACATGGATCGGATCCGCAAAACACATACGGACATCTGAATGGAGCCTTACAGGGGGGTGATCAATGACAGGGGGGTGATCACCCCATATAGACTCCCTGATCACCCCCTGTCATTGATCACCCCCCTGTAAGGCTCCATTCAGACATTTTTTTGGCCCAAGTTAGCGGAAATATTATTATTTTTTTTTTATTACAAAGTCTCATATTCCACTAACTTGTGTCAAAATAAAATCTCACATGAAGTCACCATACCCCTCACGGAATCCAAATGCGTAAAATTTTTTAGACATTTATATTCCAGACTTCTAGCGCTTTAGGGCCCCTAAAATGCCAGGGCAGTAAAAATACCCCACATGTGACCCCATTTCGGAAAGAAGACCAACCCCAAGGTATTCCGTGAGGGGCATATTGAGTCCATGAAAGATTGAAATTTTTGTCCCAAGTTAGCGGAAAGGGAGACTTTGTGAGAAAAAAAAAAAAAAAAATCAAT
The DNA here is from genome assembly GCF_905171765.1 of Bufo bufo. Taxonomy (NCBI): domain Eukaryota; kingdom Metazoa; phylum Chordata; class Amphibia; order Anura; family Bufonidae; genus Bufo; species Bufo bufo. The sequence continues at coordinate 219,829,090 of NC_053395.1, read as the reverse complement.
TTCCGCTAACTTGTGCCAAAAAAAAATAAATTCTATGAACTCGCCTTGCCCCTCATTGAATACCTTTCCAAAATGGGGTCACATGTGGTGTATTTATACTGCCCTGGCATTTTAGGGCCCGTAAAGCGTGAGAAGAAGTCTGGGATCCAAATGTCTAAAAATGCCCTCATAAAAGGAATATGGGCCCCTTTGCGCATCTAGGCTGCAAAAAAGTGTCACACATGTGGTATCGCCGTACTCAGGAGAAGTTGGGCAATGTGTTTTGGGGTGTCATTTTACATATACCCATGCTGGGTGAGATAAATATCTCTTGGTCAAATGCCAACTTTGTATAAAAAGTGGGAAAAGTTGTCTTTTCCCAAGATATTTCTCTCACCCAGCATGGGTATATGTAAAATGACACCCCAAAACACATTGCCCAACTTCTCCTGAGTACGGCAATACCAGATGTGTGACACTTTTTTGCAGCCTAGGTGGGCAAAGGGGCCCACATTCCAAAGAGCACCTTTAGGATTTCACCGGCCATTTTTTACAGATTTTGATTTCAAACTACTTACCACACATTAGGGCCCCTAGAATGCCAGGGCAGTATAACTACCCCACAAGTGACCCCATTTTGGAAAGAAGACACCCCAAGGTATTCGCTGATGGGCATAGTGAGTTCATGGAAGTTTTTATTTTTTGTCACAAGTTAGTGGAATATGAGACTTTGTAAGAAAAAAAAATAAAAAATCATCATTTTCAGCTAACTTGTGACAAAAAAAAAAAAGTTCTATGAACTCACTATGCCCATCAGCGAATACCTTAGGGTGTCTACTTTCCGAAATGGGGTCATTTGTGGGGTGTTTGTACTGTCTGGGCATTGTAGAACCTCAGGAAACATGACAGGTGCTCAGAAAGTCAGAGCTGCTTCAAAAAGCGGAAATTCACATTTTTGTACCATAGTTTGTAAATGCTATAACTTTTACCCAAACCATTTTTTTTTATCAGACATGTAGAACAATAAATTTAGAGAAAAAATTATATATGGATCTCGTTTTTTTTGCTAAATTTTACAACTGAAAGTGAAAAAATGTCATTTTTTTGCAAAAAAATCTTTAAATTTCGATTAATAACAAAAAAGTAAAAATGTCAGCAGCAATGAAATACCACCAAATGAAAGCTCTATTAGTGAGAAGAAAAGGAGGTAAAATTCATTTGGGTGGTAAGTTGCATGACCGAGCAATAAACGGTGAAGTAGTGTAGGTCAGAAGTGTAAAAAGTGGCCTGGTCATTAAGGGGGTTTAAGCTAGGGGGGCTGAGGTGGTTAAAGGGGTTGTCTCACTTCAGTAAGTGGCATTTGTTATGTAGAGAAAGTTAGTACAAGCCACTTACTAATATATTATTATCCATGTTGCTTCCTTTGCTGGCTTGATTTATTTTTCTATCACATTATACACGGTTCGTTTCCATGGTTAGAGACCACCCTGCAATCCATCAGTGGTGGTCGTGCTTGCACAATATAGAAAAAAAGCACTGGCCTATGTGCGCTTCGATGGTCCCGGCCACCAGAGAGGCTGACTCTTTTTTCCCCTAGTGTGTGTAAGCACGACCACCACTGATGGATTGCAGGGTGGTCGTAACCATGGAAACGAGCAGTGTATAATGTGATGGAAAAATAATTCCAGCCAGCAAAGAAAGCAATATGGACAATCACAATACATTAGTAAAGTGCCTGGTATTAAGAGGACCTTTCACCGATCCTGACATTGTGAACTAAGTATCATGACATATACAGCGGCGCCCAGGGATCTCACTGCACTTGCGGCGCCCAGGGATAATAGTAAGAGCAGTGAGATCCCTGGGCGACGCTCCGTTCTCCCGTTATGTCCTCCGGTATGTTCGGGGACTTGGTTATAGTAGGCGGAGTCTGCCCTTGTTCTGCTGGGCGTCTCCTTCTCCTAGGCTGTAGCGCTGGCCAATCGCAGCACAGAGATCCCAGCCTGGGAGAAAAAAAACTCCCACGGCTGTGAGCTCTGCGCTGCGATTGGCCAGCGCTACAGCTAGAGAAGGAGACGCCCCACAGGAAAAGGGCAGACTCCGCCCTACTATAAACCAAGTCCCGAACATACAGGAGGACATAACGGAGAGAACGGAGCGTCGACCCAGTGATAATAGTAAGTGCAGTGAGATCCCTGGGCGCCGCTGTATATGTCATGATACTTGGTTCACAATGTCAGGATCGGTGAAAGGTCCTCTTTAACTTTCTCTACATGATAAATGCAACTTACTGAAGTGAGAGGACCCCTTTAAGACCGGCGTCTAAAATGTGCCCCAATGTGTATACGATAGAAGCAGTGTCGTGCCATATGATGGAGCTCCTATACCTAATGAGGCCTTGATTGTAATACCTTGATTGTAAGAGCTGTGGCATTTTCCCTTTTGGCCTGGTTTCACCTACCGTAGGGGTTTTTCTGCATATTTTTTGCTGAGTTTTTGCACATTCTTTCATGTGGCCATCAAGAAATTAAGTCTATAGTGAAATATGAAATTTGCCATAGAAAAGGCATTTTTAACACTGCCTTTTTTTTTTTTGTTGCATTTGTGGCATTTTTGTCAAACAGCATTCTCTCTAGGTATGTCTTTTTTTTTTTTTCTTGAGTATCTTTATGGGAGTTTAAAAACGACTGCAAAGTGCCCCCCAAAAAAGGGTAAAAATACACATGGCATTTTTTACCTCCAAAAAATAAAAATTAATTTGTGTGAAGAAGGTCTAACTGCCGTGCAGAAGTAATCAAATAATGTCTTTTATGCCCTGCTGGAGGACATGTTAGATGACAAAAAAAAAGGCAGTCATTAGAAAAAAAATAACAATAATAAGACATTTAAAAAAACGCTCTTGCTATGCTCTGCCAGCTCGTCCAAAGCACTGGTCCTGGTACAGTAATCGTGTTATAGCTCAAAATAGGCCTGCACAATATATCGCCAAAGCAATCGCAATAAATTGCCATATCGCAATCGCCAATTGGCCGACCCAAAAATGCTGCAATTGTATTACCATATTTTTCGCTTTATAAGACAAACTTTTTTTGGGGGGGGGGGGGGGAAATGGCCGTGCGTCTTATAAAGTGATGGTTGACTTTTTACGTGGCTGACACGGATGTATCGCCGGCCGCTATGCTGCACAGCGCGGCTGGCGATACATCAGTTACAGTGCAGGGAGGGAGGAGGGGCTGGAGGCAAGTCGATATTTTAATGAACACATGTTTATATATCTATTCTATTTTATTTATCTGTTCTGTGCAGTGCTATTAAGAAAATGGCAAGTTTTGTATTTTGTACTTTTGAAGTAATGCAAATATGTTATTTAATTTAGTAAAAGTTTTATTTTGAAAAACACTGCATTTCAGTTCTTGAGTTAAGCATAACTACATTTCAGCATTATCAGTAATTTCTGTGTGCTTTTGCCTTGAAAATCCAAGCAAATAGACCTCTAGCAACAATTCCCTTAAAATATCGCATCGCACATCGTTATCACAATTTTTAGGGCCCTAATCGCAATCGCACAAAATTCCCATATCGTGCAGCCCTAGCTCAAAATAAACATCAGATAATAGAGGACACAAATAAATCCTATAATAGGGATCCACTGTGTGATTAAAAAATATTAGGTGTGTAAATTGCTCAAATAATAAAGCTCCATCTGTCTCGGGGGGAGATGAAAAAATGTTTTGTTTTTTTTAAAAAGTGGATAACGTTATGCCCATTTAACCAGCACGTCTGGTCATCAAACGTGATTATTCACTTAAAAAAAAAAAAAAAACAGCAAATACTGTAAAAAAACAAATACCAGTTCTCCTGCCGATCCAGCACGGACATTTCCCCGACCCCAAGAAGCAGCTGACACATGAGCACTGAAACCAATCAGTGGTAAAGGGAGCAAGTGTTAGATCAGCGAGGGAGCGAAGAGGTGAGTAGTCTCATTTAAATTTTATTTAAATTTTATAGCATGTGTGTGTTATTTTTTGTAGAAACTGGATAAACCCCTTAAGTCCCAAAACACATCTGATATTAAAGAGCATCTGTCAGCAGGATCAACCCTGTTTTAAACCAGACATAATGCCAGCTTGGGCTGATCCTGCTGATTTAAAATGCCTTTATTGTGACATTCTGTTGCACCTTTTGTGTAGAAAGGGTGTTTTAATTTTTACGCAATGAGGGCATCAGTGCACTGAGGAACGGGTCCTAGCCCGCTTGGTGTGCACCTTAGCTTTTACATTTTGCAACTTTGTTCATTCCCCAAGCTTTGACTGGTGGTCCGTTCCTTCTCCGCGCTTGCACCATACATTCAAAGTAAAAGTGAATTGGTCGGCGCTCCTGGTCATTGTAGATGGTGCTCAGTGGTAAATGCTTTTGCAAAATCAAACGGAGAAAACCACGGCACTCAAATTGTAGTATGCAGTATGTATGTACATTATAGGCCGGGAACAAGGTCTAGGCCAATGGCTCCATGTTCATTTTTGGATGGAATAAAAAAAATATTCTCACTACTGCATACTACAATTTCAGTGCCGTGGTTTACTCCTTTTGATTTTGCATCATACATTCAACCATTGGCACATGAACAGTACATCTGCTTCAGATGATTACTGCGCATGCGCTGAAAGTTGCATGTACTGTACCACCACCTTTTGCAGTTCTAAAACTGTAAATCGCATAGTATTACATTTAGGCATTGAAAGGTATGGCTGCCCATGTAACTCCAGCACGTCTATGCTCTCTCTCATCAAATGGGGGTCCTGAGTGGGACATTCAGATTAGTGGGAGTGGTTTCTAGGCGAAAACTTTTTTGTCCTAGAAACCCCTTTTTTTTTTTTTTTTTTTAAAGATTTTTGTTGCCCTTTAATACGGGATAGAAAAATGATCATTCTTCTTCTTTTCTTTGTCAGATTGTCCATGGTAGACGAGTCTTGCGGTTCCTTTCTGTCGGACATCAGCTATGACCAGACTGACGATGACCTGGTGAGCCCCGCTGCATTGTCGCCCCTCCCCCACCTCGCCGTTATAGGACCCATGTAAATCCGTCTTGTTTCCCTTACTAACGCCATGCCCTTGCTCTCTTCACTCTTCTGACAACTGGTTTATATTTATTAATAAAATAAAACCACAAAATCTCATTCCATCCAATTTAAATGCTAATTTCTGTCCCTTTCGGTGTAACCGGGAGTCTTTCGCTGAGCGTTCAGGCGAGAAAGGTCCCTGTGGGGAGTCTTCTCCCCCCTCCACCCTGTTTGGCTCTCCCTCCCCGCTCGCACACTGTGCTCCTGAGAATACATCCTGTTTGTAATTTGCTTTCCTTAATGCTTTTGAACCGTCCAGAGCTGCCTGCGGTGTCTCCCAGAGACGGCATTAATATTTAGCTGGCTCGATGGCTCTGCGGCCTCCCGCACTCGCCGCTTAGGGTCGTGTTACACGTCCCGAGCATCTACTGTCTGGAGGAGAGTGTCCACTGTCCGACAGCCTGTCTTGTGCAAACAGTTAGTGGCCTGGTTTAGCACAGGGATACTTACCTTAGGAGTTCAGCGCGATAAGTTGTCAGTTTTGTGGAAAATGTTTTTCACAGGAAGAATCTCAGTAAAGATAAACTTCTCCCCCGCTGAGAGCTACCTTAGGTTGTGAATGCTTCTCATTTATTGAACAGCGAGGCTCTAAACTCCCCTATTAGGTTGCGTCCTGATGAGTCGTATGCCCAGTGTGGTAAAATGTATGGATACTGGAAGGAGGCGAGGACGCGGGTATTTCCACCCAGCAGAGAGCTTCACAGGATGCAGTCGCTCTCACCTCTCCTGACATGTCTGTTTTACTAAGTGCTCGCATTAACCTTGTTATAACAATTCTGTAGCACCCATTCTTGTGACTCTATGTTGTGTCATTCTTCTATTATTCCTACTAGAACTTATGAATGAATTACTGGTAGTTTGCAATGAAGCTCTAGATGGATGCTACCCGTTGAAGGGGTGTCCCTGCTCAGTCTGACATTGGCAGCACTAATTGGGTAGTTTCAGACTGTGTGCAGGTACTCGCCCCAACTGGTAACACCCATCTGTACCTTCATTGCAAACTGCTAGTAATTAATTCATAACTGGCAGGAATAATAGAGGAAAGGCACAACGTGTTCATAAGAACAGATGCTCCAGAATTATTACAAGGGTAATGCAAGTAGTTACTAAAACCGACATGTCAGGAGAGGTGACCGCTCCTCTTTGAAGGGGTTTTCCCATCTTAGACAATGAAGGCTTATCTCTAGGATATGCCCCCATTGTCTGATAGGTGCGAGTCCCACCTCTGGGACCCGCACCTACAAGGAGAACGGAGCGGAGAAAGTTGAGGAGGGCGCACTGCACATGCGCAGCCGTCCTCCATTCATTTCTATGGAGCCGCCGAAAATAGCCGATTTATTTCCGTCGGCCCCATAGAAATGAATGGGAGCGGTGGCCGCGCATGAGTGGTGCGCTCCCATTCACTTCAATGGGAGAGGCGGGGAGCTGCGCCTGGTGGTGGACGGGGTCCTCCAGCCACAACTCTCCCCGGCTCCGTTCTCCCAGAGGTGGGACCTGCACCTATCAGACAATGGGGGCATATCCTAGTGATATGCCCCCATTGTCTAAGATTGGATAACCCCTTTAAAGGGGTATTCTCTTCTTCTAAAGGCGCTGACATATCAGTAGGATAGGCCATCACTGTAATTGGGTCGACCGTATGAACGGGTCCACCCCCTTCCGCAATTTTGCAGAACTGGTGCGGACCCACTCGGTTCAATGTGCTCTCTGCATCTGTTTCGCTGCCCTGCAAAAAATATGGAGTATTTCCTATTGTCAGCGGACAAGAAAAGGCATTTCCATAATGGGCCTCCCGTTCTGTTACGCAAATTGTGGAACGCACGTGGACGGCATCCGTGTTTTGCGGACCGCAAAACAGACGCGGTTTTCTGATTGCGCCGTTTCACACATCCTAAGAGTGAAGGAGGCCAGGGTGCTCCCTTCACTCTTTTTCTCCTGCAGAGGCTAAACGGTCGTCTGTTTCCAAGGACGACCTGCAGGATTTTGAGTTCTGTTTTGCAGGACGGTTCTTCGTGCAACATTTATCATAAGATTCTTATTCTCCTCAGGATCTGGAGGAATTTTCAGGGAAACCTGTGAAGCTGAAGCCCCGGGAAAGAAGGGTTAAGTATAAAGCATGCTCAGTATGTATATGCAGTGAAATTCCATTCATCTGGCATCTGGTCATCCAGAGAGTCTCATAGTCTGGCACCCTGGAGGGTTTACAAGCGAGTTTGTCTACTTTTTATCTGATAATCCAGAATATCTGATAACGCAGCAGTTGTCAAGTCCCATTGGTTGCCAGATTAAAGGGAAACTGTCAACAGGAAATTGAGTGTTAAAACTGCTTTGTAGGGCGGCTAGCTCAACTGTATGTAATGATACCTTTCACTTAGCGATCCATTGCTTCATTCTGGAGAAAAAGTATGTTTAATTAAGTGCACTGAGGGCGGGGCCAAGTCACCCTTGCACTTCCTGCTTCCTCTGTCATCTTGATTGTCAGGTTCCTGGTGCTGTGAATCAAGAAGGAGAGGGAAGGGTTGTCAGAGGAAGCAGGATGAGGAAGGGTGCACAGAGTGACTTGGGCCCGCCCTCGGTGCACTTAACGGCTCATTTCCATATGGATTCTAAGTACTTTATCTCCAGAATGAAGCAAGGGGTCGCTAAGTGAAAGGTAACATTACATTCAGCTGAGCTAGCTCCTCCAGGCATTGTGCCCAGTATAACGGTGAATTTCCTGGTGACTGATTTGTACTGCCTGATATAATTTCACACGCTATACCTTGTCTATAATACCCTGTGTAAATACATCAATTACTCAATGTAAATATTAGCTTCCATCGCTCGCCCTCCTCCCTCTCGGACACCAGGGGTCAGATGTTATTAATGCCAAAGACCAGACAAACTGACTTCATTTGTCAGCAAATTGTCGGGGATCAATAAAAAGTTCATTATTTGGACACCGGGCTCCTGCAGGTTTGGCCGGAATTTTTCATAAATCATCGTGCAGGTATTAGGGACGTTCCTCTGCCCTGTGTGCAGGTGCCCTCTAGTGGTCAGCACTGGAAGTATAGACTGCTAATGGACAGGAATTACTGCTGGTATTCATGCAAAGATATGCATTATTAAACAGAAGACCTGAAAGAAGACGATTATGAAGAACTGAGGTTAGCTAAAGGGAAGAAAATTATAAAAGCAGATGATATAATAAAATTATAACCTATTTTGCCTGTTACATGGGTTCATTGGCTTACCCTATGTGCTAGGCTTTGCTCAAGCTGCAACGGGTGGACTTGTGGGTATATATCTGCTCCACTACATGGATAACAGATGATATCTGTAATGGGGTAGTCCACCGTTCAACAGGCTCTGTTATACTGTAATGACGTCCGCCCCAGTTTACAATCTCTTATTGCATTCCCCTGTGTAACGATGGCTTTACACATTAGTTGAACACTGGCCAAATCTACCAATTTTTGGGCAGGATAGGCCAACCATCTAATGTGTATGAAGGTGTCCAGATGTCTAAGGGAAGAAGGATCAGGTGTGTTGGATTTCAAAATGATTGAAGATTGATTTGAAAATTGAAGGGGTATTACCAGTATAAAGGGCTAATCCAGTTGCTAGCATATGCCATACGTTTATGATTGGCGGGGGTCCAGCCTCTGGGACCCTCAACCATTCCTGAGAATGAAGGGGCTGCTTCAGTGCTGCAGCCCCTTCACCGTGCAGAGTCCTCACTGCAACACTTTCATTCTCAGGACTGTGAAGGTCCCAGGGGTAAGACCCACTATTGATTTTTAAAATGTGATGGCATATGCCAGCCATATCTCCTCATTTGGAATACGCCTTTAAAAGGGTTGTCTCAGAATGACAATTTTATCTGTGCACAGCATAGTTAAGTGTCGGATGGGGGTCCTGCATACCCCAATGGAAGGGAGAGGTGGTCAAGCATGCACGCTGTTATTCCTGGTGATCAGACACTCATCTCCTGTTGATAGGTGGTGTGTTGTCTTACTGGGAAAACTTATTTTAAGGGATGTTCCAGGATTTTGCTATTTAAGGCCTGTTTTCAGGATCACTATCTGATCAGCGAGGGTCCAGTGTATCTCCGGTGCTCCATTGTGGATTCGAAGGAAGTGGTTATTGCAGCACCAACGGGGCGGAGGTGTTGGACCCCTGCCAATCAGATATTGATGGCCTATCCTGAAATTTCATAGTTCACAATTTATGGGGGTGAGGGAGTACATGAAACACCTCTGTCTATTTAAAGGGGAACGGCGCAGTTGTCCTGTTGATGATGCAGGTTGATGTATCTGCTGACGCTTCTTCATAGGCGGTGGAAATGAACTGACATGTGTTTTGTGTCTCCTCAGCGATCCTCACTTTCTCCCCTGTTTGCTCCGTTTGTGAAGAAACCTCGGCCGAGTTTAACAGCTGCCATCGTAAATGAGAATGTGAGTGACCCGGTCTGTAGAGCAGAGGTCCGGAGTTAGTGAAGTGACAAAGGGGATCCAGCGGGTCACACAGAATCCAAGGCTATCATTCTACCATCTACTTTGGTCTTAGTCATATCGAGTTTCTACTGCCTCGTGTTTTCTTATGACTAGGATCTCAATAGACGGTGGAAACGCGTAAGTGTGTGAGACTATAACTGGGAAGACGTTTTTTTTTATTGATATAATTAAGCCTTGGATTTTATGTAACGCGCTGGATCCTCTCCCTCCTTCTACTTTGGAATCCTCACCAGCCCTAACAAGCTTTGGATCTGTCCTGCAGATTCGGTTTCTGCTTTCGCTGGGTGGGCTCGCTTCCCTTCTCTACATTAGTGGTGTAACACGACTGTAGGATCAGACTACAGAGGGTTTGTTTGTAGTCTGTAACCACGGAGACACACAGCCCTGCACAGGAGCTGTACAAGAAGGTAGATTGATGACATGTATTAGAGCATTAGGGTACTTTCACACTAGCGTTTTTGTTTTTTCCGGTATTGAATTCCGTCACAGGAGATCAATACTGGAAAAAAACTGATCAGTTTTATCATCCTAATACATTCTGAATGGAGAGCATTCCGTTCAGGATGCATCAGTTCAGTCCCTCTTACGTTTTTTGGACGGAGAAAATACCGCAGCATGCTGCAATTTTCTCTCCGGCCAAAAATACTGAACACTTGCCAGAATGCCTGGTGTATTAGTGCTGCATCTGGCACTAAGTGTTCCGGCAAAACGGATCCGGCTTTCCGGTCTGTGCATGCGCAGACCTTTTAAAAATTAAAAAAAAATATATACCGGATCCGTTTTTCTGGATGACACCGGAGAGACTGATCCGGTATTTCAATGCATTTGTCAGACGGACGTCTGACAAATGCCATCAGTTTGCGTCCAGATTGCCGGATCCGGTAGGCAGTGTTCCAGCGACTGAACTGCCTGCCGGAATCCTCTGCCGCAAGTGCGAAAGTACCCTTAGAAAATGGATATTTGCACACACCCTGTAAGACTTCTTCCAAATCTTCTCTCTTTCTTATGACTGCATTTGTAAAGTGGAAATTTCACATAAAAATTCACCATAAAAATCAATACCTGCCGAAGAGATATGTCAGAAGAGGAGGGAGGGAGAATGTTAGGTGGATCTGTAAGCTACTGGATGGTGGAAATCTCACTTCACCTCTTAAATGGAAGCCATAGTGGAGAGAGATTTTCCTGTGTTTCCTATATACCCCGACGTGGTCTGCAGAGATTCCGGTGTATGTATGCAGCATTGGCTGCAGATAGTAATACATAATGCCCTTGTTTCTTAACGAGGCTGTTTAGATGTGACATTTACTTGATACTTGTGCACAATTACTCTTTCTATTAGAAGCCGCCGCCGCTTTGTTACTGCCGTACACAGTCATTTGGCCGGTCTGAGTTTTGTCATCTGTCCAGTTACAGCTCCGTAGTTACTGCAGTCCACAATCTATTGACTGCTAAAATTCAGAGCGACTAATCCGTGATATACATCGCAGTCCAATTTACAGCCTACGTGACTCGGGAGCGAGGGGCCTCCGTCTGCTGAAGACTGAGGCTGCCATCTACTGGTAGAGAGCGGAACTGGGCAAGATGATGCTCAAGTTTTCAGAGCGTTGCTCGCTTGATTCTTATTTTTACCCACTGGATATAGAGAGTGGAGTCTCCACTGGCCTTCCGCTTCAGAGGGGAACGCTGCCGCATGGAAAAACAGCAGATCGTGTGCTACGTTGTGTGTTACGGTGATGTAAATACACTGTATGGCGAGACTTGTAGAAAAAAAAGAAAAAATTCTGCCTTCAGGCAGCTGAGATGTGGGGAGCTGTTTGGTGAGGCCCCAATGCTGGGAAGGTTATAACTGCAGCATACTGACAAAATAAAGGTTTTACTGAATACTTGCAAAATTTTGAGAAGCGACATCATGGAGATTCCAAAGAGCGAAATGGGAAGTGGCGAGCTATGGGTGCCATGCCAATTTTTTTTTTCCCTTTATGCCCCACCCAAGTATGTTTGACGACACTTTTCTTATAGAATTTGAATCGCAGATGGCACATATGATCTTTTTCACACCTCACAATGAAGATAGATCCTCTTAAAGGGGTTCTCCAAGACTGGGAAACCCTTGTTCAGATGGCCGGGCAGAGTACAAAAGTCAAAAATAAAACATGCTACCTCTGGCCAATCGGTGGTCTCAGCCGCAGCATGATTAGGCACGACACGTGATTGCCACCACCGCTGATTGGCCAGCAGGTTGACATGCGTTTAGACGCCACATCCTAATGCTGGGACCAGAAGCGGAGGAGAAGAATAGAGCTAGATGTCAGAACAGGGGTTCCTGGTCTCGGAGAACCCCTTCAAACGAATATAGATGGCAGGCAAGACCCTTAGAATAAATGTAGACCCCAGACCACACCCCCTTAACAAATGCAGACCCCTGCCCATTTCCCTTTATACATACCCTAGACCAGAGCCCAGAGGAGTGCACAAATTGGGAGAGGTCACTATAATTTTTAAAATGACCCCTCTAAGGAAAGCATTGGCAGTTTTTCTTTTCGAGGGGCTGCATGTAAAAGGGACCATAAAAATTACATACAGCTGATTTACTTTTATCTGCTCTCGGGAAAGCTGGGTGAGAGCGGTACTGTTGGTGATATTGGTGGTCACCCAGCTTTCCATCTGTCACCCGACAACCAAATAAGAATCTGATCTCAGAGGTTGTCACCCAGCTTTTCTCAGGAAGATACAATTCCTATACAGCTGTTTAGTTTTACTGGGATTGCTGGGAGACGGTCCTCGCGATTGCCTTCAGGGGTAGTCTGATGTGCATGGTCCCTCTTGACATTTAGTGTTAGGGGACCAGGAAGCCTATGTTGGTTGTCACCCAGCTTTCCCAGAATAGCTGCACAGTAATGAAGGACTCAGGATTTAGGGTCAAGGGGAAAATGCTCCGTAAATCCATTGCACCGCACAGAGCGCCTGAGCTGTATACGCCGTTCTGCCCCCCCCCCCCCCCTTCCCCCTTGTGTGTAGAGGAAGGATAAAGAAGGGATGTTGGTTGTTGTAATCTTCTATTACAGGTCAGTAAGCCGAGGTTGGCGAGATAAAAGGATTCGGCCCGTACCCTGCTCCTCTGGTTGGTTCTTTGGTCTCGTAGAATGGCGGCGTATCGGGAACAGGGTTTTTTTTTTTTTTCTTCTTTTTGAAATACTGATGAGATGTGTTTTGAAAGACTAAGAAATTGATTTGCAACTTCAAAGTAAACTTGGAGCTTGCGCAGCGGTGGAGATTTACAGAGGGGACGGCGGCAGAGGATCAGCGTAATGTAAATGAGGTCCTTTGAGGGGAATGCTCTTCTTTAGGACTGTGTAAACTGAACAGTAGGATTTTTATTTATTTTTTGGGCTTTTGTTAATTTATATAGTCTGATCCCGCTGTGATATTTTATGCAGCTGCCTCAGTATGCCATTCGTCTGATAGGTTGGACAGATGTGCCACAGTTTTTGGAAGAAAACGGCCGTGTTTTTAAGGTGTTTTTTTTTTTTTTTTTCTCCGTTTAGACCAGTTTTATCTTGATCAGTGACAGAACCAGCCTTCCATATGTTTGTGTAGGTTTAGTACCGGTTAAAGGAACACTCCGGCTAAGACTGAAACACTGAGGGGGCGGAGCATGACAATCTATATAGTGTATGAATCCCCGTGTCATGCTCATGTCTTGCTCTGCCACCCCCTCCCCCAGGACCTGAAAGGGGTTTCCCATGATTAATGTAAAAAATTTAAATCCGACCCCCTCCTATAATACATGACAATGTCTTTCTAACAAAGCTAGAACCAGCCCTGTACCTCACATGGGTCCAGAGATCTTCCCAGTCATTGCTCTGCTAGATTTATATCAAGCTGACAGCTCAGGGGAGTGTCTTTTCTGGGGGGCGTGTCCGTGCTCTACCTATCACAGCTCAGGAGGCAGTTGAAGGATAAAACTGAGCATGTGCGGCCATCTCAGTGAGCAGGACAAAGAAATAAGAAAAAACAGCAGGTGGCGCTATACAGATACATTCTTATTGAATAACTGAATAGCTATAATACATTTTTAATTACATGCAATTACAAAAGTCTTCAGGTCCATGGGCTGCTTTGAAAACTGTAGAATATTTTTCGTGGGACAACTCCTTTTAAAGGGGTATTCCCTTCTTGATGATCACTGTTAAATCTGTCAATGATTTAACAGTGATCATTTTTCTAAATATATTTAATTAACTAATTCCCACCCCTTAGAAGAAAATGAACATATACTTACCTGACTGTTGTCTTCCGTCTCCCCTGGTTACGGCCACCGCTCTTCTCCGGAATCGCGGTGGCCGCGCTTGCGCAGAGGACTTTTTCTTTTCTCCCGGCCGCGCTCACGCCAAGGCCGCGCATGCGCTATAGTGATTTCTTCCTGGCCAGTATAGTATACTTGCCAGGAAGAAGTCACCATGGCGCATGCACGGCGGCGTGCGCGCTGAGTCCAGCGCCCGGCCGGGAGAAGACTTCAATCAAGATGGAGCCCGCCCCCTGCCGAAACCAGGAAGTGGACAGTGCGCCGGGAGCAGGTAAGTATAAAACAGCGTGATGGGAATACCCCTTTAAGGTCTATAATTCTGTGTTTTGTGTTTGCAGATTAAGGAAGCAATTATTGCAAAAACCACCATGTTGATTAGAGACTCCGGTCCAATCCATGCCACGTCCTCCATTGAGTCTGTACCACGCCGACGATCGCGCAAAAGTAAAGCGTTCTCATGCATGCAAGGTGGGGGTCTCTTGGAGTTCTGCTGAGCATATACTGACTATATAGCATAACATTCCTTAAAGGGGTTCTCCAAGACTATAAAAATGTCCCTCACAATGAATATACTTACCCTGCTCCCCGCACTGCCGCTGCTGCTTCTCCCCATGCGCGGATGAAAACATCCGGTGCCAGGGGGTGGGGAGCAGCCAATGGCAGGGACGAGCCTCCCTAGATGGTATAGAGCAGGGGTGCACAACGTTTCCTGGTTGGGGGCCACATTGCCAGACTGAACCAATGACGAGGGCCGAAATTAAAATTTAAAGGTATATTAACAACTGAAATATTGTACTTATGCATATTGAACACACATTATATACCATTAATGTCTAGTTACACTTCCAGGACTCCCATCTAATGGGAGAAATACATGAAAAATATATGTGAGCAGCCACAAGACATAGGCATACATGTCTGTTACCAGATGGTTGGGGGCCGCACAGAATGGTATCAAGGGCCGCATGTGGCCCCCGGGCCGCAGGTTGTGCACCCCTGGTATAGAGGCTTGTCCCTGTCCCTGCCTGCCATTGGCTGCTCCCCCCCCGACACCGGATGTTTTCATCCGTGCACGGGGATAAGTGGCGGGGAGCGGGGTAAATATATTCATTGTGAGGGGGCCCGGCATATGGGGAACATTTTTATCGTCTTGGATAACCCCCTTTAATCCACCATCCTGAGGTCTGATGTGATAGGATCAGGATGTAACTGGCATTTATGGGAAATATTCCCAGGGGCCATTTTAACCCCTTAGAGACATGTGACAGTGCTTCTTCACACTGTGGCTGATATACCCATCACCTAGTCCAGCAAGTAGAGATACAATCTAAATCAGGGTTCGGACACTAATACATCACTATTGGTGGTCCTCACCCAAATTGCGGATATCACTTTATCATTATTGGTATCCGATATCTATGATATCAATTGAGCTTACTTACCCCCTGATAATCCCACATAGTGGGGGAAACTCGTTGGGTTTTCTTTATGTCTACCTACTTTTAGGGTGAATTGACTACATATGCCTTGATGCACTGTGTACCTTGTTGACTGTTATAACACAGCACTAGGGTTGTATACAGAGTCCATCAATTTACCCTATTTCTATAGGGGAGAGTATATGTATAGTATTTCTTTTTCCTTCTTTATTTTCACTGACAGGCACCTATTCTACTCCCACCACTTTGCTAGGGTTGATTTAGGACCTTTTTAGTCCAGGTTCGAGGACAGGGAGTCCCCACCATCAGGGGTCATGCCTGGGCTGAGCACTAGACTAGGGACAGTTCTCCCCACCCTTCAGGATGGATCTGTATAGCTGCCTGCTGTGGAACTATCTGAGTTCAATCTCAATGATTTTTGTTCCGTGTGTCTTATTTTAAGGATATTTAATTAAAGTTTATAAATTTTAAGGGTTACAATAATTGCTGATATACCCGTCACAATGATCCCATGATCACTGCCGCTGTACCTATGAGCTCCGCTTCAGGAGCACTGTTATAACACAGCCCTGATCCTGCCGCCACTGCCGGGATCTGATGCCATTAATTAACCCCTGGAAGGGGAGCGAGCCATCTTGTAATCCCAAAAAAGGACTGCTTTACTATTACGGCATACTGGCGGTATGCTCTTATAGGTGCCTGTGCATGTTACTATTCCAGCATACAGTTTGTAAAAACAAAAATGTAAAAAAAAAAAAATTTAAGATAATGCAGAAATTATTTTTAAAACAGTGGATTGCCGACATGGAAAATCCCAAAAATGTGTCTGGTCCCTAAAGGGGTTGTGCACGTTGTCCTGGGCAGACTTACAAAGGAAAGCATACTTACCTGCTTCCCGACGCTCGCCCCCGGCTCCTGTGCTCTCTCTGGCAGAGAGGACATGAACTGGGAGCCAGCATTGGGAAGCAGGCGAGTAGGTCTGCCCAAGGGGGGGGGGGGGCGCCAAAACCTTTCCAAACGTACACAACCCCTCTAAAGACGACATGCCGCCTGTCCTGACGTGTCTGTTTTAGTAACTACTTGCATTCCCCACTGAGTAATGATTCGGGAACCATGACTCTACATTGTTGTTACGTTCCTCAGTTATTGCTACGTGAAGTTTATAAATGAATCCCCAACTGTGTGTTGCCAGCAGGGGCGTGTCCCTGCACAGTCTGGCACTGGCAGTGTTCGTTGGACAGTGGGTATGGGCACACGCCCGGCTGGTAACACCCAGTTGCAGATTTATTCATAAACTTCTCGTAGTAATAACTGAAGATCAGAGCAATATAATGGTATGTGAAAAGATGCTCCAGAACCATTATTGCAAGGGGAATGAAATGATTTCGTAAAACGGACATGTCGGGGAGGCCAGGAGTCCACTTTAAAGAAGCACTCTAGCAAAAAGATGCCTATATAATGCAGCCTAGGCTCTTGTGTATACCTGTATTAGTTTAAGTGCCATCTATGGGTTGTCTGCTGTCTTCATTCTTTCTTGACCTCAGATGTGGTTTACACTTCCCATGATGCCTCTGGTTTTTCAGAGCCAGAGGTGCGGGGTTTCATCACACTTCACTTGCTCGACTCTTAATCCATTCTGAGAACAGCAAGTGACAGACTAGTGACCTAGAACCGCTGTCTCCTGACTCATCATGAAGAGTCTTCTTGTATTTCTATGTAGCACAGCTTCAGCCTGTCTTCCCTGCCTCCTGCTTGTGATAGGTTTCTCCCTGTCAGACCGCACAAGCAGGAGGCAGGGAAAAGCAGTGTGCTGCATCTCCTAGGAATACAATTCCAGTCAGCACCTTGCATGGTTCACCACCTCTTCTTCTTTAATCCTATGCCTTGATGTGGGGCTGCCTCTGGTCAGAGGGTACAGTTCACTCAATAGGTGAATGGTCCCTGAGGTGACACCACCACATATCAAATATGCATCAGACTTTGTGAGGTCTCTGTGCTTGTTTTCAGACCAGTCTATATTACCACAAATAAATGAGGCGGATCAAGAAACTGAACCAGAATTGCCTCATCCCAACAACCCAGCACAAGCGCACGTCTTCTTGTCCAAAACGGTGAGGACCAAAAGTTGTACCGTAAATCAGATATATCATCATAGAAAGGGGGAATGAAAATGAGGTGCCCGACACCATTAATGATTATAGAAGCTATTGCAGTTTATATATAGAATGAATCTACATAAAAAGGATCAGTACAGGATAAGTAATGTATGTACACAGTGACTCCACCAGCAGAATAGTGAGTGCAGCTCTGGAGTATAATACAGGATGTAACTCAGGATCAGTGCAGGATAAGTAATGTAATGTATGTACACAGTGACTGCACCAGCAGAATAGTGAGTGCGGCTCTGGAGTATAATACAGGATGTAACTCAGGATCAGTACAGGATAAGTAATGTATGTACACAGTGACTCCACCAGCAGAATAGTGAGTGCAGCTCTGGAGTATAATACAGGATGTAACTCGGGATCAGTACAGGATAAGTAATGTAATGTATGTACACAGTGACTGCACCAGCAGAATAGTGAGTGCAGCTCTGGAGTATAATACAGGATGTAACTCAGGATCAGTACAGGATAAGTAATGTAATGTATGTACACAGTGACTGCACCAGCAGAATAGTGAGTGCAGCTCTGGAGTATAATACAGGATGTAACTCAGGATCAGTACAGGATAAGTAATGTAATGTATGTACACAGTGACTGCACCAGCAGAATAGTGAGTGCAACTCTGGAGTATAATACAGGATGTAACTCGGGATCAGTACAGGATAAGTAATGTATGTACACAGTGACTGCACCAGCAGAATAGTGAGTGCAGCTCTGGAGTATAATACAGGATGTAATTCCGGATCAGTACAGGATAAGTAATGTAATGTATGTACGGCAGAATAGTGAGTGCAGCTCTGGAGTATAATACAGGATGTAATTCCGGATCAGTACAGGATAAGTAATGTAATGTATGTACGGCAGAATAGTGAGTGCAGCTCTGGAGTATAATACAGGATGTAGTACAGGAGAAGTAATTCAATATGCTTAACGTTTTTCAACTTTCTATGTAGATTCTTTCTGTATGTGAACTGTAATATGTTATTCATTGGTGATTACACACTTTTTATTTTGTTACAATTGAACTTATTTTGTACTGAATTACAGATGATCCGGGCCGAGCAGTGCTCCGTCTGCGGCCATAAGACCCGGTTTGGGAAGATGTCTTTAAAGTGCAGAAACTGTCGGATTTTAATACATCCTGAATGCCGTGACTTTTGCCCCAAGCTGTGCCCTTCCACCTCTGTGCCCTCTCAGAACACGGCACCAAAAAAAGGACAGGTGACCCTCCCCTGCCAATACCAGTGGGGGTGTCAGGGAAGATCCTAGATCATGGTTCTATATCTAGGGTCTGTGAAATGCTGTCTCTGACTTGTCATGATTACAGGTGCTGCTGTCTGACTTCGCCCCAACCACTCCTCCTATGGTGCCCAGTCTGGTCATTCAATGTGTAAATGAGATTGAGAAGAGGGGTCTGAATGAGGTACGACAATCATGCATTTAAACCTTAGGCTACTGTGAATGTCCACCTTTAATAAAAGGGATCTGTATGGAAGAAGCTCCCCCTAGTGGTGGCTGCAGACAGAAAGCATTTCATCACTTAGAGGCACTGTTACAATATTTCCCCCTTCTGCTGTTTGTACAGTTGCATTGTAACATAATTGTTTGTTCAAAAGCATTTATTTATTTTTTTACTGGGAATGCCTTTTTAACCCATATGTGTACAACAACGTACTTATACTTTAGAGGTGTCGGCTGCGTTATACAGCTGACACCTTTATGCTGCAGCTGGGACGCCATGGTCGGCAGGCTTCTGTCCTCGGTTAGTGATAAAGAAGTGATCATACAAATCACAGGTTTGCGTCCCCTAGGGGGGACTACAAAAAAAGTTTTAAAAAAATGTTGGATACAGTAAAAAAATATTTTAAAAAAACATATTAAAAATTCTAAAGAAACACCTTTTTTGTTTTTATTATATAAAATCTAAGCAATAAACAACACAACTGAGATTCACCGCAAAAGATTACAATATCACATGAAAGGGGTTGTGTCACTTCAGGAAATGGCATTTATTTTGTAGAGAGAGTTAATTCAAGTCACTTACTAATATATTGTGATTATCCGTATTGCTTCCTTTGCTGGCTGGATTCATTTTTCCATCACATTATACACTGCTCGTTTCCATGGTTACGACCACCCTGCATCAGCGGTCGCCGTGCTTGCACACTATAGAAAAAAAGCACCAGCCTATGTGCGCTCCCACGTTCTGGCATTTTTTCCTATAGTGTGCAAGCACGACCACTGGTGATGGATTGCAGGGTGGTCGTAACCATGGAAACGAGCAGTGTATAAAGTGATGGAAACATGAATCCAGACGGTAAAGGAGGCAATATGAACAATCAGTGCATATATTGCATTAACTTTCTCTATATGATAAATGCCACCTGCTGAAGTAAGTATATCGGTCAATGAACGCCATGAAAAGGTCATGGCTCTTGGAAACTAGGGGTTAACCCCTATGACTGTGTGAAGGGAAGCATTTGGGGTGCTGAGCTCTATAAAGATACGGCTTATACTTCTTCTATAACGTTTGGCACCATTTATCTGATCACGGCGGGGTTCCTCTTGGGTGTAATGGGCCCCTGTCTTGTCACCAGCGGGGTCTCTATCGTATCTCTGGTGGTGAGCGACTGGTAAAGGAAATGAAACACAAACTTCTCTATGGGAAAGCGAAGGGTCATCAACTGGCAAAAGAAGATATTCACGCTGTGTGCGGCGTCTTGAAGGATTTCCTGCGGAACCTGACCGAGCCTCTCCTCACCTTCTCGCTGCACGCCCAGTTCCTGGACGCCGCCGGTAAGTCCTGAATATGGGAGGCCATGGTGAAAACGGACAACTTATTTTTCAGCTCTTTAGTCTGTCTGTTCCTGGAAAAGCTGGATGGCGACCAATATGACTTGGAAACGGCTGGATATTATGTTGTCGGCACCACCCAGCTTTCCAACAAACAGATAAAGTGAAACGGACAGTTTTTAATGACTGGACAGAAGAGGATGATGAGCTCCACTATATGTACTAAGGATCCTTGATACTGTCTTTATCTTTCTTTCCGTCATGTGTAGATATTCTCAATGAAAGTGACAGTAAATGTGAGATCTGCCAGGCTGTTCAGGAGCTTCCCCCTGCAAACAGGGACACGCTGGCCTTCCTCATCCTGCACCTGTACAGGTAATGACCTATTGTGTGGGCCCCCCTCTGTGCGCCCTCATTGCTTGGTCCCCTCGGGTGCGGAGCCCCATATTGTGTGTGTGTCCCGGGGGCGGAGCCCCATAGTGTGTGTGTGTGTGTCCCCCCGGGGGCGGAGCCCCATAGTGTGTGTGTGTGTGTGTCCCCGGGGGCGGAGCCCCATAGTGTGTGTGTCCCCCCGGGGGCGGAGCCCCATAGTGTGTGTGTGTGTGTGTGTCCCCGGGGGCGGAGCCCCATAGTGTGTGTGTGTGTGTCCCTCCCGGGGGGCGGAGCCCCATAGTGTGCGCGGAGCCCTCCCGGGGGGCGGAGCCCCATAGTGTGCGCGGAGCCCCATAGTGTGTAAACCCCTCCCCCAGGGGCGGAGCCCCATAGTGTGGTTCCCCTCCCCGTACAAGTTTGACTACAAGGAAACATTGGTCATGTGACACAAAGATCGCATTTCTACATCGCCAGTGAATGTGGCACATGATGTAATGCCTCCATGACGCGACTGGTGCAAAAAATCTGACCAGGCCGGACTTCTGGAAGCAGATTGTAGCCAACTTTTTCAGCAGCAGTCATATCAAGCTGCAACTTATTTGCAAAGTCAGAAAATGTTTGTGCACATATATTTGGTGTCACAAATCCTAAATTGCAGGCGACACACTGTGTAGTCCTATACAAGACAGGATTTCAGTATTTCTTCCACAGAGTGATGCGGAGTCCAGAATGTCAGATGGATAGGATGAACTTGTCTCGGGTCTTTGGTCCGACCATCGTTGGTTATTCAGTGCCTGACCCCAGCCCTCTGGTGATCATGCAGGACACCCCCCGACAAGCCAAGGTCAGTGACCGCAAATACTGCTGAAGGCCATTTCTTTACCTCCATGACTGACTTGTGGGTTTGTCGTCAGGTGATGTCTCTGCTGCTCTCGCTGCCCTCCGGCTTCTGGAATCAGTTCTTGTCCAACAATCGGGAGAATCAAAATTGTGACTCTGTGAGCATGGCGCAAGGTGGGTCCGAGGAGGAAAAACATCTGGGGGTTCTGAAATGTAATTTACTATGCCCCTCTCTGAGGTAAGACCCAAAGAATTTCCCAGAATGAAGGTCCAGGTTCTCCACAGGGGCCACCACCCCTTCACTTTGGGATCTGTGTGTAGTTACATGGCATCACAAGGTAAATTGTGGTGAAATTATCCACCCAGAGAGGCTTTCACAATCTTGCAGGCTTTAGGGCTGAACTCTCCCTGGCTGCTCGGTGGTTGCAGGGTTTCTCATTTGGAGTATTATCACCTTTACAAATTGCGGTGTGTCTGACAACAGCTTGCTGACTGTTTCCACTATCAACCAACAGAGTAGTAATGGTATCTCAGGATCAGTAGAGGATAAGTAATGACTCCACCAGTAAAATAGTGAGTACAGCTCTAAAGTATAAGGCCGCATTCACACATACGTGGATTTTCATGGACTACGATCCGTGAAAACCCGTCCTGAGTGCACAGCGTCATTGGTTGCTATTACTCCGTGTGCTTCATGCCGCCGCTTTACAGTAATACACTCGTATAGATCATATGAGTGTATTACTGTACAGCGGCACAAAGCGCACGGCGTCATAGCAACCAATGACGCCATGCACTCGGCAGGACTTGTTTTCACGGACCGTGGGTAACTAATGTATGTACACAGTGACTGCAACAGCAGAATAGTGAGTGCAGCTCTGGAGTATAATACAGGATGTAACTCAGGATCAGTACAGGATAAGTAATGTATGTACATAGTGACTCCACCAGCAGAATAGTGAGTGCAGCTCTGGAGTATAATACAGGATGTAACTCAGGATCAGTACAGGATAAGTAATGTATGTACACAGTGACTGCACCAGCAGAATAGTGAGTACAGCTCTGGAGTATAATACAGGATGTAACTCAGGATCAGTACAGGATAAGTAATGTATGTACACAGTGACTCCACCAGCAGAATATTGAGTGCAGCTCTGGAGTATAATACAGGATGTAACTCAGGATCAGTACAGGATAAGTAATGTATGTACACAGTGACTCCACCAGCAGAATAGTGAGTGCAGCTCTGGAGTATAATACAGGATGTAAGATGTGACACACTGGTATTATACCCTTCAGACTGGCTCTATTTGGTTAAGATGTCTGCAGTGTCGTCAGGGTGGATGTTATAACCAGTGCTCATAGTCCTAACAGGATTCCTTTTGCGAGACAAGCAGCTGGGGGGTTGCAATCCACTTGTGACATTTACACCACTAAAGAACCAAAATATTAGGATTACCTCTGACATGGCGTCCCTGGGGCAAGATAAATGAAGCACGCAGTTCTGAATAACACAAGCCACGTCCCTGATTTCACTGTTTGATCAGTGATTTGGGTCTAAGGCTGTTTAGCATTTCAGAAGATTCTGCCCCCGTCGTGTGGACGGCTTCTCATTACCGTGCAATAAGCTGAAGAAACACGTTTGCTTGTCCAGCTTGCATGTTAATTTTTTTGATCAGAACCCATTTAGTCCATGGCTCTCTGTACCATAGTTTGTTTAAGATTTCTGCATTGTAAAAAGGTTCTGGAGTCCAAATGTAGAAACCTGACTCTCCGTGTTGTGTGCTATGCCAGTAATTGTTCAGGATAACCTCATGACGTGTCCATTCTCTGTCCAGAGCGTCTGTTTCGTCCACTGACCTCTCCGGAGATTACCACCACACCCACCCTTTCCCTGAAACACAGAGGGGAGTCTCCTCACTTGTAAGTATCGCTGGTGGTTCTGGGTTAGTGAGGGGCAGAGGTAGGAGTGTAGGATGAGCAGAGACCCTGATGGATTAGAGCAGAGGAACAGCCTGCTGGAGTGTATCGTATCCTGCATTCCCCACCGGGGCCCATGGACTATGATGGGGCCCCACCTGCTGGAGTGTGTCTTATCCTACCGGGGTCCCGATGGAGATCCAGCTGGACAAAAAGCGCTGCAAGCGCCGGTACTGTCCGGCAGAATCCTGGCACTAATGCCAGAAACAGGACGGGTCCCATTAGAGTCAATGGGGTGTGGTGTTGCTTGGCCCCTTCCAGCTGTGCCAGATACGATGCACTCTGGCAGCCTGTTCCTCTGCTGGCAGCTTTTAATGCTAGTGTGAAACTGGCCTTATAACGGTCTGGTCCAAGCCTACACTGTCTACTAAACCTGCCCCATTGTCTGCACTCGCATCCTTCTAGGGCAGGGATGGCCAACCTGCGGCTCTCTTCAGCTGTTGCAAAACTACAACTCCCAGCATGCCCAGACTGCCTACAGCAGGGCATGGTGGGAGTTGTAGTTTTACAACAGCTTGGAGAGCTGCAGGTTGGCCATGCCTGTTCTAGGGCTTCTCATCATTCCTTCTCACTATCACAGAACAGAGTCTACAAGCAAGAGCGAGCTGCCAAAGAAGACGGGAAGGTTTTTCACTTCTCCTGAAGTGAAAAACCCCTACGCCTGAAGGGGTTAACGCTGCACCTTCCGTCGTCGCGTAATCATTGTGCACCCGCGGACCGGCACGTATCACACTTTATTTACCTGTTCACCGTCACTTGTGCGTTTTGTATGTCTATGGACGACACTGTATAGGAGAAGTGCTGACAGCCTCCTGAGTGTTACCTCCCTGGAGAATAATATAAAATGTATATCATATTTATAGGAAATAAATTATGGAAGCAACAAGTTTTGGGGTTTATTTTTCCTTTTGCTGCACTCATTGTTCTGGGCCTCGCTCGTTACCAACAGAACGTAGACTTAGTCTTCTAAAGCTGCTTCATTTTAGATGAATTGGACAGTGGGTTTGAAGGTGGATGTGTAAGTCTGACGTGAGGAAAGGACCCTCATTTGCTCCACAGAGGACTTTGCAGGGACGTTACCGATGGCCTATATTCAGTGCCTGATTGGCAGGGGTCCAGACCCCACACCACTGAACATGGCCGCTGTAGTATACAGTGCTCATGTCAGGAGTTAGACGCCTAGTAATCAGATATTGATGAGAATAGGTCATCAACATTTAAGTCCTGGACAACACCTCTAAGGAGTTAATAGTTTTTTTTGTTTTGTTTTTTCTATTCCTGCCAGGCTTGGCCATGAACTTTGCATTTGCACAGTTTTCCCTTTCTATGGACTAGTATATATCCTCTACCTGCATTCATGACTCTTCCAGTCACAAAGCAGCAGATGATGGGAAGGTTTTAAAAAAAAAAAAATATATAATTTCTCCAAATCTAACTTTTAATAAACTCTTATGAACAGAGGCCAGAGGACGAGGATTTGGCCTGCAGACGCTCTGTAGATGTGACTGAAGAGACAGTAAAAATAAGAACCCCTGGGGGCGGATGTCTACAGAGCGCTGCCTCTCATAATCAGTCTCTGCTGGAAGTAGGCCGACCTCCTTGACCTTTGTCCGCTCCAGCTCCAGAAGTCACTTGGACAGGTCCCTGCTGGAAGGGCTGCCCGTACAGAGTCCGTGCCCCGAGCACTGCGCTCTTCTATGTCCCCAAACTACAGAATAATCTGATTCTTGAAGCTGCGACTCAACTCCTTGTGCGGGAGGACGATGGAGTTAAGGATCACGACCTCGGCAGGGATGGAAACTTTACATCCTGGAAGAGACAACAGAATGTTTACTACAGCCCAATGGATGCAATTACTAGAATGGTTTCCGTAAGGCCCGAGTTCGGTCAGGGATTGTGGGCCAAAACCAGGTGCAGCTCTTTCCCTTATACCTGATGCCTGTGTAGCCTCGGCTCCTGTGTGCATCAGGCCTAAGGCTACATGCACACGACCATGTGTTTTGCGGTCCGCAAATAAATAAAAAAACGGATGCCATCTGTTTTACATTTTTTGGGGTGGATCCATTGTGACAATGCCTAAAACGGACAAGAATAGGACATGTTCTAGTTTTTTTGCGGCACTACGGAACAGACATACCGATAGCACACTGTGTGCTGTCCGCATTTTTTGCGGACCCATTGAAATGAATGGGTCTGCATCCTATCCGCAAAAAAACACGGAACGGACACTGAAACAAACAACGTTCGTGTGCATGTAGCCTAAGGCTGCAATCTGTGAAACTACAACTCCCAGCAGGCCCTGACTGCATCCAGTTTAAACTCTGCAGCTGAGATCAAAGACTCAGTGTCTCAAACTCTGGTCGTGTTTCTAAAACTTTTTAACCCCCTAATGACCACCAATATGCATTTTTATAATAATCCCTGAATAGGTGTCCTGTGCTGCACTCAAGTGCTTCAATAGCTAACGCCAGCCAAGCCCCTGATCTATGGCCAGATTTGGAGATTCCCAGCCATGTGACATGATTTTATCATGATCCATTCAATGCTGACGGCAGCGATCAAAGGCGGTTTCCTGGTTACACCGTCTGGGACTCCTGTGTGAAGTCATCCCTGTGACTCTGGAAAGACCCTAATAAGGGCTTGGTCACACGACTGTGCTCTGTCTGGGAAACACATCCCTTGTGCCCTAGACCGCGGCTCCCCTGACTGCATTGCAGTGATTTCTGATGCAGTCCGTTCCTATCTGATAGCAGCTCTATTGTACTGTGCTCACATGGATGGTGGTGTGCACAAGGTTTTCATGACCACACGCACCCAACATCAATTGGGAGAGGACATGTTGCCATAAGAATGTCTCGGCCTCTAGATAAGAACAGGTGATCTGCATGCAGCTAAAACCTCACCTTCGGGGCTCATTCATATGACCGTATCTGTTTCACAGTTCGCAAATTGCGGATCTGCAAAACGCATATACCAGCCTCTGATTACGGACAAGAATAGGACATGTTCTATCTTTTTTGCAGGGCCACAGAACGGAAGTACGGATACAGACAGCACATGGTGTACATCTTTTGCAGCCCTATTGAAATGAATAGGTCGGCATCCATTCCGCAAAGTTGTGGAACGGATGCGGACCCAAATATACAGTCGTGTGAATGAGCCCTTATACAGTGGTGGTCAATGGCTGCAATCTTTTGGGTAAAACTGAGGTATTGCCTTAAAAATCTCACGGCCATTGACCACTGCATGTGAGCAGAGCTTTAGCCACGGGCTGCATCTGGACCATCTGTTCTCACCCTAAATAGTAATATAACTGGCCTAAAGGATCTTCTATTCTAATAGGTCTCCTTTAAGGATTCCCATGTTTTGTAGGGGTTGAACTTTTGAGCCTAGTCTTTATGGATTCAAAATTGGAATGCAGCTCTGGGGGTGACTAGAGTACAGGGCCTAACACAAGCATGGCATTTGCAAATGTACATATCGTTTTAATGTAGCATTAGATTCCTGGCCTGTGCAGGTGCAGTATGTGCATACATTCATTTCTTACCCAAAATTGTGATTGAAGGAGTGAGCTTCCCTTCCCGGAACAAGGTTTCACTGTCTATTTTGGCATAAGGGTCATTAGGATTGGGGTCGCTAGGTGTCCCTTCCACGCGGGCCCATCGGCCAATGCTGCTGTCCCAGCCGACTATGGTGTTTAAGACACAGCTGTGATCCTAGAGAGCAACATGGAGACTGTGTATAAAACAGAGATTCATATCGTGTAAGGCAGTGATCTGCGGCCACGCTCACTTACCTGCAGCACGGCTCCATGTAAAATGATCGATTCCCGCACCCGGACCCCAGCTCCAATCGTCACTCCCATACCGACAGAGACATTGGGGCCCAGCTGTCAAGGACAGAAATGGATGGATATAATACCCGACACCAATGGAAACTATGCAACACAATTTTTAAATTATAAAAGGGGTTGTCTACAACTGAAAACGTCGCCGACGTCTTCCAGAAACCGCCCCACACCTGCCCATGGCTTGTGCCTAGTATTGCAGTTCTGATTCACTTGCACAAATGGGGTTGAGCTGCAATGCCGCACATTGCCTGTGGACAGGGGGGGGGGATGATGTTTTTGGAAGAAAACTGCCATGTTTTTTTAATCCTGCATGTAGTAATGCAGAATTAAAGGGTTAATCCCATTTTATAAAGTGATGACATCTCTTGGATAAGCCAACACTTGATGATCACCAGGGTCTGACCTCTCGTTCTGATCCTGAGAATGAATTGGCTGCAGCGCTGTGTTCTCTTCACTGTTTTTCCCTGCACAGCGGCGCTTGCACTCCGTTATTTCCAGAAGTCACACAGAGTTGAGAATCAGCATGCATGCGTGTCAAATAGGGGAACACAGGCCCCTATTCTAGTGATCAGAGACTTCTCTCCCATCCCGTGAATAGGGGATACGTTGTTGCAATGTGACAACCCCCTTTAAAGGCTATGTGCACTTTTGCAACTGATTGTATTTTTCCACTGCCTCTAAAAAAAAATTAAGGTTCATGCACACGACCCTTGCAGTCTACAAAGTGTGGATCCACAAAACACGGATACTGGCCCTGTGCACTCCCCAGCCATCCCCTAATAGAACAGTCCTATCCTTGTCTGTAAGGCCTCTTTAACACGAATAATATGGATTGGCTCCAAATGCGTTCAGTGAAACTCGCAACATTTTGCAAGCATTGTCTGCAATTGCGTTCAGTTTTTTCCATGCGAGTGCAATGCATTTTGATGCATTTTTCACGCGCATGATAAAAAAAAAACCTGAAGGTACACAAACAACATCTCTTAGCAACCATCAGTGGAAAATGTGTTGCTTCTGGATGCGATGTGTTTATCACTGAAGCCCCATTCACTTCTATAGGGCCAGGGCTGCGTGAAAAACGCAGATTATAGAACATGCTGCGATTCTCATGCAACGCAGAACTGATGCGTGAAAAAAAAAAGAAAAAACTCGCTCGTGTCCCACCACTGAACTTGTGCTGTATATTTACATGACCACTGCAGCCCATCACTGGCTTCAGTGGTTGTGTGTGCATGAATCGCACGTGACTGCCGATTCCAGTGATTAGCAGCAGCAGCCTATAGAGAATAAAGTTCCACTTACACGAGACGAGTGAGCAGGCAATTATCGGGAATTAACTGTTTGTTCCAGATAACTGCCTGCTCGTCGGAGGAGGTGGCAGCAAACTGCTGCCCAACATTTACACACGATGATCGGTGGCACACGGGTCGGTTATCATCTGGTGTTTATGGGCCTTTACTCTCTGACCTAGCCGGCGGTAAGGAGCATTTCTGATTATCAGAGGCACTTTGAAGATGTTCCCACGAGATAAGAAATCTCACTGAAAATGATGGTGTTCACAGCTCAGCGCTGGGGTCCTGGATTCGAACATCTGTCTACATGGAGATTGTATGTTCTGCCCATGTTTGCGTGGGTTTCCTTTCACACTCCAAAAATATACAAAATCAGTAAATTGGCTTCCTACGAATTGCACTGGGGTCGAGTGCCTATATGGCTGCCCCAGCCACACAACTATCCTGCGCTTTGAATGCTTTGCCATTTGTCCTCACGTATGTGAAGCGATGGATTCATTTTACGTAGAGGCGAAGGGTGTCAACTGCTGCAGAGCATCACATTAACTGCTTCATGTAGATGCCTCCAAATCATCGTGATGTCGCTGTGCAGTCTGGGGCCCATTCATATAACGACGTCCGTTACACCCAACTGTACCTGCATCTTTTATGTCAGATGCCATGTAGTACGGTACGATAAAGGAGGCACGCCACATGCAGGCAGCTCCACAGTATGGACTGTGTTCCCAAAACAAAGTGTCCCCGTCCCCCCCCCTTCATGCATGAGTTACTTACCACGGCAGTGGGATCCACATTGGCCGTGGGATGAATATACACATTTCCTAGAGGAAGAAAGAAGCGTGGAATATAGTTACACCACAGACAAGTGTACCCCTGTGATAATGTACATGGTGCCAGCCGTGGGAGCGGGCGCTGTTTTCAGCAGAAACAAGTTAAACAAATCTGTATGAATATTCAGTAATCATGTTCGCTCATACCCAGTATGATCGGCGCCCCCTCCCGGTTTTGTGCCAGTCTCTCAGGATGCGTTATGCGATACTGGTCCAGATACAGGCGGCTGGCATATATGGCCGAGCTGAGGAATGCAAGAAGTGAAATGACAGGTTTAGGGTCTGATCTGTTCCACATGTGAAGGCAGTGAGGGCATAGGGTTTATTCCAAAAGTCTGTGAATAAACCCCAGGGGCTGACACTCACCCCGCAGACTTAATCTGACTCCAGAACCCATCCGTTTTATAGACGTAGAGCTGCCCCCGCCCGGCGAGAGCCGTGAAAATATCCTGCTCCAACCGGATCACCTCCGTCCGCTGCCAGCTCGAGTTCTCCTCACTGCAACAGAAAAGAATCCAACAAGTTTTCTTCTGTAAATTAAAAAAAATTCTAGATTTTATTTTCCGCATTCAGGAGTTTGCTGCGTTCTGGCTGCATCTGACGTTTCACTGCTGCCACCTGCTGGCACAGGGTGTGTACAGAGCACGTCCCATTGTGCCCTCTAGGACCACACAGTAGGTACGATGACTAGTACCCTACTATCCTTAGAATTGCAGTACCCTGTCCACAACTAGCACACACTAAGGTGCACTCACCTGGCCATGTCCAAATTTCCTATTCATTCGGAAGGTAGGAAACCACGCGTGCATGACCATTGTCTCCTATGAGCTGGGGTTTGAAACTACTTCCTGTAGCTGGGATCAGTGGGGGTTTTACCAGTAAGACCCCCATCTAAATAATAATTCTGTGGTGGGAAAATCCCAATAAACTCCAGTACAAGAAGCAATGGATCCGATGCATCTCATCCTCCTGTGATGCAGCATTACTAGCAGGATGCTATGACATCTATAGACCCGTCATGGTCACCCGACTAGTAGGCACCAAGCTTTCCCAGATTAAATTAAAAGGAGTTGTTGAAAAACATGGCTGCTTTCCCTCCCCCCCCCACTAGAAACAGCGCCACCGCTGTCCTTGGTTAGGTCTGGTATTGCACCTCAGCTACATGGAAGTGAATGAGACCGAGCAGCAATACCAGGCACGGCCATGGACAACTGTGATGCTGCTTCTGGAAGAAAGCAGCCATGTTTTTTCTGATCTTGGACAACCCCTTTAAGAAATGGCCACATAGCATAGCAATGAATGGACAATAAGCCATTTCTAGCTGAAAACCCACCACCATTCAGCCTACCGGCCGGGAAAGGAAGACAAGAAGTGGTTGTGATGACTGGACAGATGCGGTGCTTGTGTGCTTTGAAGCCAAACAGTGCATAGCAATCTATACTGCCACGCTCACTCCGGTGCTCATGCCATGTGCCGGTGCCACACACAGCACTCACCTGATGCAGGAGGAACAACTGGCCGCACATGCAGGAGGAGCAGGGGGCAGAGGAGGAAAAAAGAAGAAGAATGAATGTACATGAGGAAGTGATAAGTGAAATAGGAAGAGACGCAAGGGGGTGTCCGTGCGCTGATGGACAGACGGAGGGGGCGACTCACAGCTGTACGTCCTGCTGGTTTCTTTTGAAGACCTCGGCAATGTGCTTGAATACGGATGGCGAGAAGAGATAGATCCCACAGTTGATGATGTCGCTGACAAATGTACCGGGCTTCTCCACGTAATGCAGCACCTGCCGAGCACAAGCACAACGTCATCAACGGTCTCCAACCATAGAGTGCAATGATCAGAATCGGTCAGCCGGCTGTCACCACTAGGGGGAGCTTCCCGCATACAGATTTATTGAAGAGGTCAAAGGGGAGCTGTATGAATCTGTATGCAGTGAGCTCCCCCCCTTGTGGCATCCACCGCCATCCTTCACTATCCTGGTAGTACAGCACCACCCATTACCTCTTGGGTATCCGCCTTCGCCACAATGCAGCCGTAGTTCAGAGACTGTGTCCTATTGGCCTAAAAGACAGGACGTTGCTTAACATAATTATGTACATAAGTACTGTTCAGTCCTCATTATTTTCAGGTTCTTTGCTTGCTGTCTGTGAATGGAAACATTCTTGCTTACATTCTTCTCTATCAGAATTCTCTCTGGTAATAAATCATGTACATGATGAGGATGGGTTTACGGCCTCTAGATTGAAACAAAAACATTTCCACTCACTAAAGCAAGCAGAGATTTTAAACTCTGGTTGAAGCAAATCTTTCTAGTAACTCTGCAAATTTGGGCACTACAAGGGTATAGTCACATTTGACACAGAAACGTCCCCTTGCCCTAGGTTCACACCTGAGCGTTTTACAGCGCGTTCCTGCGCGCTGTAAAACGCTCAACAGGCGAAAACCCATGTTTCCCTATGGGTATGGTTCTCACCTGCGCGTTTTACAGCGTGTACGAATGCGCTGTAAAACGCCCTACGCCCAAAAAAGTACAGGAGCTTCTTTGGGGCGTATTGTCGCGCGTTCGCGCCCATAGACTTCAACGGGAACGCTCCGCAGGAAGTGTCTTATTGGACACCTCTGTACACATGGCTGTTTTTCATTGGACGCCTCTGTGGTCAATCGAAAGGACGCGCGTTTCCCATTTCCAAAAACGCGCTGTAATACGCCCCGAAAACGTCTATCAAAAACGCTCAAGTGTGAACCAGGCCTTGACGGGGCAGAAAGCCATGTGCTTGCTGCATAAACAACCCCAATTCTACGGAAGGGATTTTCAGACGTAGAAACTGCTGCGTGTGAATTCCGCCTGGGTAGGACCTCCCATTAACACGCTGCGGATTACAAGATAAATACCCAAACTGGGGACACATAGAGGCCACCAATGTGGTTGTGTTGTGGCCAAAAACTGCGCCGACTTATGGTTTTGCAATGAATTAGAGCAGTTTTAGTAAAAGGCATATGGGTTAAAACTGCTTTCTGGGCCCTAAATATTCACATGTTAATTAAAACTTAATTAATGTCCACAGGCCATATTTATCATTAGGATACTCCACATCTGTGGCGTGAAAAAGTCGCTGACTGCGCGTTGGTGACTTTTTCAATGGCGTTTGCGCTAAAAACCGGCCGGTCTCGCCACTTTTCCACCAAAAAAAAGGGCGTGTCCCCACCACATTTATCATCATCTACTCCAGTTTTCTAGCATAGAGGAACACTGAAACCCGCACCAGCCAGAGGTTGGCGTAGATTACAGTTGAGGCGGACGACTGACAGATGCTGTGCCCAATTTATGGCGAGACATATGCTGCCAGGCTATAATAATTCTCCCCCCCCCCATGTGTTAATTAGTCAGTCCGCGGAGGGTAATTAAGGGTCAATAAAGCCCACGGCTCCAGACATTAATATTGAGATCTGTCAACAGCAGCTTGTTAATGATTTCCATGGATTAGCAGTGACCTGAAAAATAAATGAAAATGGCGACAGGGTCATAAAGCTAAACATGGAAGGTGCTGGATACTGTGCCCACACCACTCTAAGGCCTCCTGCACATGAACGTGTGCACCCCGTGGTCGTGCTGCGGGCCGCAATGCACGAACACCGTCCGTAGTGCAGCCGCAGCGGATAGCGGACCCATTCACTTTAATCCGGTCATTCCGCAAAAAGATAGGACATGTTCTATCTTTTTGCGGAACGGAAGTACGGGACGAAACCCCACAGAAGCACTCCGTAGTGCTTCCGTAGGGTTCCGTTCTGCACCATTCCGCATCTCCGGATTTGCGGACCCATTCCGTGATGCGAAATGCACACTGAACGGTGCCCATTTATTGCGGATCCGCAAAACGGCCACGGAGCGCACACCTTCGTGCGCAATAGGCCTGGGAAATTTATCAAAACTGGTGCAAAGGAAAACTGGTTCCAAAAAAATGAAAGGTGGAATCTGATTGGTTGCTATGGGCAACTAAACCAGTTTTCCTTGACACTAGTTTTGATAAATCTCCCCGTACACCCTATCCTCACAGTCATGGTGGTAGAGATGAACTATCTGCGCCTCACATTATTCCGCCCCCCCCTTTGAGCGGCGTACCGTGGTTCCCAGCATGATGTATTGGTGCGTCTCTTCATGTTGCTTCTGAAACTCCAACATCTGGAGAAGGGGGAACTCGCAGCAAACATCTGCATTCATCACAAAGAACGCCTGTGGCCCCCCGGAGAGGATCTGGTCCCGGAAGTGATAGATCCCTCCTCCGGTGCCCAGGGCTGAAAACTCCTGCAGATACCTGCCAAGAGAACGGGAGTAGGAGGCCTTTATTAGTGCACAATCTGCTGGGGGGGGGAAACACTACACCCCTTTGAACACTAATTCACACCACACAATTGTCGGGCAAATGTTACTACGAAGGCTCATTCCCGATAATCTGCTGCTGATCACCCGATGAACACGCAAAACGCTCGGACAGCGGTTGAAAATCATTTAATGCGCTGAAAGATCGTTACTGGGCAGCAGATCATGCAGTGTGAACAGTGCACTAGACATCACTTGTCCCCATACAGTGGAGGTGATCACTGCAGGTAAAGGCAGCTCTTCACCTCCACCGACGAGCAGGCAATTATCAGGAAGGAACGTACCTTCCCTAATAACTACCTGTAACTGTCACGTCATACTCCAGTCACTTCTACAGTAGGATTCTAAATGATTTGCCTTTCCCCCATTACCTGCGAGGTTGGCAGATCTCACAGCTCCTGGCGCCCCCTGCTGGATCAATGTCTGTTTCACCTCACTGATTTTTTTTTTAGACCATCTCTATTCAGATCTCTTTGCATTACGGCGATCAGTATTCGTATTTCCAAAAACTCTTTGCACCGCAAGGAACTGCATTCATACACAGTGCAAGGCATTATATTATCTGGGCTAAGCGCAAAGGCAGTGGTTTTCATCCAGTGGAAATCTGAACGCAGCTCTGGATGTGCCTGGAGTATAAAAGATGAACGATAAAGCCGTACACGACCTCTCACCTGATCGCCACTTTAAACTCTTGCTGCGCTGTGACAAGGAAGCGGCTCAGTGCCTCGTTGGGCTGGTAAAATCCTATCAGTAAGATCTCCTTCAGGTTGGGCACCTATGATACAGAAGGTTCATGAACAGTGAAGCAGGTTGGGTGTTATCAGTAAGGATTTGGTTGATGGGTCCATCGGCAGTGTATGCCTCATGCTCCGGTGTAGAGCACTGACACAGATCTGTTCCAGGCTTCTCAACCCTCATCAGTGCAAGATCTGAACAACGCCACATACAGCCAAGGTTTCCACTGATGGGCAGAGCTCCTCTAAAAGTCTTTCCAGTTAGTGAGCGGGCCAGTAATGGACCTGGGCACTGCTCCCTCTAAGCCGGTCAATACAAAACCACCTCATATTAAGATACAGCGCAGTAAAGATTATCCGTACCACAGCCAGAGCCACGGGGGCACAGCAATGCAAACTGTAATAAACAGCATCCAGATCCAGCACAGTCAGTTACTGTCTGCATCCCTGGTGGTCTAGGGCAGTAAAGGTTCAAGTGTCAGCATCCCTGGTGGTCTAGGACACTGATAATGTTATTATAATTGCCAAAATATTTGCCAGCCTAGGTCAGCAACTGGTGTCTAGGGCAGTGAAGGGGTTAATGTCAGAATCCCTGATGGTCTAGGACAGTGAAGGGGTTAATGTCAGAATCCTCTGTGGTCTAGGGCAGTGAAGGGGTTAATGTCAGAATCCCCGGTGGTCTAGGGCAGTGAAAGATTTAATGTCAGCATCCCTTGTGGTCTAAGGCAGTGAAAGGGTTAGTGTAAGTATAGGTGGTAGTTCAGAGCAGTAAAAGAGTTAATATAAAGAACCCTAGTGGTCTAGGGCAGTCAAACTGTTATTTGTAAGATCCCTGGTGGATGCAGTGGAAGGGTTAATGCTGCCTCCCTGGGCTCTCACCTCTCCATGAGGGCAGGGAGGGCGTAGCGAGGATGCAGCAGCTATAACTATAGGGCTGCACAGTTCTCCCTATGATCAGGCAGAGAGATTCAGGAGCGCTCTGGACGATCATTAAGAGCTCAGGATATCCGCGTGGGTGGGCACCCTCTCTGCTTCCGAGCTGAGCAGACACAATAAGAAGGAGCAGAGCTGATGGGCCTTCCTGATCAGCAGAAGACTGCAGCACCCTGCACAGCGCCATCTCTACCTTCGTGGCTGTATCTGATACTGCAACTCCGCTCCATTCCAGCAAAGAAGACTGACCAGCAGGACCAGACACATCCACATGAGCAGTACCAGGGGAGTGCGGCCCATTTCGGGGGGGGGAGGTTCTGAGGTTCCAACCCCCACGGATCACATAATGATGGACGGCTTTAGCAGACATCCTTCAGTAGAGTGCGGCTGGCTCATGGAGATCTTACCTTGCTGCAAGCCTCGATGTGATGCTGTAACATGGGGACGCCTGCAACAGGGAACAGGGGCTTGGGAACCTCGAAAGATAAAGGCCGGAACCTGGTACCTACCAAAAAACAGAAGAGAACTTAGAACCCCAGAGCACATCAACCGGACCAGGCCTCCTCATTACTCCTTACTAGGTCGGTGGTTCTACCCCAAGAGAGACCCTGGTCTCAAAGACGTGGAGGAGGGCAAAGGGCGACTATGCTCTGTTCTGGATGGACCGTGTACACTACGCCTAAACCCCAGCACTCCCAGCATTTCTGAGCAAACTGAGGCAGGTTCTTAAACCGTAAGGCCCCATTCACACGACAGTATTTTTGGTCCACATTTTTCGCGGATAGGATGCAGACCCATTCATTTCAATAGTTCTGTAAAAAAATGCCCGCATCCATATGTCCGTTCCGTGGCCTTGCAAAAAAGATAGAACAAGTCCTATTCTTCTCCATTTTGCGGCCCATATGCGGAACCATTCACTTCTTCAACGGGTCCGCAAAAAAAAAAAAAATGTGTGCATACCATTTCCATATGTCCGTCCCGCAAAAAAAAAATAGAACATAAAACCTATTATTGCATTACGGTCAAGGATAGGACTGTTCTATTCTACAAGATACGGAATGCACGTGGCTGGAATCAGTGTTTGCGGAGTCCTAACTCTGAATGCAACACAGTGGATACAATGTAACAAACCACATCTGTGCGAGCAGCATTACACAAGAACGCTTCCATTCACTGACAGCATTCAGTAATCTTTAAAGCAACAGCACAAAACATATTAGGAAGCTGCAGATCTACAGGTGAAACTCGAAAGAATTAGAATATCGTGCAAAGTTCATTTAATTTCAGTAATGCAACAAAGGGTACTCTCACACTAGCGGCAGGACGGATCCGACAGGTTGTTCACCCTGCCGCTCCGTCCCCATTGACTATAATGGGGACGGGGGTGAAGCTCCGGCGCAGCACGGCAGTGCGCGGCGAGAGGCCGCCGGACTAAAAAGTCGGACATGCAAAAACAGTCGGACTCATTACATGCAAAGCGCAATATTTCAAGCCTTTATTTGGTATAATTTGGATGATTATGGCTTACAGCTTATGAGACCCCAAAGTCACAATTTTGAGGTCCCCTTTGAACAGGGGGTATGGATTAATTAGCGGACTAGAGGGTGACACTTTGAGCCGAGAATATTGAAACTTTTCACAAAATTCTAACTTTAAAGGGGTTCTGCACTTTCATTTAACTGATGATCTATCCTCTGGATAGATCATCAGCTTCTGATAGGCGGGGGTCCGGCACCCGGGACCCCCGCCGATCAGCTGTTTGAGAAGGCAGCGGCGCAGCCTTCTCACTGTTAACCGCCGGCCCAGTGACGTCACGACTAGTATCAACTAGGGTGGGCGGAGCTAAGCTCCATTTAAGTGAACAGAGCTTGGCCCCGCCCACGTTAACTTGTGCACGATATTCTAGTTTTTCGAGTTTCACCTGTATTTAAATAGACGATGATTAAATGGCCTCAGCTGAAGTGGCTGCACATGCGCATCGCCCCGGGTCCCTGCAGTCTGACCTCTGACCCAAGGACATTAGTGGGAAAGCCCTTTAAGCACTGTTTGTTTATGTAAAAAAAAAAAAAAGGGCCTACTTTGCTACTCCCGTTTGGTTTACACAGCTCTTAGGCAGACCTATGTGTCTCCATGGTTACAGACTACAAACAAGCCCTGTGTAGTCTGATGCTGCAGCGGTGTGCTACTTTTCTGTAACCATGGAGACACATAGGTCTGACCATTTCAAAAGTTGCTCCATTTTATTTGTTTTTTCAATGCATTGGGAGAACTGGTTGCCAAAGTATACACACCCTTTCTATGAATGAACATTACAATGGAGGCTACTTTCACACCAGCGTTTTCAATGACGGATCTCAATAGCGGATGAAAAAGCTTCAGTTTTGTCCCCATTCATTGTCAATGGGGACAAAACTGAACGAAACGGAGTGCGGCAGAATGCATCCCGTTCCGTTTGGTTGTGCTCTCATCGCGGACAGAATAATGCTGCAAGCAGCGTTTTTCTGTCCGCGATGTGGTGCGGAGCAAGACGGATCCGTCCTGACACACAATGTAAGTCAATGGGGGACGGATCCGTTTCCTCTGACACAATAGAAAACTTTTAATGGCGTTCATCACGGATCCGTCTTGGCTATATAAGACACAACACAACCGGATCCGTTCAGGACGGATGCGTGCGGTTGTATTATTGTAACAGAAGCGTTTTTGCAGATCCATGACGGATACGGAAAAAAAAACCGCTAATGTGAAAGAAGCCTAATGGTGTTTTCTGGGAGTTTAACACTGATGCTTTATCCTCCAGACGGTGGCGATCTGACTTCCGGAAACCCCGGCGATCAGATGTTTGAAGAGGCCGCAGCGCTCCAGTGTACACTGAGGCCTCCTCTTATACGCATATAGCGCCATACATTGTATAGTGGTTGTGCTTGGTATTGCAGCCTGGTACCATTCACTTGAACCTGACTGAGCTGCACCTATGACATGTGACTAATGAATGTGATGTCTCCGGCCTATTGGGGGGGGTGCTGGATGTCGGCCTCCCACCGATCGGATATCGAAGACAGGCCATCAATACTCCCACACACTCCCTTTAATTTGTCGCGCTCACCCTTCTGTGGGCCCCCGATTAGGATCACGGCTTTCAGCATGTTTACAGCGTCTGAAAGAAATACAAAAACATGAAGACAGGAGGACGGACACATCCTGGAAGATGGCGCTGTGACACTACAACTCCCAACATGCTCTGAAAGTCCAGCAGCAGTAGTGAAACATTGTATTGTATCCCACTCTTAGGTCAGGGGAGGGCTTGGGCTATAGGACACAGAAACAGCAAATTACCTGGGCATTAAGGGGGTCTTCCAACTTTACATCCATAATCCTGGTATAATGAAGAGCGCTGCAACTTTCAACGCCCCTTTGTGTTTCAATTCCTCATAGACCTCTGCTTGCAGTCAGTAAATGGGGCATTTTTGTTTACAATAGAAAATCTACCGTGACTTAATACTTCTCACAGCTGAGGGTTTGCTACTACTGCAGCCAGTCTATACAATCCTCTGGCTTCACACGGATACAAACTGTTAGGACAGGGGCTGATTCTGGCTGCCGATGTGGGTGTATCAATAGAGGGTGCAGGGGCTGCACCCAGCCCGGGGCCCTTCTGCCTGCCTTGCTATAAATGATGAGTGGTAGTTTGGGGGCTGTTATTGCTTTTGCAGGATCTTAGGTTTCTACTGCATAGATGGGAGCAATAGTCTTTTCATTCACTGACAGCAAGCAGAAATTCTGCAAATTTCCAATAAACGAATCACAAAATCTATTATAAAGTTGCAGAACTTTCACTACAAAACCTAAAAATCCGGTTTAAAGGGGCTGTCCTCCATCAGCTCTGCAAATTCCAGGGCAACCTAAAACTGCTGGGAGTAGTAGTCCCTCAGCAGCTGCAAAGCCACAGAGCACTTCACACTTGCAAGTCCCAGAAGGGCGCAGAAGCTGTGGGGCTACAAGCAATGGCCATGATAGGGCATGCTGGCGCTTGTAGTCCCCCTGCTCTGCTGCCACCTTTACAACACAAGCCTGACACGCGCAGACCCCGCTTCTGTCGTCGCCATCCCCCTGAATAACCTTTACAATAAGATAATAAGGATGGATACGGCTCCATTACCTGCTCTCCTCTCTGCACTTCCGCGTCAGTGGCCTCTATCTATGGCACGTCAGCCGTGCGGAGGATGCCGGGATATGTAGTTTGTCCGATTAGCGGCTCTATGATTGGACGGCGGGAGGCACGTGATGTTACGCGTTGGTTGAACATGACGTCACTAGCTTGCCAAGTTACCGTGGTGACCACCACCACGGTAACTTGGCAAGCTAGTGACGTCATGTTCAACTCAATGCGGAGTGACAGGTATCGATCACGTGACCCGTGGCCATGATGTCATGTCACAGTAACATTATAACTATATAATATTTATATTAACTGATGATTATAAAATTAACCCCTTTAGTGACTGCCCTGTTTTGTAACTAGCAATTTATTTTTAAAATTTATTATTATTGTTTTTTCATCTTCACATTTCAAGAGCTGTAATTTTTCTTTTTTTACTCCTTCATTGTGGCCGTGCGGAGGCTTGTTTTTTATGGCGCCTTTTTGGGGCAGACTTATCTCATTGATTAATTCCTTCTGTCGGGGGGGGGGGGGGGGGGGGACAGCCCGCCTGCCATTACGTGCTGTACACTTTGTGGCATAAACATAGTCGCCAGCTGTCCTGAATTTGGCGGGACCGTCCCTGATTTTTAGAGACAGTTCTGGCAAATTTGTGCTGTCCCGGGCTAAAAATGGACGGACTAACAGAAGCCCCGCCTATAACCCCGATTGTTCCCAGGGTAAGTACGCATAAATGACACAATCCGTTTAAATTGTAGGTCGGTACAATTACAGCGATACCAATTATATATTAAAGTTTTAATACTTTTCCACAATAAAAACCTTTTTGTATCGACGCGTTCCAAGATGAGGAACTTTTTTCATTTTCTTTTTTTTTAGTGTGACGGCTTCATGTTTTAGACAATTAGCAGTTCTCATTGATGGCATTTTTAGGGACATAAGACTTTTAAATAGCTTTTTATTCCTTTTTTCTGTGGTGTACAAGCATAAGATAGCGCGGCTCTGGTATGGTGTTTTTGTTTTTTTGTTAGTTTTTTACGTTATTCCCTGTGCGGGATAAATTATGTAATAATTGTATATTTCAGGTGGTTATGTGGGGTGATCCTACAGGGAAACTTCCCAGTGGCCGGATGCCTTGGGGGGGCCGCCAGCCAGTGAAGTACTGGTCTAAGTAATGCCGGGGGCGGGAAGCACTTCTGTGCCGGCGGCTGCAGGTGCCCTCCTGACTAGTATTTTGTGCCGCAGTATAATGTTGCTGGCCCCACCTACTTGTGTTGCTCCGCCTTCTGTCAATTTGCACGGGACTACAACATGGGGCAGTTTTAATTTTTTTTCCAGGGCCACTTTAAGTTTCCAGTTCTCCCCTGCATACGTCCTCTTTTTCCCAGTCATGTCCTCGTTCTGGAACCTAAAAAGAATTGTCCAGGGAGGGTTTATAAATTACCAACAACGTCCGCTGGGCGGGCACTATAAACTGCTACAGTGAAGGGCCTATGATGACATCACAGTCATGTGATCATTGCAAGATGGGCCAGAGCTCAGCAGTGAAGAGAAGTGGTAGGGACCT
Source organism: Bufo bufo (assembly GCF_905171765.1). NCBI lineage: Eukaryota > Metazoa > Chordata > Amphibia > Anura > Bufonidae > Bufo > Bufo bufo. The sequence goes on along the minus strand of NC_053395.1, from coordinate 219,787,853 downwards.
GTGATGATGTCATCATAATGTGATCAGTACTAACAAGGGCGGAACTCAGCAGTGGAGAAGTGGTAAGGACCTGTGATGATGTCATCATCATGTGATCAGTACTAGCAAGGGCGGAGCTCAGAGTCAGAAGTGGAGAAGATTTTAGCCTGAGAAACTTTGGAAGTTGTAGTTCTCTCCTCTTATACACCCTCTCTGAATTGTTTTCAGATATCCCATAATAACGGCCTGGACATGGGCGTCCACAGAAATTTTTCTGGGGGCATAATTTTATTGACATCCATGTACTGCTTGTTTCTTAGAATGTAATGAAGGGGAGGGGCATATTCATTATCACAAAGTATAATAACGCATGAGCTGTGCAGTGGCGGATCCAGAGCCTGGTCTCGGGAGGGGCACTTCCAGATTATTTTCTGTCCGCCGCCACAAAACAATGGTGCTTAAAGAACAGACTACACAGTGTAGCGGTATACTGTATATTGTATGGCACAGTGTAGAGGTATACTGTATATTGTGGGGCACAGTGTAGAGGTATACTGTATATTGTGTGGCACAGTGTAGCGGTATACTGTACATTGTGGGGCACAGTGTAGAGGTATACTGTACATTGTGGGGCACAGTGTAGAGGTATACTGTACATTGTGGGGCACAGTGTAGTGGTATACTGTACATTGTGTGGTACAGTGTAGCGGTATACTGTATATTGTGTGGCACAGTGTAGAGGTATACTGTATATTGTGAGGCACAGTGTAGAGGTATACTGTACATTGTGTGGCACAGTGTAGCGGTATACTGTACATTGTGTGGCACAGTGTAGCGGTATACTGTACATTGTGTGGCACAGTGTAGAGGTATACTGTATATTGTGTGGCACAGTGTAGAGGTATACTGTATATTGTGGGGCACAGTGTAGAGGTATACTGTATATTGTGGGGCACAGTGTAGAGGTATACTGTATATTGTGTGGCACAGTGTAGAGGTATACTGTACATTGTGTGGCACAGTGTAGCGGTATACTGTACATTGTGTGGCACAGTGTAGAGGTATACTGTACATTGTGGGGCACAGTGTAGAGGTATACTGTACATTGTGTGGCACAGTGTAGAGGTATACTGTACATTGTGTGGCACAGTGTAGCGGTATACTGTATATTGTGGGGCACAGTGTAGAGATATACTGTATATTGTGGGGCACAGTGTAGAGGTATACTGTATATTGTGTGGCACAGTGTAGAGGTATACTGTACATTGTGTGGCACAGTGTAGCGGTATACTGTACATTGTGTGGCACAGTGTAGAGGTATACTGTACATTGTGTGGCACAGTGTAGAGGTATACTGTACATTGTGTGGCACAGTGTAGCGGTATACTGTACATTGTGTGGCACAGTGTAGCGGAATACTGTACATTGTGTGGCACAGTGTAGAGGTATACTGTATATTGTGTGGCACAGTGTAGAGGTATACTGTACATTGTGTGGCACAGTGTAGAGGTATACTGTATATTGTGTGGCACAGTGTAGAGGTATACTGTACATTGTGTGGCACAGTGTAGCGGTATACTGTATATTGTGTGGCACAGTGTAGAGGTATACTGTATATTGTGTGGCACAGTGTAGAGGTATACTGTACATTGTGTGGCACAGTGTAGAGGTATACTTTATATTGTGTGGCACAGTGTAGCGGTATACTGTACATTGTGTGGCACAGTGTAGCGGTATACTGTATATTGTGTGGCACAGTGTAGCGGTATACTGTATATTGTGTGGCACAGTGTAGAGGTATACTGTATATTGTGTGGCACAGTGTAGAGGTATACTGTATATTGTGTGGCACAGTGTAGAGGTATACTGTACATTGTGGGGCACAGTGTAGAGGTATACTGTACATTGTGTGGCACAGTGTAGAGGTATACTGTATATTGTGTGGCACAGTGTAGCGGTATACTGTACATTGTGTGGCACAGTGTAGCGGTATACTGTATATTGTGTGGCACAGTGTAGAGGTATACTGTACATTGTGTGGCACAGTGTAGAGGTATACTGTATATTGTGTGGTACAGTGTAGAGGTATACTGTACATTGTGTGGCACAGTGTAGCGGTATACTGTACATTGTGTGGCACAGTGTAGAGGTATACTGTATATTGTGTGGCACAGTGTAGAGGTATACTGTATATTGTGGTGCACAATGTAGAGGTATACTGTATATTGTGTGTCACAGTGTAGAGGTATAATGTATGTTGTGTGGCACAGTGTAGAGGTATACTGTATATTGTGTGGCACAGTGTAGAGGTATACTGTATATTGTGGGGCACAGTGTAGAGGTATACTGTATATTTTGTGGCACAGTGTAGTGGTATACTGTACATTGTGTGGCACAGTGTAGAGGTATACTGTATATTGTGTGGCACAGTGTAGAGGTATACTGTATATTGTGTGGCACAGTGTAGAGGTATACTGTACATTGTGGGGCACAGTGTAGAGGTATACTGTACATTGTGGGGCACAGTGTAGCGGCATACTGTACATTGTGGGGCACAGTGTAGAGGTATACTGTACATTGTGTGGCACAGTGTAGAGGTATACTGTACATTGTGTGGCACAGTGTAGCGGTATACTGTACATTGTGTGGAACAGTGTAGCGGAATACTGTACATTGTGTGGCACAGTGTAGAGGTATACTGTATATTGTGTGGCACAGTGTAGAGGTATACTGTACATTGTGTGGCACAGTGTAGAGGTATACTGTACATTGTGTGGCACAGTGTAGAGGTATACTGTATATTGTGTGGCACACTGTAGAGGTATACTGTACATTGTGTGGCACAGTGTAGAGGTATACTGTACATTGTGTGGCACAGTGTAGCGGTATACTGTACATTGTGTGGCACAGTGTAGAGGTATACTGTATATTGTGTGGCACAGTGTAGAGGTATACTGTATATTGTGTGGCACACTGTAGAGGTATACTGTACATTGTGTGGCACAGTGTAGAGGTATACTGTACATTGTGTGGCACAGTGTAGCGGTATACTGTACATTGTGTGGCACAGTGTAGAGGTATACTGTATATTGTGTGGCACAGTGTAGAGATATACTGTATATTGTGGGGCACAGTGTAGAGGTATACTGTATATTGTGGGGCACAGTGTAGAGGTATACTGTATATTGTGTGGCACAGTGTAGAGGTATACTGTACATTGTGTGGCACAGTGTAGCGGTATACTGTACATTGTGTGGCACAGTGTAGAGGTATACTGTACATTGTGGGGCACAGTGTAGAGGTATACTGTACATTGTGTGGCACAGTGTAGAGGTATACTGTACATTGTGTGGCACAGTGTAGCGGTATACTGTATATTGTGGGGCACAGTGTAGAGATATACTGTATATTGTGGGGCACAGTGTAGAGGTATACTGTATATTGTGTGGCACAGTGTAGAGGTATACTGTACATTGTGTGGCACAGTGTAGCGGTATACTGTACATTGTGTGGCACAGTGTAGAGGTATACTGTACATTGTGTGGCACAGTGTAGAGGTATACTGTACATTGTGTGGCACAGTGTAGCGGTATACTGTACATTGTGTGGCACAGTGTAGCGGAATACTGTACATTGTGTGGCACAGTGTAGAGGTATACTGTATATTGTGTGGCACAGTGTAGAGGTATACTGTATATTGTGTGGCACAGTGTAGAGGTATACTGTATATTGTGTGGCACAGTGTAGAGGTATACTGTACATTGTGTGGCACAGTGTAGCGGTATACTGTATATTGTGTGGCACAGTGTAGAGGTATACTGTATATTGTGTGGCACAGTGTAGAGGTATACTGTACATTGTGTGGCACAGTGTAGCGGTATACTTTATATTGTGTGGCACAGTGTAGCGGTATACTGTACATTGTGTGGCACAGTGTAGAGGTATACTGTATATTGTGGTGCACAGTGTAGAGGTATACTGTATATTGTGAGTCACAGAGTAGAGGTATAATGTATGTTGTGTTGCACAGTGTAGAGGTATACTGTATATTGTGTGGCACAGTGTAGAGGTATACTGTATATTGTGGGGCACAGTGTAGAGGTATACTGTATATTTTGTGGCACAGTGTAGTGGTATACTGTACATTGTGTGGCACAGTGTAGAGGTATACTGTATATTGTGTGGCACAGTGTAGAGGTATACTGTATATTGTGTGGCACAGTGTAGAGGTATACTGTACATTGTGGGGCACAGTGTAGAGGTATACTGTACATTGTGGGGCACAGTGTAGCGGCATACTGTACATTGTGGGGCACAGTGTAGAGGTATACTGTACATTGTGTGGCACAGTGTGGAGGTATACTGTACATTGTGTGGCACAGTGTAGCGGTATACTGTATATTGTGTGGCACAGTGTAGAGGTATACTGTACATTGTGTGGCACAGTGTAGGGGAATACTGTACATTGTGTGGCACAGTGTAGAGGTATACTGTATATTGTGTGGCACAGTGTAGAGGTATACTGTACATTGTGTGGCACAGTGTAGAGGTATACTGTACATTGTGTGGCACAGTGTAGAGGTATACTGTACATTGTGTGGCACAGTGTAGAGGTATACTGTACATTGTGTGGCACAGTGTAGAGGTATACTGTACATTGTGTGGCACAGTGTAGCGGTATACTGTACATTGTGTGGCACAGTGTAGAGGTATACTGTATATTGTGTGGCACAGTGTAGAAGTATACTGTATATTGTGTGGCACAGTGTAGAGGTAAACTGTACATTGTGTGGCACAGTGTAGCGGTATACTGTACATTGTGGGGCACAGTGTAGAGGTATACTGTATATTGTGGGGCACAGTGTAGAGGTATACTGTATATTGTGGTGCACAGTGTAGAGGTATACTGTATATTGTGTGTCACAGTGTAGAGGTATAATGTACATTGTGTGGCACAGTGTAGCGGTATTCTGTACATTGTGTGGCACAGTGTAGCGGTATACTGTATATTGTGGGGCACAGTGTAGCGGTATACTGTACATTGTGTGGCACAGTGTAGCGGTATACTGTACATTGTGTGGCAGAGTGTAGAGGTATACTGTATATTGTGTGGCACAGTGTAGAGGTATACTGTATATTGTGGTGCACAGTGTAGAGGTATACTGTATATTGTGTGTCACAGTGTAGAGGTATACTGTACGTTGTGTGGCACAGTGTAGAGGTATACTGTATGTTGTGTGGCACAGTGTAGAGGTATACTGTATATTGTGTGGCACAGAGTAGAGGTATACTGTATATTGTGGGGCACAGTGTAGAGGTATACTGTATATTTTGTGGCACAGTGTAGTGGTACACTGTACATTGTGTGGCACAGTGTAGAGGTATACTGTATATTGTGTGGCACAGTGTAGAGGTATACTGTATATTGTGAGGCACAGTGTAGAGGTATACTGTACATTGTGGGGCACAGTGTAGAGGTATACTGTACATTGTGGGGCACAGTGTAGAGGTATACTGTATATTGTGGGGCACAGTGTAGCGGTATACTGTACATTGTGTGGCACAGTGTAGCGGTATACTGTACATTGTGTGGCACAGTGTAGAGGTATACTGTACATTGTGGGGCACAGTGTAGAGGCATACTGTACATTGTGGGGCACAGTGTAGAGGTATACTGTACATTGTGTGGCACAGTGTAGCGGTATACTGTACATTGTGTGGCACAGTGTAGAGGTATACTGTACATTGTGTGGCACAGTGTAGAGGTATACTGTACATTGTGTGGCACAGTGTAGAGGAATACTGTATATTGTGTGGCACAGTGTAGAGGTATACTGTACATTGTGGGGCACAGTGTAGAGGTATACTGTATATTGTGGGGCACAGTGTAGAGGTATACTGTATTTTGTGTGGCACAGTGTAGCGGTATACTGTATATTGTGGGGCACAGTGTAGATGTATACTGTATATTGTGGGGCACAGTGTAGATGTATACTGTATATTGTGTGGCACAGTGTAGAGGTATACTGTACATTGTGTGGCACAGTGTAGAGGTATACTGTACATTGTGTGGCACAGTGTAGAGGTATACTGTACATTGTGTGGCACAGTGTAGCGGTATACTGTACATTGTGTGGCACAGTGTAGCAGTATACTGTACATTGTGTGGCACAGTGTAGAGGTATACTGTATATTGTGTGGCACAGTGTAGAGGTATACTGTATATTGTGGTGCACAGTGTAGAGGTATACTGTATATTGTGTGTCACAGTGTAGAGGTATAATGTATGTTGTGTGGCACAGTGTAGAGGTATACTGTATATTGTGTGGCACAGTGTAGAGGTATACTGTATATTGTGGGGCACAGTGTAGAGGTATACTGTACGTTGTGTGGCACAGTGTAGAGGTATACTGTATGTTGTGTGGCACAGTGTAGAGGTATACTGTATATTGTGTGGCACAGAGTAGAGGTATACTGTATATTGTGGGGCACAGTGTAGAGGTATACTGTATATTTTGTGGCACAGTGTAGTGGTACACTGTACATTGTGTGGCACAGTGTAGAGGTATACTGTATATTGTGTGGCACAGTGTAGAGGTATACTGTATATTGTGAGGCACAGTGTAGAGGTATACTGTACATTGTGGGGCACAGTGTAGAGGTATACTGTACATTGTGGGGCACAGTGTAGAGGTATACTGTACATTGTGGGGCACAGTGTAGCGGCATACTGTACATTGTGGGGCACAGTGTAGAGGCATACTGTATATTGTGGGGCACAGTGTAGCGGTATACTGTACATTGTGTGGCACAGTGTAGCGGTATACTGTACATTGTGTGGCACAGTGTAGAGGTATACTGTACATTGTGAGGCACAGTGTAGAGGCATACTGTACATTGTGGGGCACAGTGTAGAGGTATACTGTACATTGTGTGGCACAGTGTAGCGGTATACTGTACATTGTGTGGCACAGTGTAGAGGTATACTGTACATTGTGTGGCACAGTGTAGAGGTATACTGTACATTGTGTGGCACAGTGTAGAGGTATACTGTATATTGTGTGGCACAGTGTAGAGGTATACTGTACATTGTGGGGCACAGTGTAGAGGTATACTGTATATTGTGGGGCACAGTGTAGAGGTATACTGTATTTTGTGTGGCACAGTGTAGCGGTATACTGTATATTGTGGGGCACAGTGTAGATGTATACTGTATATTGTGGGGCACAGTGTAGATGTATACTGTATATTGTGTGGCACAGTGTAGAGGTATACTGTACATTGTGTGGCACAGTGTAGAGGTATACTGTACATTGTGTGGCACAGTGTAGCGGTATACTGTACATTGTGTGGCACAGTGTAGCGGTATACTGTACATTGTGTGGCACAGTGTAGAGGTATACTGTATATTGTGTGGCACAGTGTAGAGGTATACTGTATATTGTGGTGCACAGTGTAGAGGTATACTGTATATTGTGTGTCACAGTGTAGAGGTATAATGTATGTTGTGTGGCACAGTGTAGAGGTATACTGTATATTGTGTGGCACAGTGTAGAGGTATACTGTATATTGTGGGGCACAGTGTAGAGGTATACTGTATATTTTGTGGCACAGTGTAGTGGTATACTGTACATTGTGTGGCACAGTGTAGAGGTATACTGTATATTGTGTGGCACAGTGTAGAGGTATACTGTATATTGTGTGGCACAGTGTAGAGGTATACTGTACATTGTGGGGCACAGTGTAGAGGTATACTGTACATTGTGGGGCACAGTGTAGCGGCATACTGTACATTGTGGGGCACAGTGTAGAGGTATACTGTACATTGTGTGGCACAGTGTAGAGGTATACTGTACATTGTGTGGCACAGTGTAGCGGTATACTGTACATTGTGTGGCACAGTGTAGCGGAATACTGTACATTGTGTGGCACAGTGTAGAGGTATACTGTATATTGTGTGGCACAGTGTAGAGGTATACTGTACATTGTGTGGCACAGTGTAGAGGTATACTGTACATTGTGTGGCACAGTGTAGAGGTATACTGTATATTGTGTGGCACACTGTAGAGGTATACTGTACATTGTGTGGCACAGTATAGAGGTATACTGTACATTGTGTGGCACAGTGTAGCGGTATACTGTACATTGTGTGGCACAGTGTAGAGGTATACTGTATATTGTGTGGCACAGTGTAGAGGTATACTGTATATTGTGGGGCACAGTGTAGAGGTATACTGTATATTGTGTGGCACAGTGTAGAGGTATACTGTACATTGTGTGGCACAGTGTAGCGGTATACTGTACATTGTGTGGCACAGTGTAGAGGTATACTGTACATTGTGGGGCACAGTGTAGAGGTATACTCTACATTGTGTGGCACAGTGTAGAGGTATACTGTACATTGTTTGGCACAGTGTAGCGGTATACTGTATATTGTGGGGCACAGTGTAGAGATATACTGTATATTGTGGGGCACAGTGTAGAGGTATACTGTATATTGTGTGGCACAGTGTAGAGGTATACTGTACATTGTGTGGCACAGTGTAGCGGTATACTGTACATTGTGTGGCACAGTGTAGAGGTATACTGTACATTGTGTGGCACAGTGTAGCGGTATACTGTACATTGTGTGGCACAGTGTAGCGGAATACTGTACATTGTGTGGCACAGTGTAGAGGTATACTGTATATTGTGTGGCACAGTGTAGAGGTATACTGTATATTGTGTGGCACAGTGTAGAGGTATACTGTATATTGTGTGGCACAGTGAAGAGGTATACTGTACATTGTGTGGCACAGTGTAGCGGTATACTGTATATTGTGTGGCACAGTGTAGAGGTATACTGTATATTGTGTGGCACAGTGTAGAGGTATACTGTACATTGTGTGGCACAGTGTAGCGGTATACTTTATATTGTGTGGCACAGTGTAGCGGTGTACTGTACATTGTGTGGCACAGTGTAGCGGTATACTGTATATTGTGTGGCACAGTGTAGAGGTATACTGTATATTGTGTGGTACAGTGTAGAGGTATACTGTACATTGTGTGGCACAGTGTAGCGGTATACTGTACATTGTGTGGCACAGTGTAGAGGTATACTGTATATTGTGTGGCACAGTGTAGAGGTATACTGTATATTGTGGTGCACAGTGTAGAGGTATACTGTATATTGTGTGTCACAGTGTAGAGGTATAATGTATGTTGTGTGGCACAGTGTAGAGGTATACTGTATATTGTGTGGCACAGTGTAGAGGTATACTGTATATTGTGGGGCACAGTGTAGAGGTATACTGTATATTTTGTGGCACAGTGTAGTGGTATACTGTACATTGTGTGGCACAGTGTAGAGGTATACTGTATATTGTGTGGCACAGTGTAGAGGTATACTGTATATTGTGTGGCACAGTGTAGAGGTATACTGTACATTGTGGGGCACAGTGTAGAGGTATACTATACATTGTGGGGCACAGTGTAGCGGCATACTGTACATTGTGGGGCACAGTGTAGAGGTATACTGTACATTGTGTGGCACAGTGTAGAGGTATACTGTACATTGTGTGGCACAGTGTAGCGGTATACTGTATATTGTGTGGCACAGTGTAGAGGTATACTGTACATTGTGTGGCACAGTGTAGAGGTATACTGTATATTGTGTGGCACAGTGTAGATGTATACTGTATATTGTTGGGCACAGTGTAGAGGTATACTGTATATTGTGGGGCACAGTGTAGATGTATACTGTATATTGTGGGGCACAGTGTAGAGGTATACTGTATATTGTGGGGCACAGTGTAGAGGTATACTGTATTTTGTGGGGCACAGTGTAGAGGTATACTGTACATTGTGTGGCACAGTGTAGAGGTATACTTTACATTGTGTGGCACAGTGTAGAGGTATACTGCATATTGTGTGGCACAGTGTAGAGGTATACTGTATATTGTGTGGCACAGTGTAGTGGTATACTGTATATTGTGTGGCACAGTGTAGAGGTATACTGTATATTGTGTGGCACAGTGTAGAGGTATACTGTATATTGTGTGGCACAGTGTACAGGTATACTGTATATTGTGTGGCACAGTGTAGAGGTATACTGTATATTGTGTGGCACAGTGTACAGGTATACTGTATATTGTGTGGCACAGTGTACAGGTATACTGTACATTGTGGGGCACAGTGTAGAGGTATACTGTACATTGTGGGGCACAGTGTAAAAGGTATACTGTATATTGTGTGGCACAGTGTAGAGGTATACTGTATATTGTGTGGCACAGTGTAGAGGTATACTGTACATTGTGGGGCACAGTGTAGAGGTATACTGTACATTGTGGGGCACAGTGTAGAGGTATACTGTATATTGTGTGGCACAGTGTAGAGGTATACTGCATATTGTGGGGCACAGTGTAGAGGTATACTGTATATTGTGGGGCACAGTGTAGAGGTATACTGTACATTGTGTGGCACAGTGTAGAGGTATACTGTATATTGTGGGGCACAGTGTAGAGGTATACTGTATATTGTGTGGCACAGTGTAGCGGTATATTGTACATTGTGGGGCACAGTGTAGAGGTATACTGTACATTGTGGGGCACAGTGTGGCGGTATACTGTATATTGTGTGGCACAGTGTAGAGGTATACTGTATATTGTGGGGCACAATGTAGAGGTATACTGTACATTGTGTGGCACAGTGTAGAGGTATACTGTATATTGTGGGGCACAGTGTGGCGGTATACTGTATATTGTGGGGCACAGTGTAGAGGTATACTGTACATTGTGGGGCACAGTGTGGCGGTATACTGTATATTGTGGGGCACAGTGTAGCGGTATACTGTATATTGTGGGGCACAGTGTAGAGGTATACTGTATATTGTGTGGCACAGTGTAGAGGTATACTCTATATTGTGGGGCACAGTGTAGCAGTATACTGTATATTGTGGGGCACAGTATAGAAGTATACTGTATATTGTGTGGCACAGTGTAGAGGTATACTGTACATTGTGCGGCACAGTGTAGCGGTATACTGTACATTGTGGGGCACAGTGTAGAGGTATACTGTACATTGTGGGGCACAGTGTAGAGGTATACTGTATATTGTGGGGCATAGTGTAGCGGTATACTGTATATTGTGTGGCACAGTGTAGAGGTATACTGTATATTGTGGGGCACAGTGTAGCGGTATACTGTATTTTGTGTGGCACAGTGTAGAGGTATACTGTATATTGTGTGGCACAGTGTAGCGGTATACTGTACATTGTGGGGCACAGTGTAGCGGTATACTGTACATTGTGGAGCATAGTGTAGAGGTATACTGTACATTGTGTGGCACAGTGTAGAGGTATACTGTATATTGTGTGGCACAGTGTAGAGGTATACTGTATATTGTGTGGCACAGTGTAGAGGTGTACTGTATATTGTGTGGCACAGTGTAGAGGTATACTGTATATTGTGTGGCACAGTGTAGAGGTATACTGTATATTGTGTGGCACAGTGTAGAGGTATACTGTATATTGTGTGGCACAGTGTAGAGGTATACTGTACATTGTGTGGCACAGTGTAGAGGTATACTGTATATTGTGTGGCACAGTGTAGAGGTATACTGTATATTGTGTGGCACAGTGTAGAGGTATACTGTATATTGTGTGGCACAGTGTAGAGGTATACTGTATATTGTGTGGCACAGTGTAGAGGTATACTGTATATTGTGTGGCACAGTGTAGAGGTATACTGTATATTGTGTGGCACAGTGTAGAGGTATACTGTACATTGTGTGGCACAGTGTAGAGGTGTACTGTATATTGTGTGGCACAGTGTAGAGGTATACTGTATATTGTGTGGCACAGTGTAGAGGTATACTGTATATTGTGTGGCACAGTGTAGAGGTATACTGTATATTGTGTGGCACAGTGGATGCTACATGTGTATAACAAACATATTTCACATGCAAACTTACAGTTACTTGGCACTTGGGGATCTCGGACGCCACTTCCACACTTTGGCCGGGGGCTCGGCGGAGCTGATGTTGTGTTTTATCCTAATGAGAAATATTTCATAATACGGATTTGGAGAAGGGGCAGAGGGATAGCAGAGCAGGGAGAGGCTGGTGCTGCTACTAGGGGGTCATACCATGGGGGAGTAATAAAGCCCACCATAATGTCCCCCCCAGTAGTAATAATTCTCCTTATAATGTGACAGTGCAAAAAATACCCCTTTGTAATGCCCCCAGTTGAGCTAATGTCCCCATAGTGCCCCCATAATGTGCCAGTATAAAATACCCCTATATAGTGCCCCCAGTAAATGCCCCCATAGTGCTCCTCTCCCCCCTTCCTCCTAGTGCCCCCCATAATGTACCAGTATAAAATGCCCCAGTAGATGCCCTCAGTATCCCCATAATTTGCAAGTATAAAATACCCGTTCTTAGTGCCCCCCGTAGATGACTCCATAGTACTCCTCTCCCCCCTTCCCCATAGTACCCACCATGATGTGTCCCAGTATAAAATTCTACTGTAGAGAGCCCCCCATATAAAAAACACCCCTTCTTTGTGGCCTCAGTAGATGCCCCTATAGTGCCCCCAATAATGTGCCAATAATAACAGCCCCCCCATCATGTGCCAGTAATAACAGCCCCCCCATTATGTGCCAGTAATGACAGCCCCCCATCATGTGCCAGTAATGACAGCCCCCCCATCATGTGCCAGTAATGACAGCCCCCCATCATGTGCCAGTAATGACAGCCCCCCCTTGTGCCAGTAATGACAGCCCCCCCCTTGTGCCAGTAATGACAGCCCCCCATCATGTGCCAGTAATGACAGCCCCCCCCCTTGTGCCAGTAATGACAGCCCCCATTATGTGCCAGTAATGACAGCCCCCATTATGTGCCAGTAATGACAGCCCCCCCCTTGTGCCAGTAATGACAGCCCCCATTATGTGCCAGTAATGACAGCCCCCCCCCGCCATTATGTGCCAGTAATGACAGCCCCCATTATGTGCCAGTAATGACAGCCCCCCCCCCATTATGTGCCAGTAGCCACCAGTATTGTACCCAAAAATAAATAAACACTTAGGCCTCTTTCACACGGGCGTTACAGGAACATGAGGAAACGGCGGCCAGTACGCCTAGATCTGGTGGGACGCCACCAGGTACTGGTCCGCTATATATTCTCTACCATACCGAATTATTTTGCATACATTTGACATTTTGTGCTACTTTGTAAAACCTATGGTCAAAGATCCAGGTTTTTGCATAATCCATGTAGTATTATAGAGCCAGCCTGTAGGCTCAGCAATTTGTCCGTCCTAATAGACGGTTTGTGGTACGGGATACCGAAACAGAGAGATCTGGACGGTCGGAGACCCCCCTGGTTGTCTGACCACTCACCTGGTACCGCGCTGAGATCGCATCAGACTCCTACTGCGACCAGATACCTAGACTGCTGCTCTGTGCGACATAGGGGAGACATCGCAACCTGTCTCTAACTGCAAGAGCATCATCATTATTGTATATTGCAAGTAGATTCATATATGACCCACTTTATCCATTGTTGCAAAATTCTGCTCAAATTTATGATTCATGATTCCTTACTATAAACTCCATCTGGACATTTGAGCACTTTCCATCCGACCAGTATCTGGCTCACATTTGATCGATTACATCTCCGTGGGACACGGTTTAGGAGTCTTATATTTTCGGATTGTACTATTTTGTGACCTGGATACCCGGCCTCCGATTGTGAGGTTTTTAGTTTACTACATTTGTCGATTATTATATATTTTTTTATATCTACTATTTTTATATTGTGAATATTTTTTAGTCTGAATAAATAATTGACCGCAATCACTGCCCCAGAGTCCGCTGTATCTGCTCACTCCGTATACAGAGCGCCGCCCTAGATTATGGTCTTTTTTTTATTTTTATAAAACCCAGCATGCTCTAGGTATGGCGTCGTTTTTTAGGCATTTTTCTATTCTTTTTTTTTCAGTTAGTGACAGAGAAGGACAGACTAATGGATGATTAATAGTTAATTATGGCAGCTCTTGGTGCTTTGTCTTCCCCCCACGGAGCCATGATTGTGGGCGCTTCCCGTCGGTGTGTAATACGTACGGCAGATTTCCTCAGTAATAAACACATGTCACCCTCTCCAGCATGTAACAGCTCCTCATATGGACATGCCAGTTATATATAGTGTCTGACTAGGGTCGGAGACACGGCCTGTGTCAGGATGGGGGTTGTAGTGGAAGGAATGTCAGGGCTGCTTCATTTCATTCACAGTATCACTGACATCCTCCAGTCCTAGAATCATCGGCTTCCATCGAGCTGCCCCCAGCAGATTTGCCTTTCCGGACCCTAGGACATCATGGTGACAAAACCCTTAGGCTGGGTGCAGACCTGAGCGTTTTACAGCGCGTTCCTACGCGCTGTAAAACGCTCAACAGGCAAAAACCAATGTTTCCCTATGGGCATGGTTCTCACCTGAGCGTTTTACAGCGCGTACGAACGCGCTGTAAAACGCTCAGGTCTGCACCCAGCCTAAGGGTTTTGTCACCATGATGTCCTAGGGTCCGGAAAGGCAAATCTGCTGGGGGCAAAAAGCGCATATCGAATACGCTCAGGTGTGAACCCAGCCTAAGGTACACAGTGATTTTGGATATTAAAGGGTCTGAACCTTTTGTTTCTCACGGAGATGAGCAGCACCAGCGGTGCCTGAAAATAAAAGTAAGGCCTCATGTACACGACCGTGTGCCAGCCATGCCCGTACCTAATGCACAGGCACCAACCATGAGCCTGCCGTCTGCAGACGCAGATCCATTCACTTGAATGGGGTCCGCGATCCGACAGTCCGTACCGCAAAAAAGTAGAGCATGCACTGCTTTTTTGCAGTCTGGAGGCACGGACAGAAAACCCATGGAAGCACTCCGTAGTGCTTTCGTGGGCTTCCGGATCCCTTCAAGTTGTTTGCGGGCCGCAATAGGGGCACGGACCGGCGCATGAGCCCTTAAAGTGGTTTATGGGTTTAGTGGGGGGCGGAGAGAA
The DNA here is from genome assembly GCF_905171765.1 of Bufo bufo. Classification (NCBI taxonomy): domain Eukaryota; kingdom Metazoa; phylum Chordata; class Amphibia; order Anura; family Bufonidae; genus Bufo; species Bufo bufo. Next base: position 219,772,847 of record NC_053395.1, on the reverse strand, counting down.
GCACAAAGGGTTAAAAATAGACCATACTGACCCTATACCGATTCCCTCTGATGCTGTTCTGACACTGGTTTAGTTCTCATCGTTCTTCACTTCCCGTTCCTGGCTCGACACACACCAAAAATGGCCGGTCAGCCAATCACTGGCCAAGGTGGGTCGCTGCTACTGCCAAGTGATGAACTGAGTGCGCCTTTCCCCCCTGGCACTTCGAGCTGGACCAGCAAGTGAAGAGAAGCAGGCGCCAGAATGGCAGTGGAGGAACGGTGAGGACGAGTATGGTTTATTCTACATTTTTAACGCTTTATGGCCCATTTTTTATTTTATTTTTATAAAACATTTCTCCAGAAACCCCCTTTAATGGCAGATGTTGAGACTGGTCACTAAAAAAGAGAAGGAAAACCAGCCAGAGGAGATGGCACCGTTCTCTACAAGGGATAACTAAGGGTACTTTCACACTTGCGGTTTTCTTTTCCGGCATAGAGTTCCGTCCTAGGGGCTCAATACCGTAAAAGAGCTGATCAGTTTTATCCCCATGCACTATGAATGGAGAGCAAGAGAGACAGAGATAAAACCGCAGCATGCTACGGTTTTATCTCCGGCCAAAAAAACGGAACACTTGCCTGAATGCCGGATCTGTAATTTTTTTCCATAGGGATGTGTAAGTGTCGGATCTGGCATTCAAAATACCGGAATGCCGGATCCGTCCTTCCATGGCGGATCTGTTTTTTCCGGATGACACCGGAAAGACGGATCCGGCATTTCAATGCATTTGTAAGACGGATCGGGATCCTGATCAGTCTTACAAATGCCATCAGTTGGCATACGTTTTGACGGATCCGGCAGGCAGTTCCGGCGACGGTGCCGCAAGTGTGAAAGTAGCCTAAGTAGGTGACTTCATACTGATGCCCCCGATCTGTCTGCTTCAAACCACATGAATGTGGTGACGCCTCCTAGAAGGTTGTGGGGTAGAGCTGTCCAATCCAGTGGTGGCAGGGTGTGATGTCTTCAAAGGCCACCATTTTTTTTATTAGTGCCCCTTTGTCATATGTTTACCCAGAGAAAGAAGAGACAGAGAACACGGCAGCCTCAGCAGTCCAGGTCACACGTGGGGCCCCGTGCGACCTCCGAAACTTTATTTTAGCTTCTTAACTTCTCCACACAGAAAAAAACATGAGGGGAACATTACAAACTCCAGGAAAGCAACACAAATTCTATTAAATAAAAGGAAACATCCTAAGATGTTAGTGAATAAATAAGAAGCTCAAAAGGCAGCTTGGGGCGGGGGAGGGAAGGAGGACGGCTCACCCCCCGCCAACAACTGTACAAACTGCCCCCCTTTCATCGGAGGAGCCCATCCTCCCTCTTCTGGATTACCAGAACCAAATCGTCCTTCTGTTGGAAACATCTCATTGTCCACCTGATCTGGACTCTCCCTCCATTCCAACATACGTGTGTCATTCATGTGCATGTAATTCCACGCTATTTGGGCGGAAGACGTTCGTCCTCGTCCGCGTGGGGGCGATGGTCTGGTATTTTTTTCGAGGACTCTATGTACCTGTAGAGAGGACTTGGGAAATGGGAATTTCATTACCCAGACGTCAAGTAGGGAGCAGAAGAGCAGTGCATGCTGGGAGCAGAGATATCCGATACTTCCAGCATGGAGGAGAACGCTAGTCGAAAGACCCGTTACAGAATGCTTCCTATATTGTAGCAAGTTGCGAATCGATTATACAGTCATGTGACTGCTAGGCTCCACCCAAAATATCAATATTTACATTTTAAGCCTCTTCGTCACTAGTGCCGATGTAGTAATAGAAGATGAGACTCCTGGATCATAAGAATAATTCAACTCCTATTTTTCAATACGATGGCGCGAGAAAAGGCGAAGAAAAATCCTTTTTACTAGTTAAATCAGGATGTTGGGAGTAGTAATCGCCATGAACAAGGGCCATAGGTCTGGTACAGAGCCAGATATTGGATCCCTTAAAGGAAATGTCCAGAGTTGTCCATCATGTTTAGTCCTCTGTCTCTCTCATACACGTAGAAAAACCCCCGAATTCACCAGTAGTCCCTTCCCAACCCCCCGCACTACAAGCGCCATCTTCACAAAGTCAGGACCCACGTCGGCTCATATTTGTCTGCGCTTCCTATGGGTTTTCAAAAACATCCTATCTTTTTGTAAACAAGTATCGCAGGGATACGGCTACCTACGGGTATGTGATTAATAAATACCTACACTGCCCCTTTAACAAAATCTCTCGTCACCCTCATCTAAATAAATTAATAAAAATAAAAAATAAACGATAGAATTAATTACTGCCCTTCTGAATTGCTAAGACCACTTGATTCAACCAGGAATTCCTGGGAAGATCTGTGTAAACGAAGGGTTGTCCAAGACGATCCAGGTGAATTTCCAGCAGAAAGGTTGGTGCCAGAGATCTCACTGACCTGAGGTCCAGAGCGGCAGCTTGAGCTGGTACCAGCGGAGGATGGGCCATTGTGTGTTACATGCATCATGCACCCCCACTTCTTGACTCATCTCTGTCCCCCAGTATCACTGGACTGTTTCACTTCTGTTATTGAGGTATGTTGACCAGCAGTGCTCCAGGAGCCCCCTTGCTCTAGGTTATGTGGGGTCCTCTCTATATACACAGGGTATTTACTGTTCGCGATTGGTCTCTGACCGCTCCCGACTTCCTGGGACTGCTGGCGCCCCACATCATCCAGTGGAATGCACCTCTGGCTCTGTGGCCACCTTCTTTTTTTGTCAAAGTCCTTCCTCCGTGGTCACTGGGTGACAGGTGCTGTGGGCTGTCCACCATGGTAGGAGCGGAGAAGGACTTTGTGCTTGGTAGCGGTGTCCGAGCGTCTCCTCTGTTGCTCCACCAGGAACTCCTTGAGGCGGTTGGTGGTAAAAGTGAGAGTCTGTCGTCGGAGCTTCATCAGATAGGCGTCCTGTAGCCAGGGGTTGGAGAAACATTCTTGTAAGGAGGGACGGCTCCTGTGGACAAAAAAACAGGGAGTAAATTTATAGGGGTTATCCGGGAATTTCATATTGATGACCTATCCTCAGGATAGATCATCAATATCAGATATGGGGATGTCGGACACTCAGGACCCCCACTAATCAGCTGCATGAAGAGGCCGCAGCGCAACATTTGCACCTGAGCCTTTTCCTGGGCCAGAGACGTCACCATAAATCAGTTATGTGGCCTACGAACAGCTCGGCACCATTACAGCGAATAAGGTTGAGTTGCAATACGAAGCAAAGCTGCTATACCGTATGTGTCTCTGTGCTGGGTGAGCTGTGAGGAGGCTGCGGTGCTCACCATAGCTCTAGTGGGTGCTGCAACTTCTAGTGGGTGCAGTATAGAGGATCTGTCAGCTCTCCTGTGTGGTGTAGTGGATCTGCCGGCTCTCCTGTGTGGTGTAGTATAGAGGATCTGTCAGCTCTCCTGTGCGGTGTAGTATAGAGGATCTGTCAAGCTCTCCTATGTGGTGTAGTATAGAGGATCTGGCGGCCCTCCTGTGTGGTGTAGTACAGAGGATCTGTCAGCTCTCCTGTGTGGTGTAGTACAGAGGATCTGTCAGCTCTCCTGTGTGGTGTAGTACAGAGGATCTGTCAGCTCTCCTGTATAGTGTAGTATAGAGGATCTGTCAGCTCTGCTGTGTGGTGTAGTATAGAGGATCTGTCAGCTCTGCTGTGTGGTGTAGTATAGAGGATCTGTCTGCTCTCCTGTGTGGTGTAGTATAGAGGATCTGTCAGCTCTGCTGTGTGGTGTAGTATAGAGGATCTGTCAGCTCTCCTGTGTGGTGTAGTATAGAGGATCTGTCAGCTCTCCTGTGTGGTGTAGTATAGAGGATCTGTCGGCTCTCCTGTGTGGTGTAGTATAGAGGATCTGTCAGCTCTGCTGTGTGGTGTAGTATAGAGGATCTGTCAGCTCTCCTGTGCGGTGCAGTATAGAGGATCTGTCAGCTCTCCTGTGTGGTGTAGTATAGAGGATCTGTCAGTTCTCCTGTGCGGTGTAGTATAGAAGATCTGTCAGCTCTCCTGTGTGGTGTAGTATAGAGGATCTGTCAGCTCTCCTGTGTGGTGTAGTATAGAGGATCTGTCAGCTCTCCTGTGTGGTGTAGTATAGAGGATCTGTCAGCTCTCCTGTGTGGTGTAGAATAGAAGATCTGTCAGCTCTCCTGTGCGGTGTAGTATAGAGGATCTGTCAGCTCTCCTGTGTAGTGTAGTATAGAGGATCTGTCAGCTCTCCTGTGTGGTGTAGTATAGAGGATCTGTCGGCTCTCCTGTGTGGTGTAGTATAGAGGATCTGTCAGCTCTCCTGTGTGGTGTAGTACAGAGGATCTGTCAGCTCTCCTGTGTGGTGTAGTATAGAGGATCTGTCAGCTCTCCTGTGTGGTGTAGTATAGAGGATCTGTCAGCTCTCCTGTGTGGTGTAGTATAGAGGATCTGTCAGCTCTCCTGTGTGGTGTAGTATAGAGGATCTGTCGGCTCTCCTGTGTGGTGTAGTATAGAGGATCTGTCAGCTCTCCTGTGTGGTGTAGTACAGAGGATCTGTCAGCTCTCCTGTGTGGTGTAGTATAGAGGATCTGTCTGCTCTCCTGTGTGGTGTAGTATAGAGGATCTGTCAGCTCTCCTGTGTGGTGTAGTATAGAGGATCTGTCAGCTCTCCTGTGTGGTGTAGTATAGAGGATCTGTCGGCTCTCCTGTGTGGTGTAGTATAGAGGATCTGTCAGCTCTCCTGTGTGGTGTAGTACAGAGGATCTGTCAGTTCTCCTGTGTGGTGTAGTATAGAGGATCTGTCAGCTCTCCTGTGTGGTGTAGTATAGAGGATCTGTCAGCTCTCCTGTGTTGTGTAGTATAGAGGATCTGTCCGCTCTCCTGTGTGGTGTAGTATAGAGGATCTGTCAGCTCTGCTGTGTGGTGTAGTATAGAGGATCTGTCAGCTCTCCTGTGCGGTGTAGTATAGAGGATCTGTCAGCTCTCCTGTGGGGTGTAGTATAGAGGATCTGTCAGTTCTCCTGTGCGGTGTAGTATAGAAGATCTGTCAGCTCTCCTGTGTGGTGTAGTATAGAGAATCTGTCGGCTCTCCTGTGTGGTGTAGTATAGAGGATCTGTCAGCTCTCCTGTGTGGTGTAGTATAGAGGATCTGTCAGCTCTCCTGTGTGGTGTAGTATAGAGGATCTGTCAGTTCTCCTGTGCGGTGTAGTATAGAAGATCTGTCAGCTCTCCTGTGTGGTGTAGTATAGAGGATCTGTCAGCTCTCCTGTGTGGTGTAGTATAGAGGATCTGTCAGCTCTCCTGTGTGGTGTAGTATAGAGGATCTGTCAGCTCTCCTGTGTGGTGTAGTATAGAGGATCTGTAAGTTCTCCTGTGCGGTGTAGTATAGAGGATCTGTCGGCTCTCCTGTGTGGTGTAGTATAGAGGATCTGTCGGCTCTCCTGTGTGGTGTAGTATAGAAGATCTGTCAGCTCTCCTGTGTGGTGTAGTATAGAGGATCTGTCACCTCTCCTGTGTGGTGTAGTATAGAGGATCTGTCACCTCTCCTGTGTGGTGTAGTATAGAGGATCTGGCGGCTCTCCTGTGTGGTGTAGTATAGAGGATCTGTCGGCTCTCCTGTGTGGTGTAGTATAGAGGATCTGTCAGCTCTGCTGTGTGGTGTAGTATAGAGGATCTGTCAGCTCTCCTGTGTGATGTAGTATAGAGGATCTGTCGACTCTCCTGTGTGGTGTAGTATAGAGGATCTGTCAGCTCTCCTGTGTGGTGTAGTACAGAGGATCTGTCAGCTCTTCTGTGTGATGTAGTATAGAGGATCTGTCAGCTCTTCTGTGTGATGTAGTATAGAGGATCTGTCAGCTCTCCTGTGTGGTGTAGTATAGAGGATCTGTCGGCTCTGCTGTGTGGTGTAGTATAGAGGATCTGTCAGCTCTCCTGTGTGGTGTAGTATAGAGGATCTGTCAGCTCTCCTGTGTGGTGTAGTATAGAGGATCTGTCGGCTCTCCTGTGTGGTGTAGTATAGAGGATCTGTCAGCTCTCCTGTGTGGTGTAGTATAGAGGATCTGTCAGCTCTCCTGTGTGGTGTAGTATAGAGGATCTGTCACCTCTCCTGTGTGGTGTAGTATAGAGGATCTGTCACCTCTCCTGTGTGGTGTAGTATAGAGGATCTGGCGGCTCTCCTGTGTGGTGTAGTATAGAGGATCTGTCGGCTCTCCTGTGTGGTGTAGTATAGAGGATCTGTCAGCTCTGCTGTGTGGTGTAGTATAGAGGATCTGTCAGCTCTCCTGTGTGATGTAGTATAGAGGATCTGTCGACTCTCCTGTGTGGTGTAGTATAGAGGATCTGTCAGCTCTCCTGTGTGGTGTAGTACAGAGGATCTGTCAGCTCTTCTGTGTGATGTAGTATAGAGGATCTGTCAGCTCTCCTGTGTGGTGTAGTATAGAGGATCTGTCAGGTCTGCTGTGTGGTGTAGTATAGAGGATCTGTCAGCTCCATGTGTGGTGTAGTATAGAGGATCTGTCGGCTCTGCTGTGTGGTGTAGTATAGAGGATCTGTCAGGTCTGCTGTGTGGTGTAGTATAGAGGATCTGTCAGCTCCATGTGTGGTGTAGTATAGAGGATCTGTCAGCTCTCCTGTGTGGTGTAGTATAGAGGATCTGTCGGCTCTCCTGTGTGGTGTAGTATAGAGGATCTGTCAGCTCTCCTGTGTGGTGTAGTATATAAGATCTGTCAGCTCTCCTGTGTGGTGTAGTATAGAGGATCTGTCAGCTCTCCTGTGTGGTGTAGTATAGAAGATCTGTCGGCTCTCCTGTGTGGTGTAGTATAGAGGATCTGTCAGCTCTCCTGTGTGGTGTAGTATAGAAGATCTGTCAGCTCTCCTGTGTGGTGTAGTATATAAGATCTGTCAGCTCTCCTGTGTGGTGTAGTATAGAGGATCTGTCAGCTCTCCTGTGTGGTGTAGTATAGAGGATCTGTCAGCTCTCCTGTGTGGTGTAGTATAGAGGATCTGTCAGCTCTCCTGTGTGGTGTAGTATAGAGGATCTGTCGGCTTTCCTGTGCGGTGTAGTATAGAGGATCTGTCAGCTCTCCTGTATGGTGTAGTATAGAGGATCTGTCAGCTCTCCTGTGTGGTGTAGTATAGAGGATCTGTCAGCTCTCCTGTGTGGTGTAGTATAGAGGATCTGTCAGCTCTCCTGTGTGGTGTAGTATAGAGGATCTGTCGGCTCTCCTGTGCGGTGTAGTATAGAGGATCTGTCAGCTCTCCTGTGTGGTGTAGTATAGAGGATCTGTCAGCTCTCCTGTGTGGTGTAGTATAGAGGATCTGTCAGCTCTCCTGTGTGGTGTAGTATAGATGATCTGTCGGCTCTCCTGTGTGGTGTAGTATAGAAGATCTGTCGGCTCTCCTGTGTGGTGTAGTATAGAGGATCTGTCAGCTCTGCTGTGTGGTGTAGTATAGAGGATCTGTCACCTCTCCTGTGTGGTGTAGTATAGAGGATCTGTCACCTCTCCTGTGTGGTGTAGTATAGAAGATCTGTCAGCTCTCCTGTGTGGTGTAGTATAGAGTATCTGTCGGCTCTCCTGTGTGGTGTAGTATAGAGTATCTGTCAGCTCTCCTGTGTGGTGTAGTATAGAGGATCTGTCAGCTCTCCTGTGTGGTGTAGTATAGAGGATCTGTCAGCTCTCCTGTGTGGTGTAGTATAGAGGATCTGTCAGCTCTCCTGTGTGGTGTAGTATAGAAGATCTGTCAGCTCTCCTGTGTGGTGTAGTATAGAGTATCTGTCGGCTCTCCTGTGTGGTGTAGTATAGAGGATCTGTCACCTCTCCTGTGTGGTGTAGTATAGAGGATCTGTCAGCTCTCCTGTGTGGTGTAGTATAGAGGATCTGTCAGCTCTCCTGTGTGGTGTAGTATAGAGTATCTGTCGGCTCTCCTGTGTGGTGTAGTATAGAGGATCTGTCAGCTCTCCTGTGTGGTGTAGTATAGAGGATCTGTCAGCTCTCCTGTGTGGTGTAGTATAGAGGATCTGTCAGCTCTCCTGTGTGGTGTAGTATAGAGGATCTGTCAGCTCTCCTGTGTGGTGTAGTATAGAGTATCTGTCAGCTCTCCTGTGTGGTGTAGTATAGAAGATCTGTCAGCTCTCCTGTGTGGTGTAGTATAGAGTATCTGTCGGCTCTCCTGTGTGGTGTAGTATAGAGGATCTGTCACCTCTCCTGTGTGGTGTAGTATAGAGGATCTGTCAGCTCTCCTGTGTGGTGTAGTATAGAGGATCTGTCAGCTCTCCTGTGTGGTGTAGTATAGAGGATCTGTCAGCTCTCCTGTGTGGTGTAGTATAGAGGATCTGTCAGCTCTGCTGTGTGGTGTAGTATAGAGGATCTGTCGGCTCTCCTGTGTGGTGTAGTATAGAGGATCTGTCAGCTCTCCTGTGTGGTGTAGTATAGAGGATCTGTCGGCTCTCCTGTGTGGTGTAGTATAGAGGATCTGTCGGCTCTCCTGTGTGGTGTAGTATAGAGGATCTGTCAGCTCTCCTGTGTGGTGTAGTATAGAGGATCTGTCAGCTCTCCTGTGTGGTGTAGTATAGAGGATCTGTGGGCTCTCCTGTGTGGTGTAGTATAGAGGATCTGTCAGGTCTCCTCTGTGGTGTAGTATAGAGGATCTGTCAGCTCTCCTGTGTGGTGTAGTATAGAGGATCTGTCAGCTCTCCTGTGTGGTGTAGTATAGAGGATCTGTCACCTCTCCTGTGTGATGTAGTATAGAGGATCTGTCACCTCTCCTGTGTGGTGTAGTATAGAGGATCTGTCAGCTCTCCTGTGTGGTGTAGTATAGAGGATCTGTCACCTCTCCTGTGTGGTGTAGTATAGAGGATCTGTCAGCTCTCCTGTGTGGTGTAGTATAGAGGATCTGTCACCTCTCCTGTGTGATGTAGTATAGAGGATCTGTCAGCTCTCCTGTGTGGTGTAGTATAGAGTATCTGTCGGCTCTCCTGTGTGGTGTAGTATAGAGGATCTGTCACCTCTCCTGTGTGGTGTAGTATAGAGGATCTGTCAGCTCTCCTATGTGGTGTAGTATAGAGGATCTGTCAGCTCTCCTGTGTGGTGTAGTATAGAGGATCTGTCAGCTCTCCTGTGTGGTGTAGTATAGAGGATCTGTCAGCTCTCCTGTGTGGTGTAGTATAGAAGATCTGCCGGCTCTCCTGTGTGGTGTAGTATAGAGGATCTGTCACCTCTCCTGTGTGATGTAGTATAGAGGATCTGTCGGCTCTCCTGTGTGGTGTAGTATAGAGGATCTGTCGGCTCTCCTGTGTGGTGTAGTATAGAGGATCTGTCAGCTCTCCTGTGTGGTGTAGTATAGAGGATCTGTCGGCTCTGCTGTGTGGTGTAGTATAGAGGATCTGTCGGCTCTCCTGTGTGGTGTAGTATAGAGGATCTGTCAGCTCTCCTGTGTGGTGTAGTATAGAGGATCTGTCAGCTCTCCTGTGTGGTGTAGTATAGAGGATCTGTCGGCTCTGCTGTGTGGTGTAGTATAGAGGATCTGTCGGCTCTCCTGTGTGGTGTAGTACAGAGGATCTGTCGGCTCTGCTGTGTGGTGTAGTATAGAGGATCTGTCACCTCTCCTGTGTGGTGTAGTACAGAGGATCTGTCAGCTCTCCTGTGTGGTGTAGTATAGAGGATCTGTCAGCTCTCCTGTGTGGTGTAGTATAGAGGATCTGTCAGCTCTCCTGTGTGGTGTAGTATAGAGGATCTGTCAGCTCTGCTGTGTGGTGTAGTATAGAGGATCTGTCAGCTCTCCTGTGTGGTGTAGTATAGAGGATCTGTCAGCTCTCCTGTGTAGTATAGAGGATCTGTCAGGTCTGCTGTGTGGTGTAGTATAGAGGATCTGTCAGCTCTCCTGTGTGGTGTAGTATAGAGGATCTGTCAGCTCTCCTGTGTGGTGTAGTATAGAGGATCTGTCAGCTCTGCTGTGTGGTGTAGTATAGAGGATCTGTCAGCTCTCCTGTGTGGTGTAGTATAGAGGATCTGTCAGCTCTCCTGTGTGGTGTAGTATAGAGGATCTGTCAGCTCTCCTATGTGGTGTAGTATAGAGGATCTGTCCGCTCTCCTGTGTGGTGTAGTATAGAGGATCTGTCAGCTCTCCTGTGTGGTGTAGTATAGAGGATCTGTCAGCTCTGCTGTGTGGTGTAGTATAGAGGATCTGGCGGCTCTCCTGTGTGGTTTAGTATAGAGGATCTGTCAGCTCTCCTGTGTAGTATAGAGGATCTGTCAGCTCTCCTGTGTGGTGTAGTATAGAGGATCTGTCAGCTCTCCTGTGTGGTGTAGTATAGAGGATCTGTCAGCTCTCCTGTGTGGTGTAGTATAGAGGATCTGTCCGCTCTCCTGTGTGGTGTAGTATAGAGGATCTGTCAGCTCTCCTGTGTGGTGTAGTATAGAGGATCTGTCAGCTCTGCTGTGTGGTGTAGTATAGAGGATCTGGCGGCTCTCCTGTGTGGTGTAGTATAGAGGATCTGTCAGCTCTCCTGTGTGGTGTAGTATAGAGGATCTGTCAGCTCTCCTATGTGGTGTAGTATAGAGGATCTGTCAGCTCTCCTGTGTGGTGTAGTATAGAGGATCTGTCAGCTCTGCTGTGTGGTGTAGTATAGAGGATCTGGCGGCTCTCCTGTGTGGTGTAGTATAGAGGATCTGTCAGCTCTCCTGTGTGGTGTAGTATAGAGGATCTGTCAGCTCTCCTATGTGGTGTAGTACAGAGGATCTGTCAGCTCTCCTGTGTGGTGTAGTATAGAGGATCTGGCGGCTCTCCTGTGTGGTGTAGTATAGAGGATCTGGCGGCTCTCCTGTGTGGTGTAGTATAGAGGATCTGTCAGCTCTGCTGTGGGGTGTAGTATAGAGGATCTGCCAGCTCTCCTGTGTGGTGTAGTATAGAGGATCTGTCAGCTCTCCTATGTGGTGTAGTATAGAGGATCTGTCGGCTCTCCTGTGTGGTGTAGTATAGAGGATCTGTCAGCTCACCTGTCTTTTTTAATAAATATGAGTGGTTAATTACTATTTGGCTCAGCACTGTTTTTGTCTCCGAAGAACATTTTTCTAGAATTGTAGCACCCTTTTTTTACCACATGTGGGCCTCAGCCCCTACAATTGTTGGGTTGCTCACCAGGGATATACAGACAGCATTTTTCGTATGAAGAGGGATGCGCTCTGAGACACATTGGAGTACAGCTTAAAGATGTCAAACCGTCCTGATAAGATCTTATTTTCTGTTTCTGCTGTGTCCAATTCAAAGAAGGGAGATCGTCCACTCAGCCTGCGGCATAAGAAAATGCATATATTTGCACCAAAATTTGCAGCCAAGAAATGGAGATATATTACTAAACAAGAGCAAGAAGCATGCTCATCAACGCTAGCATGTTCTCTATCCAGTTCTGTCAGCACTTTTTGTCAAATAGCAAGAAGTGAGCTGCACTCACTATTCTGCTGGTGCAGTCACTGTGTACATACATTACTTATCCTGTACTGATCCTGAGTTACATCCTGTATTATACTCCAGAGCTGCACTCACTATTCTGCTGGTGCAGTCACTGTGTACATACATTACTTATCCTGTACTGATCCTGAATTACATCCTGTATTATACTCCAGAGCTGCACTCACTATTCTGCTGGAGGAGTCACTGTGTACATACTTTACTTATCCTGTACTGATCCTGAGTTACATCCTGTATTATACCCTAGAGCTGCACTCAGTATTCTGCTGGTGCAGTCACTGTGTACATACATTACTTATCTTGTACTGATCCTGAGTTACATCCTGTATTATACTCCAGAGCTGCACTCACTATTCTGCTGGTGCAGTCACTGTGTACACATACATTACTTATCCTGTACTGATCCTGAGTTACATCCTGTATTATACCCCAGAGCTGCACTCACTATTCTGCTGGTGCAGTCACTGTGTACATACATTACTTATCCTGTACTGATCCTGAGTTACTTCCTGTATTATACCCTAGAGCTGCACTCACTATTCTGCTGGAGGAGTCACTGTGTACATACATTACTTATCCTGTACTGATCCTGAGTTACATCCTGTATTATACCCTAGAGCTGCACTCACTATTCTGCTGGTGCAGTCACTGTGTACATACATTACATTACTTATCCTGTACTGATCCTGAGTTACATCCTGTATTATACTCCAGAGCTGCACTCACTATTCTGCTGGTGCAGTCACTTTGTACACATACATTACTTATCCTGTACTGATCCTGAGTTACATCCTGTATTATACCCCAGAGCTGCACTCACTATTCTGCTGGTGCAGTCACTGTGTACATACATTACTTATCCTGTACTGATCCTTAGTTACATCCTGTATTATACTCCAGAGCTGCACTCACTATTCTGCTGGAGGAGTCACTGTGTACATACATTACTTATCCTGTACTGATCCTGACTTACATCCTGTATTATACTCCAGAGCTGCACTCACTATTCTGCTGGTGCAGTCACTGTGTACATACATTACTTATTCTGTACTGATCCTGAGTTACATCCTGTATTATACTCCAGAGCTGCACTCACTATTCTGCTGGTGGAGTCACTGTGTACATACATAACTTATTCTGTACTGATCCTGAGTTACATCCTGTATTATACCCCAGAGCTGCTCTCACTATTCTGATTGATTTGTACCTCTTCTGCGTTTTTGACCCGCACCTGGCTCCCAATAACTAATCAAAATAACTGAAGTGTGAACTCTTAGATGCTGCGATCGCTATTGACTACGGCATCTAAGGCCTCTTTCACACAAGCAAGTTTTCCGTCAGGGTGCGATGCTTGAAGCAAACACGTAGCACCCGCACTGAATCCTGACCCATTCATTTCAATGAGTCTATGCGCGTTGTTTTTCACGCATCATTTTTGCGTTCAGGAAAAAAAAAAATTCGCACCATGTTCTATATTCTGCATTTTTCACGCCGCCCTGGTTCCATAGAAGTGAATGGGGCTTCAGTGAAAAATGCATTGCATCCGGATGCAATGCGTTTTTCACTGATGGTTGCTAGGAGATGTAGATTGTTATTCTTCATTGTTTTTTCACACACATGTAAAAACGCATCAAAAATTGCAGTCTGCAATGCACGGGCACCGGCCGTGGGGCTGCCACATGCGGATCGCGACCCCATTCACTTGCATGGGGTCTGCGATCCTTCTGTTCTGCAAAAAGATAGAGCAAGTTCTATCTATTTGCGGTGCGGAGGCACGGAACGGAACCCACGGAAGCACTCCGTAGTGTTTCCGTAGTGTTCCGTTCCGTGGTTCCGTTCCGCACAGCATCTCCGGATTTGCAGACCCATTCAAGTGAATGGGTCCGCATCCGTGAAGCGGAGTGAACACGGCCGGTGCCCCGTATATTGCGGACCCGCCGTATTCGGGCAATACGGCATTTGAGGGGCAACGGCCGTGTGAATGAGCCCTAACGCAGATACTTGAAGGTAATTTATCAAAACTTGTGCAAGGTAAAAGTTGTGCAGTTGTTCATAGCAACCCAGAGTCATTGCTCCACTCGTCACTTGCATCAGTTTTACTAAATGTCCCACACGGTATTTGTTACTCACATGATATAGGTCAATACTCCTAGCCCCCACACATCGGCGGCTGCCCCGACCGGGTCTCCTCTGATCATCTCCGGAGCTGTGAGGAAAGAACAAGGCGGTCATACAAGAAGGGATAGTGTGGCTGCAGTCTATAGGGGTCCTGCGTTGGTTACGGTGATGGAGGGGTTTTACGTACCCATATATTCCAGCGTCCCCACACGCTTTCCCAGCTGACGAAGGACGAGGGGGTTGAATATCTGAGCGCTTCCAAAGTCAATGATCTTGACAGTGTTCATATAGGACACTATAATGTTCTCTGGTTTAATGTCCAGATGTAGGATCTTCTGTTCGTGGAGATACTCCAGACCCTGTAGGATCTGAAGGAGATAATTGGCCACGTCGTCCTCTGAGTAACGGAATCTGACAAAAAAAATCAAAATGGGGTTGAGGAAAGCTGACAATCAGGGGCGCACCACCAATGAGGCCAGGTGAGGCAGGTAGGGGCAAGAGGGGGGCAGCCGAAGGGCCATGGGCTGAAGGGAAGGTGTTAGGTTAAAAAATTGGCGTTGGGGAGGGGGAGCGCCGTTTCAGTTTTCGCATCAGGCAGCAGAAAGGCTAGGTGCACCCCTGCTGACAATGATGAATTTATAGATCCATGTGTTTGCCTTGAAGGGAAAATTTCATCAAAGTGTGATGGGTGGGGGTCCGGCTGCAGGGAGTCTGGAATAGTGCACCCTCTCAGCAGCATGGCTTGCATAATTTATAAAACCTGCCGTGGAGGATTAGGCCACTAGGTGGTGCTGAGAAGCTTCATTTAAAGGCTTTGTACCAAGCTGAAAATGTGTCCCCTAAACACAGAGTAGGGGACAAGCGTCTGATTAGTAGGGGTTCTAATTGCTGGGGGTGTAGAAGGGGTTCAGATTGCTGAAACCCGACCGATCACAAGAAAGGAGGGGTTCTTATTCCTGCAAATTAATGAAGCAGCGGTAGGGCACGGACACTGCTCCATTCATTCTCTATGGACTGCTGAAGATCGGCAAGAGCTTTACTTGACTATTTATGGCAGTCCAGTTGAAAATGAATGGAGTGGCAGCTCGACCACCATTCAATTCATTCTGTTCACTTGGAACCTTGTTCTTACAATCACTGCAAGTCCCTTGCATCCAGTGGAGCATTATAATATTCAATGCTGCCTGCAGCCACCACAAGAGGGAGCCCAGGTGTCACGCCCTGCCCTGTGGGTGTTCTGAGGAGATCTGTCAGAGTTGCTGCACGTAACTTGATCTGACAGTTTGTTTTGTTGTGGGTTTGAGCAGAATCCCACCTCCTCCCAGGTATTGCTCTTTAGGTAATGGGTGAGGCTATTTATTCCTCCCTCTCCCTATAGCCTTTGCGGGTTATAGTTCTGCCTTGTGTGAGCTCTGGAAGTTTGGTGGATCGTCTGCTCCAACACATCCTTAAATAAGTCCTTTTCCCTTGTTCCTTCTGTGTCTGTTTTGATTAGGCCTCTAGGGTGACGCTAGCTTCTTTGGTTGTTGAAGGAGCTGGGTGCCTCTTTCCCTCTTCCCTACAGTTGAGGGTTTGGTTCAGTGTGTTATAGTCTTAGGTACGTGGGCATGTGCATGTCTACTATCGAGATATGCACATGGGCATAGCAGCTTAAGGAAAGTGTTTTAGGGATTGCTAGGAGGTGACCCCTTTGTTCCCTAGCATTTGGGGCCTAGTCAGTTGTTTTGTTTGCTTTGCCTTGTTCTGTTTCCTTCCCTTATCTTACCTACCGTGACACCAGGAGCTCAATGTATACTGTTCTTACTGAGTTTATATATTTTATGCACTTATCTAGCGCTGACATACTCCGCAGTGCTTTTACAGACATTAGCATCACACTGTTCGCAATGGGTCTCACAATCTAAGGTCCCTATCAGGATGTCTTTGGAGTGTGGGAGGAAACCGGAGAACTCGGAGGAAACCCACACAAACACGTGGGAGAACATACAAACTCCATGCAGATGTTGTCCTTGGTCGGATTCGAACCTAGGACCCCAGGGCTGAAAGGCAACAGTGCTAACTCAGAGCATATGCAGTATTCGTTAAGCTCCTGAGCTCTCCCTAGTGGTGGCTGCAGACAGAAATGAATTTTATGACAAGCCTATGTCTAAATCGGGGGCAGTGGCGGATTACAATAGGGCGTTCGTGTCAGTAGCCCTGGGGGGCCCAACCTGACCCGAACGCCCACATACTGCGGCGGGGCACGGGAGTGCAAAGTTCCCTGCCCCGCCGCCGATCATCGCCATAGGCTTCAGGCCTAGTAGGCCTGAGGCCTATGCGGTAGTGAAATCCCGGCGCAGGCAGGCGTGATGACGTAATCGCGCGTCTCTGCCGGGATGCAGCACTGTGACGTGTGCGCATCTGCCTCATCCCACCTTCCTCTGCGAGCAAGCGCCTGGCCCTGGACATAGGTGAGCATTTAGCTTTTAATTATTTTTTTTCAGATATATATTTTTTTATGTGCCTACTTTGGGGGACCTGGGGGGTGGGGACACACAGGAGACATATTAGTGAAGAGGCATCGAGTACATCAGGGGGAAATTACTATATTGGGGCTTCTGTATGAGGCAAATTACACTGCTCAAAAAAATAAAGGGAACACAAAAATAACACATCCTAGATCTGAGTTAATTAAATATTCTTCTGAAATACTTTGTTCTTTACATAGTTGAATGTGCTGACAACAAAATCACACAAAAATTAAAAAATGGAAATCAAATTTTTCAACCCATGGAGGTCTGGATTTGGAGTCACCCTCAAAATTAAAGTGGAAAAACACACTACAGGCTGATCCAACTTTGATGTAATGTCCTTAAAAAAAGTCAAAATGAGGCTCAGTAGTGTGTGTGGCCTCCATGTGCCTGTATGACCTCCCTACAACGCCTGTGCATGCTCCTGATGAGGTGGCGGACGGTCTCCTGAGGGATCTCCTCCCAGACCTGGACTAAAGCATCTGCCAACTCCTGGACAGTCTGTGGTGCAACGTGACGTTGGTGGATAGAGCGAGACACTGATGTCCCAGATGTGCTCAATTGGATTCAGGTCTGGGGAACGGGCGGGCCAGTCCATAGCATCAATGCCTTCGTCTTGCAGGAACTGCTGACACACTCCAGCCACATGAGGTCTAGCATTGTCTTGCATTGAGTGGAACCCAGGGCCAACCGCACCAGCATATGGTCTCACAAGGGGTCTGAGGATCTCATCTCGGTACCTAATGGCAGTCAGGCTACCTCTGGCGAGCACATGGAGGGCTGTGTGGCCCTCCAAAGAAATGCCACCCTACACCATTACTGACTCAATGCCAAACCGGTCATGCTGGAGGATGTTGCAGGCAGCAGAACGTTCTCCACGGCGTCTCCAGACTCTGTCACGTCTGTCACATGTGCTCAGTGTGAACCTGCTTTCATCTGTGAAGAGCACAGGGCGCCAGTGGCGAATTTGCCAATATTGGTGTTCTCTGGAAAATGCCAAACGTCCTGCACGGTGTTGGGCTGTAAGCACAACCCCCACCTGTGGACGTCGGGCCCTCATATCACCCTCATGGAGTCTGTTTCTGACCGCTTGAGCAGACACATAAAGGCGGAGGTAGCGGTCCTGCTGCTGGGTTGTTGCCCTCCTACGGCCTCCTCCACGTCTCCCGATGTACTGGCCTGTCTCCTGGTAGCGCCTCCATGCTCTGGACACTACGCTGACAGACACAGCAAACCTTCTTGCCACAGCTCGCATTGATGTGCCATCCTAGATAAGCTGCACTACCTGAGCCACCTGTGTGGGTTGTAGACTCCGTCTCATGCTACCACTAGAGTGAAAGCACCGCCAGCATTCAAAAGTGACCAAAACATCAGCCAGGAAGCATAGGAACTGAGAAGTGGTCTGTGGTCACCACCTGCAGAACCACTCCTTTATTGGGGGTGTCTTGCTAATTGCCTATAATTTCCACCTGTTGTCTATCCCATTTGCACAACAGCATGTGAAATTGATTGTCACTCAGTGTTGCTTCCTAAGTGGACAGTTTGATTTCACAGAAGTGTGATTGACTTGGAGTTACATTGTGTTGTTTAAGTGTTCCCTTTATTTTTTTGAGCAGTGTACTATGTGGGGGAAAATTATTATGAAAGGATTACTATGTGGGGGCAAATTACGGTACTATGTGGGGGAAACTACTGTGTTGGGGCAGTGTGGGGGAAAATTACTATGTGGGGGCAGTGTGGGGGAAATTATTATGGGAGGGACTACTGTGTGGGGGCAAAGTACTATGTGGGAGCAGCGTGGGGGGCGTTGCTATTGGGGAGGCACTGTAGGGGCAATTCTATTATTTTTGGGGACACTATACAGAGATTATTACCTGGAGCTGAATATAGGGGGTTATTATTACTGGGGGTCTCTAGGAGACATTATAGCTGCTGTGGACACTATACAGAGATTATTACCTGGAGCACAATATAGGGGGTTATTATTACTGGGGGTCTCTAGGGGACATTATAGCTGCTGTAGACACTATAGGGACATTTGGGGTAATTTATCAAACTGGTGTAAAGTAGAACTCGCTTAGTTGCCCATAGCAGCCAATCAGATTCCACCTTTCATATTTGACAGCTCTTTTGGAAATCCAGTTCTACTTTACACCAGTTTGATAAATGACCCCAATTATTTCTACTGGGGTCACTATTTTTTCAGCAGTATAGTACCTGGGGCATTGGGGGGCACAACGGGCACAGTATTGGGGGTGGCAGCAGGGTGACACTGTAGGAACACCAGGATGGGGAGAAAACAGAGAAATCTAACATGTCTGTGTTACAAACTGTAGAGACGAGATGTGGCTGAAAGAATTTGTCATGGCGGTCTGGGTCAAATGGAGGAGAAGAGGAAAGAGAAGGTCTACATGACGGGAGATGTCACTGGATGTAAGAGGTTTGTGGTGCTGTATTCTCCTCCATGTCTTTTTTATTATAGTTATATGTATTTAAAATTTGGCAACCAAATTTTTGAGTTTAGGACCCAATTTGGGGTTGTTGTTTTTTTGTCTGAAGATGTCATATGGCCTAAGAAGAGACTCTGGCGCTCACGAAGCACCGCAGCCTCTTCATACAGAAAAAACTAAACTAAAATGGAAGGAGGGGCCCGAGTTGGGTAGATGGCCCCGGGCCTATCATGCACTTAATCCGCCCCTGACTGGGGGTTGTATCCCTGAAGATCTGGGTGGCACATAGCTAGATGACAACTCTCATGGGGGTTGTAATAGTGACCATATTGGAAACAGATAAGTCTAAGTAAAGGCTGAAAAGAACTTGACAGCTGACGACAATACAAATGACAGTCATTCCTCTGTATGTACTATACATGTTGTCATCTATACACGGTACATACGTGTCTCTTGCGCAGCCCATTCCTGCCCACGTCCACCTACCTCTCCACCAGGCAGTACAGGATTTCTCTTCCAGGGCACTGCTCAGAGATGAGGACCAGGTAGCGGGGTGTAATGTATGCCTCATGTAGGCTCAGGATCCTCTGGTGGTGAAGACACTTCAGAACCTCGTATTCTTGCAGGGCGCTTTGCTTATTCTCAGGCTCGTAGTGAATAATTTTCGCCATGAAGTGCTTTCCTGTGGCAT
Organism: Bufo bufo; assembly: GCF_905171765.1. Taxonomy (NCBI): domain Eukaryota; kingdom Metazoa; phylum Chordata; class Amphibia; order Anura; family Bufonidae; genus Bufo; species Bufo bufo. The sequence goes on along the minus strand of NC_053395.1, from coordinate 219,753,605 downwards.
TCTCCTTACATTCCCGGATCACCCCAAAGCGACCCCTGCGGAGGAAGAATCCATATCATTATGACCTCTGTACAGACCCCTCCAACATGAAAATACTGCCACTTTCTAGTGTGCTTTGTGTTTCGATTCTTCACCATTCTTAAGATCCCTACTTGCTGTCGTTGAATTGTTTCCATGCAGAAGCTGAAAACCCAATCCTTGCCTAATACTTTTCCCAGCAGAGGATTTGCTACATTTGTAGAATGTAGTCTACAAAATCCTCTGTGAGGGGAACACATCTCACTCCTGTCCTGACAGTTTGTAACAATGTATCGGTGAAGGTAAAATAATCAGTCTGAAGTAGCAAATCATCAGCTGTGAGCAAGAGGTTAAAGGGAGTCTGCCACCAAAATATGAGGTTGTACACCACTTACATGGCGCTCTAACCTATCCATGATTCTAACGACCTTTGTAATTATCTTCTGACTTTCACCAGCAGGAAAAACACAGTTTAATCCATATGCAAATGAGGGCTCGCAAGTGCCCGGGGGCGGCGTTCGGTCTGCCTTCTTTTTGCATTGGTCCTCCCCAGCCTCTTCCTTGGCCCGCCCCGCAAGTCCCTTGCGTCATCCACAGGACCCCTCCGATATCCCGCGGGTGCACAGTGCACCGCCGACGCAGGCATGCGCACTCTGATGCCCATTGTGGGCACGGCATCGCTACATGTAGTGTGCATGCGCCAGGGGGGCGGATCAGAAGCAAACAGGAGGACTGGAGGCTGGCGCATGCGCACTACATGTAGCAAAGCCATGCCCACAATGGGCTTCACATTAGGACATCGCCCCTGGGCACTTGCGAGCCCTCATTTGCATATGGATTAAACTGGTGAAAGTAAGAAGAAAATTACAAAGGTACCATTAGAATCATGGATAGGTGCTAGAGAGCCATGTAAGTGGTGTACAACCTCATATTTTGGTAACAGACTCCCTTTAATGATGATATCTATTATTCCTAATGGTCTAGAGTGGTTTATAGGATAGTATCTAATACCCCCGGGGGTCTATGTTGGTGTAGATGTTAACAGCTCGCTTTTCTAGGGAAGGAAAGAGTTCCTATAATTTGATATTATATTTTCTTAACTGACACAGTCTCCAGCTTCCCTTGCTGTCCCTCACAATACAATCCAATTAGATGATACAATTCTGTCTGCCTGCAGCCGCCACTAGGGGGAGCTTGTGGCATAGGGTCTTATGCAGTTCCCTCTGAATTAATGGGGTGTTCCTGGAATTAAATACTGATGACCTATCCTCAGGATCATGGCGGTCAGACTCTCAGCACCCCCACTGATCAGCTGTTTTGGCCTCATGCACATGACCGTATTTTTTTGCGGTCCGCAAAAACGGGTTTTTTCGTCCGTGGGTCTTCCTTGATTTTTGGAGGATCCACAGACATGAAAAAAAAGTCGTTTTGGTGTCCGCCCGGCCGTGTGGCTCCGTCCTGAATTACAATGCAAGTCAATGGGGACGGATCCGTTTGACGTTGACACAATATGGTGCAATTTCAAACGGATCCGTCCCCCATTGACTTTCAATGTAAAGTCAGGAGTTAATATACCATAGTTTTCTCCAATCCGATGGTATATTTTAACTTGAAGCGTCCCCATCACCATGGGAACGCCTCTATGTTAGAATATACCGTCGGATTTGAGTTACATCGTGAAACTCAAATCCGACAGTATATTCTAACACAGAGGCTTTCCCATGGTGATGGGGACGCTTCAGGTTAGAATATACTAAAAGAACTGTGTACATGACTGCCCCCTGCTGCCTGGCAGGTGCTGCCAGGCAGCAGGGGGCAGCCCCCCCCCCCCTGTAGTTAACACATTGGTGGCCAGTGCGGCCACCCCCCCCCCCTCTAGTTAACTCATTGGTGGCCAGTGGGCCCCCCTCCCTCCCCAGGCTGTAGTTAACTCGTTGGTGGCCAGTGCGGCCGGCCCCCCTCCCTCCCCTGTAGTTAACTCGTTAGTGGCCAGTGGGCCTTCTCCCCTCCCTCCCCCTCCTAATTAAAATCTCCCCCCTTTCATTGGTGGCAGCGGAGTGTACCGATCGGAGTCCCAGTTTAATCGCTGGGGCTCCGATCGGTAACCATGGCAACCAGGACGCTACTGCAGTCCCGGTTGCCATGGTTACTTAGCAATTTGTAGAACCATTATACTGTGAGCTGCGATGTCTGCGTCCGGCCAGGAGCTCCTCCTACTGGTAAGTGACAGGTCATGTCACTTACCAGTAGGAGGAGCTCCCGGCCGGACGCAGACATCGCAGCTCACAGGTAAGTATAATGGTTCTACAAATTGCTAAGTAACCATGGCAACCGGGACTGCAGGGGAGAAGGCCCACTGGCCACCAACGAGTTAACTACAGGGGAGGGAGGGGGGGCCCCACTGGCCAGCAACGAGTTAACTACAGGGGAGGGAGGGGGGGGGGCCCCACTGGCCACCAACGAGTTAACTACAGGGGAGGGGGGGGGCCCACTGGCCACCAATGAGTTAACTACAGGGGAGGGAGGGGGCAGTCATGTACACAGTTCTTTTACACAGTCATGTACACAGTTCTTTTAGTATATTCTAACCTGAACCGTCCCCATCACCATGGGAACGCCTCTTTGTTAGAATATACTGTCGGTTCTGAGTTTTCACGAAGTGAAAACTCAGCTATGAAAAAGCTTTTATGCAACCTACGGCCACGGATCACGGACACGGATGCCAATCTTGTGTGCATCCGTGTTCTTTCACAGACCCATTGACTTGAATGGGTCCGTGAACCGTTGTCCGTCAAAAAAATAGGACAGGTCATATTTTTTGGACGGACAGGATACACGGATCACGGTCTCGGCTGCAAAACGGTGCATTTTCCGATTTTTCCACGGACCCATTGAAAGTCAATGGGTCCGCGGAAAAAAACGGAAAACGGCACAACGGCCACGGATGCACACAACGGTCGTGTGCATGAGGCCTAAAGGGTCACAGCTTCTTCCAAGGCTTCTAACATCATGTCCATCAGTCACATGGCCTTTGTACACTTTAGTGAATGGGACTGAGCTGCAATACGGAGCACAGCCACTATCCAATGTACGTCACCATGCTTGGTATACTATGAAGAGTCTACAAAGTACCGAGCCCTCATTAAACAGCTGATCAGTGGAGGTGCTGATCCCCACCGATCTGATATTGGTGACCTATCCTGAGGATAGTTTGTTAATATTTAACTCCCACTCCATCTAGTGGCAGTAGAAGGAATTATTCCCAGTTAAGATTACACAGTGACCTAGGATGTAAGGTAGGCTGGGAGTAGTAGTTGGAGAGCTATAGGTTGGGAACACTGGACTAGAGAAAATCATAGCGATCCTGTCTGATCACCTTCATTGGCTGCCTAGCATGTCTACTGCTTGCACAGAGTATTCCTCACCGAGCCTGATGAACTAACTACCATGGAGACTGCTGTTCTTAGCACATCTAACCTACTGGGGGAGGCAGAGGTCTCATTTATTGCAGCTATCAGATTTCACACCATGCCCTAGGTCCTTCGAGCACTTACCTTGCCTTCTCCTCCAGAAATGTGTAGGGTTTCTGTGGCACTCCTTGTCGGAGGGCACTTTCTCTTCCTGATGGAGTTGCCCTCCCTCCTGGCGTATATCTACCATCCTTACTAGGGGTGACGCTCTTCACTAAGACGCGGGTAGGGACTGTCTGGGCTTCTGGGGCAGCAGGTTGGGGAGGGGGCACCTCTGTAGTTGGTGAGGGTGGCATTGATATGAAAGAGGTGACCATGTATGTTGGAGAGGTCGGGGTTGATGGCTTATAGACTGGGCTGGTGGGAGGAGATGGGAATGAAGGCTTCATGCTGGACGTAGGGCTTAACGGCGAAGGTAGACTTGAAGATTTAAAGGGGGGAATGTGCAGCATGATTGGTACTGAAGGAGTAGCATGCACTGGTTTTGGAGCCACTGGTGGTGGAACTTTTGCCTCTGCAGATACTGGTCTTGATGCTTGTTCCTCAGGCACTGGAGACTTTGCAGCTTGGGGGATAGGGAAGGGTTTAACTGGAGCCACATAGGTCACTGAGGGAGTCTTCTGGAACTCTGTTGGAGACCTCACCCCTTCCACAGGTTTAACTGGGGCCACATAGGGCACTGAGGGAGTCTTCTGGAACTCTGTTGGAGACCTCACCCCTTCCACAGGTTTAACTGGGGCCACATAGGGCACTGAGGGAGTCTTCTGGAACTCTGTCGGAGACCTCACCCCTTCCACAGGTTTAACTGGGGCCACATAGGGCACTGAGGGAGTCTTCTGGAACTCTGTTGGAGACCTCACCCTTTCCACAGGTTTAACTGGGGCCACATAGGGCACTGAGGGAGTCTTCTGGAACTCTGTTGGAGACCTCACCCCTTCCACAGGTTTAACTGGGGTCACATAGGGCACTGAGGGAGTCTTCTGGGCCTCTGTTGGAGGCTTCACCCCCGGGCTAGCTTTAGCAACTGGTTCTGGAGGTTTCACTTGCTGAACCGGGGGAGCTGGTGGAACTCTTAAATGGGACACAGCTTGTCTAGGGGCCACTGATACAGTGACTGTAGAAATATGGGAGGTCACCACCGCCCCTGGTGCAGGTTCAGATGACTGTTGTTTATTCAAAACGCCTTGATTTTGGGGCTCTACTTGAGGTAAGGCCCTATGCACTGTGGGGGGAGTTGGAAGTCCTCTGTGCCGTCTTGGAGGAGTTGGAGGGGGAGCTCCTTTGGTAACTGGTTGTATAGGAGCAGGGACATTTGTAGGTGGAGAGGTAACAGCAAGCGGAGATCCAATGGATGGAGGAAGACTGGAAGTGGTAACAACTGAAGGGGAAATTGCTGGTGCCACGGTGACCCGGGGAGAAACAGGTCCAAAAGTGGGCACTAGTTGTCGGGCCTTCTGGGCAGGATGAGCCAAGGCAGGGGATGGCTTTTGGTCTGCAAATAGAAGAATTCAAATATCATGAGAGGTTCTACACATGGTCATGAGTCTACACATGGTCATGAATGAGACCAGGACAGACAAAGTGGAGCATAGGACATCACAAACTAGAACTGAACAATCTATGGGTGCACCATAGGAGTAATCAAGTTCTCCCTTCTTGGTGAGAGCTACTTTGCATTCTCTTTCCCAGGATGCATTACCTGAAAGACTCCCTACACCAGCTGGATCTCTACAAGGAATACAAGTAGCCCCAAAAAACACCATGCAATGAGAACAATGCAAGTGGGCCGGCGGAGGTGGATGGTACTGGCTCCAGTCAGTTAGGGACCCAAAGGCCTCCAACAATTACATAGTTCTACAAGCTATCTTGCTTTACGAAAAAAATTAATCTATAAATTTTTTAAGAATACAGTACATTATTTAAAAATGTATGACTGAATGTACCATCAAAAAAGTACAGATGAAAAATCCAAGCTATAGAAACAATGCAGGCACAAAGAGCATAATTGGCCTTGATATGAATGTCCATCCTTGAAGAAATGTTTTGTCTATAAAGATCCTAAATTCTGTGCCAGTTCATTTCTTCATATATCTTTATGGCAGTTGGAGCTTGTTTTTTATAACGTTAGAGCCTTAGAACTACATCATAAAAACCTAATGCTCGCAGCCACCACTAGGGGGTGCACAATACATGCGACTTATACACTGAGCTCGACAACGAAACAGTAGTCAGTTAGCTCATGAGCTCCCCCAAGTGGTGACTGCAAAATTCTAGAATTTTTATGGCTGTTATTTTCAAAGGCTTTTCAACAGTTTTAGCCTGAGATTTTATGGAAATAATTTTATAACTTTATGTTTCAAGCTGCCCTCGCCCCTTTGTAAGAAGCTGGTGGAGCTTTTCTGGAGGGGGCAAGGACACAGCAGTCTGACATGTGTAGTATAATTTAAGCCAGCAAGCTTTTTACTTTCTGTGAAATGCCAGACTTTAGTAAATTACCCCATTTATGTTTCAATTTCTCACTATTTTCAAGATCTTTGTTTGCTGTCAGCGAATGAGAACATCCTCTTTACATTCACATGCCTCATAGCTCATTCTGCTCTCAGCTGAGAAGTGGATACGACTGTATCCAGTCTATACAATGCTCGTCAGCTAAACACAGAAGCAGCCGCTGCATACATCTCTCTGATAATTTGCTACAATGTATCAGTCTGGAGTCCAGGCTGTAGAGCTTCGAGATCATACATTGAGCTCCTGTGTGATTCTGTGCCACATACAGAGGACTTTGGCTGCTTACCGTCTCCTTCTATGACAACAGTCTTGGATATCTCGCTGTAGGGCCCTTGTCCTGCTTTGTTCACACAAGCCACACGGAATCTGACTGAGCCGGGCTGCAGATCCGTGACATTGTAGTAGCAGTCTTTGATGCCGGAGCTGATCACCTTCCACTTCCCTTGTCCTATTGGAACAGATAACAACATGAATGATCCTAGAGCAGGAAGGCCCAACCTGCGGCCCTCCAGCTGTTGCAAAACTACAACTCCCAACATGCACGGACAGCCTACAGCTATCAATCTACAGCAGGGCATGGTGGGAGTTGTAGTTTTCCAATAGCTGGAGGATCACAGGTTGGGCATCCCTGTCCTAGAGAATAGGATCTGGAGAGGAAAAACTGTGAATGAAGTCTAGTGCTCCCTGTTATCTGCCATTTCCGGCAGAGTAAAGGCTTACTTTTAGGCTAGGTCTACACAATGACATTTGTCGCGCGACATTTTGTTGCACCAATGTCGCGCGACAATTTTTATAATGGTAGTCTATGGTGTCGCACTGCAACATGCGACTGCGACGCGACAGTCGCAAAAAATCCAATTCAAGATGGATTTGTCTGAGACTGTCGCGTCGCAACCGTTGCAGTGCGACACCATAGACTACCATTATAAAAATTGTCGCGCGACATTGGTGCAACAAGATGCCGTTGTGTAGCCCTAGCCTTTATGTGGGATGTCTGACGCTCAGCTTCTGGACAGCACTCACCATTCATCTGACACTCCAGGGTGTAGGTGCAGGGGCAGCTGAGCTCAAAGGATTTCCACAGAACCAGCACCGTGTCCTTATACTTCTGCGGGATCTCTGGGGTACCAGGGGCCTGGGGGATTCCTGGAAAAGACAGTGATAATTAACACACGTATTAGGGCACTTTCACACTAGCGTTTTTGTTTTCCGGTATTGAGTTCCGTCACAGGGGCTCAATTCCTGGAAAAAAAAACTGATCAGTTTTATCCCCATGCATTCTGAATGGAGAGCATTCCGTTCAGGATGCATCAGTTCAGTCCCTCTTACGTTGTTTGGACGGAGAAAATAACGCAGCATGCTGCAGTTTTCTCTCCGGCCAAAAATACTGAACACTTTCCGGAATGCCGGCATTAATTTACATTGAAGTGTATTAGTGCCGGATCCGGCATTAAGTGTTCCGGCAAAACGGATCCGGCTTTCCGGTCTGTGCATGCGCAGACCTTTAAAAATGAAAAAAAAAAATAATAATTTTATACCGAATCTGTTTTTCCGGATGACACCGGAGAGATGGATCCGGTATTTCAACGCATTTGTCAGACGGATTCGCATCCGGGTCCGTCTGACAAATGCCATTATTTTGCGTCCGGATTGCCGGATCTGCCTGCCGGGATCCTCTGCCTCAAGTGTGAAAGTAGCCTAAATGATACATAAAGGTGCATAGTGTGTATGTTCTGTATACTAAAGGAAAACGGTATTTGAAAAACGAAAACAAGATGCTCCATATAAACATTCAACCATCTCCAGACAATCAACCTATTCCACAACATACAAAAACAGTGGGATCCCATATAATACTGGCCGCAAGAAGCCTCATAGCACAAACATGGAAATGTCCAGAAATCCCCACCATCTATATTATAAAAATATATAATAACTATTCCTTTGATATTTAAGATAAATATACAGTACAGACCAAAAGTTTGGACACACCTTCTCATTCAAAGAGTTTTCTTTATTTTCATGACTATGAAAATTGTAGATTCACACTGAAGGCATCAAAACTATGAATTAACACATGTGGAATTATATACATAACAAACAAGTGTGAAACAACTGAAAATATGTCATATTCTAGGTTCTTCAAAGTAGCCACCTTTTGCTTTGATTACTGCTTTGCACACTCTTGGCATTCTCTTGATGAGCTTCAAGAGGTAGTCCCCTGAAATGGTCTTCACTTCACAGGTGTGCCCTGTCAGGTTTAATAAGTGGGATTTCTTGCCTTATAAATGGGGTTGGGACCATCAGTGGTGTTGAGGAGAAGTCAGGAGGATACACAGCTGATAGTCCTACTGAATAGACTGTTAGAACTTGTATTATGGCAAGAAAAAAGCAGCTAAGTAAAGAAAAACGAGTGGCCATCATTACTTTAAGAAATGAAGGTCAGTCAGTCAGCCGAAAAATTGGGAAAACTTTGACAGTAAGGGCTATTTGACCATGAAGGAGAGTGATGGGGTGCTGCGCCAGATGACCTGGCCTCCACAGTCACCGGACCTGAACCCAATCGAGATGGTTTGGGGTGAGCTGGACCGCAGAGTGAAGGCAAAAGGGCCAACAAGTGCTAAGCATCTCTGGGAACTCCTTCAAGACTGTTGGAAGACCATTTCAGGGGACTACCTCTTGAAGCTCATCAAGAGAATGCCAAGAGTGTGCAAAGCAGTAATCAAAGCAAAAGGTGGCTACTTTGGAGAACCTAGAATATGACATATTTTCAGTTGTTTCACACTTGTTTGTTATGTATATAATTCCACATGTGTTAATTCATAGTTTTGATGCCTTCATAGTCATGAAAATAAAGAAAACTCTTTGAATGAGAAGGTGTGTCCAAACGTTTGGTCTGTACTGTATATGTGGGTGCGTGCACATAATGTATACTATATTGTGCCTATTACATATGTTGACATGTATACATGTGTAACTATAGATATGGATATGTGTGGATGTGAGTATATAGGGCCATATGTGGACAATCTAAGATGGATGTATGAATACATATGTGTGCGGATGTGAGTGCGCGTTTTTACACATACGCACATATATTTGAACTGTTATTTAGTTATGTTACTTAATGTCTGTGCACATGTTTATATTCAGATTTAAAATCAATGTTATTAACTATTCATTAACTCATATTGGCATGTCCAACCTACCCCCTCTATCCCTCTTATTAACTTTAATATCACTTGAGTGATTGATAACTTATATAATAATTTGTCATTGTTAATGTATGGCTATGTACATAGTATCACGGGTGTGTATATGTATGTATATGTGTATACACGTGTCTTTTTGTATGGATATACATGGATTAATATTACAACTGAAAACCAGATGGTAAAACGACAAATTATTCTCCACTCACTAATTTTATATAAGTCAACCACTAACCAATAACGATAATACAAAGAAACTGTTGTATAAGTTCTGTTTACTGATCAATTGTTAAATTAAACATATGAAATGTAACCTTATAATAAATCAAAAACCAATAAAAATGTACTGATAATGATAGGAGAGGGGATTAATACCAGACACTTCTGGTTGACGGGTTATTTCCTTGAGAACAAAAGGATGGGGCATGTAGAAGTTCAACATTCTCAAGTCTGACTTGTGCCATCATGAAGAGTCGTAAGGTCCCCATAGACTATAAATGGTCGGCCAATTCCACTGAAATGGCCGGGTACCTCCGGCCGTATGTCCAGCTTTATTTCCGTTAACTGACCTCTATTGTTTGATCAGATTAATGTATACATGTTCATATTTGCATATATTTATACGATATATAAAACTCAATAAAAAGATTACTAAAAAAGTATTGACAGGCAGAAAGACCAAAAAAAATTAAAAATTAAAGGAGTTTCACTTTATGATCGCTGGGGATCTGACCTCTGAGAGCCCCAGAGATCCTGAGAATGAAGGGGTTGCAGCTTTGGTCACATGAATGGCACTAAGACCACTTCTTTGACAAGACCACCCATGATCCAAACCCAGTCTTTGTACGCTGACCTTCCTTTAGAGAACCACCCAACTGAGGCTCTTGCTTGTCGTTACACCATTATTGTGGTTACCTAGAGCCACCACTAGGGGGAGCTCAACGCAGATGAAGTAAAACAGCTCCCGTTAAAGGGGTATGCCAGGGCTTTATGACTGCTGGGGGTTCCATCTCTTCAGAATGACGTGGACATTGCCCTGTTCTATCACTGCATCCCCTTCAGTGCCCCCCTCCTCTGAACAGTGCTCCCCTCCTTATGCAGTGAAATGCAATGTGGCCCTATGTAAGTCAATAGGGAAATGCCAAGCATCTATGTGCAGGACATACTTAGGAGGGAAAGCAGTGGGGGTCCAACATCATGGGGTCCCAGAGGTCGAAGCTCACCAGTCAAAATATAATGGCATATTCTAGCAATATGACATCATTTTATAAGATGGGAATACCCTTGTAAAGGGGTTCATGAAGACTGGGAACCCATATGGGCAGGCAGGGTGCAGGGGTTAAAAAAAAAGTCTCACCTGTAACTGGTGCTCCAGTTCCAATACTAAGCTCCTTTCTCCTCCAGATGTGCCATCTACACGCATGTCGCCAGCCAATTAATGGCCTCAGCAGTGGAACTGGTCATGTGCAGGGCCAGCACCACTGAGGCCACAAATTGGGTGTAGACAGCATGTCACACTTCCAGTCCAGAGGGGGACGAAAATAATGAAAAAGGGAACTTGGCGCTGGAACCTGAGCACTAGTTTTTTTTTTAACTCCAGTACCCTGCCTGCACATATGAAAAAAGGTTCTTGTCTCGGAGAACCTCTGTAATAATCCATATGCTGTGAGCTCCCCCTAGTGGTCAGTCAGAAGTTAGAAAACCAGAGCCGTGCTTTCTATTTCTCCCCTCATCAGTCACCAAACGGCTGAGGTTAATTTTCCGTATTCAAGGTTTATTAAAAAGAAAGTAAGAAGTATACATACGTGCCACTGCTAATGAGCAGGAGCTGGTGGCATTGCCCAGCGCATTGGCTGCCACGCACTCATAGAGCCCGGCTTCTCTCTGGCCAGCTCTCGTTATAGTGAGAACTTGACGTCCATCTGGATTGGATCTTATATTGACCTGTCCTCCAGATTCTATGACCATCTTATCTAAGAAGAGAGCGACAATCTGCATGAATATAGATACAGTATATGCATATAGGAGTACAGCTGTGGTGCTGACAGCGCTGTGGGCCCATCCGATGGAAAAGTTACTACTGAGTACAGATGTAGCAGAGCTGAATGTGCCTTTTTGTGCACTGTGATAAGATTGTCACGGTGGGGAGTGGGGTAAAAGGGATAGGGGTAGCAGCTAGACCAGGCTACCAAGAATAGGTAGCTGGTCACCTGCTATAGCATCCCTAAATCTGGCCCTGTTCTCCTAACTGTAAAAGCCGACCCTTAAGGTAAAAGGGCCCATACCTCAGAACCATGAGGTTAGGAGACAGGGACAAGAGACAACCAGGTTCATCCACAGGCCTAGCTGCAGGGAGTCTCCACAGGCCTAGCTGCAGGGAAAAGTGGACAACTGAATACAGCAACAGAGTCGGCAGGTAAGAACACCAGAAACTCACTTACCTGCTGCAGCCACCACGACTGGAACCCGTTCATAAGTACAGGTGCCCACACACCAAATAGGACACTGTACCCAGCACCCCTGATACTGTCTGGGCCCCATACAGCAAGGTGCACGGCAGCCCCAGGCAGCACTGCATCCAGACTTATGGTTCACCCCTCCGGGAAACCAACCCCCTTCCGGAGGTATCAACATACCAGGTGACGTATAGCATACATGCAGGGACTAACACCAACAACAGCACAGACATGTAACAACCAACAAAATGCTTCACACACCCAGAACATAAACACACACCAAACATAGAACCAGTGAGGGTAAAGGTACATGGAGGGTACATAAGGGAGTACAATTTATGTTCCATAAGGTGGCCCTCAAGGACTGGGCAGTGACACCCAGGCAAGGAGCAAAGCTCCAACACCAAGCAAGGTACAGTGCTGCCCATAATTATTCATACCCCTGGCAAATTTTGACTTAAGTTGAGTTACTTTTATTCAACCAGCAAGTAATTTTTTGACGGGAAATGACATCGGTGTCTCCCAAAAGATAATAAGACGATGTACAAGAGGCATTATTGTGGGGGAAAAACATTTCTCAGCTTTATTTACATTTGAGCAAAAAGTGTCCAGTCCAAAATTATTCATACCCTTCACAAACTGTCACAGTCTGTGGGAAAATCCAAAGTTCTATACCATTCCAAATAGTCCAAGCTGTTCTAAAGCATCCTAATTACCCTGATTAATTGGGAACAGCTGTTTTAATCAACTCAACAGGTGAAAAACAGCAGCTCTCTGCAGTTGGTTTGTGGACAGTCATGGCTAAGACAAAGGAGCTCAGTGAGGACCTGCGGCTGCGCATTGTGGCTGCTCACAGGTCAGGAAAGGGCTACAAGGCCATTTCTAAATGTTTTCCAGTGGCTACAGTGCAAAGTATTATTAAAAAATACAAGATGTTCCGCACTGTGGAAAATCTCAGAGGACGTGGTCGGAAGCCAAAAGTGACACCTGTGCTGGCCAGGAGGATAGTTAGAGAGGTGAAAAAGAATCCAAGGATCACCACCAAGGCCATCCTGGTGAATCTGGGCTCTGCTGGTGGCAATGTCTCAGGGCAGACAATCCAACAGACACTGCACACTGCAGACCAAGGAGGACGCCACTTCTCCAGATAAGGCACACAAAAGCTCGCTTGGCCTTTGCAAAAGCTCATCTGGACAAAGAAGAAGACTTCTGGTCTTCTGTGTTATGGTCAGATGAAACAAAAAATTGAATTGTTTGGTCACAATGATGTTTCCTTCATTTGGCGTAAAAAAGGAGAAGCCTTCAACCCAAAGAACACCATCCCCACTGTCAAACATGGTGGTGGGAACCTAATGCTTTGGGGGTGTTTTTCAGCCAATAGACCAGGGAACCTAATCACAGTAAACGGCACCATGAAAAAAGAGCAATACATGAGGGTTCTCACCGACAACATCAGGCCGTCTGCAGAGAAACTTGGCCTTGGGCACCGGTGGACATTTCAGCCGGACAATGACCCAAAACACACAGCAAAAGTGGTGAAGAAATGGTCAGCAGACAACAACATGAACGTTTTGGACCGGCCCAGCCAGAGTCCAGACTGGAATCCAATGGAGAATCTGTGGAGGGAGCTCAAGATCAGGGTGATGGCAAGAAGACCCTCCAACCGGAAAGATCTGGAGCTCATTGCTAAAGATGAATGGGCAAAAATACCTGTGGAGACCTGCAAAAAGCTGGTCTGCAATTATAGGAAGCGTCTGATTGCTGTGATAGCCAATAAAGGCTTTTCTATTGATTATTGTGAAGGGTAGGAATCATTTTGGACTGGACACTTTTTGCTCAAATGTAAATAAAAGCTGAGAAATGTTTTTTTCCACAATAATGCCTCTTGTACATCGTCTTATTATCTTTTGGGAGACACCGATGTCATTTCCCGTCAGAAAATTACTTGCTGGTTGAATAAAAGTAACTTTAAGTCAACATTTGTCAGGGGTATGAATAATTATGGGCAGCACTGTATATATCAAGCCCGCGGCCACACCCAGGAAACACCTTAATCCCCACTAGCAAGAAGATTAACCCCTTGCTCACCAAACAGCAGGGAGGCAAACCTTAAAGGGGAAGTGCACATGCAAACTGCCAACAACACGTTGCCACCGGCAACCAGTCTGCATGGCAACCGCGTCACGGTCAAACACCAATATGACCGTGACAAAGATTCAGTAGGTGAACTGACATGTGACGTCCTGACTGGCACATTGAACCGAATGACAAACTCAGCTGCATGGTATTTGCTAGCTCAGCTCTGCTGCATCGGTACTCTGCAAGTGAGCGAAGGCTGTCTGCTACGTTGCAGGCGTCCATGCTTCGTTCCACATGGCTGCGCTGATCGAGATATTGAGGCTTTAGACTGGATATCAATAATGCAAGATGCTTCCCGTCCCTAGGATGAGATACGTCCTGTAGAACAGATGTCAGACATATCATTATCACAGCATACAGCTGCTCCAGTTTTTTTTTTTTTTACTTTTAACCCTTTAAGGACAAAACCAATTTTGGCCTTCAAGTGAAATTCTTCCTTTTACTTTTATCTAAATAAGTCCGAAGTTCTGTGCTGATTAATGTCATAATATATCTTTATAGCAATCAGAGACTCTTTTTTCATATACAGAGCACCATATAACCTGCCTAGACCTAGATAAATGCTAAACTTCTCCCTGCAGCCACCACTAGGGGGAGCTCAGGAGCTTACTGCAGACTGCTTATACTGTACATATATACTGAGCTCTTCAGCTCCCTCTAGTGGTTGTTGAAGGCAGACAGAGTTATACCATGTAATTATGTCTATGCAGGACATCTGGAGCTGCGACTGCTATAAAGATATGTTAAGGGGGTTGTGCAAGATTTTGATATTGATGGCCTATCCTCAGATCAATATCTGATCAGTTGGGCTCCCGTGAGCGCTGTGGCCCCTTCCTAGGCCAGAGACATCATGTTCATTGGTCACATGACTGATTTGCCGCTGAGTTACATTCAACTGAATGGACCTGAGCTGCAATACCAAGCACAGCCACTATACGATGTATGGCGCTGTGCTTGAGGAGGCCGCTGCACTCACCAGAGCGCCATGGCCTCTTCAAACAGCCGATCAGTAGGAGTGTCGGGAGTCAGATCCCCAGCGGTATGATATTGAGGTCATATCCTGAGGATAAGCCATTGATATTCTACTCCGGGTATAACCCCTTTAAGAAGGTAATTAGCCCAGAATGTTGGCCCTAATAATTCACTTTGGACATTTCAATACCAGACATATGTACCTACCAAAGGCTAAGCTGCATTATAATTACCTTTCTTCCATAGAATTCGGGGTGCGGGGCTCCCGGCAGGAAGACAGGACAGGGACACCGAATCTCCTTCTAGTATCACAACGTCCTTCAGCTTTATGTGGAAGACTGGTGGGAAGTCTAAAGAGAAGAAAACATTGCCCATAAACACGGGGGACGTACAAACAGCAGATGGCCTACATAAAAACTCCTATCCGTTTCTAGGAAAGCTGGATGACAACTAATTCGGTCGCCATTATTACTTCCAAGAGGCTGTCACTCAGCTTTTCCAGATTCCTGCATGACGGATCTGCCTAGCTTTGAGGTTGCTTCTCTGCTACACATGAATCTGGGACCCATAATCAGGTCATCTATGAATGATTCAGCACCAGGTTCCCACGAGAGTGCAATGTGCTGCGGGAGAGAGGTGGGGGGAAGGGGGGGGGGGCTTCTGACGTCCCCAGACGTGCGGCTCCACATGCTGGTCCACGCACGGAGGAGGAGGCCGGTTATCCCAAGCCAACCGGGTCTCCTTTGAGCGCGCCATCATCTTGTTTTGGGGGCTTCAGACTTAGAGGCGTTCAAAGTAGAAGCACTCCAGAATAACTGCATGCGTTGTTGTTTTTTTTGCTTGTTTGTTTTTCCATCTGCATTTTATGTCTGTTTTTGTGGCATTTTTTTTGCACACATTGGGCCCCAGTTATCAAAACTGTCTAACAGTAAAACTGTCTTAGTCCTGGCAACTAATCAGAGCTCACATTTCATTTCCTAAAGGGCCCTGAAAAAAATGAAAGCTGAGCTCCGATTGGTTGCTACGAGGAATTAAGAAAGTTTTGATAAATGAGGCCTAGTGCACCTTACCACTGGTGTTTTCTTCATGGTGTTTTTTCCCCTATGGAGAAGGTGATCAGTGATGGTCAGTTCGCAGTGTTCGCCAGCAAACACATGCGGGCTGCCATCTTTAGTAAGGTAGACTCACCCGTCCGGCGATGCCCTTACCTGTGCCTGCGCCGTGAGCCGGTCTGAAACAAATGCAGTCACCGAGAGCAGGCAGTTCCGAAAACAGCCCAATGAAGGCCCCCGGCGGCTGTTCCCAGAACTGCCTGCTCCCTGTGACTGCATTTGATTTCAGACCGGCTCGCGGCGCAGGCACAGGTAAGGGCATCGCCGGACGGGTGAGTCTACCTTACTAAACATGGCAGCCCGCATGTGTTTGCTGGCGAACACTGCGAACTGACCATCACTGATCACCTTCTCCATAGGGGAAAAAACACCATGAAGAAAACACCAGTGGTAAGATGCACTGGGCCTCATTTATCAAAACTTTCTTAATTCCTCGTAGCAACCAATCTGAAGGTGATGTCAAAACACCTGAAAAAAAACGCCAAGGTCTCCAGTATTCTCCAACAAGCAAGAAAGACAAAAAACACTGCCCTATGAAAAAAAACACCAGGAGCAAAAAGACGATTGTGTGTCCTGAGCTTCGTGTTTCCCATAGACCTTCAGCTAACATCTGGTATTTTTACAGCAAAAAAAAATAAAAAATTATACCAAAAACTGCAGGTGCAAAAAACACCTTTAAACTTGCAAAAGTGCACACAAAAAAAACGCCATAAAAAATAGTTGCTTAGGCAATTGCTGAATCCAGTAATTGGGAAACACACGGCAATTTACTATAGGGTCAGGATCCGGACGAGGTCGCCCTTCTCAGGGCGGGTCCTCGGTGGTTAGATCCCTAGGGCCAGCACAGCACCCCCTATTAGGGCAAGATTTTATCCCCTGAATAGTGACTTAGCGACTCTTCCGTTTTTTATACCAATTGAAGGTACCCATACTGCATCCAGCCAGCAGGCAAAAAAAACTGAGCTCCGAAATTCAGAACTCTTAAATTTGGAGCAAAAAAGGAATGACACGGCGCACAGCAGATTGCGACTTTTCCCTGTCTTATTTATCATTTTCTACTCCTGTTTTAGGCATAGAAAATGGTCTAAGTCCACACCAGCAAGGAAGCTGGCGTAGATGTAGACAGGTGGCGGATACGCCGAAATTATGCAGAGTCCGGCGCCCCTACATAAATTCAGCACATCCACCACCAACTAAAGGGATCGGCGTCTGGAAGGACCCCCATAGACTTTGTACTGAGCCCGTCTCCTGCAGTGAGGAGTGCGATATGCGCGTGCTTCTCTCTCCTCGTTCTAGTGATCGGTTGGGGTCTCAGCGCTCAGACCCCCACTGATCAAAACTTTCGATATGTGTCTATGATATATCAAAAGTTTTATCAGACCCTTTAAAAAGTGTACGCCAGTCATGAGGTCATATGAAGGAATGTGTCTTCCAGGTCGCATAAAATGTATCATTTTGATAAAATGATACAATGAACACAATGATAACTGTCCAGACTTCTTTCCCTCCTTATTCCCACGTTTCCCTCTTTGCTTTTCCCTCTCTGTCTCCCTCCATCCTGTCCTTGTGTTTTGACTCCCAGCTTCCCGCCCTGGGGGTCGCATTTATTTAAAATGCAGAATCTAAAATTCAAACTGAGCAGGGGGTAGGATTCGAGGCCTCACGTAATTTACACATGATGAGTCAATGGGGGAATCTATCTATCTATGACTCAAATGTATCCTAATGGTGCGGCGGGCATGACGAGTTGGCGCAGACATGTTTGTTTTCTTTCCTTTAGGCTCCATTCACACGTCCGCAAAATGGGTCCGCATCCTTTCCGCAATTTTGCGGAAAGTGTGCGGACCCATTCATTCTCTATAGGGATGGAATGTGCTGTCCGCATCCACATTTGCGGATCCGCACTTCCGCATCCGTGCTTCCGCAAAAAAATAGAACATGTCCTATTCTTGTCCGCAATTGCGGACAAGAACAGGCATATTCTATTATGTCGGCAATGTGCGGTCCGCAAAATGCGGAACGCACATTGCCGCTTTCCGTGTTTTGCGGATCCGTGTATCCGCAAAACACATTGCGGACGTGTGTATGGAGCCTTAGGCCTCATGCACACGACCGTTGTTTTGGTCCGCATCCGAGCCGCCGTTTTTTCGGCTCGGGTGCGGACCCATTCACTTCAATGGGGCTGCAAAAGATGCGGACAGCATTCCGTGTGCTGTCCGCATCCGTTGCTCCGTTCCATGGCCCCGCAATAAAAATATAACATGTCCTATTCTTCTCTGTTTTGCGGACAAGAATAGGCATTTCTACAATGGGCCGCCCGTTCCGTTCCGCAATATGCGGAAGGCACACGGGCGGATTCCGTTTTTTGCAGATTCACGGTTTGCGGACCGCAAAAAACAGCACGGTCGTGTGCATGTAGCCTTACTCCACCTCAGAACTAACAATTTTTACATATGTATTTTGTACCTTAGAAATGGTGCACGTTCTTAGTGAATTTAGAGGATTTTACGCCTCGTAGCTGTTCTCCCCCTTTTTTAGAATCAGAGTAAGGGCTCATGAACATGTGCCGGCCGGGCCCGTGATGCGGACCGAAAATTACGGCCCCCGACGCACAGGCACCAACCGTACGGCCACCGCGTGCAGAGACAGGACCCATTCGCTTAAATGGGGTCCGCGATCCGCATCCGACTGTCGACACCGCAGAAAAGTAGCGTATGAGCCCTAACTCTTTCACTGCCGGTCATGATATATACGGTATACAAGTGCATTTTATATCAAAAGCTGCAAGTTGTGAAAAAGGCAACGAAAAGAAGAAACTGATTTCTATAACAATATAATTTATGGAATAAAAATGAAAAAGTTCACATCTCGGGTATCACCGCAAACCGGTGGAATAAAGATCATTTATACTGCGCGGCAGATGGTGAAAAAAAGAAATCACAAAAACAATGGAGTGGGGGAGGGGAGTCTTTTTCTTCCGCATACCAACCGGAAGGATAAATGTTAAACCCTAAGATATATTCGCCCCACCCCCACTGCTTCCCTTCGCCGCTCTTCTCCCTCGATCAGGGTTTGCCTCTCTGCCTCCCTCCATTTTCTTCTTGTGTTTTGACTCCCGTCTCCCTGCCCTGAGGGTCACATTGTGCAGCATTGTACCTGGTAACAGTTGTGTTGTCTTGGATTGTGTGATACACAGGGCAGGGCTCAGGGGGGAGGGGGTCACCTCCTTCTGTTACTAAGGACTCTCTGGGCAGTGACTCACATATATAGAGAGAGGAGACCAGAGAGAGGACAGGACTACTCCACATCCCAAGACCTAACTCATTGGAGACAGGAGATCTACAGCCAAAATCATGGTGAGTGCCCAATCTATGGGTCTTTTATATGATATAGTCTTAGCTATAAAATCCCATGTATCATATGTGTCAGCGCCCAATCTGATCCATCTGATTTCATCTATACAATCTCATCTGTTAGATCTCGTCTGTGGATCTGTATCAGTTTACCATTCGGCTGCCATTATACATCATTCTCATGTGTATGGGGCTTTTTCTCCATATATTAGTACAAGATACTTATCTAGTCAGTGTATGAGTGTGTCAGTCTACACTGTCCTACCAATGTATTATATATCAGACATGGCCTGTACCGTCCTCTTCATGTGATGTATGACTATATCATTGTATACCGTCCTAGTGTGTAACTGCATCAGTCTATGCTGTCCTATATATATGTATATAGTGTGTGTCTATATTAGTTAGTACTGCCCTATGTGCAGTGTGTCTGCCTGTGTCAGTCTATACTGTCCTATCCTGTGTGTCGGTATGTACTAACCTTCCAGCCTATAGTAAGAAACACCTTGTCATAGAAATTTAACCCTCACCATATCCCCCTTCCCCCCCCCCCCATACAGAGGGAATGCATCTCAGTCCACGTTGGCCAGGCTGGAGTCCAGATTGGCAATGCCTGTTGGGAGTTGTACTGCCTGGAACATGGCATCCAGCCGGACGGGCAAATGCCCAGCGACAAGACCATCGGTGGAGGAGACGATTCCTTCAACACCTTCTTCAGTGAGACGGGGGCTGGTAAACATGTCCCCCGCGCTGTGTTTGTGGACCTGGAGCCCACTGTGATCGGTGAGTACATCAGATCTGATTGTCTGTGAGGGTGGGATAGAAGAGACATCAGTGAAGATCTGGGGAGATGAGTGGGACGGATGGTTCTGGAACTCACTTAGAAACCTCTGTTATTTCTCTCCTACAGATGAGGTGAGAACTGGAACCTACAGACAACTGTTCCACCCGGAGCAGCTCATCACCGGCAAGGAGGACGCCGCCAATAACTACGCCCGTGGTCATTACACCATTGGCAAGGAGATCATTGACCTGGTGCTGGACAGGGTCCGCAAGCTGGTGAGTTTATTGAGATCTTCATGTATTCTGACAGCCTACTCATCAACGCAACTGACCTTTTAGAAGTCAGGGTCTTATTTTTATCATCAACTTTCTCAAAATGCTAGTATATTCTAATTGCTACGGGCAGCACCATGGGGGAAACTTTAGACCCTGGCTTCATATTTCCATCTGATGGTCATTGTTAATTTAGTAACTTTCTTTTGTGCCTCTCTTCCATTAGGCTGACCAGTGCACAGGTCTCCAGGGCTTCCTCATCTTCCACAGTTTCGGTGGTGGCACTGGATCAGGCTTCACCTCCCTCTTGATGGAACGTCTCTCTGTTGACTATGGCAAGAAATCCAAGCTAGAGTTCGCTATCTACCCTGCCCCGCAGATCTCCACAGCAGTGGTTGAACCCTATAACTCCATCCTCACCACCCACACCACCCTGGAGCACTCAGACTGTGCCTTCATGGTGGACAATGAGGCCATCTATGACATCTGCCGCAGGAACCTGGACATTGAGCGCCCAACCTACACCAACCTGAACCGACTGATCGGCCAGATCGTGTCCTCCATCACAGCCTCTCTCAGGTTTGATGGTGCTCTGAATGTGGACTTGACAGAGTTCCAGACCAACCTGGTGCCCTACCCCCGTATCCACTTCCCACTGGCCACCTATGCCCCTGTCATCTCTGCAGAGAAAGCTTACCATGAGCAGCTCTCTGTGGCTGAGATCACCAACGCTTGCTTCGAGCCGGCCAACCAGCTGGTTAAATGTGACCCCAGACATGGCAAATACATGGCCTGCTGTATGCTATATCGAGGTGATGTTGTCCCCAAGGATGTCAATGCCGCTATTGCCACCATCAAGACCAAGCGCACCATCCAGTTTGTGGACTGGTGCCCAACAGGGTTCAAAGTTGGTATCAATTACCAACCACCGACTGTGGTTCCCGGTGGAGACCTGGCCAAGGTGCAGCGGGCAGTGTGCATGTTGAGTAACACTACCGCCATTGCCGAGGCCTGGGCTCGCCTGGACCACAAGTTTGACCTGATGTATGCTAAGCGTGCCTTTGTGCACTGGTATGTGGGTGAGGGTATGGAGGAAGGAGAGTTCTCTGAGGCTCGGGAGGACATGGCCGCCCTGGAGAAGGATTATGAGGAGGTCGGCACTGACAGCGTGGAAGGAGAGGGAGAAGAAGAGGGAGAAGAGTATTAAAGTGTGATTTAATCTCAGATACCGTATCATCTGTATGGTCCCAAATAAATAACTTATTTTATTGCCTCCATAGTGTATTGTGAGTTCTTTATCTGCCAATACTCCCAGTGGTGATGGTGATGTACCTGTTAAAACTAACTTATTCCTATTACCCTAGATCAGTGGTAACGAAACCTACAAAAAATGGAGCTCACAGAGTACCAGTAAAAAATATTATATTTTATT
The DNA here is from genome assembly GCF_905171765.1 of Bufo bufo. Classification (NCBI taxonomy): domain Eukaryota; kingdom Metazoa; phylum Chordata; class Amphibia; order Anura; family Bufonidae; genus Bufo; species Bufo bufo. The sequence goes on along the minus strand of NC_053395.1, from coordinate 219,731,877 downwards.
AAATCACTAGAAATGTAAAACGACAATGTCACTTTAAAAGGAAAGGTAGCAGAAAGAAACACACCATCCTGGTCATTACACGGGCTAAATATTAATAATAGGTTGTAAATTCTTATATAGAAAAAAAGGACCAAAGATGACCCAATGGTGAGAGCGGGGGTAAGTGCCCACCCAACAAAACCATGGGCCCAAACAGAAAACGGAGCTCACACAGTACCGTTATAAAACATATGTCATTTTTATTGTAACATGATTAAAATATATATAATAAGTCGTTAAAAATTAAGGAGAGTGACAGAAAAAACGCCATCCTGGCGCTGCACACGTGTCAAAGGAGGTAACAAGCGTATCCAAATGTAATTACCGAACATTTAAATATACAATAAATTATGCATATAAAGAATATACAGGATGAGTCTCAATAACTTTGACCACATGGCTAAGATATTAAAAAACACATTTCTTATTAAGTGGAGTTAAAAAAAAAGGAGTTCTAGTGCTGAGTGTGATTTTGTGGGAGTGATTGCAGGTGTCTGAGTGTGGTTTGAAGCAGAGATCCTTGAAAGTTACGTTTTTGCATTTTAGTACTGCCATTTAAACCCATTTTTTTTTTCTCTGCTTCATCAAGGGGAGTGCTCTATAAATTGAACCACTAGACTCTCTAGAGCTTGCTCTTCCTGAGGCTTGCTCTACTAAGTGGGCTTCTTATTAAGTGGAGTAAAAAAAAAAAGAAGGAGTTTAAGAAAAGGAGTTGGAAACTAAGGTTGGATATATGTGTGTTGTTGGCTTAATTCTAGGTAGTCCTTCAACTACAGCAGACAGGGTCTAATTCTAAATCATATTTACTGTTTTACTTTTTTACTGTTGCAATCCCCATTTAGTATGTGTTGAACAATTGACAACGCAGTCTTGCATGATGTATGCAGTCCTGCAACAGCCGTTCGAGGGTGGATATCTTTGTTCAAGATGTGAGCAAATTACCCATCTGGAATCGCAAATCGAGTCTCTAAACGGGCAAGTTGCAACACTGAGAGGCATTGACAATTTGCAAAAGAGTTTGCTTCTCACCGAGCAAGCACTCTATGGGGTAGATGAGGGGGAGGGTGACAGAGAGGAGGCTGAGGAAAGTGAGGTAGCTAGCTGGGTAACAGTTAGAAAGCGGGGTAGAGGGAAGAGTGCCAGGGAGGCTAGCCCTGATCTGACACACCCCAACAAGTTTGCACGTTTGGCAGATGAGGGGGATGTCAGTCCAGGGACGGCACTGCTGCAGCCGGACACTTCCTCTGCCAGTCAGGGGAATGTCAGCTCCAGTAAGCAGGGAACCAGGAGAGCAGGGCAGGCCAGACAGGTGCTGGTAGTGGGAGACTCAATTATTAGGCGAACAGATAGGGAAATCTGTCACAAAGACCGTGATCGCCGAACAGTGCGCTGTCTTCCTGGCGCTAGAGTTCAACACATCGCGGATCGGGTTGACAGATTGCTGGGAGGGGCTGGAGACGATCCAGTGGTCATGATCCATATCGGAACCAATGACAAAGTTAGAGGTAGGTGGAGAGTCCTTAAAAATGATTTCAGGGATTTAGGTCAAAAGCTTAGGGCAAGGACCTCAAAGGTAGTATTTTCCGAAATACTGCCTGTACCACGGGCCACACAAGAAAGGCAGCGGGAGATTAGGGAGATTAAGAAGTGGCTCAAGAACTGGTGTAGGAAGGAGGGGTTTGGGTTCCTGGAGAACTGGGCCGACTTCGCTATCGGCTACAGGCTCTATCGTAGGGACGGGCTTCACCTCAATGGGGAAGGGGCAGCTGTGTTGGGGAAGAAGATGGCTAGAAGGTTGGATGAGTGTTTAAACTAGGGACTGGGGGGGAGGGTAATTACACTATAGGAGGGGAAGATAGTGCAGATAGAGACCGGGGGCGAGGTAGTGGGACTGGGGGAGGAATGGAAGGAGAGACTAGAACAGTTCAGAAGGAAAGGTGTAGGGTAAAAAATATACATAAACCTCTCAAATGTATGTATACTAATGCCAGAAGCCTGACTAATAAAACTGGGGAACTGGAATTAGTGATGTGTGAGGAGGACTATGACAGTGGGAATAACAGAGACATGGCTGGATGATAGCTATGACAGTGGGAATAACTGAGACACGGCTGGATGATAGCTATGACAGTGGGAATAACTGGGACACGGCTGGATGATAGCTATGACTGGGCAGTTAATGTACAAGGTTACAGTCTGTTTAGAAAGGATCGTCAAAACCGGAGAGGGAGAGGGGTCTGCCTTTATGTAAAGTCTTGTCTAAAGCCCACAGTCCGAGAAGATATACAGTACAGACCAAAAGTTTGGACACACCTTCTCATTCAAAGAGTTTTCTTTATTTTCATGACTATGAAGGCATCAAAACTATGAATTAACACATGTGGAATTATATACATAACAAACAAGTGTGAAACAACTGAAAATATGTCATATTCTAGGTTCTTCAAAGTAGCCACCTTTTGCTTTGATTACTGCTTTGCACACTCTTGGCATTCTCTTGATGAGCTTCAAGAGGTAGTCCCCTGAAATGGTCTTCCAACAGTCTTGAAGGAGTTCCCAGAGATGCTTAGCACTTGTTGGCCCTTTTGCCTTCACTCTGCTGTCCAGCTCACCCCAAACCATCTCGATTGGGTTCAGGTCCGGTGACTGTGGAGGCCAGGTCATCTGGCGCAGCACCCCATCACTCTCCTTCATGGTCAAATAGCCCTTACTTAAGTTTTCCCAATTTTTCGGCTGACTGACTGACCTTCATTTCTTAAAGTAATAATGGCCACTCATTTTTCTTTACTTAGCTGCTTTTTTCTTGCCATAATACAAATTCTAACAGTCTATTCAGTAGGACTATCAGCTGTGTATCCACCTGACTTCTCCTCAACGCAACTGATGGTCCCAACTCCATTTATAAGGCAAGAAATCCCACTTATTAAACCTGACAGGGCACACCTGTGAAGTGAAAACCATTTCAGGGGACTACCTCTTGAAGCTCATCAAGAGAATGCCAAGAGTGTGCAAAGCAGTAATCAAAGCAAAAGGTGGCTACTTTGAAGAACCTAGAATATGACATATTTTCAGTTGTTTCACACTTGTTTGTTATGTATATAATTCCACATGTGTTAATTCATAGTTTTGATGCCTTCAGTGTGAATCTACAATTCTCATAGTCATGAAAATAAAGAAAACTCTTTGAATGAGAAGGTGTGTCCAAACTTTTGGTCTGTACTGTAAGTGAGGGACATGAACATGTGGAGTCACTGTCGGTAGAGATACATGGAGCTAAAAACAACAATAAATTACTAATAGGAGTTTAGTATAAACCACCTAATATACCAGAGTATATAGACGAGGCGGCAAATCATAATGAGGTGGTTATTATGGGGGACTTCAACTACCCAGATATAGACTGGGAAACTGAAACTTGTATATCTCATAAGGGAAACAGGTTCTTGGCAATAACCAAAGACAATTACCTTTCCCAACTGGTTCAGGACCCGCTAGAGGGACGGCCATACTGGACTAAGTATTAACCAATAGGCCTGACAGAACAACAGACGTGCAGGTCGGGGGACACCTTGGAAATAGTGACCATAAAGTAATAACCTTCCAATTATCATTCAAAAGAGCGTTTCCACAGGGAGGAACAAAAATACCAAACTTTAAAAAAGCTAAATTTAGCCAACTAAGAGAGGCCATAGGCCTAAATAACTGGGACAAAGTCCTCAAAAATAAAAATACAGCCACAAAATGGGATATCTTTAAAAACATCCTAAAATCTCATTGTGAGAGGTACATACCGTATGGGAATAATAGGTTAAGGAACAAAAAGAAACCAATGTGGATAAATAGAACTGTAAAGAAAGCAATAAAAGACAAAAAGAAAGCATATAAATCACTAAAACAGGAGGGTAGCACGGAAGCACTGAAAAACTATAAGGAAAAAAATAGAACATGTAAAAAACAAATAAAAGCGGCCAAACTAGAGACCGAGAGATTAATTGCCAAAGAGAGTAAAACTAACCCTAAAATGTTCTTCAATTATATAAATGTTAAAAAGTATAAATCTGAAGGTGTCGGCCCTTAGGGGGAGTTGCAGAGAGCGACGAGGAGAAAGCAAAGCTGTTAAATATTTTTTTCTCCACTGTATTCACTGAGGAAAATAAACTGTCAGATGACATGCAAAATGTAAAAATAAATTCCCCATTAAAAGTGTCCTGTCTGACCCAGGAAGAAGTACATCAGCGACTTAAAAAGATTAAAATAGACAAATCGTCAGGACCGGGTGGCATACACCCCCGTATCCCAAGGTAATTAAGTAATGTCATAGCCAGACCCTTATTTCTGATATTTGCGGACTTTATACTGACACATAGCAAATGTGGTGCCAATATTCAAAAAGGGTCCAAAAACAAAGCCTGGAAACTATAGGCCGGTAAGTTTAACATCTGTTGTGTGTAAACTGTTTGAAGGTTTTCTGAGAGATGCTATGTTAGAGCATCTCAAGGGAAATAAGCAAATAACGCCATATCAGCATGGCTTTGTGAGGGATCGGACATGTCAAACTAATTTAATCAGTTTCTATGAGGAGGTAAGTTCTGGACTTGACAGCAGCGAATCAATCGATGTCGTGTGTCTGGACTTCTCCAAAGCATTTGACACTGTACCACATAAAAGGTTAGTATATAAAATGAGAATGCTCGGACTGGGAGAAAACATCTGTATGTGGGTAAGTAACTGGCTGAGTGATAGAAAACAGAGGGTGGTTATTAGTGGTACACACTCAGATTGGGTCACTGTCACTAGTGGAGTACCTCAGGGGTCAGTATTGGGCCCTATTCTCTTCAATATATTTATTAATGATCTCGTAGAAGGCTTGCACAGTAAAGTATAAATTTTCATAGATGACACTAAACTGTATAAAGTAATTTACACTGAAGAGGACAGTATGCTGCATACATACTACAGAGGACAGTATACTGTATATATACTACAGAGGACAGTATACTGTATATATACTACAGAGGACAGTATACTGTATATATACTACAGAGGACAGTATACTGTATATATATATACTACAGAGGACAGTATACTGCTACAGAGGGATCTCGATAGATTAGAGGCTTGGGCAGAGAAGTGGCAGATGAGGTTTAACACTGACAAATGTAAAGTTATGCACTTGGGAAGGAATAATGCAAGTCACCCGTACATACTAAATGTTAAAACACTGGGTAACACTGACATGGAAAAGGATCTAGGAATTTTAATAAACAGCAAACTAAGCTGCAAAAACCAGTGTCAGGCAGCTGCTGCCAAGGCCAATAAGATAATGGGTTGCATCAGAAGGGGCATAGATGCCGGTGATGAGAACATAGTCCTACCACTTTACAAATCGCTAGTCAGACCACACATGGAGTACTGTGTACAGTTCTGGGCTCCTGTGAACAAGGCAGACATAGCAGAGCTGGAGAGGGTCCAGAGGAGGGCAACTAAAGTAATAACTGGAGGGGGGGGGGGGACTACAGTACCCTGAAAGATTATCAACATTATTCACTTTAGAAAAAAGACGACTGAGGGGAGATCTAATTACTATGTATAACTATATCAGGGGACAGTACAGAGATCTATCCCATCACCTATTTATCCCCAGGACGGTGACGAGGGGACATCCTCTGCGCCTGGAGGAAAGAAGGTTCGTACACAAACATAGAAGAGGATTCTTTACGGTAAGAGCAGTGAGACTATGGAGCTCTCTGCCTGAGGAGGTGGTGATGGTGAGTTCACTAAAAGAGTTCAGGAGGGGCCTGGATGTATTTCTGGAGTGTAATAATATTACAGGCTATATCTACTAGAGAGGGGTCGGTGATCCAGGGAGTTATTCTGATGCCTGATTGGAGTCGGGAAGGAATTTTTTATTCCCCTAAAGTGGGGAAAATTGGCTTCTACCTCACAGTTTTTTTTTTTTCCCTTCCTCTGGATCTGTCACGACCATGGTTATGGTCGTGACTCCTGATCCGCATGCAGTTGCCTGCGGTTTGGTTTTTGTCAATCACATGGTGAGGGCGGCTGGATTGTTGCCTCACATGTTTGTGCTTGGCAGCTTGCTGCAATCTGCATGCGGTTACACCTGTCTTTGTAGGTGTGCCTTTTTATATGTTTGGTGTGCACGAGGTTTGTGTGTGTGCACTGTGATAGTTTCCCTTCACTTGTGGCTGCCCGAGGTAACGTGTTGTTATTGTGTACATGTGGTGGCAGTGTCTCGGCCTTCTGGCTTACTCCCAGGACACGGTTGCCACGCATGTCGTTGCCTGCGGTAACAGCTGCAGTGTGATAAGGGTTTGTACACTTCCCCTGTATGTGGCTGTTTTCCCTTGCCTGGTCTAGGAAGAGTTAACTCCCTTCTGTGTGTGTGAACACTGGGTGTGTCTGCGTGGGCCTATATAGTCTCTGCTGAGAGCAGTAGTCAGAGGGGTGCTTCAGCCATGGTCTGCTGGAGTCATCCTACTTTATACCATCTACCAGTGAGGGCCACCCCTGTGGTCATGAATGTTGTTGTGATGTTAAGTTATTGTTTATGTGGTGTCTGTTATTAGTGCAGCTATGGTTCTGGCTTCCTGTGTGTTTATGTCTGTGTGTGGACTTCAGCACTTGTGTCCAGGGATCCAGTCAGTGTGTCTGTGGCAGGTAGGGGTGGAAGTCTTTCACTCTCCTGCCATATCCATAGTCTGTTTATGTTTATATCCCCTTGCAGCTCGGCCAGTTTAGACTCCTGTTTCTCCGCATCCAGGAGGAACAGGTGGTCTACCCAGCTCCTAGTTCAGGGATCGGCGGAGGGTGAGCAGCGACTAACATCTCGTGGCATCGCACGGCTGAGGGTTTTCCCCATCCTCAGCCGTGACAGGATCAACTTGCAGGAGAACAGGCCGAACTGGATGGACAAATGTCTTTTTTCGGCCTTATATACTATGTTACTATGTTACTATGTTAGGCCTCTTTCACACTTGCGTTGTCCGGATCCGTCGTGTACTTCATTTGCCGGAAGTGCCCGCCGGATCCGTAACACCACAAGTGAACTGAAAGCATTTGAAGACGGATCCGTCTTCAAAATGCGTTCAGTGTTACTATGGCACCCAGGACGCTATTAAAGTCCTGGCTGCCATAGTAGTAGTGGGGAGCGGGGGAGCAGTATACTTACCGTCCGTGCAGCTCCCGGGGCGCTCCAGAGTGACGTCAGGGCGCCCTATGCGCTCACGTCATCCATGCGCATGGGGCGCCCTGACTTCACTCTGAAGCGCACCGGGAGCCGCACGGACGGTAAGAATACTGCTCCCCCGCTCCCCACACTTTACCATGGCTGCCAGGACTTTAGCGTCCTGGCAGCCATGGTAACCATTCAGAAAAAGCTAAACGTCGGATCCGGTAATGCGCCGAAACGACGTTTAGCTTAAGGCCGGATCCGGATGAATGCCTTTCAATGGGCATTAATTCCGGATCCGGCCTTGCGGCAAGTGTTCAGGATTTTTGGCCGGAGCAAAAAGCGCAGCATGCTGCGCTATTTTCTCCGGCCAAAAAACGTTCTGGTCCGGAACTGAAGACATCCTGATGCATCCTGAACGGATTTCTCTCCATTCAGAAGGCATGGGGATAATCCTGATCAGGATTCTTCCGGCATAGAGCCCCGACGACGGAACTCAGTGCCGGAACACAACAACGCAAGTGTGAAAGAGCCCTTACATGCATATGCAAAAATGCATAGACTAGAGTAAATTCACAGTGATCACCAGGTAGAGGAGGTCAACTTTACCCAATGCCAATAGAAATAAAAGGCAGAGACTCACCTAATGGCGACAGCGTGCTGTACCAACCAGGATGGTGCTACCCCGACGCGCGTTTCGGCGTGCCTTCGTCCGGGGGTCGGATGGTGTTTTTTCTGTCACTCTCCTTCATTTTTAACGGCTTATTATATATATTTTAATCATGTTACAATAAAAATGACATATGTTTTATAACGGTACTGTGTGAGCTCCGTTTTCTGTTTGGAGCTGGTACCGAGTCATTTGTACAGGTGGCCCATGGTTTTGTTGGGTGGGCACTTACCCCCGCTCTCACCATCTTTGGTCCTTTTTTTCTATATAAGAATTTACAACATATTATTAATATTTAGCCTCATTAATTCATTAACCACCTCCGGACCGCCGAACGCAGCGACGCGTCCTGGAGGTGGTTGATTCATTCCTCCTGGACGCAACGGCGCGTCCTCTCGCGAGACGCGAGATTTCCTGTGAACGCGCGCAACAGGCGCGCACGTTCACAGGAACGGAAGAGAAGCGAGTGGATCTCCAGCCTGCCAGCGGCGTTCGTTCGCTGGCAGGCTGGAGATGTGATTTTTTTAACCCCTAACAGGTATATTAGACGCTGTTTTGATAACAGCGTCTAATATACCTGCTACCTGGTCCTCTGGTGGTCCCCTTTGTTTGGATCGACCACCAGAGGACACAGATAGCTCAGCAATATGTAGCACCAAGCACCACCCTACACTACACCCCCCCCCGTCACTTATTAACCCCTTATTCACCCCTGATCACCCAAGATCACCCCATATAGACTCCCTGATCACCCCCCTGTCATTGATCACCCCCCTGTCATTGATAACCCCCTGTAAGGCTCCATTCAGATGTCCGTATGATTTTTACGAATCCACTAATAGATGGATCGGATCCGCAAAACACATACGGACGTCTGAATGGAGCCTTACAGGGGAGTGATCAATGACGGAGGTGATCACCCCATATAGACTCCCTGATTACCCCCCTGTCATTGATCACACCCCTGTCATTGATCACCCCCCTGTAAGGCTCCATTCAGACGTCCGTATGATTTTTACGGATCCACTGATAGATGGATCGGATCCGCAAAACACATACGGACGTCTGAATGGAGCCTTACAGGGGAGTGATCAATGACGGAGGTGATCACCCCATATAGACTCCCTGATCACCCCCCTGTCATTGATCACTCCCCTGTAAGGCTCCATTCAGACGTCCGTATGATTTTTACGGATCCACTGATACATGGATCGGATCCGCAGAACACATACAGACGTCTGAATGGAGCCTTACAGGTGGGTGATAACCCCATATAGACTCCCTGATCACCCCCCTGTCATTGATCACCCCCCTGTAAGGCTGCATTCCGATGTCCGTATGTTTTTTACGGATCCACGGATACATGGATCGGATCCGCAAAACACATACGGACATCTGAATGGAGCCTTATAGGGGGGTGATCAATGACAGGGGGGTGATCACCCCATATAGACTCCATGATCACCCCCCTGTCATTGATCACCCTCCTGTAAGGCTGCATTCCGATGTCCATATGTTTTTTACGGATCCACGGATACATGGATCGGATCCGCAAAACACATACGGACATCTGAATGGAGCCTTATAGGGGGGGGATCAATGACAGGGGGGTGATCACCCCATATAGACTCCCTGGTCACCCCCCTGTCATTGATCACCCTCCTGTAAGGCTGCATTCAGATGTCCGTATGTTTTTTACGGATCCACGGATACATGGATCGGATCCGCAAAACACATACGGACATCTGAATGGAACCTTATAGGGGGCTGATCAATGACAGGGGGGTGATCACCCCATATAGACTCCCTGATCACCCCCCTGTCATTGATCACCCCCCTGTCATTGATCACCCCCCTGTAAGGCTGCATTCCGATGTCCGTATGTTTTTTACAGATCCACGGATACATGGATCGGATCCGCAAAACACATACGGACATCTGAATGGAGCCTTATAGGGGGGGGATCAATGACAGGGGGGTGATCACCCCATATAGACTCCCTGGTCACCCCCCTGTCATTGATCACCCCCCTGTAAGGCTGCATTTAGATGTCCGTATGTTTTTTACGGATCCACGGATACATGGATCGGATCCGCAAAACACATACGGACATCTGAATGGAGCCTTATAGGGGGGAGATCAATGACAGGGGGGTGATCACCCCATATAGACTCCCTGATCACCCCCTTGTCATTGATCACCCCCCTGTCATTGATCACCCCCCTGTAAGGCTCAATTGAGACATTTTTTTGGCCCAAGTTAGCAGATTTATTTATTTTTTCTTACAAAGTCTCATATTCCACTAACTTGTGTCAAAAAATAAAATCTCACATGAACTCACCATACCCCTCACGGAATCCAAATACGTAAAAATTTTTAGACATTTATATTCCAGACTTCTTCTCACTCTTTAGGGCCCCTAGAATGCCAGGGCAGTATAAATACCCCACATGTGACCCCTTTTCGGAAAGAAGACACCCCAAGGTCTTCCGTGAGGGGCATATTGAGTCCATGAAAGATTGAAATTTTTGTCCCAAGTTAGCGGAAAGGGAGACTTTGTGAGAAAAAAAAATAAAAAATCAATTTCCGCTAACTTGTGCAAAAAAAAAAAATTTCTATGAACTCGCCATGCCCCTCATTGAATACCTTGGGGTGTCTTCTTTCCAAAATGGGGTCACATGTGGGGTATTTATACTGCCCTGGCTTTTTAGGGGCCCTAAAGCGTGAGAAGAAGTCTGGGATCCAAATGTCTAAAAATGCCCTCATAAAAGGAATGTGGGCGCCTTTGCGCATCTAGGCTGCAAAAAAGTGTCACACATCTGGTATCGTCGTACTCAGGAGAAGTTGGGCAATGTGTTTTGGGGTGTCATTTTTCATATACCCATGCTGGGTGAGATAAATATCTTGGTCAAATGCCAACTTTGTATAAAAAATGGGAAAAGTTGTCTTTTGCCGAGATATTTCTCTCACCCACCATGAGTATATGTAAAATGACACCCCAAAACACATTGCCCAACTTCTCCTGAATACGGCGATACCACATGTGTGACACTTTTTTGCAGCCTAGGTGGGCAAAAGGGCCCACATTCCAAAGAGCACCTTTCGGATTTCACAGGTCATTTACCTACTTACCACACATTAGGGCCCCTAGAATGCCAGGGCAGTATAACTACCCCACAAGTGACCCCATTTTGGAAAGAAGACACCCCAAGGTATTCCGTGAGGGGCATGGCGAGTTCCTAGAATTTTTTATTTTTTGTCACAAGTTAGCGGAAAATGATGATTTATTTTTTTTTCTTACAAAGTCTCATATTCCACTAACTTGTGACAAAAAATAAAAACTTCCATGAACTCACTATGCCCATCAGCGAATACCTTGGGGTGTCTTCTTTCCAAAATGGGGTCACTTGTGGGGTAGTTATACTGCCCTGGGATTCTAGGGGCCCTAATGTGTGGTAAGTAGTTTGAAATCAAAATCTGTAAAAAATGGCCGGTGAAATCCGAAAGGTGCTCTTTGGAATGTGGGCCCCTTTGCCCACCTAGGCTGCAAGAAAGTGTCACACATGTGGTATCTCCGTACTCAGGAGAAGTTGGGCAATGTGTTTTGGGGTGTCATTTTACATATATCCATGCTGGGTGAGATAAATATCTTGGTCAAATGCCAACTTTGTATAAAAAAATGGGAAAAGTTGTCTTTTGCCAAGATATTTCTCTCACCCAGCATGGGTATATGTAAAATGACACCCCAAAACACATTGCCCAACTTCTCCTGAGTACGGCGATACCACATGTGTGACACTTTTTTGCAGCCTAGGTGGGCAAAGGGGCCCACATTCCAAAGAGCACCTTTTGGATTTCACCGGCCATTTTTTACAGATTTTGATTTCAAACTACTTACCACACATTTGGGCCCCTAGAATGCCAGGGCAGTATAACTACCCCACAAGTGACCCCATTTTGGAAAGAAGACACCCCAAGGTATTCGCTGATGGGCATAGTGAGTTCATGGAAGTTTTTATTTTTTTGTCACAAGTTAGTGGAATATGAGACTTTGTAAGAAAAAAAAAAATCATCATTTTCCGCTAACTTGTGACAAAAAATAAAAAATTCTAGGAACTCGCCATGCCCCTCTTGGAATACCTTGGGGTGTCTTCTTTCCAAAATGGGGTCACTTGTGGGGTAGTTATACTGCCCTGGCATTCTAGGGGCCCAAATGTGTGGTAAGTAGTTTGAAATCAAAATCTGTAAAAAATGGCCGGTGAAATCTGAAAGGTGCTCTTTGGAATGTGGGCCCCTTTGCCCACCTAGGCTGCAAAAAAGTGTCACACATGTGGTATCTCCGTACTCAGGAGAAGTTGGGCAATGTGTTTTGGGGTGTCATTTTACATATACCCATGCTGGGTGAGAGAAATATCTTGGCAAAAGACAACTTTTCAATTTTTTTTATACAAAGTTGGCATTTGACCAAGATATTTCTCTCACCCAGCATGGGTATATGTAAAATGACACCCCAAAACACATTGCCCAACTTCTCCTGAGTACGGAAATACCACATGTGTGACACTTTTTTGCAGTCTAGGTGGGCAAAGGGGCCCACATTCCAAAGAGCACCTTTCGGATTTCACCGGCCATTTTTTACAGATTTTGATTTCAAACTACTTACCACACATTTGGGCCCCTAGAATGCCAGGGCAGTATAACTACCCCACAAGTGACCCCATTTTGGAAAGAAGACACCCCAAGGTATTCGCTGATGGGCATGGTGAGTTCATGGAAGTTTTTATTTTTTGTCACAAGTTAGTGGAATATGAGACTTTGTAAGAAAAAAAAAAAAAGAAAAAAAAATCATCATTTTCCGCTAACTTGTGACAAAAAATAAAAAGTTCTATGAACTCACTATGCCCATCAGCGAATACCTTAGGGTGTCTACTTTCCGAAATGGGGTAATTTGTGGGGTGTTTGTACTGTCTGGCCATTGTAGAACCTCAGGAAACATGACAGGTGCTCAGAAAGTCAGAGCTGCTTCAAAAAGCGGAAATTCACATTTTTGTACCATAGTTTGTAAACGCTATAACTTTTACCCAAACCATTTTTTTTTTTTACCTAAACATTTTTTTTTTATCAAAGACATGTAGAACAATAAATTTAGAGAAAATTTTTTATATGGATGTCGTTTTTTTTGCAAAATTTTACAACTGAAAGTGAAAAATGTCATTTTTTTGCTAAAAAATCGTTAAATTTCGATTAATAACAAAAAAAGTAAAAATGTCAGCAGCAATGAAATACCACCAAATGAAAGCTCTATTAGTGAGAAGAAAAGGAGGTAAAATTCATTTGGATGGTAAGTTGCATGACCGAGTAATAAACGGTGAAAGTACTGTAGGTCAGAAGTGTAAAAAGTGGCCTGGTCATTAAGGGTGTTTAAGCTAAGGGGGCTGAGGTGGTTAAAGAATAGCAATAAAGTAGAGCCCGGGATAAAAGTAATAAGTCTTCCCTTTGCATGAAAGCCTGGGTCCCGCTCAAGGAACTTTACCCAAAGGTTCTGTGTGCACAACCAGGATGGCGCTACCCCGACGCGCGTTTCGACAGACGAAGGCACCATAGACCCATAGACTTCAATGGGGGCGCTTGGCCTGCCTCACGGACCAAAGTGGTGCATGTCTCTGTGATTTTTTCACTGACCCACGGTCATTAAAAAAAACCTGATATGTGAACAGACACCCATGTGAAAAACAGAACGTAAACGTGGACGAGGCCTAAATCTGATACTGGGTGCCGGTGCATGCTTATGGTAACCTACGGGGATTTCTGAAAATGTTTATTCCTCCTGTTTTGTAGAATATGAATAAAAGTAAAAAAAAAGGAAACATTTTAATTACAAAAGTGACGGAAAAGTCTAGGTCTCCTACCTGATTCATTGCGTATGTACTGCCTTCCTACTATGTTTCCGTCTTCACTTGTCAAGCTGGCTGGAATACTTGGCTGGGACGCCATCTTGTCCTTCTTGCTACGTGACAGCCCCCAGCGGTCCCAACGGGATCTCCTTTCATCTGTAAAAAGAATAGAATGTATGTAGGTTTTGGTGTAAACCGCGCCAAAAAAAGCCACCGAAGTGAAGTGTCTTATTTGTCAAAATTGAAAAGTGCCATGAAAATGGGCATTTAAGGTCAGTTTTACGACCTTATTTCGTCTCAATCACAGGTCTATGAGGCCGTCAGTTCAGGTCAGTAGAGACATAATTATGCCTATGATGCGTTCATTTCAAAATATTAAGGGAATTATGTCAGAAAGGCGGAAAGTGCACAGATTTGATTTTCTGCTTGATTGGTCAACATATACCAAATTTGTAAAGAGTCATGTGACGTGCATTTTCCTAAACTGGGCCCAATCACTCCAACCCCCCTACAAAACATATATAAAAAATATTAGGTCATTTTATGAAATAACAAACTCAAAAACAAAACAAAAACAAAAAAACACCCGATATTAATGGCTTCTGTATCTATCAACGTCTGTGCACCACTTTTTGGCACAATTTTAGTGGAATTAGGGCGCCTGCACACAGTGCGGATTACGTTTTTTCCAAGTGCTGCTTCCCATTGAAATTAATGGGCCGCTGTTTTGAGGGTTTTTGGAACAGATTTTGAGACGGAAACGTTTCTGCACCAAATCTGCATTAGAATCTGTATGGCTGCGTTCACACAGGCGAGATTTCCGCGCGGGTGCAATGCGGTAAGTGAACGTATTGCACCCGCACTGAATCCCGACCCATTCATTTTAATGGGGCTGTTCAGATGAGCGGTGATTTTCACGCATCACTTGTGCGTTGCGTGAAAATCGCAGCATGCTCTATATTCTGCGTTTTTCACGCAACGCAGGCCCCATAGAAGTGAATGGGGTTGCGTGAAAATCGCAAGCATCCGCAAGCAAGTGCGGATGCGGTGCGATTTTCACGCACGGTTGCTAGGAGACGATCGGGATGGAGACCCGATCATTATTATTTTCCCTTATAACATGGTTATAAGGGAAAATAATAGCATTCTGAATACAGAATGCATAGTAAACTAGCGCTGGAGGGGTTAAAAAAAAATAAAAAATTATTTAACTTACCTTAGTCCACTTGATCACGATGCCCGGCATCTCCTTCTGTCTCTTTTGCTGAACAGGACCTGTGGTGAGCATTAATTACAGGTAAAGGACCTTTGGTGACGTCACTCCGGTCATCACATGATCTTTTACCATGGTGATGGATCATGTGATGACCGGAGTGACATCACCAAAGGTCCTTTACCTGTAATTAATGCTCACCACAGGTCCTGTTCAGCAAAGGAGACAGAAGGAGATGCCGGGCTACGTGATCAAGTGGACTAAGGTGAGTTAAATTATTATTATAATTTTTTTAACCCCTCCAGCGCTAGTTTACTATGCATTCTGTATTCAGAATGCTATTATTTTCCCTTTATAACTATGTTATAAGGGGAAATAATACAATCTACAGAACACCGATCCCAAGCCCGAACTTCTGTGAAGAAGTTCGGGTTTGAGTACCAAACATGCGCGATTTTTCTCACGTGAGTGCAAAACGCATTACAATGTTTTGCACTCGCGCGGAAAAATCGCAGGTGTTCCCGCAACGCACCCGCACATTTTCCCGCAACGCCCGTGTGAACCCAGCCTATGTGTTACTTGCAGATTTGATGTGATTTTGCTCCAGATCTTAGCCTTCCATCGAAAAGGGTGAAATATCGTACAAAGAATTGACATGCTGAGGGTTTCAAAATCTGCACAGCAGGTAATTTCTTCATAGAAGATAAAAAGCAAAGTGTACATAGGATTTGTCTTATCTGATACATTTTGTTGGTACTGTATTACACTGCACTTTTTTCACAAGAGAATCTGCACTGAAAAAAACAAGCGTAATCCGCAAAGTGCGTAGGTAGTCTTAAGGCAGTGTACTACGTGCACTATTTAATAAATCTTTGCTACAAAAATATACTGTATACATCCTTTGCACCACTTCATTAATTGTATAAGCCAAGTGGGTGTGAGTGGGCAGAGTTACTTTTTAGCGGGGGGGGGGGGGGGGGGAAGTTGCAAAAAAGTTATATCTTCCCCTCACAAGCAGAATGTAGTTCACAAAACTGAACTATAAGCACAGCAAGTTCTCCAATATAAAATGTAACAAATAAAAAAAGACAATAAAACTGCAAAAAATGTCAAGAAAGAAAAAAATCGGACACAGAATTGATACGTGGGCCAACATATCTAATCGTATAGGGGTTGTCCAGGATTAAAGACAAGGATGCGCTCTTCCACAAACAGCACCACACCGGTCTATGGGTTATGTGCGGTATTGCAGAGCAGCAGAATTGATGTGAAAGAGCCTGAGCTGCAATACCACACTCAACCTGTGGACAGGTGTGTCGCTGTTTTTTTTGGAAGGAAACAGTCATGTTTTTCTAATCCTGGACCATTGAGAACTCAAATATTCCTGGGCAATGGAGGAAGCCAGCACATTTTTAGTTGGGCCTTTATACTGATAAGGTCACCACCAACATCTTGCAAGCACTCACCTCTCTCTACCATTTCTGATTTGATGCTAAGTCCCGAGTTGACAGACTCTTTAGAACGAGATGAAGCAGACTGAGAGGCAAGTTGGTTCTGGGGTATTTCTAACTTTCGTAAGTTCTCCCCTTCTGAGTTGGATCTCCTGAGCAGTGACAGTAGTGGGGTTCTTCGCTCCGGTCTGTCCTCATTTCTGTCAGCAGACTTGTTTTCTGTCCTTTCCTCTGACTGACTTCTCAATTTTGAGGACAGACGGTCCATGGTGCTTCCAATCTTCTTCCTCATTGCTAACACTGGAGATTCGCTGGACTTCTTCTGCTCTTTGGCAACACTTTCTGAGATTGTTTCAATGGATCCTTTCTCGGATTTCATGCTTTCATTGTCTTTTCTTTCTTTGGAACTTCCCCTACCTAAAGTCCAAGAAAGACGTCCTCCCAGTGAACTCGACCCTTCAATATCTTCTGATGTCTTTTGCGGACGCTCACTTGATGGTGTTTTCTTGAAGCGTTGGGACAGTCTTCTCATGAAGCTTGGATCTCTTTCTGAATTTGACAAGTCCTGCATAGATCTCGACCTATCATCCATTCCTAGAGCTGCTGGAACTAGGAACTCGAGTGGGACACCGACAGGACTAGGCCTGTACATTTCCTCCTCTTGAGTTGCATGAGCGGCTGATAAATTCTTCTCCTCTGACCAAGATCTAGTAAACATCTTCAGACCTCGTGTCAAAGAAGAACCACGGTTTCTCTTAAACTTAGCTTCAAACACTTCTTCAGAATCTATGTTGCTGATATAATGGACGTTCTCTGTGCTTTCAGCTCTGGTTGTTTCTTTAACCTTTGCAAATGCTGGGGGTTGTGCTCCTTCATCTTCTTTAGTTACTTTTGGATCCACATTAGTGACTTTAGACAGGCTAGATTTTATTTCTGAAGGTCTGTCAGGCTGGCTGGGTGTGAGAGGTGAGACATCTGGTGACCTTTCAGCTTGTGTGTTCTGTAGTTGAGGCCCTTCCGGTACAGTGTCCACTTGGAGAGTTTGCAGCATTTCTGCATAAGGTGACATTTTAAAGGTCACTGTATTTGCAGTCTGGGGTATGGGAGCAGGTTCACTAGCTGCTGGAGGTGGAGGATCTTGTGTCTTCATTGCCATTTGTAAAGGCTCTTTCATTTGCATAGACAAAGATGAAGGCACAGAGACAGATTTTTTCATATAGTTTGGCAAAAGAGAAGTGACACCTGAAGACCTTGGTAAAGTAGATGTAGATACTGCTGGGCCTGGTGAAGAAGACTGTGTGACATCTGAACTTGGCAAGAGAGTTGGGGTACCTTGAGGCCTTGGCAACGTTGATGAGGCAACTGATTTACTTACCGAAGAAGACGGGGCAAAACCTGGACAAGACAATAAAGATGGGACAATTGCTGGTCTTGATGGAGCAGATGGTTGATTTGATAGAGAAGACCTGTCAGTGCCTGAACTTTGTAAGGGAGATGGGACAATAGTTGTTGAAGGTGATGAGATGACGGATGATCTTGAAAAAGTATATTTTGCAGGAAATTGGCTTGGCATTGGTGATTGGACAGTAGTTAAGGTTTCATTCTTCTGGACAGAAGAGACAGAAGAAACCACTGATGTTGGCGCTTGGGTTTGGATCTGTGGAGGCTTTGTGTTGGAAGGCACTGAATTTTGAGTTGGAGCAGGAGTCAGAAAAGAATCCTCCATTGGTTTCGATATGGATGCTTCAGCTGATGAAGGTTGTGGTGATACATGCTGTACAAAACCATCACTTCTGTCACTTTCTGTTGGATAGCTTTGAGGTTCTTTTGTCATTGGCCGTCCCGACTGGATACTGGATGTTTCTTTTTTGGGTATTGCATCATCTACTAATGTAGTCAGTTTTGGAAGTACAACTTCTAAGTTCTCTTTAGAATATTTATCAGACCTGGGCTTCAATTTGTGTGACTTGTCATTTTCATCAACTTTGCTATTCTGTGTTTCCAGGACCACATCTTCTGTTGTTGGATCGGGAGTCAAAGACCTGGAAGGAATCTCACGAGGCGTTTGAGGACGGGAATCAAATCGTGACTGGTCAGTCAGAGCAGATAGAGATGGAGACTCCTTCAACCGTTGTGCCTCTAGTTGTGCAAGAGGAATTTCCAAGGGTGCTCCAGACCTACGATGTAGAACAAGGGGTTCTGTGTCATCATTGGAAAAAGAGCTGGTTTTTCGTAAGACCCTTTCGTCTGATGATTCTCGACCAGGAGCGGCCTCACTGGAAGCAGCACGTGTCAACTTTATAACAGGGATGGGAGAAGGTGGCATGTTCTCAGAACGCTGGGACATCTGTTCACCTCGCTTTTTATCAAAGGAAAGTGTTTCCATAAGTGGCCCTCTAAGACCACTGAGCTTGTTATCTGCAGAACTGCCCTTTAATAACCTTTGCCTCATAAGCTCCAAACGTTGGGCATACTCTTCCTCAGCTGACCCAAGCTTTCGTCGCCTCATTGGGCTGCGGTTTCGTGTTGGTAGTTCCATGGAAGCAGCTTTGGTCATGCCTCTGTCAAATGTATCTCTTCCTTCTTCATCTTCAGTAGACACATTGAGTAAGAGAGCACTATCTGCGGAGCTTCCCCTTCTCAATTCACCTCTTCGTGCTGTCACAAGTTCATCATCAGGAACCTCTGAAGATTCAAGGCTTGACCCTTTTTTAAGAATCTTCCTTGGCTTCTCCTTCTTTTCTGAGATCTCATCATCTGAAGACGAGCTGGGATCAGCTTCATTCGATTTCTTTCTTGTTAGTGACCCCTTAGGACGTTTGCTCGATGACTCTGTCACCTCTCTACGTTGCACTTCCGGTTCGGTTATTTTACTGTCGACTGCATTCTCTTCTACCTCCAGATTTCCTGGAATGCTAGCATCTTCAGGGGACTGAGAAGGCTGCTCTTCATCTGTTGGTATTTCATTAAGAGACATTCGAGAACCAGAGAACTGCACTTGAAGTGGCATAGGGACATATGGAAGCTCTTCAAGATCATCTGAGTCTGAAGAAGATGATAGGCTTGTTGACTCCTTAGGATGTCTGGGGACTGCAATAGACAAGTGGTTGCTCGTGTCTTGTAGGAGCTCTGGAATAGATCTCATCACCATGTTGGACTTGAAGCTGATTAAGGATCTCTAAGTGGGAAAAAGCAAACAAAACATTACAGCGTGAGCTCGCTGCAGCACAAAAACCAACAACTATTACTATAGTTTAAGTTTTTATCTTACCTGCCACTTGCGTCGAGACTGGAACAGTTTAATATGATCGGTGCTGATGTTTTTTCCCTTCGCCAAAGTCTATAGAAGATGAGAAAAATGATATAAAAATGTAAAATACTACTGTATTTCAGGGACACAGAAATCATGACTCAAAACATGTAAGGAGCCAAAAGTATTGTACTGGTGCCGCTACTGTATATGACATATCATAAGGTGGGGCCCCTTCTGATTCCTAAAATAGAGAGGTTGTCCAACACTGGAAAAACATGGCTGCTTGGAAAAAAAATAAAAATAAATGTGTTGCTCCTGTCCACAGATTATAAGGCTGAGATGCAATACCAGACACAATCCACAGGGGTGATTTCCGGAAGGAACTCAGAAAGTTTTTTATACTGATGACCTATCCTCAGAATAGGTCACCATTATCTGATCGGTACGAGTGAGACTCCTGGGATCCTCACTGATCAGCTGTTTGAGGAGGTCACGGTGCTCAGGTGAGTGCTGCAGCACTTACCAAGCACAGCGCTGTCCACTGGGTGAGTGTAAAGAGGCTGTATTGCTCAATGGAGCGTCTTCAAACAGCTGATCGGCAGGGGTCCTGGGTGAGGATAGGCCATCAGTATAAAACACTTAGACAGGTCCTCTGGCACTGATCTGAAAGGCCCAACACAGCTTCCCTATACAATTTCCCTATAAATGCAGTACTGCTGATGACCTATAGGTGGCAGTATCGCACAGATGGTAATCGATCAGATTGATACCACCCCCAATAATGCACTTGAAGCTCCGCTCACCTTGAACCAGGGGTGCTCCAGACTCTCTTCAGCATTAGGCCTCCTATACAAACACACAGATGAATATCAGCCATATTGTCTCACATATGAGGCATTTTTATTGTATTAAATAGTTTAAATCTCATGCACTTCCCTGTTACTGTAATGCTTTGTGGATCTCCCACCCGCAAATCCAGACAGAAGGTCAGCAGCGTGTGTGTGATCATACCCTTAGCCTCCATTGTATTAAAAGGAAGAGACATGGTTTTGCCTGTGCATAACCTGTGCATAACCTTCAGCATGACAGGAAGATGCACATTGGAATTCAATGTATGGCTTGGTGAATGGTGTCTGAACCAAGGGTTTGGCTTTGTGTCTCATGTTAGCTCTCGTTGGAATGGAAAAGAACTGTACAAGAAAGATGGTTTGCATCTTTCTCTCAAGGGAACGAATGTCCTCAGTGAACAGTTTAAAGTATTTGCTAAGGAGCATTTAAACTAGGAAAGGGGGGCAAAAGAGTGAAAATCCAGCAGTCCGACTGCCCCCCAGAACAATGCCAGAAGATGCCAGTAGCACATAGGTTAAGAAATGACAAGCTCAGAGTCTTGTCTACAAATGCTCGCAGTTTAGGGAATAAGATCAATGAACTTGAGGCTATAATGGCATCTGAGAAAATAGATTTAGTGGCTGTTACTGAGACATGGTTCAATGGGAGTAATGACTGGGATATAACAATACCAGGGTTCTCTCTATATAGGAAAGACAGAGAAGACAAGAAAGAGGGAGGGGTGGCCCTGTATGTGAAAGATAGCATAAAATATAATTTAATACAAGTTAGCGAGACCAATTTAGAGTCAGTTTGGGTTACCTTACAGCTTGATAATCATAAGGTAACTCGTGTAGGTGTGATATATAGACCACCTAGCCAAGTCAAAGAATTAGATGATCTACTAGTTGAGGAAATAGCTAAAATGACATTGAAAGGGGAAGTTATCATTATGGGAGACTTCAATCTTCCTGATGTAAACTGGAAAACCAAAATAGCAAGTTCTACCAGGAGTACAGATATTCTAAATTCCCTACTGGGATTATCTCTACAGCAAGTAGTTGAAGAGCCAACCCGGAAGGAGGCCATTTTAGATTTAGTATTCATAAATGGGAATTTGGTATCTGATTTTACTGTAGGGGAAAGCTTGGGATCTAGTGATCACCAGTCAGTGTTGTTTACTAAAAGTACAGTGACTGAGTCACACCACACAAAAAACAAAGTTTTAGATTTTAGAAAAACTGACTTTTCTAAAATTAGATTAGTGGTATACGAGTCCCTATCAGATTGGAACAGTTTCATTGGAGTCCAGGAGAAATGAGATTTAAATGAGATACTAAAAAGTGGCACTATTGAAGGCAACAGATAATTGCATTAGGCTTGTCAGTAAAAGCAAAAAAAGGAAGAGACCACTGTGGAACTCAACAGAAGTGGACAAAATCATTAAAAACAAAAAGATAGCATTTAGTAATTATAAAAAAAATAAAAAAAATAGGATGACAGTAAATTTATAAGATTAGGCAGAGAGAGGCCAAACAAGGGTATAAGAGCTTCTCAAGCACAGGCAGAAGAAAAATTAGCTCAGTCAGTGAAAAAAGACATTCTTCAGATACATAAATGAAAAAAGAAACTAAAACAAGGAATTAACAAATTAAAAACAAAAGGAAGGTATATGGAAGAAGATAAAGAACTCGCTGACTGCCTCAATGAATACTTCTGTTCAATTTTTACAAAGGAAAATTAAGGAAAAAGACCTCAGTTAGGAAGAAAGACTAATGAATCTTTTGATGCATGTGTCTTTACAGAGGAAGAGGTTCTAAGTCAGCTGTCTAAAATTAATACAAATAAGTCACAGGAGCCTGATGGGATACACCCAAAGCTATTAAAAGAGCTCAGCGGTGAACTAGCAAAACCATTAACAGATTTATTTAACCAATCACTGTTAACAGGAGTCGTCCCAGAAGATTGGAAATTAGCAAATGCTGTGCCCATTCACAAGAAAGGTAGTAGGGAGGAATCGGGCAACTATAGGCCAGTAAGCCTGACATCAATAGTGGGGAAATTAATGGAAACCATACTTAAGGAGAGGATTGTGGAACATCTAAAATCCCATGGATTGAAAGATGAAAAACAGCATGGGTTTACTTCAGGGAGATCATGTCAAACTAATCTTATTGATTTTTTTGATTGGGTGACTAAAATAATAGATGGAGGAGGTGCAGTAGACATCGCTTATCTGGACTTTAGTAAGGCTTTTGATACTGTCCCACATAGAAGGCTTATCAATAAATTGCAGTCTTTGTGCGTGGACTCCCATATTGTTGAATGGATTAGGCAGTGGCTGACGGACAGACAGAGGGTTGTAGTCAATAGAGTATATTCAGACCAAGGTCTTGTTACCAGTGGGGTACCTCAGGGATCTGTTCTGGGACCCATATTGTTTAATATCTTTAAATTGCAGAAGGCCTCGATGGTAAGGTGTGTCTTTTTGCTGATAACACAAAGATTTGTAACAGGGTTGATGTTCCTGGAGGGATACACCAAATGGAAAAGGATTTAGGAAAACTAGAGGAATGGTCAAAAATCTGGCAACTAAAATGTAATGTGGATAAGTGCAAGATAATGCACCTGGGACGTAAAAACCCAAGAGCAGAATATAAAATCAGTGATACAGTCCTAACCTCAGTATCTGAGGAAAGGGATTTAGGGGTCATTATTTCAGAAGACTTAAAGGTAGGCAGACCATGTCATAGAGCAGCAGGAAATGCTAGCAGAATGGTATAGTATAGGAAGTGGCATTACCAGTAGACAGAGGGAGGTGCTCATGCCGCTCTACAGAGCACTAGTGAGACCTCATGTGGAGTATTGTGCTCAGTACTGGAGACCATATCTCCAGAAGGATATTGATACTTTGGAGAGAGTTCAGAGAAGAGCTACTAGACTGGTCCATGGATTGCAGGATAAAACAGGAAAGATTAAAGGACCTTAACATGTATAGCTTGGAAGAAAGACGAGACAGAGGGGATATGATAGAAACTGCTAAATACATAAAGGGAATCAACAAGGTAAAAGAGGAGAGAATATTTGAAAGAAGAAAAACTGCTACAAGAGGACATAGTTTTAAATTAGAGGGGCAAAGGTTTAAAAGTAATATCGGGAAGTATTACTTTACTGAGAGAGTAGTGGATGCATGGAATAGCCTTCCTGCAGAAGTGGTAGCTGCAAATACAGTGAAGGAGTTTAAGCATGCATGGGATAGGCATAAGGCTATCCTTCATATAAGATAGGGCCAGGGGCTATCCATAGTACTCAGTATATTGGGCAGACTAGATGGGCCAAATGAGTCTTATCTGCCGACACATTCTATGTTTCTTAATAGGAAGTAGGTGAAGCTTGTCTGGAGTTATTAGTCTTATAGATATTAACCAACAGGGGGCAGCATCGGCAGAAGCGTTTACCACCAGTTTGGGAGTTGAAGTAGTGCCAGACAGATCTATGGGAGAATACAGGGGTGCACCACCAATGAGGCCAGGTGAGGCGATTGCCTCAGGCAGCACCAGGTAGGGACGAGAGGGAGGCACTAAATAGCCGACATTGTGCATATAACAGCGCTGATGTCACTTGACCCTCGGCTGCGGGCATCTACATGAACCGATGCTGGTCGTACTCACAGTTTTTCATTGCCAAGGACTTTAATCAAGAATCCTCTTGCCTCGCGAGTCAGATCAGCAAACATCTTCTCCTCAAATGCCACCGTGTAGCCACGAATATTCATCAGCGTGGTGTAGTCAGTTTCACCCACAAAAGGGGACACTCCGGTCAGACTGCAGGAGAGATGATACATGGGGCATATATGTAATATGTGTCACATCTACCAGCCATTGTTTATAAATGAAACACGTGCCATCTAGTGACAGTGTGCGGTTACTGCAGGATAACGAAGCCAAGATAAAATCATTCACTGACAATATCAAGAACAATGAATATACATAGAAACATCTCACCATAGATATGTCAGGACACCCACTGGCCTGCAAAACAAGAGGGCGGTATAAGATAGAGAGCTCATGTGTGCATAGGGGTTGTTATATTATTGTACATAGGAGCAGTATTATAGTAGTTATATTATTGTACATAGGAGCAGTATTATAGTAGTTATATTCCTGTACATAGGAGCAGTATTATAGTAGTTATATTCCTGTACATAGGAGAAGTATTATAGTAGTTATATTCTTGTACATAGGAGCAGTATTATAGTAGTTATATTCTTGTACATAGGAGGCAGTATTATAGTAGTTATATTCTTGTACATAGGGGCAGTATTATAGTAGTTATATTATTGTACATAGGAGCAGTATTATAGTAGTTATATTCTTCTACATAGGAGGCAGTATTATAGTAGTTATACTCTTATACATAGGAGGCAGTATTATAGTAGTTATATTCTTGTACATAGGAGCAGTATTATAGTAGTTATATTCCTGTACATAGGAGCAGTATTATAGTAGTTATATTCTTGTACATAGGAGGCAGTATTATAGTAGTTATATTCTTCTACATAGGAGCAGTATTATAGTAGTTATATTCTTGTACATAGGAGCAGTATTATAGTAGTTATATTCTAGTACATAGGAACAGTATTATAGTAGTTATATTCTTGTACATAGGAGCAGTATTATAGTAGTTATATTCTTGTACATAGGTACAGTATTATAGTAGTTATATTCTTGTACATAGGAGGCAATTTTTATTGTGAAAACAAACAAAAAAAAAATACAATTAAAATACATTCTTACAAAAACAAAAAAATAACAGGCATTGTACACACAATGACTACTCATCTAGAATGACTATAGAATCATATTAAACTTAGAAAGTCCACATTTGCTGGGGAGGAAAAAGAAGAGAAAAAAAAAAAACCACACAAAATAACATCATATTTTCTGTTTTAAACCAAAGACACATTTCTCCATAATTTCCTATTATTCGGGTTACTCTTTATCTCTAATGACTTAACCCACTGGAGCTCAGACATTATTTGGCTTACGGCTGTGGTGTGGTGGAATGGCTCATTGTGTATAGACACGCGGGTTCTCATGTGCCAATGGTAGTATTTTATGACAGAAATGATCAGGTACATTGTCCCCCTGTCTACATTCCTATTTCTGGATGGAACAGCATAGATTATATCAGCATAAGTCAGGGACTGCAGTAATGGGATGTTTAGCTTTTGTGACACCTCTTCCCATATTCTCCTCCCACCCCTGCAGTCAGATATTAAGTGCTCCATCGTCTCCTCCTGCTGACAACCGAGAGGACAGTTCCTATCTGAAACACTTAAAAATTTCAGGTTACCCCTAACAAATAGCTTTCCATGTAATGACAACCAAGCTATGTCAAATAATTTGGCGGGGAGTCGATTCCCATTGAGGAGCTTCAGACTTTCTTGTAAAGTGCTAGTCACACAATCCCTCAAGACAAGTGGAGAACAAAAGAAAGCCCTACAGACCCTCACGTATAGATCTTTCCTTGGCTTACCCTCAATGTAGGACTTCTCTATCTTCCACCTTCTCACACACTTCAGTCCATAGTCCAGGTACTGGGGGAGGTAGTCACTCGTCCATCGACCCCTCTTGAGACTGCCGCCTCGCACCCAAGACTCTGCAAAAGGCATTATCCAGTCCCTGATACTATTCACCCACAGGAAGCTGTTCTCGGAGTCCAGGCAACCAAAATTAACTTTTAGAAACATGGAGTCAAAGAACACCCTTGGATTCAACATATCCAACCCACCCTCTCTCCTCTGTAGGTAGGTGATCCCTCTTTTTATCAGGTTCAACCTGTTCCCCCACAACAGTTGGAAGAACAGGCTAAAGAGCCTAGCGGAGAAAGATTCCGGCAAAGGAAAAACGACAGAGACATACAAGAAGACAGGGACCAGGTAAGTCTTCAACATTTTAACCCTTTCTCTATAGGTCAGCCTCCAGTTCTTCCATCGCTGAACCTTTGCATTTCCGGCTTCCAACTTCTCTTCCCAATTTAGTTTGGCGTTATCATTCCTCCCAAATTTGACCCCTAGGATTTTAATATAGGGGGAGGCTCTCACAAATTGTGGCAGATCAAAGTCTGGATCACTGTCTGATATCCAGAGAGCTTGACTCTTCTCAAGGTTGACCAGAGACCCTGAGGCCTCTGAGTAACTTCTGATGGCCGCAGACAACATCTCCACCTCACGAGGCTCAGATATCACTACAGTCACATCATCCGCATAGGCAACAACACTCAGGGGCAGGCAATGGGGGACTGGCACCCCCTGAAAACCACACTCCTGCAGTGACCTCAAGAATGGGTCTAAGGCAAATACATACAGCAGCGGACTCAGTGGGCAACCCTGTCTCACCCCTGCCTCAACCCTGAAGGTATCACCCTGCCAACCATTGACCAGAGGAAAGCTCTCAGCCTCGCAATACAGAGTCTTCAGCCAATCGATGAATTGCCCCGGAATACCGTACTTTGACAAAGTGGCCCATAGATACTCATGATCTACTCTGTCAAAGGCTTTAGCCTGGTCAAGACTCACAACATATCTCCCACCCCTCAGGGCTTTACATCTCTCAAACATCTCCCTTATCGAGAGGACTGCTCCAGAGATGTTCCGCCCTTCTACTGTGCCAAACTGACAGCCTGACAACAGTGCTGAGGACAGACAAACTAATCTAGAAAACAGAATTTTTGCCAGAATCTTTCTGTCGACATTCAAGAGGGCAATCGGCCTCCAGTTCTTGATGTCACTCGGCTCTTTACCTTTGGACAGCAGAATCAGCGAGGACACTCTCATGGATGGAGGCATCAGGTGACTTTCTAGACAATTTGTATATACATCCACGAGGATTGGGGCCAAGAGGTCTCTGAATGTCCTATAGAATTCTGCTGTTATCCCATCTGGACCTGGTGCCTTCT
Organism: Bufo bufo; assembly: GCF_905171765.1. Lineage (NCBI taxonomy): Eukaryota > Metazoa > Chordata > Amphibia > Anura > Bufonidae > Bufo > Bufo bufo. The sequence continues at coordinate 219,704,380 of NC_053395.1, read as the reverse complement.
TCAGATGTAACTTATCAATTGCCTCTTTAACCTCCGCCACCGTCAAATCTGCTGTCAAAGGAGAAAAGTCCAAATCATTAGTATCAGGGAGCGGAGTTGCCTCCAAGAATTGGGTCATCTTGTCTCTATCCAAAACCTTCCTCTGAAACAAGTCAGCATAGTAAGATCTCACCACCCCCAGGATACCCTCCCGAGATTCTTGCAAAACACCCTGGGGGTCAGTGAGACCGGTGACAGATTTATTTGCCACTCGCTCCCGGCAATTCTCAAAGGGATCAGGAGACCCTAAGGTCCCATAATCCCGTTCAAGAACCAGGGAGGTGTACCTGCTGTACTGATACTGCCTTATCTCAGATTTCAGCCGGTCTATCCTTTGTTGGTCATCCCCTCCCGCCGAATATAGTGACTCCAATTCTTTCCGCAGCTTGAGATACTGGCCATACTTACTCTTCCCCTTTATAACTGACAGTCTCTTTAAGAGGGATCTGATCTCATCCTTGACATCCTCCCACCAGTCGGCCATATTGTCATAAAAGTCCACTCTCTCTAGCTGACTCTGTATAAGAGAGTGAACATGACTCTGAACCGAAGGGTCTTCTAATAGACTGGAATTAAGTCTCCATAACCCTCTACCTGTCCCAGAACACTTTGTGACACCCAAACAGAAATATAAGGCCAGATGGTCTGAATAAGGGACGATCTTCTCATCTTTCTCACCAATGGTCTCTGTAGGACTCACCAGAGCTAAATCTATCCGACTTCTTCTTTCACCACAAAAATAAGTAAATTTTGGTTTCCGACCACCCTGCACAAACACATCTGACAACCCGGCCTGTTGAATAATTCTGTTTAAGACCTTGGAGTCTCTGGTAAGAGGCCTATTAGAGGACCTGTCACAAGATGTCCTGGTGGCATTAAAATCTCCAGCCATGATGACAGGGATAGATGTGAAGAGATATGGCTTCACTTCATTATAAAGGTTAACCCTTTCAGTCACTGTCTGCGAACCATAGATATTTATAAGACGGAGCCTCCTACCCCGAATAGTAACTTCTAGAATTAGGCACCTTCCCATCAATACCTCTGTCAACCTATGTATAGTTACATCATTGGTGTTAAAGAGGATAGAGACCCCGGCACTTGGTTCTACAGCCAGTGACCAAAAGGATGGACCAGACCGCCATTCACGCTCGGCTTCCCGTAAGAGTCCTAAAGTATTCAAACGTGTCTCTTGTAAGAAAAAGACATCAGCATCAAGAGACCTTAGATGTTCATAAACCGCATGCCTGGTCCTCCTCACTCTGACACTGTTCACATTACTGGAGAACACTTTAAGGGTAAAGTCAGCCATCAAAGCAAAGCAAAGCACAAGTAGCAGAGATATTCCCCCCATCATCATAGATCTGAGTCTGAGCCCACCTGCCGACCACCTGTCTCCATGTCTGATTCGGACAGACGTTTAGCTCGCGGGGGTTTCCTTTTTGTGGGGGGATCGCCCTCTTGGTCCTCATTAAATTCATCTACCACCCTCTTTAACTCTCTCTCCATCTCTTCCTCAGCGTCTGACTCTGATAGGACACCGTACCTATTTGTGATAGTCATGACACCTGACCCGGGGTCTACTTTCTTTTTGGAAGGTTTTTGGACAGTGGTCCATTCCCCCTCAGGCTTACGGCTGGTTTTGTCCTTCTTCCGTTTCTTCTGCGGATTTATTGATGCAGGGGCAGAAGATGACATGCCCACAACCTGCTCAGTGACCTCCCCGTTCCCCTCAGTGGCTCCTGGCTGGGACTGGTCAGGCACTATGTCACCTATATTGTCACCCATGTTGTGCTGAGGCTCGGGCGGTGTCACTGCTGACCCTGACAACAGCGGCTCCTCCTCTAGGTCATCTGCCACTTCCAGCAAGTCCTCATCAGGGAAGTCCTTACAAACATTATGCCAGGCGTCTGGACAGTCCCTGTGGGAGTGACCGATCCTGCCACAGAGGTTGCACCGGATGTTCTGGCAGGTGGCGCTGACATGGCCGATCTCCCCGCATAAATTACATTTTACCAGGGTGCACACACTCGCAATATGACCGGCCTTTCCGCATTTAAAACATTTTCTAGGCTGACCCGCATAGAAGCATACCCCTTTCTCCCGGCCAATAAAGAATGAGTTGGGCAGATGTTGGGTGATGTTGTTAACCTGCCGTAACTTTACCAGGACCTTCCACCCCCCAGTCCATATGCCATCCTCGTCCCTAGTCTTGGTCAGATCTGACATTAGGTCACAGTGTCTTTTTAGCCACACAACAATATCCTGGTGTGGTACCGACTCGTTCCAGAATATTATGGTGACGTTTGCTGTCTCTGGTCTAGAGATGGGGATGAGGCTGAACCTATTCCAGCCATCAGCATCTCTCACCCGGGCGAAATGAGCCCAGAAGCGGTCCAGGTCAGACATGAGTTTAAAACTGACGTCATACCCCTGCCTGTCAGGAAGGTTTATCACTGCCAGGATGTTAGATGGCAGGAAACCCATTTGGTGGCACAGAAGTTCACGGACCACAAACCTCCTGTCAGGCAACTCCTCCTTGGCCCCTCTATGCCTGAACCTGACCACGTTCCTCCTCTTAAAAGCCTGACCTGTATAGTTTACATTAGACCTGAAGGATGGTGACCCACGGCTCCAGGCATTACCAGAGGAGACACCACCAGTTCCACCCTCCTGCTGTACTTGGGGGCGCTGTGGTGGCTGCTGACCGCCTGCACTATGGGGGTCTGACACTTCTGGTGTAACTAAAGGGGGGAAGTGCTGTGCATCAGACTGTACAGCCCCCTCCCCACCATCATCCATAATACTCTGCGGGTCACAAGCCTCTGAAGGCTGATCTAATGGTGGACCCGACTCTAGAGATGACCCCAAATCCCACACACACTGTGAAGCGCTCCCCTCTGCAGAAACCTCATCAGTAACATCACATACAGTCATATCAGTGCAGTCACTAGCAGTATGATCCTGCTCTACAGAGCCCCGACAGTCCTGCTGAGCCATGACCTGTGAGCTCTCTGCCGCACTGCTGCCTTCAGGCGAGAGTCCACAGTCCTGCTGCTCTCTACTGCCCCCCAGCGCTTGTGGTGACTGCACTGCTACTGCAGAGTTACCTTTAGGCGAGAGCCCACAGTCCTGCTGCTCTCTACTGCCCCCCAGGGCTAGTGGTGACTGCACTGCTACTGCAGAGTTACCTTCAGGCGAGAGTCCACAGTCCTGCTGCTCTCTACTGCCTCCCAGGGCTTGTGGTGACTGCACTGCTACTGCAGAGTTACCTTCAGGCGAGAGTCCACAGTCCTGCTGCTCTCTACTGCCCCCCAGGGCTAGTGGTGACTGCACTGCTACTGCAGAGTTACCTTCAGGCGAGAGTCCACAGTCCTGCTGCTCTCTACTGCCCCCCAGGGCTTGTGGTGACTGCACTGCTACTGCAGAGTTACCTTCAGGCGAGAGTCCATAGTCCTGCTTCACATCACAAACCGCTGGGACTTGTGGTACCTTTTGAGGAGTCTCTGCAGGTCTTTGCTGTTGCTGGACACTTTCTCCCACTTCTTTGTACAAATTCCCTTTCTCAAAAGGGAAGCTGGCTGGTCTGAGGACTGGTCTTGCACAGGCCTGCTGGGTGTCATCTGGACAAGTTGGAGACTTGGGTTTAGATGGAGATGGTTCTGGCGCAGGTCTTCCCCCATGTCCCTCAAGTCTTTGCTGGTTCCTGAAGGATTCAGCGACTGGTCCCATCTGCTCCAGTACAGCCTCCATGTCCTGCACAGTCTCAGCGAGCTGCACAGCGAGGGAGCTCAGCTTCTTGTCATGGACAACCTGATTGTTGGGGTTTGCTGCCTTTAGCTTGTAGACACAATCTATCTGTTTCTGCAGCTGTAGTTTTGTTCTTTTTAATGTTTCTAGCCTCTTGACCAGAGCTGGGATCCGCTCGGCCAGACATAGTTCAGGTGCACGCTGAGTATTGGGGGGTTGTGTACTCACAGAATGGCTCCTTACAGGCGTCCCTCTGCTTGGTCCTTGCACTGGACCTGGTGCAGCCGCGGTCACTGCTGCGAGGTCGCTATCTCCAGATTGGGGACTGGGCCCCTGGTTCTTCCCAGTGACTGCACTTGTGGCCCCATGAAGCCTTCCTTCAGTATTCCCTCTGGTCTCATCTGTCGTGTTGGCAACTTTTGCGCTGTTCCCACTCCCGTAACGTGTGCGGTCAGACCGCATGAGGACAGGCTGCTGCAGATTCTCCTGCATGGTCTGCTTCTCCAGGGATGTTCTCCTCTGTCTGCCTGCGGGTGGGGTGGATTGCACACCTGCAGCCATGGTCTTACTTAGTGATGTTTCCTTCTTTACTTCCAACATTTTCTTTTCATCTTTGCTTCCTGCTGCACTGGGACTGGCAACACTCGGAACATTCCTTCCTTCCAAAGAAACTTCTGGATAATTATCCATGGAGTGAGAAGTCTGGGAATTATTTCCCAGAATAGGCCTTGGAGCCTGGGCCTTGCTTGGGGAGCATCCCCACCCAGAGTGACCCCGCCCTGGGCTTTCTCCAGACATCCAAAGCCTCAGGAGAGCTACTGACACACGTCCTCACAGCTAGGAGGCAGTATTATAGTAGTTATATTCTTGTACATAGGAGGCAGTATTATAGTAGTTATATTCTTGTACATAGGGGCAGTATTATAGTAGTTATATTATTGTACATAGGAGCAGTATTATAGTAGTTATATTCTTCTACATAGGAGGCAGTATTATAGTAGTTATACTCTTATACATAGGAGGCAGTATTATAGTAGTTATATTCTTGTACATAGGAGCAGTATTATAGTAGTTATATTCCTGTACATAGGAGCAGTATTATAGTAGTTATATTCTTGTACATAGGAGGCAGTATTATAGTAGTTATATTCTTCTACATAGGAGCAGTATTATAGTAGTTATATTCTTGTACATAGGAGCAGTATTATAGTAGTTATATTCTAGTACATAGGAACAGTATTATAGTAGTTATATTCTTGTACATAGGAGCAGTATTATAGTAGTTATATTCTTGTACATAGGTACAGTATTATAGTAGTTATATTCTTGTACATAGGAGGCAGTATTATAGTAGTTATATTCTTGTACATAGGTACAGTATTATAGTAGTTATATTCTTGTACATAGGAGGCAGTATTATAGTAGTTATATTCTTGTACATAGGAACAGTATTATAGTAGTTATATTCTTGTACATAGGAGGCAGTATTATAGTAGTTATATTCTTGTACATAGGTACAGTATTATAGTAGTTATATTCTTGTACATAGGAGCAGTATTATAGTATATAGTTATATTCTTGTACATAGGAACAGTATTATAGTAGTTATATTCTTGTACATAGTATCAGTATTATAGTAGTTATATTCTTGTACATAGGAGCAGTATTATAGTAGTTATATTCTTGTACATAGGAACAGTATTATAGTAGTTATATTCTTGTACATAGTATCAGTATTATAGTAGTTATATTCTTGTACATAGGAACAGTATTATAGTAGTTATATTCTTGTACATAGTATCAGTATTATAGTAGTTATATTCTTGTACATAGGAGCAGTATTATAGTAGTTATATTCCTGTACATAGGAGCAGTATTCTAGTAGTTATATTCTTGTACATAGGAGCAGTATTATAGTAGTTATATTCTTGTACATAGTATCAGTATTATAGTAGATATATTCTTGTACATAGGAGCAGTATTATAGTAGTTATATTCTTGTACATAGTAGCAGTATTATAGTAGTTATATTCTTGTACATAGGAGCAGTATTATAGTAGTTATATTCTTGTACATAGGAGCAGTATTATAGTAGTTATATTCTTGTACATAGGAGCAGTATTATAGTAGTTATATTCTTGTACATAGGAGCAGTATTATAGTAGTTATATTCTTGTACATAGGGGCAGTATTATAGTAGTTATATTCTTGTACATAGTAGCAGTATTATAGTAGTTATATTCTTGTACATAGGAGCAGTATTATAGTAGTTATATTCTTGTACATAGGAGCAGTATTATAGTAGTTATATTCTTGTACATAGGAGCAGTATTATAATAATTATATTCTTGTACATAGGAGCAGTATTATAGTAGTTATATTCTTGTACATAGGAGCAGTATTATAGTAGTTATATTCTTGTACATAGGAGCGGTATTATAGTAGTTATATTCTTGTACATAGGAACAGTATTATAGTAGTTATATTCTTGTACATAGGAGCAGTATTATAGTAGTTATATTCCTGTACATAGTAGCAGTATTATAGTAGTTATATTCTTGTACATAGGAGCAGTATTATAGTAGTTATATTCTTGTACATAGGAGCAGTATTATAGTAGTTATATTCTTGTACATAGGAGCAGTATTATAGTAGTTATATTCTTGTACATAGTAGCAGTATTATAGTAGTTATATTCTTGTACATAGGAGCAGTATTATAGTAGTTATATTCCTGTACATAGGGGCAGTATTACAGTAGTTATATTCTTGTACATAGGAGCAGTATTATAGTAGTTATATTCTTGTACATAGGGGCAGTATTATAGTAGTTATATTCTTGTACATAGTAGCAGTATTATAGTAGTTATATTCTTGTACATAGGAGCAGTATTATAGTAGTTATATTCTTGTACATAGGAGCAGTATTATAGTAGTTATATTCTTGTACATAGGAGCAGTATTATAATAATTATATTCTTGTACATAGGAGCAGTATTATAGTAGTTATATTCTTGTACATAGGAGCAGTATTATAGTAGTTATATTCTTGTACATAGGAGCGGTATTATAGTAGTTATATTCTTGTACATAGGAGGCAGTATTATAGTAGTTATATTCTTGTACATAGGAGGCAGTATTATAGTAGTTATATTCTTGTACATAGGAAGCAGTATTATAGTAGTTATATTCTTGTACATAGGAGCAGTATTATAGCAGTTATATTCTTGTACATAGGAGCAGTATTATAGTAGTTATATTCTTGTACATAGGAGATAATACCATATATCGGTGACTGTAGAAATTGGCATCTGGTTTACAATTTCAGGTGCCACAAATTCAGGAGTCCCATATTTGCAGTACTGCGGTTCTCCAATATTCAGTTCCTGAGCGTTCCCAAAGTCACATATCCGAATCTGATCACCAATCATGTCGGCCATTAAAATGTTCTCTGGCTGTGAAGGGGACACATTAAAGTGAAAGAGATTGTGCTGTGGCTTAATAATAATAATGACCTATCCTCAGAATAAGGCCTCTTTCACATGACAGGTTTTTTTTTCATTTACGGCCCATTTTTTTGCGTTCCGTATACGGTCCGTATAAGGAACCATACATTTCAATGGTTACGCAAAAAAAATGGAATGTACTCTGTATGCATTCCGTTTCCATATTTCCATTTTTCCATTCTGTTGAAAGATAGAACATGTCCCATTATTGCCCGCAAATATCGTTCCATGGCTTCATTCAAGTCAATGGGTCCGCAAAAAAAACAGAACACATACGGAAATTTTTTTCTATGTAATTACTGTATACTGTATATGCCACAAGGAAAAACGGAACGGAAGAACGGAACAGAAACAGAAACACAATGGACCGTGAAAAACGGACCGCAAAACACTGAAAAAGCCATACAGTCGTGTAAAAGAGGCCTAAGTAAATGGGACGAGAGGTTGTAATTACCCTGCGCCTCTGCTGCAAAGGACACCACACTCAGGTAATTTTGAAGAGGAAGCAATGCTTGCACAAGAACCGTGACAGCCTTCAAACAGCTGATCAGTGGGGGTCCCGGGAGACGGCCCCCACTGATCTGATATTGATGATCTATCCTGAGGATAGTAAGCCACTCCATGAACCCATTAATAGTTTTAAAATACAATGTTTCTGTAAATAATTTGTACCCATCACAATGATATCATACAAAATGTTGGAATCTTTTCACTGCAGCATATATATCGGCCTCTATAGGGTATGTACGCTCACACTGCAAAATTCTGCAGTGAAATCTGCATAAAATTTGTCTCCCATCCATTTAAATGGGAAATCTGCATTGCAGAAAAAATTAGTGATGTCACTTGTAAGAGTAAATTCAATGCAGATTCAGCATGTAAACCACAAGCAGTAGGCGCTTGCAGATTGGCCTCATTGAGTGGAGTGAATCTGCATGTAAATCCATGATATATGAAACTGAAACAAGGCCTGCTGCAGTTTGTCTGAACATAGCCTAAGATACACCTAATACAACTGCACAGAACAGAGTGGGCATAATAGTAAAAATCAACACAGGTCCCTGGAAGATTAATGGGATCACACCCTGCCACACCTTGGGAAGGTCAGTCCTTCAGATGCATCAGAATTCTAATATGGCCAACAGGTTCGGCATCTACCCCAACTCAAAACAACAAGATTAGAAGAAGAATTCACCTTAATATCCAGATGCAGAATGTTCTTATGATGCAAATAATCTAAACCTTCCAGGATCTGACGCACAAAGGATCGAATCTGGAAAAGAACAAGAAAATATCTCTGAATGCAGAATGACTAATGCAGATATTGAATAGGTGTAGAATTTAAAAGGGTATTCCTTCATAATTGATCAAATATCTAAAAAATATATTCTTATACATAGGAGGTAGTATTATAGTAGTTATATTCTTGTACATAGAAGCAGTAATATAGTAGTTATATTCTTGTACATAGGAGCAGTATTATAGTAGTTATATTCTTAACCATATTTCTTTTTATTGAGGTAAGAAGATAAGGCCACACGCCCACACAGGACATCAGTACAATAACATTAAAAGTCACCATAGTTTATAGTAGTTATATTCTTGTATATAGGAGCAGTATTATAGTAGTTATAATCTTGTACATAGGAGGCAGTATTATAGTAGTTATATTCTTGTACATAGGAGACAGTATTATAATAGTTATATTCTTGTACATAGAAGCAGTATTATAGTAGTTATATTCTTGTACATAGGAGCAGTATTATAGTAGTTATATTCTTGTACATAGGAGGCAGTATTATAGTAGTTATATTCTTGTACATAGGAGCAGTATTATAGTAGTTATATTCTTGTACATAGGAGGCAGTATTATAATAGTTATATTCTTGTACATAGAAGCAGTATTATAGTAGTTATATTCTTGTACATAGGAGCAGTATTATAGCAGTTATATTCCTGTACATAGGAGCAGTATTATAGTAGTTCTATTCTTGTACATAGGAGCAGTATTATAGTAGTTATATTCTTGTACATAGGAGGCAGTATTATAGTAGTTATATTCTTGTACATAGGAGGCAGTATTATAGTAGTTATATTCTTGTACATAGGAGCAGTATTATAGTAGTTATATTCTTGTACATAGAAGCAGTATTATAGTAGTTATATTCCTGTACATAGGAGGCAGTATTATAGTAGTTATATTCTTGTACATAGGAGCAGTATTATAGTAGCTATATTCTTGTACATAGGAGCAGTATTATAGTAGTTATATTCCTGTACATAGGAGCAGTATTATAGTAGTTATATTCTTGTACATAGGAGCAGTATTATAGTAGTTATATTCTTGTACATAGGAGGCAGTATTATAGTAGTTATATTCTTGTACATAGGAGCAGTATTATAGTAGTTATATTCTTGTACATAGGAGCAGTATTATAGTAGTTATATTTATGTACATAGAAGACAGTATTATAGTAGTTATATTCTTGTACATAGGAGCAGTATTATAGTAGTTATATTATTGTACATAGGAGCAGTATTATAGTATTTATATTTTTGTACATGGGAGCATTATTATAGTAGTTATATTCTTGTACATAGAATCAGTATTATAGTAGTTATATTCTTGTACATAGGAGCAGTATTATAGTAGTTATATTCTTGTACATAGGAGCAGTATTATAGTAGTTATATTCTTGTACATAGGAGCAGTATTATAGTAGTTATATTCCTGTACATAGGAGCAGTATTATAGTAGTTATATTCTTGTACACAGGAGGCAGTATTATAGTAGTTATAGTCTTGTACATAGGAGCAGTATTATAGTAGTTACATTCTTGTACATAGGAGGCAGTATTATAGTAGTTACATTCTTGTACATAGGAACAGTATTATAGTAGTTATATTATTGTACATAGGAGCAGTATTATAGTATTTATATTTTTGTACATGGGAGCATTATTATAGTAGTTATATTATTGTACATAGGAGCAGTATTATAGTAGTAATATTCTTGTACATAGGAGGCAGTATTATAGTAGTTATATTATTGTACATAGGAGCAGTATTATAGGTTTTTTTCACATTACAGTATTATAGTAGTTACTGCATGAATTTCCTTCATCTACTCACCTCTGATTCGGAGACTGTAGGTTTACGAATCACTCTGTCTAGAAGCTCCTCCTTGGAACAGCTGCAAGGAGTCAAGGAATATCACTTCTATGGAGTTTAGGTGAGCACAGGTCATCCTTCAGTGAGAATGTTGCTGACTGTATATAGCCGCTCACTGCTGTGACACAGATATTGGGTGAGATGTGACAAAGGTAGTGCAAAGGAAAGTGGAGTTCTTTCTGCCGGCAACCAATTAGATTCTTCCCCGCATGTTTCTGAGGACTTCATTTAATTGGATGCCATGGGCAAATACTCAAGTTTCCCTTGGCACCAGTTTTGATAGATCTTCCCCAATATTTTGTCATCTTCTCTATTGATGGCCACAGCTGAATTTAAAGAGCTACTATTTCTTTTATTGTTATTGCCTTTTTGTTATCAGTAAATTTTAGTTTGTTTTTACTCTTTGAATTGAAGAAATACTATATTGCTACCTGCAAACCATCAACACGCTGGTTTGTTGCTCTTGATGGATCTTTTTGTAGTGTGTACTAAAATACCAGACAGAAACCATAATAACAACCACAGATCCATTATTTGCAACTTGCTAATGCTTTCCATGTACTAAGAGAGAGAGAAAAGGATGAGAGTAAGACGTGATTGCAGGATAAGACTACACACAGGGTTTGCTTGTAGTCTGTAACCATGGAGGTTCATCAGTTTGCATAGAAGCTGTGTACACTAACCATTAGTTCTATTCTTTATACTATACCATAGTTTCCTCCCTATGGTTTCCCCGCTCCTGTGTGCCCATATAACCCAGGCAGCAATGGATACAGCTCCATGATGATTATCAGTGCGCTCCTCTTCTCAAACACCTCGTGGAAGTAGACGATCCTCTCATGACCGAGCCGGGACAGGATGCTCATCTCCCTCCGGGCGCTCTCCTTGGACGCCCCTCTAGATGAAATGAACTTTGCAGCAAAATCCTGCCCGCAGTTTTTTTCCACCACGTGTCGTACATAGGAAAACACACCTCTGTGGACACAGAAAAGGGACCATTGGCAATGTTCCATAACACTTAGTAATATGTACATAGTGTATATGGCCCCAGCCCTATAGTTAAACCATTGGACTATTCCCTTGTAATCTGCACTGGGATTACTGTTTGGCAGATTTATTAGGGGTGTAATTATAGAGGATGTAGGGGTAACAGTTCCTGGGTACCATCTTCCCCCAGAAGAAGACGTCAGCATTGGTAGGTAGGGGTTTCTGTTGCAGATTTTGCATTGGGGCTTCTGAATTTTGTAAAAATTCTGCAATTCTGGCTTCTGTATTATGGGCTAATTACTGTAGTTGTCACGGAGGGGAGCGGGGGAAACCCCCCACCATACAATGTAAGAAGGATAATGGTAGCAACTAGGCCAGGCCGCCGGGATAAGGGATAAGGGAGCAGGTCACCTCCTATTGCATCCCTAATCATCTCCCTAACTCCTAACCGTATGAGCGGACCCCGATGGTGGGACGGCTCATACCCTGGAGACCTAATATCCTGAGTCGCCCTGGAAATCCCTCACCTATGAGCAGGGGAGAGACGACCTGTTCATCCACAACACGGAGGAACAGGAGTCTCTAAAGGCCTAGAAGCAGGGGGAGGGGAACACATACAGCAAAAGGAGATGGCAGGTAAGCGAAACCAATAACACACTTACTTGCCACAGACACACTGACTGGAACCCGTGCACTAGTGCTGCTGTCCACACCGACATTAAAGGACACAGCACACACCACAACCACACAGGAACCCAGGACATCCATAGCTGCAATAAACATGAGACAGGGGAATGTCTAGTAAACATGCTGGACACCAAACACCACCAGACATGTAACACCAAACTAGACATACAAACACCCTGAACATAACCCACTCCATACAAATAGGGACAGGACGGGAAGGAGACACCGGGATAACATTGATGACCACAAGGGTGGCCCTCACCGGACAGATGGAACACCCTGGACTGGAGCAGAGCTCCAGCACCAACTACAGCTGAAGTACAACTGACTCCAGCCAGGAAACCACAGAAGATATAAGCCAAGTGACCACACCCAGTCAGGGAGTTAACCCTTACAGCACCAGACAGAGGGAGGCCACAACTTAAAGGGGAAGTGCACACACAAGCATACCAAACATGTTACCACTGGCAACAGCATGCGTGGCAACCATGTCATGGCAATCACCTAGAAGGCCGAGACACTGCCACCGCATGCTCTCACAGCAACACGTTGCCGCGGGCAACCGCCAGTGTGGCAACAGTGTCATAGCACAAACCAAAGGCCGTGACAGTAGTACACTGATTTGCTGGTTAGTATAACAGGTGCCATGGTGCAGGGGGTGGCAGCCAGCATAACCTATGACCAATCACCTAAAAAACAATGACTAACCAAAATGAATGGAAACACGCCATAAAACTGTAGTTTGTAATTACACACTGACACCAACCTTCCGATCTCCTTGTGAATGGTGTAGTAATCAGAAAGTCGGCGAGATTTCAGTCCATCGGATTCGTCCAGTGCTGAACCGGCTCCTGGTTCCACTGCGAAAAATATGTAAGATACGTAATATGTAAGGTCATTACCCAGATCTCAATCCTTCCTGGGTTGACAATGGAGAAGTCCACAATTCGGGGCCAGTCCCAGGTGTATGCAGACCCATAGAAGACTAGGGTTGCCACTTGGCTGGTAAACGACTGACCACCGATGGTTTTTTAATTTGCACTGGTTACATTATCTGCAGATGATTTCTAGTAGCCAGGGAGGTATGAGAGATGCCTCCTAGCTACTAATGGCTCTATCTCAGGCTGTATAGCAGCTACAGTTATGAGCCAGGTCTTGTTTTAAAGCTAAGGAGCTCTACAGCTCCAGATATAACCTTTAGAATCTGAGTCTGGAGTGAGATATGCAGATATTACAAGACCTGGCTCATATTTCTATGTGCTACGCGGCCTGAGATATCCCAGGCTGAAGCAGCTCCTCCCTTATCTGGCCTGTTAGGAGAAGGAGCGGGTAGGCAGTGGGGTAAGGGCTGACCATGTGCAGGAAGAGGAGGGGAGGCATAGATCCTCCTGACCACAGGGGAGGGGTAAGACTGGTTTCACATTTCGCATTTTTATTTTTGCTACTCTGCTCCATTATAGGAGCAGAAAAGTGAAAATAATGGAAGCAAATGACAGAAATCAATTCAACCTGATGGACCCCATTGACTGTAGTAGGGTCTGGTTTCCTTTAGAAAACCTAGCATTTTACCGAAAAAAAAGTGCAGCATACTATTTTTGATGGAATCTGTAAAGGAGGCTCCTGATGGATCCTCCAATATAGATGTGAACGAAGCCCAACGTGGACTTCTGTGCATGTAGTCACTCCACCCCCCATTACTTGCACTCTGATTGTCACATATGGGGAGTGTTGATCAATCGCCCATCGTATCCTCCTCTGTGCCTATTTATGCCGTTGCCGACATTTACCAGCGTCCAGATTACGGCATCACATTAGTCAGACCTAACACACAGACTTTAGTAAAGTCTCCATGTTACACTGTCCTTCTGTCCATTCTGGATCTTTAGCGTAACAATTGTGGGCCGCTTCTCCAGCGATTTCCATTATACGCTGCAGTAATAGGGATAAAGACAATCACTAGAGAGGAAGATCTGACAGAATTCTGCCATAAACCATCATTTTACAAAACAAACCAGTGTGACAAACCAGGGCAAATCAGGGCAAACTGGGCTCCTGCTTAGGGCCACTTGGTTCAGGGGCCTTTATGGTTATTTGCTTCTCCATGAGAGCTCATTCAATAACACATGTTCACGAACAGTGCCCTTGCATGTCATTTTAAAAATGACAGGAAAAAGTAAATGTTTTAATTTTTACATTAGTTTTTTTTAAGTGCTGCAAAACTAAAACCATGGTTGTTAAAGGGGTTTTCTGAGATTTTTTTTATTGATGCCCTATGCTCTGGATAGGTCATCAGTGTCTGATTGGTGGGGTCCGACACTAAGCATCCCCGCCAATCATCTGTTTGAGAAGGCACCGGCGCTCACAGGAGCACCACAGCCTTCTCTCAGCGTTCCCTAGGACGAGTGATGACACATTCAGTGGTAACGTGGCCCAGGAGAAGCTCAGCCCCATTCACTTCAAGTGAATGCGGCTGAACTGCAATACCAATCTGTGTCTGTGAGCATGGAGAAGGCTGCGCCGCGCACAGAAACGCCGGTGCCTTTTCAAACACCCTGGGTGTCGGACCCGCACTTATCATATACTGATGACCTATCCAGAGGATAGGTCATCAGTATTTAAATCTCCGGAAACCCTTTTAACCACCTCAGCCCCCCTAGCTTAAACACCCTGAAAGACCAGGCCACTTTTTACACTTCTGACCTACACTACTTTCACCGTTTATTGCTCGGTCATGCAACTTACCACCCAAATGAATTTTACCTCCTTTTCTTCTCACTAATAGAGCTTTCATTTGGTGGTATTTCATTGCTGCTGACATTTTTACTTTTTTTGTTATTAATCGAAATTTAACGATTTTTTTGCAAAAAAATGACATTTTTCACTTTCAGTTGTAAAATTTTGCAAAAAAAAACGAGATCCATATATAAATTTTGCTCTAAATTTATAGTTCTACATGTCTTTGATAAAAAAAAAATGTTTGGGTAAAAAAAAAATGGTTTGGGTAAAAGTTATAGCGTTTACAAACTATGGTACAAAAATGTGAATTTCCGCTTTTTGAAGCAGCTCTGACTTTCTGAGCACCTGTCATGTTTCCTGAGGTTCTACAATGCCCAGACTGTCTAAACACCCCACAAATGACCCCATTTCGGAAAGTACACACCCTAAGGTATTCGCTGATGGGCATAGTGAGTTCATAGAACTTTTTATTTTTTGTCACAAGTTAGCGGAAAATGATGATTTTTTTTCTTTTTTTTTTTTTTCTTACAAAGTCTCATATTCCACTAACTTGTGACAAAAAATAAAAAGTTCTATGAACTCACTATGCCCATCAGCGAATACCTTGGGGTCTCTTCTTTCCAAAATGGGGTCACTTGTGGGGTAGTTATACTGCCCTGGCATTCTAGGGGCCCAAATGTGTGGTAAGGAGTTTGAAATCAAATTCTGTAAAAAATGACCTGTGAAATCCGAAAGGTGCTCTTTGGAATATGGGCCCCTTTGCCCACCTAGGCTGCAAAAAAGTGTCACACATCTGGTATCTCCGTACTCAGGAGAAGGTGGGGAATGTGTTTTGGGGTGTCATTTTATATATACCCATGCTGGGTGAGAGAAATATCTTGGCAAAAGACAACTTTTCCCATTTTTTTTATACAAAGTTGTCATTTGACCAAGATATTTATCTCACCCAGCATGGGTATATGTAAAAAGACACCCCAAAACACATTCCTCAACTTCTCCTGAGTACGGGGATACCAGATGTGTGACACTTTTTTGCAGCCTAGGTGGGCAAAGGGGCCCATATTCCAAAGAGCACCTTTCGGATTTCACTCCTCATTTTTTCCTGAATTTGATTTCAAACTCCTTACCACACATTTGGGCCCCTAGAATACCAGGGCAGTATAACTACCCCACAAGTGACCCCATTTTGGAAAGAAGACACCCCAAGGTATTCCGTGAGGGGCATGGCGAGTTCCTAGAATTTTTTATTTTTTGTCACAAGTTAGTGGAAAATGATGATTTTTTTTTTTTTTTTTTTTTTTCAAACAAAGTCTCATATTCCACAAACTTGTGACAAATAATAAAAACTTCCATGAACTCACTATGCCCATCAGCGAATACCTTGGGGTCTCTTCTTTCCAAAATGGGGTCACTTGTGGGGTAGTTATACTGCCCTGGCATTCTAGGGGCCCAAATGTGTGGTAAGTAGGTAAATGACCTGTGAAATCCGAAAGGTGCTCTTTGGAATGTGGGCCCCTTTGCCCACCTAGGCTGCAAAAAAGTGTCACACATCTGGTATCTCTGTATTCAGGAGAAGTTGAGGAATGTGTTTTGGGGTGTCTTTTTACATATACCCATGCTGGGTGAGATAAATATCTTGGTCAAATGCCAACTTTGTATAAAAAAATGGGAAAAGTTGTCTTTTGCCAAGATATTTCTCTCACCCAGCATGGGTATATGTAAAATGACACCCCAAAACACATTCCCCAACTTCTCCCGATTACGGAGATACCAGATGTGTGACACTTTTTTGCAGCCGAGGTGGGCAAAGGGGCCCATATTCAAAAGAGCACCTTTCGGATTTCACAGGTCATTTTTTACAGAATTTGATTTCAAACTCCTTACCACACATTTGGGCCCCTAGAATGCCAGGGCAGTATAACTACCCCACAAGTGACCCCATTTTGGAAAAAAGAGACCCCAAGGTATTCGCTGATGGGCATAGTGAGTTCATGGAAGTTTTTATTTTTTGTCACAAGTTAGTGGAATATGAGACTTTGTATGAAAAAAAAAAAAAAAAAAAAAATAAGCATTTTCCACTAACTTGTGACAAAAAATAAAAAATTCTAGGAACTCGCCATGCCCCTCACGGAATACCTTGGGGTGTCTTCTTTCCAAAATGGGGTCACTTGTGGGGTAGTTATACTGCCCTGGCATTTTCCAGGGGCCCTAATGTGTGGTAAGTAGGTAAATGACCTGTGAAATCCTAAAGGTGCTCTTTGGAATATGGGCCCCTTTGCCCACCTAGGCTGCAAAAAAGTGTCACACATGTGGTATTGCCGTATTCAGGAGAAGTTGGGGAATGTGTTTTGGGGTGTCATTTTACATATACCCATGCTGGGTGAGAGAAATATCTTGGCAAAAGACAACTTTTCCCATTTTTTTATACAAAGTTGGCATTTGACCAAGATATTTCTCTCACCCAGCATGGGTATATGTAAAATGACACCCCAAAACACATTCCCCAACCTCTCCTGAGTACGGCGATACCAGATGTGTGACACTTTTTTGCAGCCTAGATGCGCAAAGGTGCCCAAATTCCTTTTAGGAGGGCATTTTTAGACATTTGGATACCAGACTTCTTCTCACGCTTTGGGGCCCCTAGAATGCCAGGGCAGTATAAATACCCCACATGTGACCCCATTTTGGAAAGAAGACACCCCAAGGTATTCAATGAGGGGCATGGCGAGTTCATAGAATTTTTTTTTTTTTGGCACAAGTTAGCGGAAATTGATATTTTTAATTTTTTTCTCACAAAGTCTCCCGTTCCGCTAACTTGGGACAAAAATTTCAATCTTTCATGGACTCAATATGCCCCTCACGGAATACCTGGGGGTGTCTTCTTTCCGAAATGGGGTCACATGTGGGGTATTTATACTGCCCTGGCATTCTAGGGGCCCTAAAGCGTGAGAAGAAGTCTGGAATATAAATGTCTAAAAAATTTTACGCATTTGGATTCCGTGAGGGGTATGGTGAGTTCATGTGAGATTTAATTTTTTGACACAAGTTAGTGGAATATGAGACTTTGTAAGAAAAAAAAAAAAAAATTCCGCTAACTTGGGCCAAAAAAATATCTGAATGGAGCCTTACAGAGGGGTGATCAATGACAGGGGGGGTGATCAATGACAGGGGGGGTGATCAATGACAGGGGGGTTGATCAATGACAGGGGGGGTGATCAGGGAGTCTATATGGGGTGATCACCACAATCATTGATCACGCCCGTGTAAGGCTTCATTCAGACGTCCGGATGCGTTTTGCGGATCCGATCCATCTATCAGTGCATCCGTAAAAATCATGCGGACATCTGAATGGAGCTTTACAGGGGGGTAATCAATGACAGGGGGGTAATCAGGGAGTCTATATGGGGTGATCACCACAGTCATTGATCACGCCCCTGTAAGGCTTCATTCAGACGTCCGGATGCGTTTTGCGGATCCGATCCATCTATCAGTGCATCCGTAAAAATCATGCGGACATCTGAATGGAGCTTTACAGGGGGGTAATCAATGACAGGGGGGTAATCAATGACAGGGGGGTGATCAGGGAGTCTATATGGGGTGATCACCACAGTCATTGATCATGCCCCTGTAAGGCTTCATTCAGACGTCCGGTTGCGTTTTGCGGATCCGATCCATCTATCAGTGCATCCGTAAAAATCATGCGGACATCTGAATGGAGCTTTACAGGGGGGTGATCAATGACAGGGGGGTGATCACCACAGTCATTGATCATGCCCCTGTAAGGCTTCATTCAGACGACCGGATGCGTTTTGCGGATCCGATCCATGTATCAGTGCATCCGTAAAAATCATGCGGACATCTGAATGGAGCTTTACAGGGGGGTGATCAGGGAGTCTATATGGGGTGATCACCACAGTCATTGATCATGCCCCTGTAAGGCTTCATTCAGACGACCGGATGCGTTTTGCGGATCCGATCCATGTATCAGTGCATCCGTAAAAATCATGCGGACATCTGAATGGAGCTTTACAGGGGGGTAATCAATGACAGGGGGGTAATCAATGACAGGGGGGTGATCAGGGAGTCTATATGGGGTGATCACCACAGTCATTGATCACGCCCCTGTAAGGCTTCATTCAGACGTCCGGATGCGTTTTGCGGATCCGATCCATCTATCAGTGGATCCGTAAAAATCATGCGGACGTCTGAATGGAGCTTTACAGGGGGTTGATCAATGACAGGGGGGTAATCAATGACAGGGGGGTGATCAGGGAGTTTATATGGGGTGATCAGGGGTGATTAGGGGTGATCAGGGGCTAATAAGGGGTTAATAAGTGACGGGGGGGGGGGGTGTAGTGTAGTGTAGTGGTGCTTGGTGCTACTTTACTGAGCTACCTGTGTCCTCTGGTGGTCGATCCAAACAAAGGGGACCACCAGAGGACCAGGTAGCAGGTATATTAGACGCTGTTATCAAAACAGCGTCTAATATACCTGTTAGGGGTTAAAAAAAACACATCTCCAGCCTGCCAGCGAACGATCGCCGCTGGCAGGCTGGAGATCAACTCTCTTACCTTCCGTTCCTGTGAGCGCGCGCGCCTATGTGCGCGCGTTCACAGGAAGTCTCGCGTCTCGCGAGATGACGCGTATATGCGTGACTGTGCGCAGCGCTGCCACCTCCGGAACGCGATCCTGCGTTAGGCGGTCCGGAGGTGGTTAAAGGGGTTGTCCCATGAAAAATATTCTACAGTTTTCAAATCAGCACCTGGATCTGAATACTTATGTAATTGCATGTAATTAGAAATTTAGCATAGCCACTGAGCTATTCAATAAAATGTATCTGTATTGTGCCACCTGCTCTTTGTTTTTTTCTTATTTCTTTGTCCTGCTCACTGAGATGGCTGCACATGCTCAGTTTCATCCTTCAACCGCCTCCTGAGCTGTGATAGGGAGAGCTGAGGCACGCCTCCTGAGCTGTGATAGGGAGAGCATGGACACGCCCCCTGAGCTGTGATAAGGAGAGCTGAGACACGCCTCCTGAGCTGTGATAGGGAGAGCTGAGACACGCCCCCTGAGCTGCAGCAGAAAAGACACTCCCCTGAGCTGTCAGCTTGATATAAATCTAGCAGAGCAATGACTGGGGGAGATCTTTGGATCCATGTGAGGTACAGGGCTGGTTCTAGCTTTGTTAGAAATTGACATGTACTGTATGATGTCTGATTTTCATTTTTTACATTAGTTATGGGATAACCCCTTTAAGTAATGGACCATTCAAACCCTACAGATGACAAAGTCAAACACACAATATGTTTATTCAGATCTCTGTTTGCCCATTAGGCCCTGGCATCTGCCCAGTCTTGCCTGCTGCTGGCCCCAAGCCCTGTCCCAGTTACAGCTAAGGCTACTTTCACACTAGCGTTCGGAGCGGATCCGTCTGATGTTTCATCAGACGGATCCGCTCCGATAATGCAGACGTTTGCATCCGTTCAGAACGGATCAGTCTGCATTATTACTTAGAAAATTTTCTAAGTCTGAAAGTAGCCTGAGCGGATCCGTTCAGACTTTACATTGAAAGTCAATGGGGAACGGATCCGCTTGAAGATTGAGTCATATGGTGTCATCTTCAAGCGGATCCGTCCCCATTGACTTCCATTATAAGTCTGGACGGATCCGCTCGCCTCCGCACGGCCAGACGGACACCCGAATGCTGCAAGCAGCGTTCAGGTGTCCGCTCACTGAGCGGAGCGGAGGCTGAGCGCTGGCAGGCGGATGCATTCTCAGTGGATCCGCCTCCACTGAGAATGCATTAGGGCCAGACGGATGCGTTCGGGGCCGCTCGTGAGCCCCTTCAAACGGAGCTCACGAGCGGACACCCGAACGCTAGTGTGAAAGTAGCCTAAGGTGTTGCCTCCTCAATTGCAAATCTTTACTGCTATGTATCTAGGCAATTTTGCCTTTTGGGTATCTGGGAAAACCATTACAACCAGTTGCTACCAAACTTTCCTAGAAACAAATCGAACAGAAATGGCTGAATAGACTATGGCAGATGAGGAGAAGCTAGAGGAGAAATGATCTTTAAAAGGTCCTCTGCTTTGGACAATCCCTTTTAGTAAGAAGATTTGATTCCCCCAAGCAATAAGCTGATCACCAGGTATCTCGTTCCTGGGACCACAAGTGATCGTCTGTAATCTGATGCAAAGTGAAACTTTCCCTACACTGCCACCACAGGACAAATGTAGCATTACACTGGGTCCATTAAAATCAATGGGCCGTCCAGTAATGCAAGGACAGGCCGGGTCCTCCATAAAGAGGGAGAGAAACTCTTTAAAGCTTCTCTGCACTCCTGGCCAATAGATAAAGGTTCTGAATGGGGAACCATTTTATTTTATTTTTATCTTTTTTTTGAAGTTTCCAATTCTAATCAGAACATTTTTGACAAGCCTTTTTGGGATCGTAGTCCCTTGTTCTTTATTGTCGAATACAAACCTATAAATTAAAGGTATAACACATTTAAATTATAAAACAAAACAAAAATATATCTAAATATATAACATAAAATTGATATTAAAACACAGGTGTAGTAAATGTATTGTAACATTTTGTGTATTATTTATATGCGTATACACACACACATATTTTATAGATGTTCTTAAACTCAGAATTTCCTATTGGAGTGTTTGAAAGTGAGTTTTCTCTTACCTTTGCACACCTGCAGCTCGGCCTTACATGACACTTCTCCTGCCACGTTGCGTGCCGTGCAGGTGTACACCCCCGAGTCCTCAGGCGCAGCATTCAGGATAACCAGGGAGCACTCAGCATCATCATACACAAAATTAAAGTGTCCGCTTTCCACCAGGAGCTCTCCGTCCTGAAGAAGAGGAACACGTGACTACCCTGAGATACAGACTGAGGAGTACTGAGATGAGGATGGAGGACATTGGCGCACCTTGTACCACATTATATCCGGCACTGGTTTTCCTTCCACGACAACTACAAAGCGTGCAGTTTCCCCAGCCTTAATCTCGATGTCTTCCATGATAGATTCAAATCGCGGAGACTCTGAGGAGAAGACACAGGAAACACTGGGTTGCAGAAGAAGAAGAAATGTGAGGAGCATCTTCACTGTTTATGGCCTAAAGGGTTGCATTCCTCCCAATATTATTAAGGCCCCCCCCCCCCCCAATAAACTCCTCCAAAACTTCCGTAAATGCCCACATTGGGTCATGCATAAATCCCATTCTATCGGAGGTCAATTTTGCAGGACAATCCCATGAAAAACAGTTGGAAGGAATGTGGTTGGTGTCATAACTGGTAGAGCAGACTTCCTGCTGCTTTGCTCATGAAATTTTACTTAGCAGTGGGTGAATTGTTCCAATTGTAGCAAAATATATTTTTGCAATTTAGAAAAGTATGTTCACATTTGCAGTTGCACTAATTTTATATTGCTCCAATATATCAATAAAAAATGTAAATAGTTGAATTAAGCCATTTTCTGTATACAGCTCCTATGCACACCTATGTGTCTCTATGGTTACATACACCTTTTCAACTTTCTTCTGCCAAATGTGTTGGGGGAGGGGGGGAGGTGGAATATGACTGCAACTTTTTTTTTTGTATAAACTGTGGCCACTGTTACACATTGTAGCACCCTGCCGTTGGTACCTGCCATCTCTATGCTGATGGTGCATTTGTCAGCTCCGTGTTGGTTCCTGGCTTCAAAAACCAACTGTCCGAGATCCGACTTCTTGGGACTGTAGATGGTGAGTGAGTGCTGGTCGTCATCTGGCATGCTCATCTCACACACACCCTGCACGCTGCGCAGAATTGGGCCTGCTCTAGAGAGAAGGACATGTTGTTTATAATAATGCATGCACTGATATATCATCTTTTAGGAAAATATACATTTTACGATTTTATTTTAAAGCAAATAGATCTCTTCCATAGGGAAGAAAAGTGTCAAGTCAACCTCTCACATTAGAGGCAGTCTTTAAGACAGATCTGTTCCTGCCTGTAAAGACTCATCAGCAAAGAGCTGCCAGTAGTAATTCATTGCAACACTAATTGCAGTATTTGTAAAAAGATGACCTGAGACAATGCTGCCCGGGGAAAAAAAGTGAAAGTGAAGCGAATGTGTGACTCAGGAAGGAGGAACATGACATGTTCCTGCCTTTCAGACCTCATCAGTAAAGAGCCAAGATATTGGTTTCTTTGCTGTGCTGACTCCTTGGAAAAAAAAAGCTCATGGAGAAGCTTGATACAATGTTGTCTACAAAAAATATACATTTAGCTCTCCTTCAAGGTCAAGTCTTAAGACGTGACAAATCTGTTCCTGCTTTTCAGGCCTCGTCAGTAAAGAGCTGGAGACACTGTTTGCATTGCTATGGAAAATAAACGATAGAGAAACTTTATACAGTGTTGCCTGGTGAAAATATACACATTGCTCTCCTCCGAGTCAATATCTGGGCCGGGAAGGAGTCTTAAAGGGAATCTGTTACCAGTTTTGCGCTGCTAGGTTCTAACAGCTCCAGCCCATACCAATAAGTCCTGATATTCATCAGCTTCTTGCTTTCTCTGCCACTGATTGACAGTTTTTTCCGACTGTATTAGCAGCAGGAGGGTGGAGAAAGCCAAGAGCTCATCGGCATGCGCTGGAGCTGCTCAATACAAGATTTTACCAAAATGGCGTCAGTTAAAGAAAGTGACCCAACATTTTGTTAAGAGGATCTGTCACTAGTTATTGTCACCCTTGGTTTTAGCAATGTCATGGTCAGTAGAGGTGTAGCTATAGGGGGTGCACAGGTAGCAGTCCCACCTGGGCTCTGGTGCCTGAGATAGCCTAAAGGCCCCTCTGCCACATAAAAAGGCCCATATCATATCATAGCGCATGCACTGTGCAGCTCTGCGCTGCAGCAGTTGTTACCTCCTCCAGGTGACTGTGGCAACAACGTGGTTCAGTGTCACAGTGACGCACAATAGTTGATTCTCTACCATGTACAGGAGCTCAGGGCGATCAGTGATGACTGGCGCCTCCCGAAGATAGGGACCTGTAACACAAAGTCACGGAGATCACTGATCAACCTGAAGACACTATTTAATGGATTACAGTCCCCGGACTTGTTCCCCTCACCTCTGTCTAGGAGTCTGGCGATGTCGCTGGGCGGGGAAGGTTTGCTGTGTGACGTTGCAGTGTGTGTGACCACACGGAATAGGTATTGATGACCTTTAGTTAATGACTTGATGCTATAGCTGGTCTCCTTCAGGTTACTAGCAATGACCGTCCACTGGGGAGAGCCCACGGCCTGCTGCTGCACGGAGTATGTGAGCTGAGCCAAGTCTGGGAAGACAAAAAAAGACAGATAGGATGAAGTGTATGCTTGTTGTTGGAAACAGTCAGCAAGCGTGTTCGGAGAACCCTGATTGACCAGCAGCTCTGCTGAGCTCCTATAGTGCAGGGGCAGTTAGTTTTTCCTATGTCAAATTACTATACAGGGTCTGGTGTAGAGATGACACTTCCCAAAAAAAGCTCTGTGCAGACACTGAACAGACAGAGGATGCTGGAAATGTTCAGCTCTGAAATCTGCAGAATAGTGAGTGCAGCTCTGGAGTATAATACAGGATGTAACCCAGGATCAGTACAGAATAAGTAATGTATGTACACAGTGACTGCACCAGCAGAATAGTGAGTGCAGCTCTGGAGTATAATACAGGATAAGTAATGTAATGCATGTACACAGTGACTGCACCAGCAGAATAGTGAGTGCAGCTCTGGAGTATAATACAGGATGTAACTCAGGATCAGTACAGGATAAGTAATGTATGTACACAGTGACTGCACCAGCAGAATAGTGAGTGCAGCTCTGGAGTATAATACAGGATGTAACTCAGGATCAGTACAGGATAAGTAATGTAATGTATGTACACAGTGACTGCACCAGCAGAATAGTGAGTGCAGCTCTGGAGTATAATACAGGATGTAACTCAGGATCAGTACAGGATAAGTAATGTATGTACACAGTGACTGCACCAGCAGAACAGTGAGTGCAGCTCTGGAGTATAATACAGGATGTAACTCAGGATCAGTACAGGATAAGTAATGTAATGTATGTACACAGTGACTGCATCAGCAGAATAGTGAGTGCAGCTCTGGAGTATAATACAGGATGTAACTCAGGATCAGTACAGGATAAGTGATGTAATATGTGTATACAGTGACTGCGCCAGCAGAATAGTGAGTGCAGCTCTGGAGTATAATACAGGAGGTAACTCAGGATCTGTACAGGGTAAGTAATGTAATGAATGTAGTACCTTCCCTGCCCTTTTACAAATCATGTTTTTTTTTAAGTTGGGCAACCCCTTTAATGCATGGCTTTATATGCTCTGGTATCAATGACAGAACAGTATACATTATGCTCCCCCCAGGTGGTGGATGCAGGCAATCAGGATATTATGATTAGATAATTATACCTATGGCAGGATCCAGTCTTTTTGGGGGATTCCATCTGAGCTTCACTACTTTCCCAGTTACAGAGGCAATTATAGGAGGACCATCTGGTGGGGTGGGCACCATATCTGTAGAAGTAAGGGACAAGTTTGTTTTATTTATTAATTGTATTCACTTACATATTCCGCAGAGCTGTACAGACATTATCATCCTCTCTCCCCAATGGGCCTCACAATCTAAGTTCCCTATCAGTATGTCTTTGGCATGTGGGAGGAAACCGGAGTTCTTAGGGGAAACCTACGTAAACATGAGGACAACATAAAAACTCCATGCAGATGTTCTCCTTGGTCAGGTTTGAACCTAGGACCCCAGAGCTGCAAGGCACCGGTGCTAACCACTGAGCCCCCATGCTGCAGTTGGTCCAAATTGATAAATTGTTTCAGAACTCGGAAGCCACAAATTAGAATTCCATGTAACAGATCTGATCCAATAATTTCCCCTGTTGGTTTGTCCTTTAGTAAGCTCAGCTTCAGATTTCTCCTGACTTCTGCTTCTGGGACAGGAAGTATCTAGCTGGCAGTTACCGGGGTCCGCCATATTAGCTGTCATGGGGATCATTTTTCTGTCACCCAATCTGAGGGTTTTCTTTCTCCCTCTTTGAACCCTTAATCCTCTCTTCCCTTCATTTCAGTTCATAGCTTATAAGATTACTGTATATTGGTTTGTTGGAAACCAAGGAGTAGGCGATAATGTAGTTCATTGGTGACATCAATGAGAAGTAGCTAGCTTCTCCTCTGACTTCAATGTAATCAATCAAGTTGGCAGCCCAGGACATTTCCTAAAATCATAAAATTCTTACCTGTGACGTATAGGTGGGCATAGCAAGCGGCTTTGCCCACCTTGTTGGAAATCACACTCTTGTAGACCCCAGCATGGGAATGGCTGACCGACGGGAACACCAGACGGTGAATGTCTTTATCTGCAAGGAGATGCAAGACATAAGTATTGATAATCTCGCCTGCACCAATCAACGCTTCATTGCTGAGGTTGGCTGACATGAAATTGTGCTGTGAGTTCCTGCTGTGCTAGAGGAACATATGCTGAGGAGGAATTAGTGGGCTAATAGCAAGTAGCAATAGATTTGATCTAACTACCCATCACTAAAGGGAAGACAGACGTTAGGTCTTGTGTCTTTACATATATGTGATCTACATCTGCATCTCACACTTTCCTTACATTGGGTCATCCTGCGGTCGTCCGTGCTCTGGATCTTCTGTCCATTGTGATACCAGGTGATAGCGGGATATGGTAAGCCAGTGACTTGACACTCTAGTTGCACTTCACGAGACTCCACCACGTCTAAGTCTTGTAGGGGGCGCAGGAAATCAGGCATGAGCACCCCCTCTACCTCCATCTCTTGTACCTCAGGTTCTTCTGGAATGGAAGGCATCTTTTCAAGCTTGGATCTAAATGAAATATAGGATTAGGAGGGCAGAGAGTGGCTGTTCACTGTGTGCGTCCTATGTTCTATGTCTATTTATTTTACATATCTTAATAATGGTTTGAGGAACTCCACGTCTGCTCTCTGAATGTCAACATTCTGTCTGACTGCAGCCACCACTAGAGGGAGCTCAGGAGCTTACTGGAAACTTCCACCTTAAAGGGTATTTACACTTTTTTAACCATTTCTTTAATTCTCCAAAGCATTTTAAAGAAAAGAATGATGCAACTTTGCATACCATCTCGATGAAGCATGGTCTAACGTTTTGTTAGTTTCCATGCAGAGCTATGTGTCTCTATGGTAACAGACTACAAACAAACCTTGCCATCACATCTTACTCTCTTCCATCTGCCACCTCTTCTACTGTATATTTAGAAAGGCAAATGATAGAGAAGATTGCTGTTTGCAGAATCAGACTACACAGGGTCTGTTTGCAGTCTGTAACCATAGAGATGCATCCTAGCTGTATACACAAAACGGTAACCGCTGATTCTAGAAGCTTTTTGAACCATAGTATAGGTTAGCTGGATTGCCTTACATGTGAGATGAGGCGCCAAGTCTGGGCTCCTCCACATACAGCTCTGAGGAGCATTCAGCTTCCCCGTGTTGATTGCGGGCAATGACGGTATATTGACCCTCATCCTCGCTTGACACCTGGGTGATTAGCAGAGTGTGATATCCTCTCTCTTTCAAGATATGCACGGACTCGCTCTCTTCCACTGCACGACCTGAAATGGTAGAATTAAAGCGAAAGATCATGGAATCGCAAATCTTTATCATTTTTGATACATTCCGCTTCCTTTAGGAACAACTTTATTCCGCGAAGACATGGCAACAAAAAAGACTCCAATGGCCAAAAGCTCTGACGATATCATTTGCATTGCATTCATATGAGCTAAGCTTGGAGAACACTCACCATCATGTGTCCACGTGACTGCAGGTGGAGGTGTGCCACTGATCTTACAATCCATCCGGGCTGTGCGACCCTCGATTACATCTCGATCTGACATTTTCCTGGTAAAGAGAGGAGCCAGCGAGGGGTGCACTGTCAGCACAGCGCTGCACGTCAGCTCATCTGGTAAGGAGGCGTCAAGAAAAGAAGAAAGCTTGAGATATTGGTTCATAGCAGGACCTGCAGCTACCACTAGGGGAGATCACTGCAAACAGATTCAGATTGTTCCAACCGAGTTCCATACTTGTAGTGTAGTGAGCTCCACCTAGTGGTGACTGGAGGTAGCCAGATTTATATAATTTATTAGAGAGCGGTGCTGTGGGGTACCATAATTTCTGTGTACACCCGCGTCTAAGGGCAGCTTAACTTTTTAGGCATATTGGCTAGCACTCCGCTTTCTAAGAAATACACATAATACATAAATGGCTTAATGGAATTTACAACAACTTGACAGAAGCGGACCACTCCAAGGTGCCATAGACATAAGATGCTGCCCATTTGGTCAACAAAAAGTATTTAAATGGTATAAGTACCTCTAATCACCATCTAATAACTCATATACAGATATAATCTACATAAAAAGTTGAGTATCCTTGTAAATACTTTGCATTCAAAATGTTGCTGTTCAGTATTGAAACAGTCAGCAAGTTGTCAATGGATGCCCTCCTGACAACATGGCCGAGCTCCTGTAATGCAGTATGGGCACTTGATTTTTCCTGAATCAGATCACTGCACATAACAAACTTGGGATGTTTCTATATTTCAGCTCTGAAGTCTGTTGAAATACAAATGTATGAATGCAGCTCTGGAGTATATAACAGGATGTAACTCAGGATCAGTACAGGATAAGTAATGTAATGTATGTACACAGTGACTGCTACAGCAGAATAGTGAGTGCAGCTCTGGAGAATAATACAGGATGTAACTCAGGATCAGTACAGGATAAGTAATGTATGTACACAGTGACTGCACCAGCAGAATAGTGAGTGCAGCTCTGGAGTATAATACAGGATGTAACTCAGGATCAGTACAGGATAAGTAATGTATGTACACAGTGACTGCACCAGCAGAATAGTGAGTGCAGCTCTGGAGTATAATACAGGATGTAACTCAGGATCAGAACAGGATACGTAATGTATGTACACAGTGACTGCACCAGCAGAATAGTGAGTGCAGCTCTGGAGTATAATACAAGATGTAACCCAGGATCAGTACAGGGTAAGTAATGTAATGTATGTACACAGTGACTGCACCAGCAGAATAGTGAGTGCAGCTCTGGAGTATAATACAGGATGTAACTCAGGATCAGTACAGGATAAGTAATGTATGTATGTACACAGTGACTGCACCAGCAGAATAGTGAGTGCAGCTCTGGAGTATAATACAGGATGTAACTCAGGATCAGTACAGGATAAGTAATGTATGTACACAGTGACTGCACCAGCAGAATAGTGAGTGCAGCTCTGGAGTATAATACAAGATGTAACTCAGGATCAGTACAGGAGAAGTAATGTAATGTATATGCACAGTGACTCCACCAGCAGAATAGTGAGTGCAGCTCTGGAGTATAATACAAGATGTAACCCAGGATCAGTACAGGGTAAGTAATGTAATGTATGTACACAGTGACTGCACCAGCAGAATAGTGAGTGCAGCTCTGGAGTATAATACAGGATGTAACTCAGGATCAGTACAGGATAAGTAATGTATGTATGTACACAGTGACTGCACCAGCAGAATAGTGAGTGCAG
Organism: Bufo bufo; assembly: GCF_905171765.1. Classification (NCBI taxonomy): domain Eukaryota; kingdom Metazoa; phylum Chordata; class Amphibia; order Anura; family Bufonidae; genus Bufo; species Bufo bufo. Next base: position 219,674,863 of record NC_053395.1, on the reverse strand, counting down.
CTCTGGAGTAAAATACAGGATGTAACCCAGGATCAGTATAGGATAAGTAATGTAATAGATGTACACAGTAACAACTTTTTATGTAGACTATATGTAAACTGTAAGATGATGCTCAGAGGAGGAAGAAAGGAATGGGTTAAGGGTAGGGGTACCATAGTAGTAAGATTACCTCTAGCTGTGCTCAGCTTGCAGGTGTAGACCCCGCTGTCGTCTTCATGGACAGAGTTGAGGAGCAGCAGACACTGCTTGCCGTTGAATCGCATCTTGCAGTCCAGCAGAGCTGGCTGCAGCAGTTTCCCCCGAAACATCCAGTCCACGTCCAGGTCCTGGGGTCCCGACACCACACACTCAAACACAGCCGCCTCCCCAGCGCACACACTCACATCCTGCAGGGGGGTCGCCACCTCCAGCGTCCTGCTGCCAGAAGAAGCTTGGTTCGCACACACACAAGGACGCAACAGAGAGACACCACAAAGTGGCATGGGATGGCACAATGACCGACAAGGAGAAGACAACACAGAGAGAGGGAAGATACATGTTACACGGGAAGTGACCGCCAGAGAGGGAGATGGAAATGAGAGGGTGAGGAGCAGAAAGAGACATTCGGGGATCAGTAATACGACTGCAAGAACATCACAAGAACAGCTCGAGTAGAGGGCGTCCCCACCGGAAATACCGACTACTCTGCATCTCTTATCTGAGTCAGGGAAAGCTAGGTGACATTTTGCTTTGCATATCAACACAGATATGCCATTCAGACGTCTGGGAAAGTTGGATACCAAGCACCAGAGCCATATCATTGTATCATGGGCGTATCATCCAGCTTTTCCAGATTTATGAAGGACATATCTTACAGATATACTGTTCAGGGTTGTGGAAAAGCTGTGTGAGAACCAGTTAGGAAGCTGGGAGATAAATAAAGGGATGCTGCCACCTCTTTCTCAATGGTAGATAAGCTATTCCGGAGATTGGGAGAGCTGAGTGACAACCCGTTAGGCCATGCTTACAGATATGGCAGATATGCTTTTCAGATGCCCGTGAAAGCTGGGTGACAACCAACGGAGTCACAATTAAATGTACATAATGGGATATACCCAGGTTTCTAAGATTTCTGACGAACAATATGGCCACTGATGTGCCGTTCAGGGGGCTGAGAAAAGCTGAGTGACGGCTGACACCTCTATAGTTACTGCTTCTACATGGGATGTCGCACAACTTTCCCAGCAAATGTGGAAAATACTCAGGATTCTAGGAAAGCTAGGTGACAGCCAGTAGGGAGGATATAACCGGGAGGATATAACCCACCTTTCCTGGACTCCTGAAAGGCAAATCCTTGTTATATGTAATATGTCCACTTTCTTCAACCTAGTCATGCAGTCGGATATGTAAGAGCGGCCAAGTGTTTAGCACCCAACTTTCCCAGACCTGTTACCTGTACCTCGGTGTGCACTGGGGTATGTAATAGGATCACCCAGCTTTCCCAGACCTGTTACCTGTACTTAGGTGTGCACTGGGGTATGTAATAGGATCACCCAGCTTTCCCAGACCTGTTACCTGTACCTAGGTGTGCACTGGGGTATGTAATAGGATCACCCAGCTTTCCCAGACCTGTTACCTGTACCTAGGTGTGCACTGGGGTATGTAATAGGATTACCCAGCTTTCCCAGACCTGTTACCTGTACCTAGGTGTGCACTGGGGTATGTAATAGGATCACCCAGCTTTCCCAGACCTGTTACCTGTACCTCGGTGTGCACTGGGGTATGTAATAGGATCACCCAACTTTCCCAGACCTGTTACCTGTACCTAGGTGTGCACTGGGGTATGTAATAGGATCACCCAGCTTTCCCAGACCTGTTATCTGTACCTAGGTGTGCACTGGGGTATGTAATAGGATCACCCAGCTTTCCCAGACCTGTTATCTGTACCTAGGTGTGCACTGGGGTATGTAATAGGATCACCCAGCTTTCCCAGACCTGTTACCTGTACTTAGGTGTGCACTGGGGTATGTAATAGTGCTCACCCAGCTTTCCCAGACCTGTTACCTGTACCTAGGTGTGCACTGGGGTATGTAATAGGATCACCCAGCTTTCCCAGACCTGTTACCTGTACCTAGGTGTGCACTGGGGTGTGTAATAGGAACACCCAGCTTTCCCAGACCTGTTATCTGTACCTCGGTGTGCACTGGGGTATGTAATAGGATCACCCAGCTTTCCCAGACCTGTTACCTGTACCTAGGTGTGCACTGGGGTATGTAATAGGATCACCCAGCTTTCCCAGACCTGTTACCTGTACCTAGGTGTGCACTGGGGTATGTAATAGGATCACCCAGCTTTCCCAGACCTGTTACCTGTACCTAGGTGTGCACTGGGGTATGTAATAGGATCACCCAGCTTTCCCAGACCTGTTATCTGTACCTAGGTGTGCACTGGGGTATGTAATAGGATCACCCAGCTTTCCCAGACCTGTTACCTGTACCTAGGTGTGCACTGGGGTATGTAATAGGATCACCCAGCTTTCCCAGACCTGTTATCTGTACCTCGGTGTGCACTGGGGTATGTAATAGGATCACCCAGCTTTCCCAGACCTGTTATCTGTACCTAGGTGTGCACTGGGGTATGTAATAGCGGTCACCCAGCTTTCCCAGACCTGTTACCTGTACCTCGGTGTGCACTGGGGTATGTAATAGGATCACCCAGCTTTCCCAGACCTGTTACCTGTTCCTAGGTGTGCACTGGGGTATGTAATAGGATCACCCAGCTTTCCCAGACCTGTTATCTGTACCTAGGTGTGCACTGGGGTATGTAATAGGATCACCCAGCTTTCCCAGACCTGTTACCTGTACCTAGGTGTGCACTGGGGTGTGTAATAGGATCACCCAGCTTTCCCAGACCTGTTACCTGTACCTAGGTGTGCACTGGGGTATGTAATAGCGGTCACCCAGCTTTCCCAGACCTGTTACCTGTACCTCGGTGTGCACTGGGGTATGTAATAGCGGTCACCCAGCTTTCCCAGACCTGTTACCTGTACCTCAGTGTGCACTGGGGTATGTAATAGCGGTCACCCAGCTTTCCCAGACCTGTTACCTGTACCTCGGTGTGCACTGGGGTATGTAATAGCGGTCACCCAGCTTTCCCAGACCTGTTACCTGTACCTAGGTGTGCACTGGGGTGTGTAATAGGATCACCCAGCTTTCCCAGACCTGTTACCTGTACCTCGGTGTGCACTGGGGTATGTAATAGGATCACCCAGCTTTCCCAGACCTGTTATCTGTACCTCGGTGGGCACTGGGGTATGTAATAGCGGTCACCAAGCTTTCCTAGAAACAGATGGCTGACCAGATCATTTAACGGCAGAAAGAAGACGTCTCAAGGATTTTGATTTCCTCAATGTGGAAACGCTCTTTACATGAAGCAAGAAATACAGACGATGGAGAAACTGTTGTATTTGCGGTGACTGATTTATAATTTTTACGTCAATTATCAGGAAAGATGGAAACTGTGTCATGTCTGGAGGTACGGGGGCGATCAGGACTGTCCATGAGGGACACAGGCCTCGTCACCCATAGCAACCAGGAAGAGCTCAGCTGCTCTGGTAAAGAGAAAGCTGCACTGTGATTGGTTGCCATGGGCAACAAGGCCAGTTTACCTTTGAGACGGTTCTGCTCTGCCCCATATATACACACCGGTATATAGGCCCTGCACCTGGCCATTATTTCCGGTATACAGGCCCTGTACCTGGCCATTATTTCTGGTATACAGACCTTGTACCTGGCCATTATTTCCGGTATACAGGCCCTTTACCTGGCCATTATTTCCAGTATACAGGCCCTTTACCTGGCATTTTATTACCGGTATACAGGCCCTGTACCTGCCCATTATTTCCGGTATACAGGCCCTGTACCTGGCCATTATTTCCGGTATACAGGCCCTTTACCTGGCCATTATTTCCAGTATACAGGCCCTTTACCTGGCATTTTATTACCGGTATACAGGCCCTGTACCTGCCCATTATTTCCGGTATACAGGCCCTGTACCTGGCCATTATTTCGGGTATACAGGCACTGTACCTGGCCATTGCTTCCGGTATACAGCCCCTGTACCTGGCCATTATTTCCGGTATACAGGCACTGTTTCTGGCCATTATTTCCCGTATACAGGCCCTGTACCTGGCCATTATTTCATATCTCATGTAACACGAGAAGATTTCATGTGACGTGATTTTTTCTTCTCCATTCACACCCCTAGATAAATCATCAGTAAGAGGTTGTGAGGACAAATAGGCCATGCCCCTGGGAATGCCCCAAACAGTTTGGGAAACCTATTTTACCTAAGCTACAACTATTTTTGGACACTTAGCCCCTATTTTGCCTTCATTGAACATCCTCTTTAACGTCTGGATGATCTTCCCTTTATCTCTTGGGTGCCACATACTTACCCACATTTCTGTTAGTAACTTTTGGGCATGCCCACTTTATAAGCCCCGCCTATTCTGCTGGGGTCTTTTTAAATTTGTACTTCCCCTTGTTCCTGCCCTTCTCTTCACTCCCGGACCTCCGCCTAAGACAGACCAGCGCCAGGAAGTGGAGAAGGGTGCAGGAGCGGGGGGTACTTACAGATCTAGGCTGGGTCAGAGATCTGTAGAAAGGGGAGGTGTCCAGTTAAAAGGTAGTTATTAAGGGGGTCCCTATAAAGGGGGATCTGGTCTGTATTAAGTGGGGTATGGAGAAATGTGTATTAATGGGGTATGAGAGGGTCTTTATTTACTTAGGGGGTCTGGTGTGTGCTCTGAAATTATTGGGGGGTCTGCATCTGATTGAGCGTCCCCCCTCCCAAAAAAATGGTGCTCACTAGGATGCGATCCATCATAAGCCCTTTCTAAAAAGTAGGAAGACCCCCATAGACCTATTTCCCAACCCTCTGAACCAGAAGGCCCTGCAAGGGACAGGGGCTGATGGCCTCTGTATTCATTTTGTGGTGTACTGTTGGTCAGATGTACTATTTGTGACTCAAATGTTGCAGGTTGAGGGCACGGGTATGTCCTAAATTAATGGGTGGGGCACAAGGTCAAACATTTTTGCATGGCTTTTTATGCCCCTTTAAGGAATCTCCCCGAAGTCCCTTCTAAATATTTACTGTAGCTTCTGTCTATTGTGGGAGCACGGATCAGTTACAATGTTACAACTATGCTGTTAGGTCACGTGACTTCCTGTGGAATGCAGACAATTCTCTGTCTGTTTCCAAGGGCAACCATCAGATTTTTTTTTTACTTTTGCTTTGGATGACAACGGAGAATAAAACATCACGTAACTTAAAATCAGTAGAATAAGTCAAGCAGTCAAGCAAACTATTAAAAAAATGACTGAAGATAGAGGATTTGTACTATAAAAGTTTGCAAAAAGTGGAGATATGCTTGAATTACGGCTTTATACATAGGGAGTGAAGCGTTACCTCGGGAAGAAAAGTTGTGTAAGACACAAACATGGCTGCTTCCTTTCAGAAACAGCGCCACTCGTGTCCAGAGGCTGTGTCTGGAATTGCAGCTCACTTGACAGCCTCTGCACAATACAGGGGCTGGTATTATAAGATATGAAATAATGACCCCATAAATAATTATTATAATATCTTGTTTCCATTTCCATGTTAATTGTACTTTAAGGGGGGGGGGGGGGAGGCAAAATTACACTTTTATGACATACTAATATGGAATGTTAAAAGGCTGCATTGACTTTCGGTCATTGGAAAACTGCGTCTATCACATGACCTCACTCTTTCCTTACCGGAAGGGGGGAGGGTATTGCCTGCGATTTGCAACAGTTGCAAAAAATATGACCATTCTGTAAATTTTTCTATTGTCACGTGACTTACAAATGTTGCATAACCGAAAGTCGTCATGTAGCCTTAGTGGAAGCGTCTGATTGGTGGAGGCCCTCACTTTTTAATGGCAAGTAGGTCACAACAAGGGTTAATTCAGAAACCCATGAAGGCTGAATCCTCTTCTCAACCCTCATTTGTCTCAGTGGGGTACACTGTAGCGGACGGCCTCGCCTCCATCAATCATATGGCATGCCATAACAGTCTAATTGCAAAAACCCATTAATGAATGATCTGATTTTTTTTTTTATGCTGATCCTCTGGTGTGAATACATATTATTAGTATATACTTTACATACACACTAAAAATTATAGCCATTGGAGCCTCAATTTGTATCCACATTGCTCCTTATCTCCTGCCTTGACATAATTAAAGGGGTTTTCCGGTACTGACGGTAGACACTGATGGACTATCCTTAGGATTTTAAGGTCATCAATATCAGATCACATCAGCACCAGAAAGTATAAAGTGGACAGAGGGCTCCGTCAACAGTGTAGTGTCCGATACCGGCGGACTGCAGCTCAGCTCCTATTCACCTGCAGCATAGCCACACAGTGGATGGAACCTAGCACTTCTGGATCCATCCACTGTACAGTATCCAGCTGCCCAAAACAGCTGATCAAGTAGGTGTGTTGGCAGTCGGACCCCCACTGATCTGATATTGGAGGATAGACCATCAATATTAAAGTACTGGAAACCCCCTTTAAAGGATAATATACTGGCTGCCGGGAGCCTCCACTAGAGGGTGCTTTGGAGTTCACAACTTATTCAGTAAATTAATAAATCTGAAGCTCCCCCTAGTGACAACTACAGACAACCGGCATGTAATCATTTAAAGGAAGTTTTCCTGGAGTTAAAGGGGTTTTCCAAGACTTACATACTGATGACCTATCCTCTGGATAGAGGATAGGTCATCAGTATCTGAATGGCAGAGGTTCGACACCAGGGACCCCCGCTCATCAGCTGTTTGAGAAGGCACCGGCTTTATTGCTGCTTTCCCTAGGCCTGTGACATCATGTTCACTTGTCATATGGCCTAGGGGCACCTCAGCCCCATAGAAGTGAATGGGGCAGAGCGCAATACCAAACGCAGCCACTATACAATGTACGGCGCTGTGCTTGGTAAGCTGCTCAAAGGAGCTGCCTTCTCAAACAGCTGATTAGCGGGGGTCCCAGGTATGAAACCCCCACCGATCAGATATTTATGACCTATCCTGAGGATAGGTAATCAGTATTAAAAAACTCAGAAAACCTTTTTAAATATTGAATACCCATTCTCAGGATACGTCATCAATATCCAAATGGTGGGGGTCCTACACCTGGCACCCCTGCCGATCAGCTGTTGGAAGGCGCCACAGTCTATTTCTTGGTCTGTGACATCACGTCCCTCAGTCACACGGCCTTTGTGCAGCTCATTCAAGTGAATGCGGCTGAGCTGCAATACCAAGCTCAGCCACTATGCAACGTACGGCGCTGTGACTGGTATACTAAGAGGCTGCAGCGCCCCTGCAAACAGCTGATTGAGGGGATTCTGGGAGTCGGACCTCCACCCGTCTGATACTGATGTCCTATCTTCAGAATGGACCATCAATATTTAACTCTGTGCCTCTGTCGGGGGTTTGGATCTCTGTATCAGAAACACTGAGCTCCGACCGCTGTGAAGACGTATCAAGGAATGAATCGGTGAGATGAGAAACATTAAGCTCCTTACATTCTGAGGACCAGCATTGAAGAAGGGTGGCATCGACCGCGACCAGTGAATGGATACAATCTATCGCCAGCATGATACAATGGATACATATAGAAGGGAACATGGCTTCCCCAAGGACGAGGGGGATGGCCTGTGGTTTAGTTTCTCATATGTCACCTTGGGTAAGATTAGACGGGATGACTAAACCCTGACACTGACTCCGGGCCCCGGGTGTACAGGAGCAGGCGCCGGCGTCACTGTCACATCATTAATATGAGGAACACTGAATGAAGCAGCAATACCCCCTCTACTCAGAGCATAGCAATGTTATCCGAGCCGTGCCCAGGGGGGCAGTCTCCTCCACCGCCGCCGCATATAACATTCTGTCCCCACAGGCAGAGTATGTCCCCCCCCCGGGCGCCGACTGCATTACCCCCTTCATAGAAAATCATCTTAATAGATGTCACTTATCCAGAAACGCAAGACGTTAGTGATAAACGTGGGGAAATTGCAGTCTCCCATTGCTCCCCCAAACTGAGACCCTCCTGCTGTTGCATAACTACAACTCCCAGCATTCCCTGACAGCCGCAGGCAGTCGCACATGCAGGGAGTTGTAGTTTTGCAACAGGCACTGCACTAGGCCTCATGCACACGACTGTTGTGTGTTTTGCGGGTCCGCAAATTGCGGGTCCGCGTGCGTTCCGCCATTTGCGGAACGGCATGGACAGCCATTGATATAACTGCCTATTCTCGTCCGCCAAACGGACAAGAATAGGACAGGTTATATTTTTTGGGCGGAGCAACGGATGCGGACAGTACACGGAGCGCTGTCCGCATCTTTTGCGGCCCCATTGAAGCGAGTGAGTCCGCATCCGAGCCGCAAAAAAACTGCGGCTCGGATGCGAACCAAAAAAACGGTCGTGTGCATGAGGCCTTAGAATATCATGAAAACAGGAGAAGGCGAGGATCCCCTTTATGTCAATGAAGCTCAATCATTTTATAATAAAAAGTTCTGGCGCTTTATATTGGCCTTTATCAATATCAGCATCTCTGCTTGCTTTGCCATTGAATAGTACACCCAGTAGTCAAATCCAAAATCTAAAAAGACTGTAATGACCTCATACTTTTCACAGCTGAGAATTTGCTATAGTGGTATTCCCAAGACAAGTACCAGCTACTCAACAAATGACATCCAAGGTCCCACAATGCAATAATCATCCATAAATAGCAGAAGGACGGTGAGAGTACCCCCTAAAGACATGGCATGAATCCCTCCCTGGGGGTACATGTGCCACACGCTGAGAATCTAGGGTCTAGACTGGGGTCAGCAACCTCCGGTACTTCAGCCGTTGTGAAACTACAATTCCTAGCATGCAATTCCCAACTTACTAGGCTGTTTTTGGAATTCCCATAGAAGTGAATGAAGCATGCTGGGAGTTGTAGTATCACAACAGCTGGAGTGCCGGAGGTTCTCCTGGTCTAGACAATCCTCTGTGAGACAAAAACACCAGCAGCACAAATCTCTCTCCTAGATTTAAAGTTGCTACAATATATCAGTGCGGGTAAAATGTATCAGTCTGGAATCAACAGCTTACAGAGAATTATCTTAACTGGATACAATTGTAGCAAATACTCAGTGGTGAGAAGTATTAGCTCTCTCCGGAGGTTAAAGAGGACCTTAAAGGGAACCTGTCACCGGGATTTTGTGTATAGAGCTGAGGACATGGGCTGCTAGATGGCCGCTAGCACATCCGCAATACCCAGTCCCCATAGCTCTGTGTGCTTTTATTGTGTAAAAAAACCGATTTGATACATATGCAAATTAACCTGAGATGAGTCCTGTCCCCGACTCATCTCACGTTCAGGACTCATCTCAGGTTAATGTGCATATATATCAAACCGTTTTTTTTACATAATAAAAGCACACAGAGCTATGGGGACTGGGTATAGCGGATGTGCTAGCGGTGATCTAGTAACCCATGTCCTCAGCTCTGTACACAAAATCCCGGTGACAGGTCCCCTTTAAAGAGGACTTTTCATGCATTTTTTGTTGTTTAATTAAGTACCTCTACTTGCAGGGTACGCTCCGCGGACGCTGCCATCCTTGTTCTTTTTTTCAAATAGAGATGAGTGAAGTTTTTGAAAATTTGTTTTGGCTGCTTCGCTGAATTCTACAAAAAATTAGCTTCGTCACGAAGCGCATTTCTTTGTCAGTAGCGGGTGCAATGACAGGGAGCTGAAATAGCGCCGCTCCCAATCATGTTACCCCGGAGATTCCGCGTTCATACATGATCGTGGCCTCTGAGAGTAAACGCAGTGTAAAATTAACAGAAATCAGACTTTTTGCCTCCATTTGCTCGCGACGGGCCGGCCGCTGCCATCGAGATGACGTCATACATCACTACGCATGGGATTTCGTCTGAGATCTTCAATCAAGATGGCGGCGCGAGCAAATGGAGGAGGTAAGTATAATTATTATTATTTTTTACGATAATAATTCAGATGAAATCGATTCGCTACCACGAAGCACGAGGAAATTCGGGTTCGCTCATCTCTAATGTTAATAAGGAGCGGGAGGAGGAGACGCCCGGCTTTCTCAGTGGACGTCTCCCTGGCGGTGGCGTACTCTGCTGCGATCACATCAGCGAGGGTACCCCGCAAGTAAAGGTACTTAACTAAACAAACAAAAAATAATACACGAAAGGTCCTCTTTAACTAAGGAGAGACTTGATACACTGTTACTTGCCTTGGATATAATCGCAACAGGTTTTCAGCTACTGGATGTAAAAAGCAATGGTCCCATTCACTGACAGCAAGCAAAAACTTTTCATTATACAATATTGAAGGCTCATTTACGGTATATATTAAGCTTCTTTAAAATTTCCTAATAAATAATTTTTTGGTCCAGAATGTGCAGGTGATACATATGTGAGAGCAAGATGGTGGAGTCTGGATTTCTGTGTAGGACTGGAACCAGCAGAGGTCATCCTGTCTCCTCCCAGTCAGAGTTCCCCTTTAACAACGCCATGCTAACCGAATAACACAGGACAGAAGTGAATAGAATCCACAGCGATGACCATGTAACAATGGACACAAAGAGACGAGTCACAAAACTGAGAAGAGCCGATGCTGCGTCGTCGCCCCGGAGGATAAGGGTCGTAGTCTGGATGTTAGTAATGACAGCAAACACACTTTCCAAAAACAAAGGTTTTATTGGGACTACAAATAAAAAAATTATAATTTTAACAAAATTCGTTCTCTCTTTTCTGTAAGGAAGTGGTGGGGGAGGGGTTGTGAGGTACAGGATACAGAGATGTGTTACTTTCCCCGAGTGCGTTACATGACGTCACATTGTGCCTGGTTCAGACTGGCGCAGAAAGGCGGATGGCGATTTGATGCCCCTGCTGTGCTGTGTGACACCCTGTATTCAGATTGGTAGCAGTATGGCGTGCGTACCACAAAACGGATGCTTCCGATGTATAGAATTCTGTATATATATTTGTTTAGGCAGGGAGCTCCCCCTAGTGGTGTCTCCCAGCAGTCAGAATTGTATTTCTGTGCTCTGTGTGACTGCTTCTCCTGAATGTGAGCTGGCATACTGACTTTCTATTAGGTAGGGCCCCTGCCAGCCTTACCACCTGTATTGCCCTGATAACAGACCTGGAATCGGTGGAAGGTTGGTAAGGGTCGTGTGACTCATTTCAAAGTTAAACTCCTCTATTCTTCCAACGTTTCACAGTAAATAAGAATATTTTTTTTTGCCTTAACTTGTCTGTAATGGTGCGCAGTTGGGCTCCAGTCACATTCAATGCTGCGTCAAACAGCAGATTTTTATGCAGCTTTGAATGTGACTAGAGTGTAAGGCGTGAAATGACTCTAAGAATCTATGCACAATGTAAGGTCAGACTGTGAAATGATGTAGAAAGTGGACTGTAGAACTAGAAGCCAATTTCCTATGCTCGCCACTTTGGAGCACCCGTTGCCAGCCCCAGAAATCAGTCCAAGTCGTAAAAAAGGGTCAGGTATCTGAACCATCTCAGATGCAGAGTTTGAAAGCAGATTGGGTAGGTGCTTGTGAAAAAGCAGATACAATGTCTAGACACTGGAGAGGATTTCTTGCACTGTATTTCATATAGAAAGTTCAAGCACTAAGTGAACAGCAGCACAGAGGATTTGGAGGAGGTGGAAATAATTGCTTCACGTTGAAGGAAAAATAGAGCCAAACCTGAACATGTGTGCTTCAGTAAAGTCAACCATACTTTTCCTTTCCTATCATGTAATATCTAAAGGGGTCAAGGAGCTGAGCTCTATGGTGCTGTTTGCACCCGTGACAGAAATGACCCTGTAAGTAGGAAAATCATCACTGGCCATTTGCCTCCACGCTATATCAGCAAACAGCTCCTTATAGCTCATCTTCCTGGACCACTGTGATCGGCAGATCTCCAATCTCCGTGCAGTGTCTATGGCGCTCTCTACGACTATTGAACTGTATAGACGCCTCCTGTGGGCAGCTGTTGAGTTCTGCTCATGGTACCCTGACGCTCCCCAAAATGTTAGTTCCTAAAGCTATGCACTTGTTTTTGGTGAAAGCGCCAGTCAATGAAAAGCGTCTGTATGGTAGTGCACTGCCCTACAAGCATTATTGTGTCAGTTTGAGCCCTAGATGGCGCTATAATGATTGAGTCTATACAGTATTTCACTTAGTCAAGGCAAAGTAAGATGATTGACAGCTGTCACTGATATACCCACAATGTAGAAAGGCCTTTTATAGTCTTAGGTATACAGAGGTACAAAAAGTGCAAAAATTGTAGGAGGGGCCCCAAGTTCTTCCTATTGTACACCCGTTCCCTGAATGGCCTGCAGACAATAGCGGACGTTCCTCAAGGGAAAGCTTCCTGCGTCTTATAAGTGAAACTGTTCATAGTCTACGCTCATTAATGCAACTGTGAAGCTGTTTTTTCTAGCTTGGCCATTTTTTTTTATTAGAGAATCTTTAAGATCAAAGCTAAATTTGTAGGTGTAAACATAACCGCTAAATGAAAAGCGAATCAGGTGGCCTGTAGCAATAAGCCCCACCCCTGAGGAGTCTTGCTGTTTCTAAGAGGCTGCAAAAAGTTAGGTGACTGTCAGAGAAGGTTCAAAAAGCAATGCATACAAGTGTCAACTTTGATGGGGTGTTAAAAAGGTTAAATTAGCAGTGATCAAAAATATCTTGTGATACCGTAAAGCAGCCATTGTTCTGAGGATAAGGGAACTCGATGCCTATGGGGAATACATTACCCCTGTACGCCAGTTATTCAGAACTACAAGACCCAGCAAGTTTAGCCACAACAGCTAGGAATCTACTTACTTCCTAGGCTTCCTTCTCGTTGGTGCCATGACTCAAATCAATGAGCACCAAGATTCTGTGCTGATTACATTTATAATATAATCATTCTACCAAAGTTTCCTTTTTCTAAAATATAGTTCAAAATACCCTAAAAAACAAAGAGATAGCTGGTAAAATTCTGTCTGCCTATAGCCACCACTAGAGGGAGCTCACTGCATAATGGAAATACATAATAAGGCAGCAAACTCCTAGGCTCCCTCTAGTGGCGGCTTCGTCTCTGTCTATGCAGGTGATCTGGAGTTCTGAATTGGAAAAACAAAGGTCTGATCCACATAAAAGTGTATAATAAGGAATTCGCACAGAATTGTGTATAAAGGTGAGAGTTACAAAGTAAAAGCAAGTGTCTTGTTGGATGCTATGTAGAACATGAATATTTTTTTTATATCCTTGACCTCCTTATGTGACATCAGAGGGGGAAGGGTGGGGGGGTGTTTAAAAATGTCACTGTCTGGTTTTGAGTGACATCCGCCATAATCCCTTAGCTCTGGAAAAGAAAGCACGGTGGGGGTTGTAGTTTAAGAACCTGGAATCACAACTGCAAAGGAAGAAGGATGGCATTATTTTTTTGCAATAGAGTAAAGGAGATGGACGAACAGCAAGAAGAGATTTATCATTAGAGGCTGGAGATATGGGATTGCCACTTAGTGCAGTCTGGTACTGAGCGTCCCCTCAGGGTGAGTGTCAGTGACACAAGGAGACCTCCGACAAGTCTTTTTTCGGCTCCGTCTTATCTGTAAGAAGAGGTCTGTCCTGCTCCTATGCCTCCCCCTGGTGTAGCTGGGTCGGGACCCCTCTCCTCTCGGCGCAATCCTTTTTTTTCGGGGGGTTCCAGCTTGGCTCCTGTGTTAGTTTGTTAGTGACAGGAGATTATCTGACTCGCCCTGTATACAGACAGAAACTGCAGTCAGCGTGCGGGCAAGCCAGCCATTCACAGCACAGGGGACATAGCGGGCAATGCTGCGGGGTGAGCAAAGCACGTACATAGCACTAGATGTGTCAACTTTTAAAGGGACTTTATAAAGAGTGCAGATGTGGATGCCCAGTTGTGGGCAGTGCTTACCTGGCATGTTTTTCAGTATTAGTTGCTAATTAGCCTCGCTACATTAGGATACAGGTATAATCAGTGACTTCAGGTTAGCTGCATTGTCTAATGTGGGTTTGAGATACCCTGACATTTACCCACTCGTCATATCAGTTGCTCAGGCAGCTGTTCTGGCCGCCATGCTTTACACTGCAGCCATGCTTTTCTGTATTATCAATTGTGTAACGGCACTAGCTGACCATATGCTCATTGCTCACCAGAAGTGAGTGCATAATGAAGGGTTAATCCAATTAAATAATCTAATGCAGATTTGTCAGAAGATAGCCTTCCTGATGGGGTGGGTCAAGTGCCCCAAAAGGTACTGTACCCTCTTCATTTTTGGAATTGCCTGGGGGGTTTTGAACTCAGAGAGTCTTGACCTGCAGGACCCCTTCTGACCACTGCTGGAAGTCATTTAATTTTGGACTGACTGCAACACAACAGTGCCCCCGACTCTAAATGTCATTGTATTGTATTTTTTTATTTATCCATGTATTTATTTTCTTTAATAAGATACATGGTATTTTCAGTTTTGAAACCTCTCTTGTCTTCCCAGCAAGATAGGAATATGATCTAAGGGTGTAAAAAGTTGACACATCTTTTTTGTGCTTAAATACAACAGGCAAATATTAGAACAACAGGAATAAAAACGGATTAAATGCGAGGCACAGGTTAGGCATACAACAATAACATGGTGCAAAGCCAAGAGCAGGGCATGCACGGTGATCAGCAGGTGGGTGAACATCAGACTGGAAATGTTAGCCGACTATAAGAAACGATAGATATGCAAAAATACATCATATGCAAAGAACAGATTAGTTCACGTGACCAATACAAACTGATTGAGACGTAGATCAGGAATACATAATCAGATACAGTCAGGTCCATAAATATTGGGACATGGACACAATTCTAACATTGTTGGCTCTATACACCACCACAATGGATTTGAAATGACACGAACAAGATGTGCTTTAACTGCAGACTGTCAGCCTAAGGCCTCATGCACACGACCGTATTTTTTCACGGTCCGCAAAATGGGGTTCCGTTTTTCCGTGATCCGTGACCATTTTTTCGTCTGTGGGTCTTCCTTGATTTTTGGAGGATCCACGGACATGAAAAAAAAGTCGTTTTGGTGTCCCCCTGGCCGTGCGGAGCCAAACGGATCCGTCCTGAATTACAATGCAAGTCAATGGGGACGGATCCGTTTGACGTTGACACAATATGGTGCAATTGCAAACGGATCCGTCCCCCATTGACTTTCAATGTAAAGTCAGGAGTTAATATACCATAGGATCTGAGTTTTCTCCAATCCGATGGTATATTTTAACTTGAAGCGTCCCCATCACCATGGGAACGCCTCTATGTTAGAATATACCATCGGATTTGAGTTAGATCGTGAAACTCAGATCCGACAGTATATTCTAACACAGAGGCGTTCCCATGGTGATGGGGACGCTTCAAGTTAGAATATACTGAGAACTGTGTACATGACTGCCTCCTGCTGCCTTCCAACACCCGATCTCTTACAGGGGGCTGTGATCCGCACAATTAACCCCTCAGGTGCTGCACCTGAAGGGGTTAATTGTGCATATCATAGCCCCCTATAAGAGATCAGGGGCTGCCAGGCAGCAGGGGGCAGACCCCCCTCCCTCCCCAGTTTTAATTTCATTGGTGGCCAGTGCGGCCCCCCCCGCCCCCCCTCCCTCCCTCTATTGTATTATTTTCATTGGTGGCACAGTGTGCGGCCCCCCGCTCCCTCCCTCTATTGTATTATCATTGGTGGCCAGTGTGCGCCCCCCCCCGGCCCTCCCTCTATTGTATTAATATCATTGGTGGCCAGTGTGCGGCCTCCCCTCTCCCCCCCCCCCCACCCGATCACTGGTGGCAGCGGAGAGTTAGAAGCATCATACTTACCTGCTGCGATGTCTGTGACCGGCCGGGAGCTCCTCCTACTGGTAAGTGACAGATCATTAAGCAATGCGCCGCACAGACCTGTCACTTACCAGTAGGAGGAGCTCCCGGCCAGTCACAGACAGCGCAGCAGGTAAGTATGATGCTTCTAGCTCTCCGCTGCCACCAATGATCGGGGGGGGGGGGAGAGGGGAGGCCGCACACTGGCCACCAATGATAATAATACAATAGAGGGGGGGGCAGGGGGGGGTGCACACTGGCCACCAATGATAATACAATAGAGGGAGGGAGGGGGGGCCGCACACTGTGCCACCAATGAAAATAGTACAATAGAGGGAGGGGGGCGGGGGGGCCGCACACTGTGCCACCAATGAAAATAATACAATAGAGGGAGGGGGGGGGCGCACTGGCCACCAATGAAATTAAAACTGGGGAGGGAGGGGGGTCTGCCCCCTGCTGCCTGGCAGCCCCTGATCTCTTAGAGGGGGCTATGATATGCACAATTAACCCCTTCAGGTGCAGCACCTGAGGGGTTAATTGTGCGGATCACAGCCCCCTGTAAGAGATCGGGTGCTGCCAGGCAGCAGGGGGCAGTCATGTACACAGTTCGTGGTATATTCTAACTAGAAGCGTCCCCATCACTATGGGAACGCCTCTGTGTTAGAATATACTGTCGGATTTGAGTTTTCAGCTCTGAAAAAGCTTTCATACAGACGGATCTTCGGATCCGTCTGTATGAAAGTAACCTACGGCCACGGATCAAGGACACGGATGCCAATCTTGTGTGCATGCGCGTTCTTTCATGGACCCATTGACTTGAATGGGTCCGTGAACCGTTGTCCGTCAAAAAAATAGGACAGGTCATATTTTTTTGACGGACAGGAAACACGGATCACGGATGCGGCTGCAAAACGGTGCATTTTCCGATTTTTCCACGGACCCATTGAAAGTCAATGGGTCCGCGAAAAAAAACGGAAAACGGCACAACGGCCACGGATGCACACAACGGTCGTGTGCATGAGGCCTTAATTTGAGGTATTTACATCCAAATCAGGTGAACGGTGCAGGAATTACAGCAGTTTGCATATGTGCCTCCCACTTGTTAAGGGACCAAAAGTAATGGGACAGAATAATAATCATAAATCAAACTTTCACTTTTTAATACTTGGTTGCAAATCCTTTGCAGTCAATTACAGCCTGAAGTCTGGAACGCATAGACATCACCAGACGCTGGGTCTCATCCCTGGTGATGCTCTGCCAGGCCTCTACTGCAACTGTCTTCAGGTCCTGCTTGTTCTTGGGGCATTTTCCCTTCAGTTTTGTCTTCAGCAAGTGAAATGCATGCTCAATCGGATTCAGGTCCGGGGATTGACTTGGCCATTGCATAACATTCCACTTCTTTCCCTTAAAAAACTCTTTGGTTGCTTTTGCAGTATGCTTTGGGTCATTGTCCATCTGCATTGTGAAGCGCCGTCCAATGAGTTCTGAAGCATTTGGCTGAATATGAGCAGATAATATTGCCCGAAACACTTCAGAATTCATCCTGCTGCTTTTGTCAGCAGTCACATCATCAATAAATACAAGAGAAGCAGTTCCATTGGCAGCCATACATGCCCACGCCATGACACTACCACCACCATGCTTCACTGATGAGGTGGTATGCTTAGGATCATGAGCAGTTCCTTTCCTGAAGCTGAGAGTCTGCAGGTAAAGCACGTCTTGTTCGTTTCATTTCAAATCCATTGTGGTGGTGTATAGAGCCAAAAATGTTACAATTGTGTTGATGTCCCAATATTTATGGACCTGACTGTATTTAATTATATTATAAATACATTATGCAAGAAAATTATAGCAAATAATGAAAGTACTGTATAGAAAACTATCAGTGCAAAATACCCTGGAGATGTGGCATGTGCTGAATTATTGGGTACATTCTGCTTGGTGGCCAAAAAGAATTTCACATCTAAATAAAGTTATATATTTATCAGAATTTCAGTGAAAAGGTGATAGGGCCTCCGTCCCATAAGAAGGCACTCGCACTCCCAGTGATATGTTATACTGTACCCAGGAAAAATCCCATAACAGATTTTGCTTTAAAGCCCTGGCCCTTCAGGATATGCCTCTGCTGCTGTCCTCATGGACCTGATATATCAGGACAGTAACCAAGCCCGGACACTACGCAGTGCACAGAGATTTGTAGATCCAGTGCCTGGTTCCAACAGCTGATCAGTTGGGTGCAGGAGTCGGACCCCTCTAGTCTGATAGTAATGATTACCCTGATAGTGATGATTTATACGGGGAAATTAATAGGCTGTTTATCGGGAAGAAGTGCTAGCACGAATTGGCCCGTGTACAGGTGAAAACGCTATTCATTGGGTGAAATCACCATTTATACGGACACCTCATGCTGTGTAAACAGCGCTCTGCTGCCCAGAAATAATGAATCTGCTTAGGTACGTGTGATGGCGGTAGCTATCACTCATCCCCATACAGTGGAACTGATTACTGCATGTGAAGGCACCTCTTTGGTTCAGCGACCAATGACGAGAAGGACGTTTTTGGGAAGGAACAGTCCGTTCCCAATAACTGCTTGCTCAGTCTGTGCTTGTAAATGGATAGGTCATCAATATTAATCTCCCAGAAAATCCCTCTATATATTGACCGACATCCAACTCAATAAGTTCCCCTGGGGTGAGGACACCTGACCCCAGCTCTCTGATTAATCCCTCAAGGCTAGGTCTACACGACGACATTTTTCGCGCACCAATGTCGCGCGACAATTTTTATAATGATGGTCTAGATTCGAGATGGATTTTTCTGCGACTGTCGCGTCGCAGTCGACCATAGACTATCATTATAAAAATTGTTGCGTGACATTGGTACGACGACAAAATGCAGCGCGACAAATGTTGCAGTGTAGTTGTGCCCTATCTGTCGCGCGACACATATCGTCGTGTAGACCTAGCCTTTTAGACTGTGGCCCCTGCGGTCAGCAATCATCCCACCCGTACCTAACCGCCTACCAAATCCCTCTTGCCTTGATTGCTTTTTATCCTGAGCTTTTATTACATACCATACAGACCCTAAAACAAGTCTGTGCAGCATGGAGGCAGTCTACTGTACAGGAGATTTAATATCCTATGGACTCTACTGAATCTATGGCTCAAGTACTCCTAAGGTGGTCACCCAGACATAAAGAATTTTATGGACTACCATAAACCTGCAGAAGGGCTGGTCAAAAGAGAAATATCCATGGATTATGGAAAATTGTGCAAGACTATTAAACCATGTAAATGCAGTCATTACTATGGATGCAACTGCGGTACCATGCCAGTCCGTCATAGGGCCAATGCATTTTGCAGTCTGTCATTCAATGGTAGATCATGGTTTCTTGTTCTGTATTATACGTCTGCATTAGCCGTCATGCCTCTCATTCTGCAGTATGTTACCGGTAGTCTCCCTGAGCATAGCGTATCGCCCTCACCCCTCTGCCCAGCTGGAAGCTACGCATGCAGCCTAGTGGTGGTGCCATGCAGAAACCAGGGGGAGGCAACATGCAGTCTATCCCTTTGCAGAGAAAAGAGTAACAGGAGGCGACTGCTGCTTTGTCCACGACCCAGGAGCCCGGGAACGCAAGACGTCATATTTATCCCTAGGTTTAAGTATGAATCAGATCAAAGAGCTCAGGGAAAATCCATATTTCCATAGACCCTTGTACAGGAAAAATAGATCTGTAGCTGCAAACTGAAAAGATTCTTGCAAAAAATATACAGATAATACGGTATATTAAAAGCAATTCCCCTCCAGGTATATATGTATACATCAATGTAAAGAGAAAAAAAAAAACGTAAATGCCCTTTTAATGTTGCAGAGGCTATGATCCAATTGAGCTGTCAGTTTCTGGTAACGGGGGAATTGCTCTTTAAATTTTCTGGCTAAGCAGCATTTTGCAAGCATGTGAAGGTTTTCCTCATGTCCCCATATACCGTAGGGACACAACACGGTCTCTGAGCGTTACGTAAAAGCAGAAGCCGTAAAACAAATGCTTCAGCTGACTGAGCGCCAGGCCCCGTATCTGCCTCAAATAGAAACCCAACTGTCCAACACAATGGGTTAAAGCGACGGGCTGTGTCCATTTTTTTTACACATTACTAACCCGAGCCGTGTTTTATTTACCAAGATATGTCCGGCATTTCGAAATGCGCCCTCAACTTTGCATTGCCTCACTACGCGGCCTCCCGCAGCATGCAAATAAATAGATGATAAAATAAAAAGATAATTAAAGGCAAAAGAAATAAAAAGAATCAAAATAGAAATAGAAAACCCTATTAATAAAGTACAAATAAAAAATTTAAAGACGTAAAAGAGGAATAAAAACAATTATAAAATAATTATAAAAACAGAATTGATGAAAACAATAATCCTAAAATAATAAGACAAAAATAAAAAAATTGTTAAAAAAATAAGTAAAAATAATAAAAATAGAACTAATAATAGTGAAATAAAATAAAAGAATATAAAAAAACTGGACTGAAAACATTCGAAAATTAACGTAATAAAAATGTACATTATGATACCTCAAAGTAAATATAACTCAAAGAGAATGTAAAATGTAAAAATTGATCAACGTATAATGTATTTGCTATGCTACCCTCTAAGCCAGGTTTCAGCAACCTTTGGCACTCCAGCTGTTGTGAAACTACAACTCCCAGCATGCTCCATTCCCGTCTATGAACAGCTGAGCAGCTTTACATGCTGGGAGTTGTAGCTTCCCAACAGCTGGAGTGCCGAAGGCTTTACTATCCTAGGATACTGCCTAGTTTGCCTATATGGTATAACTCCAACAATTTGAGTCTCAAGTTGGAGACCACTTTAAGACCTGCCTTTTTTTCACCCAGAAAAGCCCACAAAATTGTATGGGAACACCCCCTTATATGCAAATCTGCATAAGCCCCACCCCTTTGCAGGCCAACCCTGTGAAAAATGGGACTCCGGGAGGAATGTACAGTAAGTTTAGAAATCCACTTACAACAGATGTGTTTATTTTTACATGACTGATACATTGTATATATTGTAAATAAACCTGTCATTTTGTGGCGAGTCACAATAGAAGGTACTCAGGACAGTAGTCAGCGCAGGGTCTGGACTTACCTCTTACTTCTACCTTGGCCTCGCATTGCTTCGTTCCATATTCATTTATTGCTTTGCAGGTATAATATCCAGAATCCCGTTTGTCGGATACCGCAATCTGAAGTGAAAAAACGCCTTCCTCCTCCTCGGTCATGTGATATTTTCCACCAGGCTTCACTTGCTGCTTGCTCTTTAGCCTGTCCAGGATTGAGAGAAGAAACCATGAATAGTCACCGACAGATGCCGAGGCATGACGTCTTTAGGTTGTATAGAAGAAGGTCAACTCCATATATTAACAATTATTGATACAAGGGATTTGATACTTTATATTTTCCCATCCAACTGAACACTGACAGAGAACAAGGCTGTTCGCCAGCAGACTGACATTGAGAACAAGGGTTCTGTTTTTACTCGTTTTACCCTTGAAGGGGTTGTCTCACCTCGGACATGCCCCCAATGTCAGATAGGTGTAGATCCCACCTCTGGGACCAGCTCCTATCTCCAGAACGGGACCCCCGAAGTGAAGGGAGGACAACCGCACATGCGTGACCACCTTCCATGAATTTTTATGGGAGTGCCACTTCCCGCAGTCCCATAGAGGTGAATGGAGCGGCGGCGGTGGCGGTCACGCTTACGTAGTTCGCTCTCCCTTTTTTCTATGGAAGTAAATGGGGAACACACCGAGCACCGGTCGCTTTGGGGGCCCCATTCTAGAGATAGGGACCCGCACCTACTGTATCTGACACTGGTGGCATATCCTAGCAATATGCCACCAAGGTCTGAGGTGACACAACCCCTTTAAGGAGGGTTCTCCAGTTTACATCTTAATATTGGTGGCCATTTATTAAGACCCCTACATAACTTCGGCGTATCCACCGCCTGTCTAAATCTAGACCATAGATTTAGACCATTTTCGGCCAGCCCGCCCCCATCCCTGCCCACGCCATGCCCCCTTTGTTAGACTTGGCGTGAGCAGGGAAAAGTCGCAGATTGCAAAGCAAATAAACTTTGCACCGCAATCTATGGCATATATACGCCAAAAAGTGGCACATAAATGACCCCCATTATGTATATAAAAAGCTAACTAACTTTATGAACATGCTGCTTTACTAGGGCTGGACCCCAGTTATGGCCTGCATCACACTGCAGAGCTGCGCTCATAATTCTGCTGATGGCTTCTAGAGTCACGTGATGCTGACAGACACTCCCCTTACAGCTTAGCCTCTGTTCACATCAGGTCTTGGGGCTGAATTCGGTACAAATGCTATTGAATTCTCCCAGCATATTTGCTGAATGTAATTCTGTGTCATATAACACTGTATACATCATCCATAGGCCCCCATGTTAAAAAGTTTTTGCAGTTGCAGATTATATACGATAGAGCTGCCTTCTGTACAGTAAAAAAATATAGTTATAGCGGTGGAGGCCGAAAGGTCAGACTTTTGGCCTCCGTCGGGGTCTATGGGTGGTGGTTGGCGAAAGGGAATGTAGACCACTTCAGCTTATGCTATGGATCTGCACATTGATCATGGTGTGAACACAGCCATAGCTGAGAGCCTATAGTACATGGTATTAACACCGCACCTCCCAGTGGAGCATGCAGCGTTCAGCAGGGTAAATACAGGTAGATTACTGCAGCATAATGTATAACAGGACAAGGTAAAGGCTTGGGGAACATGTGTTCTAGATGCATCTTGTGACTAGATTTACAGTATGTCACTGTATCAATCAATACTTACCAACTTATCATTGGCTTGGGCTCTCCCTGCACTTGGACTCGGAGAATAATCTCCTGGCCCTCAAACACCATCTGGTCTGACAGCACCACCTTAGGAAAAGTAAAAAATAAAAAAAATGACACCTATATTCATATTATTGCTATTACATAGACTCCAGACCCCAGTGTCTTGGTTGACTTTACTGGACCTCCATTGGCCAACACTATGGCTCTAGAGCAGGCATGGCCAACCTGCGGCTCTCCAGCTACTGTAAAACTACAACTCCCACCATGCCCTGCTGTAGGCTGAGAGCTGTAGACTGTCCGGCCATGATGGTAGTTGCAGTTTTGCAACAGCTGGAGAGCCTCAGGTTGGCCATCCCTGCTCTAGAGCAAGAACCTCATAGCCCCAATGCCCAATCTGGCTCTGGGTTAATCTTAACACCTCCATCTACTACAGCAATGTGTCCACCATGCAAACTCACTAAACCCCTTTTTCCAAATCTGACCTTAAATGATGGAGTGGCTTTAAAGGTCACGCTGTGTTGGATGGCGGTTTTGCCCGCCATGCCGTGCTGCGGTGTTGTGGGCTCGCTTAAATCTTCCTGAGGGCTCAGATACTCATCATCAGAGGTGATGGGGCTCAGAACATCTCGAGGGGTTCCTCGGTGAGCAGGAGACTCTGTGGCCGGTGCTGGAAGGAAATACCATGAGAGTTTTTAGATCTTACTTCTGCAACATTTACAAATACTCTGCATGAACACACCGGTCGAGTGCTTGGAGTAGACACAGATGTGAGGGGGCCCAACAGCGAAAAGCAGTATGGGTCCCCATATCCAGCTATGATGGTGCCCATCACAGGACATGAGGTGGTATGACCCTTGAGTCAGTCCCCATGGTCTTCAAGAGTGGAGGACAGATCTCATGGAGCCTCCATGGTGCCTAGTGGACATGCTTGTGGGCGAGAATGTCTCCAATGAAAGCTTAGATGGGCAGAACTATATATACAAATGTATGAACTGCAGATAGATTTCAGCCAAGGGGCCCAACCAGCGACGACACCGTAGACATCCACATAACCAGACACTAGATGTGGGTAATGTTCTCAGTAATATCTAGTAACTCCAAAAATCTGGTCTTTTCACAGCTACATTAGATCTCCCAAACTCTTAGGATATTTTTGTAAGTTTGCAAGATACAGTCAAAAACTCCTAAATGCCTAAAGTGGCTTTCTGCCAAACCCCCCCCCCCCCCCCCCCCCCCCCTCAAAGCACTGGCATTTATCCTCACTGCCAAAAAAAGAACTGAGAGGAGCCTCGGCTGTATGCAAGGGGTAGGAGACACGCAAGGGTAAGGACAGACACACAGACACTCACCGGTTTACAGCTACAGACCCCCAAAAACATCTTGGACCATCCTAAGGTGACGGGCAAAGAAGGAAAGGTGCAGCAGGAGCTGAGCAGAGGCGTCCAAGACAATGGGGGCGGCGAGGAGCAAAGAGGATTAGAGAAAAGTAACTGGGGAAGAAGAATGGAAAGAAAAGAGAAGAGCCCGGGGAGGGCAGAGCCGAGGAAGAGGAAAGATGCACATAAAAAGGAATAATCCCGGCGGAGAGAGAGGGAAAGAAGAAGAAGGGTGGAGAGAGCGAACATGACGAGGTCACCTCCAGTACAATCTGTTGCTGTATTTAGACTCTCGCCCTCCTCGCTCCCTCCCACCGGCAAACAGAGGGAAAGGAAGACAGTGAACAGAACAGAGAGGTGCGGGAGACGGGGGCGCAGCCCTGACACCATCCCTGGAGCCCACACCAGCCAGCTCTGCCCTGATACAGTGCCCACAGACAATGCCCACCGGCGACTCGGGTCACTCCTCCCGCCACTAAGGAACCGCCCGACTATCTATCTATCTATTATCTATCTCCTATCTCCTATCTATCTATCTATCTATCTATCTCATATCTATCTATCATCTCATGGAGCCCACACAAGCCAGCTCTGCCCTAATACAGTGCCCACAGACAATGCCCACCAGCGACTCGGGTCACTCCTCCCGCCACTAAGGGACCGCCCGACTATCTATCTATCTATTATCTATCTATCTATTATCTATCTATTATCTATCTATCTAATATCTATCTATCTATCTATTATCTATCTATTATCTATCTATCTATTATCTATCTCATATCTATCTATCATCTCATGGAGCCCATGGCATATTTAGTAAGGACCCCCCTTCATGTAACATTCCTGCTGATCTGACATTGATGACCTGTCCTGAGGATTGCTCAATATCCAAGCAGTGCACAACCCCTTTAAGCCAGACAACTGGTATAAATACACTGGTAAATCTCCCCCATGCAGCTCTCAATCCTCTGCCTACAAAACTGTCTGCTACGGTAACAGCTCAGTGCATATGAAGTTATACAGTTACCACTGAACTCAATGGAAGCTATAAAATCTCTATACACTGAGCTCCCCCTAGTGGCAGCTGGAGGGAAATGCTGAGAAATGCTGAGCCTGCCCTCACCACCACCTCCATAGCAGTGGTGCAGTCTGCCTCCGTGGAGAGTCTGGAACATTCTTACTTGCATTCTATACAGACCATATACTCATAAGGGCATGATAGGAGTTGTAGTTTTGTAACAGCTATAGAGCTACAGGTTAGGAACATTAAAGTGCAGTATGTAATGGCCCCATAACGTCACCTCCATCATCCACGTCATGATCCATGACTGTCCCAGCAGCCATTGTTATGGTGGTAATGTGGCTTAATGCTGACACCGGTGCCATTGGGGCTGATAATGTTATAGGTTAGTGCTTCACACCTCGACTCCTCCTCCCTCCTGCTTCATTGCAATGTAACAGCGACGTCTGACAATGGTAAGGGCCAATCCATCAGCCTCACCTAACATAGCAATGACTTATGTAGATTAACGCCCTAAGTAATGGTCAGATTGGGAAGTCTGCCTGTGCACGGATTGTCATACAAGGTGTAGTAACTGGTCAGGGTGGGCTCCAATAGGCAGCAGGGCCCTTTTGTTGGATAACTTGGATGGGCTCCTGACAGGCGTCTATTGTAATCCATAGTAAAAAGCATCAGGGTGGGCTTTCAGCCACCATGAATTGAAAAAAAGAAATAAAATAAAAAATCAATTTTCATTCACTGACAGTGAGCAGCAGAGATCTTGAAAGTGGTAATCTACTCAAAAGGTATAGTAGCATGCTCCATGGACATCATGGTTTTGCAACAGTAGCTCCAAGACAACTAAGATTTACTATAACCCCATGTCGGATGCAGTCAGTATCTGGATGTAGTCAGTATCTGGATGTAGTCAGTATGTGGATGTAGTCAGTATGTGGATGTAGTCAGTATGTGGATGTAGTCAGTACCTGGATGTAGTCAGTATGTGGATGTAGTCAGTATGTGGATGTAGTCAGTATGTGGATGTAGTCAGTACCTGGATGTAGTCAGTATCTGGATGTAGTCAGTATCTGGATGCAGTCAGTACGTGGATGCAGTCAGTATGTGGATGTAGTCAGTATGTGGATGCAGTCAGTATGTGGATGCAGTCAGTACGTGGATGTAGTCAGTACGTGGATGTAGTCAGTATGTGGATGCAGTCAGCATGTGGATGCAGTCAGTATCTGGATGCAGTCAGTATGTGGATGCAGTCAGTATGTGGATGCAGTCAGTATGTGGATGCAGTCAGTATGTGGATGCAGTCAGTATGTGGATGCAGTCAGTATGTGGATGCAGTCAGCATGTGGATGCAGTCAGTATCTGGATGCAGTCAGTATGTGGATGCAGTCAGTATGTGGATGCAGTCAGTATGTGGATGCAGTCAGTATGTGGATGCAGTCAGTATGTGGATGCAGTCAGTATGTGGATGCAGTCAGTATTTGGATGCAGTCAGTATGTGGATGCAGTCAGTATGTGGATGTAGTCAGTATCTGGATGTAGTCAGTACGTGGATGTAGTCAGTATGTGGATGTAGTCAGTATGTGGATGTAGTCAGTATGTGGATGTAGTCAGTATGTGGATGTAGTCAGTATCTGGATGTAGTCAGTATGTGGATGCAGTCAGTATGTGGATGTAGTCAGTATGTGGATGCAGTCAGCATGTGGATGCAGTCAGTATCTGGATGCAGTCAGTATCTGGATGTAGTCAGTATGTGGATGTAGTCAGTATGTGGATGTAGTCAGTATCTGGATGTAGTCAGTATCTGGATGCAGTCAGTATGTGGATGCAGTCAGCATGTGGATGCAGTCAGTATCTGGATGCAGTCAGTATCTGGATGCAGTCAGTATGTGGATGTAGTCAGTATCTGGATGTAGTCAGTATGTGGATGTAGTCAGTATGTGGATGTAGTCAGTATGTGGATGTAGTCAGTATGTGGATGCAGTCAGCATGTGGATGCAGTCAGTATGTGGATGCAGTCAGTATGTGGATGTAGTCAGTACGTGGATGTAGTCAGTATGTGGATGTAGTCAGTATGTGGATGTAGTCAGTATGTGGATGTAGTCAGTATGTGGATGTAGTCAGTATGTGGATGCAGTCAGTATGTGGATGTAGTCAGTATGTGGATGCAGTCAGTATGTGGATGTAGTCAGTATGTGGATGCAGTCAGCATGTGGATGCAGTCAGTATGTGGATGCAGTCAGTATGTGGATGTAGTCAGTATGTGGATGTAGTCAGTATGTGGATGTAGTCAGTATGTGGATGTAGTCAGTATGTGGATGTAGTCAGTATGTGGATGCAGTCAGCATGTGGATGCAGTCAGTATGTGGATGCAGTCAGTATGTGGATGCAGTCAGTATGTGGATGTAGTCAGTATCTGGATGTAGTCAGTACGTGGATGTAGTCAGTATGTGGATGTAGTCAGTATGTGGATGTAGTCAGTATGTGGATGCAGTCAGTATGTGGATGTAGTCAGTACGTGGATGTAGTCAGTATGTGGATGTAGTCAGTATGTGGATGTAGTCAGTATGTGGATGTAGTCAGTATGTGGATGTAGTCAGTATGTGGATGCAGTCAGTATGTGGATGTAGTCAGTATGTGGATGCAGTCAGTATGTGGATGTAGTCAGTACGTGGATGTAGTCAGTACGTGGATGTAGTCAGTATGTGGATGTAGTCAGTATGTGGATGCAGTCAGTATGTGGATGTAGTCAGTATGTGGATGCAGTCAGTATGTGGATGTAGTCAGTATGTGGATGCAGTCAGTATGTGGATGTAGTCAGTACGTGGATGTAGTCAGTATGTGGATGTAGTCAGTATGTGGATGTAGTCAGTATGTGGATGCAGTCAGTATGTGGATGCAGTCAGTATGTGGATGTAGTCAGTACGTGGATGTAGTCAGTATGTGGATGTAGTCAGTATGTGGATGTAGTCAGTATGTGGATGTAGTCAGTATCTGGATGTAGTCAGTATGTGGATGCAGTCAGTATGTGGATGTAGTCAGTATGTGGATGCAGTCAGTATGTGGATGCAGTCAGTATGTGGATGCAGTCAGTATGTGGATGTAGTCAGTATCTGGATGCAGTCAGTATGTGGATGTAGTCAGTATGTGGATGCAGTCAGTATGTGGATGTAGTCAGTATGTGGATGCAGTCAGTATGTGGATGTAGTCAGTATGTGGATGCAGTCAGTATGTGGATGCAGTCAGTATGTGGATGTAGTCAGTATGTGGATGCAGTCAGTATGTGGATGTAGTCAGTACGTGGATGTAGTCAGTATGTGGATGTAGTCAGTATGTGGATGTAGTCAGTATGTGGATGCAGTCAGTATGTGGATGTAGTCAGTATGTGGATGCAGTCAGCATGTGGATGCAGTCAGTATGTAGATGTAGTCAGTATCTGGATGTAGTCAGTATGTGGATGCAGTCAGCATGTGGATGCAGTCAGTATCTGGATGCAGTCAGTATGTGGATGTAGTCAGTATGTGGATGTAGTCAGTATCTGGATGCAGTCAGTATGTAGATGTAGTCAGTATCTGGATGCAGTCAGTATGTGGATGTAGTCAGTATGTGGATGCAGTCAGTATGTGGATGTAGTCAGTATGTGGATGCAGTCAGTATGTGGATGCAGTCAGTATGTGGATGTAGTCAGTATGTGGATGCAGTCAGTATGTGGATGTAGTCAGTACGTGGATGTAGTCAGTATGTGGATGTAGTCAGTATGTGGATGTAGTCAGTATGTGGATGCAGTCAGTATGTGGATGTAGTCAGTATGTGGATGCAGTCAGCATGTGGATGCAGTCAGCATGTGGATGCAGTCAGTATCTGGATGCAGTCAGTATGTGGATGCAGTCAGTATGTGGATGCAGTCAGTATGTGGATGCAGTCAGTATGTGGATGTAGTCAGTATCTGGATGCAGTCAGTATGTGGATGCAGTCAGTATGTGGATGCAGTCAGTATGTGGATGCAGTCAGCATGTGGATGCAGTCAGCATGTGGATGCAGTCAGCATGTGGATGCAGTCAGCATGTGGATGCAGTCAGTATGTGGATGCAGTCAGTATGTGGATGCAGTCAGTATCTGGATGCAGTCAGTATGTGGATGCAGTCAGTATGTGGATGCAGTCAGTATCTGGATGCAGTCAGTACGTGGATGCAGTCAGTACGTGGATGCAGTCAGTACGTGGATGCAGTCAGTATCTGGATGCAGTCAGTATGTGGATGCAGTCAGTATCTGGATGCAGTCAGTATGTGGATGCAGTCAGTATGTGGATGCAGTCAGTATTTGGATGCAGTCAGTATGTGGATGCAGTCAGTATGTGGATGTAGTCAGTATCTGGATGTAGTCAGTACGTGGATGTAGTCAGTATGTGGATGCAGTCAGTACCTGGATGTAGTCAGTATCTGGATGTAGTCAGTATGTGGATGCAGTCAGTATGTGGATGTAGTCAGTATGTGGATGCAGTCAGCATATGGATGCAGTCAGCATGTGGATGCAGTCAGTATGTGGATGCAGTCAGTATCTGGATGCAGTCAGTATGTGGATGTAGTCAGTATCTGGATGCAGTCAGTATGTGGATGTAGTCAGCATGTAGATGTAGTCAGTATCTGGATGTAGTCAGCATGTGGATGCAGTCAGTATCTGGATGCAGTCAGTATCTGGATGCAGTCAGTATGTGGATGCAGTCAGTATGTAGATGTAGTCAGTATCTGGATGTAGTCAGCATGTGGATGCAGTCAGTATCTGGATGTAGTCAGTATGTGGATGTAGTCAGTATGTGGATGCAGTTAGTATGTTGCATAATCTCTTGGACCTCACAGGTACCTGGTTTGATGGTCAGGGCTCCGCAGCTACTGGCTTCACCCGCTTCATTCTTTGCTGTTACTGTATAAATGCCAGAATCCGATGGCAGCGCCCATCGTATCACAAGCGTGTGTCTCTCACCCTCGGCCCGAATCTGATGGGTGGGACTATTCTTCAGATGGATCCGATCCTTCCTCCATATGACTGCCGGGAAAAAACATAAAACCATTATTTCCCATTACCCATGACCACATCTGTAACGCTTCTGCAGTAGCGCTGCAGGGGAATAGAACACTTAAAGGCTATGCACACCACTTTTTTTTTACAGTTGTGTTGTACTCATTTTGACCTAAAAATTACTTTTTTAATTGGTCTTTATTAAAAATCTTGAGCCCTTTTCTCTGTACATCCTTGAGATTCTCTAGTAGCAGGCTCTGTATTTTTACTGTGCTCTGCTGACGGCTCCTGATCTCTGACCTTATAAACAATCATTATAGCTCAGTTCTTATCTTACTGAACAGAATGTCGCCTAAATAAAGTGTTTATGACCTTTTAGTAATTTAGAGTTAAGATTTATGAGATGACTGGCACAAAGTGAAGGTACCAGTCACAAAGTTAAAAAAAAAACTGTTAATCCTTTTTGCCAAAACGACTGAATATTTTTAATAAAAAACAACTGAAAATATTGCTGTGTGTCCTTTCTTCAATAAATTTGGAATTTTGGAATATCAGCAGCGCTGGTTCTTTTCCCTGCAGCCTTGATACAATTGAAAAAAATATTTTTAGCCCAAAATGAGTAAAAGGCAACCACAAAAACAATTGCCACCAAAGGTGTACATAGCCTTTAACGCCTAGTTCCTCTCCAGCCTGGATTACAGCTGATATTGAGGGTCCCAGTCCTAAGATCAGCTGAACTTTCCATCAAAAATGTCTTGTCCAAAGTTGACGTTTATTAAAAAAAAAAAAAGTTATACGCCGCCAAGATCAAGCGACGTCCGCCCAGACCTGCCTCACATGCCGGGTGCTCTCTGCTCAGTACTGACCTTCTGGACTTGGTTTCGCTGTTATAATACATTTTAATAAGACTTCGGAGCCGGCGTTCACCAGGGCACTTTGCAGGGGAATTTCAATCACAGGAGCCTCCTTCGGATCTTCATCCGCCGATACATAGGAATCATCTGAAGATTCTAGGAGACGACATAAGACGGCAGCAGAAAGGGAAATTACATCAGCGGAAAAAATATTTATTAAAGGGATCCCTTTCCCATGTAAAAATACTGTAAATAGTGAACTATTGCAGTTCCCATATTGGCCACAAGGGCTGTTATGACTGTCTTGTTTTAAAGGGGTAGTCCCGTTACAACAATTTATCTCATATCCACAGGATCGCAGGGTTTCAATCACTGGGACCCCCAATCAATCCCCAGAAATGGTGGTTTTGTGCCCCCCTCGCCCCCATGAATGGCGGTTGAGCATGCTGCTCTATGGAACAGCCAGAGATTACCGACTGCTGTACGCTCTGGCAGCACCAAAGAAACGAAAGGCACGGCAGCACGTATGCTCGACCGCCACTCCATTTGTATGGGGGGTGGCCAGGACACACGTTCTCGTGGACCCCCACCGATCCTGTCTTGTGGATAGGTGATAACCCATTCTTCCTGGAATATCCCTTAAGGGCTCAGTCACGTGACCGTGGTTTTGGTCCGCATCAATGCGGCTCGGGTGCGGACCCATTCACTTCAGTGGGGCCGCAAAAGACGCGGACAGGACTCCGCGTGCTGTCCGAATCCGTTGCTCCGTTCCGTGGCCCAGCAAAAAAAAAATGTGTCCGTTTTGTGGACAAGAATAGGCATTTTTACAATGGGCCTCCTGTTCCGTTCCGCGAATTGCGGAAGGCACAAGGGCGGCATCCGTGTTTTGCAGATCCGCAATTTGCGTCACGGTCGTGTGAATTAGCCCTTAATATGTAATGTCTATTGTGCTGCTGGAAACTAGATAGGCACGGTAACACACATGACAGCAGCAGAGAGGATGCACATGCATGACAAAAAATAAAAAGTATGGGGAAGTAGGGGGTATATTACTACATAACGGGGCAGATTTGTCTTTCAGTAGTGTGGCAAAGTTGGGTGACACGTGGCAGCTGCATCGGTTGTCACCTATAGCTCACCTAATTCTGGTGACATGGCTCTGTGCCGCCGGCTCTTCCCTTTGCTTTTGGTGGTTTTGTTGGTTTTGCCACTGGTATGTGTTTCGCTGTGCTTTTTCGTTTGCCCCCCACCCTTCCCTGGTGGCCCTTGACTTCTCTGGGCGGGACCTGCTGGTGTAGCCCATGGAAGGTATCTCGTTTCTCCTCTCGTTTCTCCACCCATAGTCCTCTTTTCTCGCCCTATCCCTCTCTGTGCTATTTCCAGTGCTGGTGGGGCTTGTGTGCTGGTTGGTGGTGGCTCAGGAACCCTCTTTATGTGAGAATCTGTGGACTCCTGTTTAGAGGTTGGTCCTTTAGTGGTGATGGGTTTCAGAGCACTGACTTTAGAAGGTGGGTGAGATGTTAGTCTTGTATCTGATTGCTTGACTACTTGATGGTGGATGATTGAACCATTTGATGATTTCTCTGGCACTAGAGCAGATTGTCCCTTGATTCCACCATGAGGTTCCTTATCTTGGGATATTTGGTTGACATTGGCACAGCTCCTGACTAGGGGTTTTCGGGCAGTGGCTGCATTTGCTGGCTTTTGTTCCTGAATTTCTGGTGCCTTGATGTCTTTAAGCACTTGTGTTGCAGCAGGATCTAAAGAAGCAGGTTGGCTACTTGGAGTTTGTTGAGGAGAAGGTGATCTTCGAGACAGATCTTGGGATGAACGGATAAGCTGCTGTTGAGAAACAGTTTTCTTAATGCGGGAAAGCTCTTGGGAAAATCGTGCCTCAATGTCGCTCACACGACCAGAGAAGGCTCCTCTGTCATCTAGAGATGCTGTCTTGTACCTCAGTGAAGGACATCTCAAGGTATATCCTCCCAGTTCTGATCTCACTCCATCTCTTAGGTCATCCCTTAGATCCTCAGTTGAGGACTCCAAACCACTGGCCAGTCCATCCGCCCCAGTCTGGTCAAAGGACCTCGTCTTACGGAGCGGTAGCCAGGACTGTACAGGAAAAGGGCTGTCTGTCTGATCCAGGCTTTTTCTTCTCTCTTCAAGACAACGCAATTTTTCAAAAATCTTGGAGCCTGAACGGACCAGCTTTGGAGATGCGCGTAAGATGGACACTCGCCCTGATGATTCACTTAATGGTGTCACAGGGCGAGACTCCTGGCCGCTGACCTGAGAGCCAGCTGAGGACTTTGGCCTCTTAACCTTATCCTCAAACTCTTCAACCACTGTGTCCTGATATTGGTGAGGCATAAGGGTTTTCTTTCGGGGTGTCAGGGGTGTTGATGGGCCACGACCGCTAGGCAAAGGATTGGCAGCAGGGCGCTGTCCAAGGCGGGGAGAAGGAGGAGGTAGAACTGGAGGTCTTGGATTCTGAAGCGGACGAGGGGAGTCTGGTATGGCACCATTGATGCTTCCTCTCCTAAGTCCACCTTCTGGTAAAAAACTGTAAAGGAAAGTGAAATGTGAGCTAAGATAAATCTGCTGAATGCCATGTATGTCTGGACACCAATAATAATTTACTGGCACTTTATCACCCAGTCTGTAGAATATTATACTGGAAGCCTTATCCTGTACTGATCCTGAGTTACATCCTGTATTATACTCCAGAGCTGCACTCACCATTTTGCTGGTGGAGTCACTGTGTACATACATAACATTACTTATCCTGTACTGATCCTGAGTTACATCCTGTATTATACTCCAGAGCTGCACTCACTATTCTGCAGATGGAGTCACTGTGTACATACATTACATTACTTATCCTGTACTAATTCCTGAGTTACATTCTGTATTATACTCCAGAGCTGCACTCACTATTCTGCTGGTTCAGTCACAGTGTACATACATTACATTAATTATCCTGTACTGATCCTCAGTAACACCCTGTATTATGCTCCAGAGCTGCACTCACTATTCTGCTGGTGGAGTCACTGTGTACATACATTACTTATCCTGTACTGATCCTGAGTTACACCCTGTATTATGCTCCAGAGCTGCACTCACTATTCTGCTGGTGGAGTCACTGTGTACATACATTACTTCTCCTGTACTGATCCTGAGTTACACCCTGTATTATGCTCCAGAGCTGCACTCACTATTCTGCTGGTGGAGTCACTGTGTACATACATTACTTATCCTGTACTGATTCCTGAGTTACATTCTGTATTATACTCCAGAGCTGCACTCACTATTCTGCTGGTTGAGTCACTGTGTACATACATTACATTACTTATCCTGTACTGATCCTGAGTTACATCCTGTATTATACTCCAGAGCTGCACTTACTATTCTGCTGGTGCAGTCACTGTGTACATACATTACATTACTTATCCTGTACTGATCCTAAGGTACATCCTGTATTATACTCCAGAGCTGCACTCACTATTCTGCTGGTTCAGTCACAGTGTACATACATTACATTAATTATCCTGTACTGATCCTCAGTAACACCCTGTATTATGCTCCAGAGCTGCACTCACTATTCTGCTGGTGGAGTCACTGTGTACATACATTACTTATCCTGTACTGATCCTGAGTTACACCCTGTATTATGCTCCAGAGCTGCACTCACTATTCTGCTGGTGGAGTCACTGTGTACATACATTACTTATCCTGTACTGATTCCTGAGTTACATTCTGTATTATACTCCAGAGCTGCACTCACTATTCTGCTGGTTGAGTCACTGTGTACATACATTACATTACTTATCCTGTACTGATCCTGAGTTACATCCTGTATTATACTCCAGAGCTGCACTCACTATTCTGCTGGTGCAGTCACTGTGTACATACATTACATTACTTATCCTGTACTGATCCTGAGTTACATCCTGTATTATACTCCAGAGCTGCACTCACTATTCTGCTGGTGCAGTCACTGTGTAGATACATTACATTACTTATCCTGTACTGATCCTAAGGTATATCCTGTATTATACTCCAGAGCTGCACTCACTATTCTGCTGGTGCAGTCACTGTGTACATACATTACATTACTTATCCTGTACTGATCCTGAGTTACACCCTGTATTATGCTCCAGAGCTGCACTCACTATTCTGCTGGTGGAGTCACTGTGTACATACATTACTTATCCTGTACTGATTCCTGAGTTACATTCTGTATTATACTCCAGAGCTGCACTCACTATTCTGCTGGTTGAGTCACTGTGTACATACATTACATTACTTATCCTGTACTGATCCTGAGTTACACCCTGTATTATGCTCCAGAGCTGCACTCACTATTCTGCTGGTGGAGTCACTGTGTACATACATTACTTATCCTGTACTGATTCCTGAGTTACATTCTGTATTATACTCCAGAGCTGCACTCACTATTCTGCTGGTTGAGTCACTGTGTACATACATTACATTACTTATCCTGTACTGATCCTGAGTTACATCCTGTATTATACTCCAGAGCTGCACTCACTATTCTGCTGGTGAAGTCACTGTGTACATACATTACTTATCCTGTACTGATTCCTGAGTTACATTCTGTATTATACTCCAGAGCTGCACTCACTATTCTGCTGGTTGAGTCACTGTGTACATACATTACATTACTTATCCTGTACTGATCCTGAGTTACATCCTGTATTATACTCCAGAGCTGCACTCACTATTCTGCTGGTGCAGTCACTGTGTACATACATTACATTACTTATCCTGTACTGATCCTGAGTTACATCCTGTATTATACTCCAGAGCTGCACTCACTATTCTGCTGGTACAGTCACTGTGTACATACATTACATTACTTATCCTGTACTGATCCTAAGGTACATCCTGTATTATACTCCAGAGCTGCACTCACTATTCTGCTGCTTCAGTCACAGTGTACATACATTACATTAATTATCCTGTACTGATCCTCAGTAACACCCTGTATTATGCTCCAGAGCTGCACTCACTATTCTGCTGGTGGAGTCACTGTGTACATACATTACTTATCCTGTACTGATCCTGAGTTACACCCTGTATTATGCTCCAGAGCTGCACTCACTATTCTGCTGGTGGAGTCACTGTGTACATACATTACTTATCCTGTACTGATCCTGAGTTACACCCTGTATTATGCTCCAGAGCTGCACTCACTATTCTGCTGGTGGAGTCACTGTGTACATACATTACTTATCCTGTACTGATTCCTGAGTTACATTCTGTATTATACTCCAGAGCTGCACTCACTATTCTGCTGGTTGAGTCACTGTGTACATACATTACATTACTTATCCTGTACTGATCCTGAGTTACATCCTGTATTATACTCCAGAGCTGCACTTACTATTCTGCTGGTGCAGTCACTGTGTACATACATTACATTACTTATCCTGTACTGATCCTAAGGTACATCCTGTATTATACTCCAGAGCTGCACTCACTATTCTGCTGGTTCAGTCACAGTGTACATACATTACATTAATTATCCTGTACTGATCCTCAGTAACACCCTGTATTATGCTCCAGAGCTGCACTCACTATTCTGCTGGTGGAGTCACTGTGTACATACATTACTTATCCTGTACTGATCCTGAGTTACACCCTGTATTATGCTCCAGAGCTGCACTCACTATTCTGCTGGTGGAGTCACTGTGTACATACATTACTTATCCTGTACTGATTCCTGAGTTACATTCTGTATTATACTCCAGAGCTGCACTCACTATTCTGCTGGTTGAGTCACTGTGTACATACATTACATTACTTATCCTGTACTGATCCTGAGTTACATCCTGTATTATACTCCAGAGCTGCACTCACTATTCTGCTGGTGCAGTCACTGTGTAGATACATTACATTACTTATCCTGTACTGATCCTAAGGTATATCCTGTATTATACTCCAGAGCTGCACTCACTATTCTGCTGGTGCAGTCACTGTGTACATACATTACATTACTTATCCTGTACTGATCCTGAGTTACACCCTGTATTATGCTCCAGAGCTGCACTCACTATTCTGCTGGTGCAGTCACTGTGTACATACATTACATTACTTATCCTGTACTGATCCTAAGGTACATCCTGTATTATACTCCAGAGCTGCACTCACTATTCTGCTGGTGCAGTCACTGTGTACATACATTACATTACTTATCCTGTACTGATCCTAAGGTACATCCTGTATTATACTCCAGAGCTGCACTCACTATTCTGCTGGTGCAGTCACTGTGTAGATACATTACATTACTTATCCTGTACTGATCCTAAGGTATATCCTGTATTATACTCCAGAGCTGCACTCACTATTCTGCTGGTGCAGTCACTGTGTACATACATTACATTACTTATCCTGTACTGATCCTGAGTTACACCCTGTATTATGCTCCAGAGCTGCACTCACTATTCTGCTGGTGCAGTCACTGTGTACATACATTACATTACTTATCCTGTACTGATCCTAAGGTACATCCTGTATTATACTCCAGAGCTGCACTCACTATTCTGCTGGTGGAGTCACTGTGTACATACAAGTTGCATCTTGTATAAATTATTTTGAAAATGAAGGATGAACAATACAGAGGTAAAAGAGGAAAAAATAACAAAAAACCAGCAGGTGGAAGGGAGAAAAGGTCAGCCTGGGAGTACAACATAAATGCAAATAATAAGATAATGGGGACGTTGCAGAACATTCGGGCAGAGCGCTCCGAGCTTAGCCATACCCAAGCATTACACCACAGGGACGCACTAGTGTTCTCTGTAACCGGCCATATCAGCCTGAGAAGTAGTAGATGAATAGAATGTTCTTTAAAGAGACATAGAACCTAAAATAAGCATTACTCTTCTTCCTGTGTTTTAGTCTTTATATGTTTAACTATATGCAAATGAGCCTCTAGGAGAAACGGGGGCGTTGCCGTTACACCTAGAAGCTCTGCTCTCTCTGGAACTGCCCCGCCCTCTGCACTTTGATTGACAGGGTTTGGTGGGATTACGTCTACACTGCCTGTCCCTGACGATCAAGGAGTAGAGGGCACAGCAGCTGCAGAGAGGGCAGAGCCTCTAGGTGTAACGGCAACGCCCCCGTTGCTCCTAGAGGCTCATTTGCATATAATAAAACTTCACTTTTCTCAGCAATGCGGGCACATATGACCAGAACATGGGACCGACACAAACGCCTTCAGCTGCCGAGCGCACATGTAACAGGTCAGCCAGTGTCATAGGGACAAATCTGCTGACAGACGCCCTTTGAGGGAGTTATTTTGTTTTTTTAAATCTATTCAGTAAAAAAAACGTTCTACAAGTTTTTATTACGGTTGGTATTATAATTCTGCACCATTTTCAAGATATTAGTTTGCTGTCAGTGAATGAGAGCCTTCTTGTTTCTATTCAGAGGCAGTAATCCTGTATACAGCTAGCCCTTCTCTCAGCTGTGGGTTCGTTACAATCGTATCCAGTGTAGACAATGCTCTGTGAGCCAAACACATCAGTTTGCTACAATGTATCGGTCTGGACTCCAGGCCATTTAGCTTTTGTCTGGACCGGATACAATTGTATCCATTTCTCAGCTGTATACAAGATGACAGCCTCGGAACGGAAAGTAGACTTCTCATTCACCGACAGCAAACACAGATCTTAATAATACTTAGGAATTAAAATATAAAAGTAAATTATAAAAATTTTAAAACTTTTCATTTAGAGACTGATTAATATAAACTATTTATATATAAACAGGAAGCCCCTTTACATGATATTATAGGATAGATACATCCTTCAGGGCCCCCAACTGCTACAAATTATATATACACCAAGTAAATGAATGGCTACAGTAACAAAAAACACTAAATTGATAGGTAATGACCCTACAAAGGAGCATCCGTGAGGACGGCGGCTCACAAGGATGGATTATACGGAACATCCTGAAAAGATGAGGGCGAGATACTGTTGACGTCTCTGGGTGTAATGCACTAAGCTCTCGGGCTCATTGGCCCTTCAAAGAAACAGAAAGAATAAAGAAAAATTAATGAAGAAAAAATATAAAAAAATTCAAAATGAAAAATGGAAAAATCCAAATACAAAGGGGATGGTATGTAATGTAGCGGGTGATGTTGCGCAGTTTGAGTTACTTACACCCGAATGGCACATGATCTGCCCCGGTAGAGGCTGAAGGCGCTGCTATACAGGTCGCTGAACCCTGACAGGCTGACCTCTGACCCCCAGACACTGCCCGGAAGGTTGTTGCTGGATGCTGGGATGAGGGGCTCCACTCCCAGGTGTCGAGCCCCTCCCCCCTGAGTGTATCCTTGCCTTGCATTTTTGGAGTCCCTCTCTACTACCGTCTGTTGACTGCCGGACCAGTCGGAGAACTCGTCCATCTGGGAGAGTCCAGTCAGCGTGCTGGGAGTAGTGTGAAGGGAACTCGCCAGCAAGGTGTCCGAGTCCCCTAAGGAGGAAGGAATAAGAAAATGAGTTTAGGAGATGATCAGCAAATGGGAACTTCTCTTTGTCCGCAACTTTGTCGCCCCCCCCCACCATTATCAAGAGCTCTGCTTGCTGTCAAATAATCTGAAAACCCACACAGACCTAAGAGCTCAGGATTTGCTACAATTGTATCCAGCCTCAGCAGCACAAATCCCTTTCCTAATAGTTTGTTACAATGTTACAGTCACAGCACTCCTTGC
Organism: Bufo bufo; assembly: GCF_905171765.1. Classification (NCBI taxonomy): domain Eukaryota; kingdom Metazoa; phylum Chordata; class Amphibia; order Anura; family Bufonidae; genus Bufo; species Bufo bufo. Next base: position 219,635,040 of record NC_053395.1, on the reverse strand, counting down.
TTGTTCAGTGTCTGCCCCAGTGATTTGTATTCTGGAAAATGTCCTCTTTACACCAGACACTGTATTGTCATCTGATGTAGGAAAAACTAACCGCCACTGTGTTTTAGGAGCTCAGCTAGGCTGTGAAGGGTGCGTCTGATGACTACTTGCTGACTGTTTCCAATTACAACCATTGTGAATATGACACTGCCGAACAGAATATATGTCTGTCTACCACCTGGCCATATAGATCAGTTTCTAGGCTGTGCTGTCAGGGAAGCCGGTCAGATACTGTAACTACACACATAATAGGGCAGACCAAGCAGCTGCCTTAGGGCGCAGAGACGGGGGGCGGAAAAATTAAACTTTTATTTTTATTTTTAAATACCCTGTATTTTTCGCCCCTGGGTCTTGTGGGGCGAATACTAATGAAGCGCTTCCATTTTGGAAGCGCTTCATTAGTACCAGAGGACCGGGAAGCGGTGAAGGATCTGTACTCACAGATAATCCTTCTTTTTACCCTTCATATATCGGTCAGAGACCCATTTTTCTAATGCAGAACTCCAAATCCCCTTCATAGACATAATTAAATTCTGGCTTCCGGCAACCACCACTAGAGGGAGCTCATAGGAGGCTTTATATATAGAAGTCGATAATTACGTCCTGAGCTCCCCCTAGGGGTGACTTCAGGCAGACAGAAATGTTGTATTACCTATCTTCACATCTATGCAGGAGGTTTGGAGCTTTGTATCAGAAAACTGGAGCTCTGACCGCTATAAAGTTCTATTAAGAAATGAATCAGTACAGAGCGTTGGACCTAAAGATGCCAAGACGATAAAGGTGAAGAGCAGTCAGATGGGTCTTACCTGAGGGTGTTCCCAGAGGCGTGTTGTTTGGGGGTCGAATTGTGCGCTGTAGCTGGGGTCCTCCAGTGTCCTCCTCCCCCGGCTCAGAGTCTGTGTGAGGAAGGAATATAGAAATCAGTTATAGATAAAGGACACTTTGTCTTCTCCTTGCTGCCATCATTGCCTCCAGATGAGCGGCTCCTCCATGTCGCAGTGCGCTGCATGAATCCACTTGCTGTTTGACCCATTCGCAATGACACAAATCTCAGGTCTTTCGCCATTAAAGGCGACCGCGAGGAATCCTCCCATCCTCCTTTCAAGATGTTTAAAGGGGATTTCCAAGACTTTTATGCTGATGACCTAGCCTCTGGATAGGTCACCAGTATCTGATCGGTGGGGGTCCGACACCCAGGACCCCCGCTGTACGAGAAGGCACGGGCGCTTGCAGTAGTGACACGCTCTTCTCTTTGCTTTTCCTAGGCCAGAGACGCCACGATCGTCGGTCACATGACCTAGGCGCAGCTCAGCCTCAATGAAGTGAATGGGGCTCAGCACGATACCAAGCACAGCAGCTATACAATGTACGGCGCCGTGCTTGCTGAGCTGAGAGAAGGCCGCGATGCTACTGAGATCAGTGGGGGGCTGGGGCGTCGGACCCCCACGATCAGACACCGATGACCTACCCATAGGATAAGTCATCCTTAGAAAAGTCTCGGAAAAACGATTTAAAGGAAATCTTTTACAATTTTCCAATATGCTTTTTGTATCAATTTCTCACAGTTTTCAAGATCTCTGCTTGCTGTCATTCAATAGATTCCTTCATTGTTTACTCCCAGTAGATAGAAAAATCCATCCTGGTCCTGTTTTATTGCAACACGGAAGATGTTAACTGACAAGTACAGTGGGAAAAGGGCTATGTATTACCCCCATGCTGATATTGGGGGGGGGGGGGTGCTAGCCGTACCCACAAAATCATTAGGATGAAAATGGAGGTTATGGCGCAGCAACTACTAGCCGCCTGCAATGTATGTATATGTTTTAGGGCTCATGCACACGTCCGCAAAATACTGGTCCTGGCCGTTCTGGCACCGCATCACGGATGCAGACCCATTCACTTGAATGGGTCCACAATCCAGGAGGAGGTCAGTGCGGTACGGAGGCAAGGAACGGGTTTCTGCCTCCACACCGCAAAAAAGTTGTGCAATTTGCGGTCCGCAGCACGGTCGTGTGCATGAGCCCTTAGTTAATGTTGGGAACAAGTTACACAATGTGACCAACACACAAGGACTGTATGGGTATACAGTATATAGGTCTGTGTAGGCCCCAGGCACCATATTATCATCTAGGAGCCATGCAGCCCTCTGCATAGGGCGCTGCTATAATCATGAGTCACATACACTCCAAGCCCTGTTATGATTGCATTAAATGCAACTATATTTTCAACACTTGCAACATACAAGACATAAGAAGTGATGGTATTATTTTGTAGAATTGCGGGTGACTTTTCTTACCATAGCTGTGTTTCCTGCAGGAGCGGAATACTTCGCTTCCATAGGGGCAGCGAGAGAAAAAGACATATCACAAACTGTTAGTAACAGCCCTAGGATTTCAAGCATGCAAGTCCATGCAATGACATTCATGCAAGCTGCTCTTCCACCTGTCAACACTAGAGGCCGCCGTAACACAGCTGCTGGAAGTTGTGCTTCATTCCATTGTGGTTGCAGTACCCGGGGATGACCTCTAGAGGTCACCAGCAAATGCTGCAATAGGGGGATACCTGACCCAATTTTAAAAAAAGAAATAGGGATTCCTATGTTATCACAAGTCCTATTGGAAATTATTGGCTTCTTCCAGCAACTGCATCTCCCTTTGGCATGCATCTGTTTCTAGTCTTGCAGTACGGTTAACACACGGCTGTTAGGATATGCTATAATTTTATGATTCGACCTCTGTGACCCCACCGATCCTGAGAATGAAGGGGCTGCAGCGCTGATTTAGTTTTCCCTGCACAGCAGCGCCTTCTGACTGTGTAAGGAACTGCAGCCAACTTGAAAGGTCCCTGCACTACAGATGTCTGCGGTGCCCCTTTGCAGGGTAAACAGTAAAGGGGGGCAGCACTACTTTATACCTGTGCCCCTTCATTTTCTGGTTTATTTGGGGACCCAGAGGTCTCACCGACCATAAAGTGATGGCATAGCCAAACGATAGGATGAGAATACCCCTTAGTGACGACCCATAAGTGTTTTTACTGACGTAAACAAAGGGGGTTTTAGCTAAACGGCTGGCTTTAATCAATCATTACATGTACTTAAAATGGTGTATTAAAAACTATAACTTGTCCTGCAAAAAATAAGACCTCCTACAAGTACATTTATGAAAAAACTAAAAAGTTCTAGCTCTTGGAATGCAATTTTTAAAAAATGTGCTTGGTCACTAAGGGGTTAAAGAGGATGGCCCATCTCAGACATTGATGGCATATCACTAGGATTGGCCATGAATGTCAGATAGGTGCGGGACCAGGGGCGTAACTACCATAGCAGCAGACCCAGTGCAAGAGAGGGCCCAGTCTTGGTCATTACTCTACCCTCTAAAGAAACAACTCTTAGCAAACGAGGCAGTGGAAAAAATGATCTTTGCTATGGGGCCCTTCTCTATGTACGCCACTGTGCGGGGCCCAGTTCTATCTCCCAGAACAGGGTACCCGAAGTGATCGGGGAGTTTAGGAGAGCGCCAGCTCAGCTATTTCCGTTAGTCCCACAGCAGTTAATGCAGCACTGGCCGCGCTTGCACGGTGCGCTCTGTATGCACCACCATGGTGCTTCCGAAAACAGCCCAGTGCACTAACTCAACTATTTTCAGAACTCCCATAGTGATGAATGGATAGCACACTGCGCATGCGCAGTGCACGCTCCTTCACTTCAGGGGCCTCGTTCTGGAGATAGTTGCAGAGGTGGAGCTCACAACTATCTGACACTGATGGCATATCAATGGGGTATAGCAATGGGGGCTCTCTGGGGCGCCCTCTGGTGGTGTTAACAGAAACGCATTGGTTATTGTTATGGAGCTGAGACCACTATTCATGGGTGGGGCATATATTCGGGTTCACGGTTAGACGGTATAGTCCTATAGTCTGTCCTGGTGATCTCATTTCGACCTGTTTTGGCGAATGCCCCAAACATGTTATTTCTGAGTCTGTAGATGAGATGAGAGGCTGGTGTAGTCAGGCAGAGGTTACCATGGTGATTCCCGGCCTGATTTCAGATGCCAATATATATTTTTCTAATTTAGAAACAGAAATCATCCACAAACCCGATATATGATAACGATGAGGCGGGAAATGCATAATATTCATGAAAGCATCGACATATATATAGTTAATGGGCGCCATGGTTCCTGTATATATCATCACAGACCACGTTCACATTCCCTCGCCCATAGGGGGCGTCACAGCTCCTTGTGGTTATGGGGCGAGATGAAGAAGAACCTCCGGTAAAATGCATGGTGTAATGTAAATGTGATATGATTGGGTAGCGTAGCCATAGGGGATGCTGGCAGGGCCTTCTTTGCCACATACAGTACCGTAAACATTACATGATACAGATCTCCTTATCCTATAGCTCTCCAGCTTTTGTGAAACTACAACTCCCATCATGGCCTGACAGCTCTAGTTTCACAACTGCTGAAAAACCACAAGTCGGAGACCACTGCCACACAAGCAGATTTTCCAGCTTTAAATATGGGATCTGGGGGTCTTAGTTTTGGAGTCTGAACTGGGGTTAGAATTTTGGAGTCTGATCTTGGGTCTCAATTTTGGAGACTGATTTAGGTTCTGGATTTTGGATGCTGATCTGGGGGGGCCTGAATTTTAGGTTCTGGATTTTAGAGTCTGATCTGGGGATCTGAATTTTAGAGACCAGTTTGGGGTCTGAACTTTGGAGTCTGATCTGAAGCCTGAATTCTGGAGTCTGATATCGGCTCTGAATTTTGGATTCTGACCTGAGGTGTGAACTTTGGAGACTAATCTGGAGTCTGAACTTTGGAGTCTGATCTGTGGTCTGAACCTTGGAGTCTGACCTGGGGTCTAAATGTTGGAGTCGGACGTGGGGTCTGAACTTTGGAGACTAGTCTGGAGTCTGAACTTTGGAGTCCGATCGGGATCTGAACTTAGGAATCTGATTAGGAGTCTAAATTTGGGAGTCTGGTCTGGATTCTAATCTGGATTTTAAGTTATTGTAACTTTAACTACAAATGGCATTAGAGATGAATTTTGTAGGCAATCCCTGGTCTTAGGTCTGAATTATGGGATCTGGTCTGGTGTCTGATTTCTGGGGTCTGAACTATTAGTCTGGGCTTTGTGGTCTGAATATAGAAGAGACGTTATCCTACCATCTGCAGGCTATCCCCTTCATCTATACTAGGCTGGCAGACCCAACCCCATGGCAATGCTTCCCATCAGACCCTGCCCATGGCAGGTCACGCCCCTCTCAATTTTTCAAACGGACACAGCGTATGATACATGTTACATTTTGATTGTTGGATGATGAGGGTAACGTCACAATGGGATGATGTTTTAGCAACGCACCATGAGTAAATCGTCCAAAGACCCTCCGGGAGTGTCCTGATTTCTACAGAGGAGAAAGAGAAGCAGCTGAATTAAAGTCTAGGAAAGTCGATTGAACGCCCCCCGACAACCTCACGCTGACCCCGGCTGGATTCTCCTCAGTAACCTACAGGTTGATAAGATGCATCAAACGATAACGACTCTAGTAGGAATTCTTGATCTGTTGCCATGGCAACGACCGCTGACCCTGTCACTATCACTAAAGGTCTTTACAGCGCTGTACAATAATATAGCAAAACAAGGAGAAGTAACGATCCTCCCTCCTCCCATAATGCAGTGGTGGAGCAATCATCTGCAAGCGTTCATGTTACTGGCATCTCAGTGATGGGTTTTCACAGTGATCTGGTGAAGCGGACATGATGCATGCAAGGTTAAGTCGATCTATGCACCTATGCATGCACATTAACCTAAGACATACTTGCCAACTTTACCTAAATTTTGGGGAGGCTCCCACCCCCCCCCAAAAAAAAGGAGATACCCCTTGGACTCCTTGGCAAATCTATTGTAAATGCTGCCAATTTTCCACCCACAATCCTGCATCAGAAAATCTGCTGCATATATAGCAGTCACCACTAGGGGGAGCTTAAAAGCTTTCTGTATAAAAATCTGCAGTGAGCTCCCCCTAGTGGTGACTGCAGGCATGCAGACACTTTTCATTTCACTCCAGGCCTGTATGAAAGGAAGCAGGGATTTCCAGCTCTGCAACAAAGAGGAGGCTCCCACCTCTATAACAATATGCTGAATCATATGAGTGTCAAAGTCTCTCCTGTGACAGGGGTCAGAAGATCTAGGAGACTGGCTGCACGTGATGTGATCTGACAGCCTCAATGGTTTCACTCTTCTGTGTTGTTGCTGGGTATGACCACACCTCTGGTCTCAGGTGTAGCTTTAGTGGTAATTTCTACTCCTCTATTTAGTCTGGCCTAACCCATCATGCTATGCGGTTGATAGCTCCTTTTGGTTGTGAAGTGCTGGTGTCTGGTTCTCCTCTGAGTTCCTGTTCGTCTGCATATTTTGGAGTTAAGCGTCTTTTCCCTATTTCTTGTTCGTGGTTTTCCCCTACCTTTTGGCATGAGGCCTGAGGGAGTCTCCTGTTCCTTCAGTTGGGAAGGAACAGGTCATCTCTTGTCCTGACACTATTTCCAGGGACCTTTAGGGTCAGATAGGGCCCTAGGTTCCAGCGTATGAACGTTCCTAGCATCAAGGTCTGTTCATACTTATAGTAGTCAGGGCTCGGGTTAGGGATTCACTAGGTGGTGACCTTCCCCACTTTCCCTAGTTTCCAGGCATAGTACCTTTTCCCTTCACTCTTGTGGTCGGTGTTGAGTTATCCTCACACACCGCGCCGTGACAATGAGTTAAGCAATATATTCACTTTAAACTGCCTTTCCTAAAAATCATATTTTTCAAAAAAAACATAATCCCTTGATTGAACCTATTCAGCCAATTCTGGAAAAGCTGGGTGACAATCCATAAATGACAGGACCCTGTATATACGAAATAACAAATGGGCAGGTGGACAGTATCACTGCCAATCTAGGTAGACTGGCATTTCTAGACTTCCATGAAAGCTATAATCATAGAAGATACAATAGATAAAACCATAGGTGTGGATACTGAACTGCTACATTTTGCATACTTTGTTTTGTCACTATGGTCCCCCTCGTGCATTTGGCAGGGGGGGACTTACTGTATTCCTTGGAGCCATTAGAGGATCAGAGCAGCGACACAGACAGCAGCTCCGGTCAGAGTGAGAAGAGAAGAATGGACTGTGATGTAACTGCTCGATGACCCAGGTCTGTCTGATCCAAGCTGGCAGCCAGCCCGTCATCTCCAGCGAGCAAACAAATCAAATGATTACCTGTCCGTGTATTAAATCAGCCTCCTATTTAAACATCACAGTGTAATGTCTCATCGCCCTGCAGTCTCGCTGTCATCCCTGGTGACAATTCACTATATCCCAGTCTATAAAAGCAAAACACTCCAAAAATAAAAATCAAATACAGGCAGTATTATACAGTGTCTTGAAAATGTATTCATACCCCTTCAACTTTTCCACATTGTTTCACGTTACACCCACAAACTTACAATGTATTCTATTGGGATTTTATGCGATAGATAGACACAAAGTTGCAAGTATGTGTGAAGTGAAAAGAAAATGATACATGGTTTTCCACATTTTTTATAAATAAAAATCTGAAAGTGTGGCGTACATTTGTATTCAATACTTTGTAGGACCATCTTCCGCTGCAGCTTCAAGTCTTTTGGGTATGTCTCTATAAGCTTTGCAAATCTAGAGGCTGAACTTTTTGCCCACTCTTCTGTGCAAAAGAGCTTGCGCTCAGTCAGATTGGATGGAGAGCGTCTGTGAACAGCAGTTTTCATGTCTTGCCACAGATTCTCAATGGGACTGGTTCTGGGCCGTTCTAACACATGAATATGCTTTGATCTAAACCATTCCATTATAGCTCTGGCTGTATGTTGAGGGTTGTTGTCCTGCTGGAAGGTGATCCTCCGCCCCAGTCTCAAGTCTTTTACAGCCTCTACCAGGTTTTCCTCCAAAATTGCCCTGTATTCAGCTCCATCCATTTTCACATCAGCTCTGACCAGCTTCCCTGTCCCTGCTGAAGAAAAGCATCCCCGCAGCAGGATGCTGCCACCGCCATGTTTCACGGTTGGGATGGTGTGTTCAGGGTGATATGTGCCACAAATAGCGCTGTGCATTTAGGCCAAAAAGTTCGACTTTGGTCTCATCTGACCAGAGCACCTTCTGCCACATTCCTTCTGTGTCCTCTACATGGCTTGTGGCAAACTGCAAACAGGCTTGCTTTCAAAAATGGCTTTCTTCTTGGCACTCTTCCATAAAGGCCAAATTTGTGGAGTACACGACTAATAGTTGTCCTGTGGACAGATTCTCCCACCTGAGCTGTGGATCTCTGCAGCTTCTCCAGAGTGACCATGGGCCTCTTGGCTGCTTCTCTAATTAGTTCTCTCCTAGCCTGGGTTGTCAATTTATGTTTTGGTAGGTTTGCAGTTGTGCCATACTCCTTCCATTTTCAGATGATGACTTGAACAGGGCTCCATGAGATGTTCAGAGCTTGGGATATTTGTTTAGAACCTAAACCTGCTTTATACCTCTGTACAACTTTATCCCTGACCTGTCTGGTGTGTTCCTTTGTTTTCATGATGCTGTTTGATCACTAATGTTCACTAACAATCCTCTGAGGCCTTCACAGAACAGCTGTAGTTATACTGAGAATACATTACACACGGGTTGACTATTTAATAAGTAGGTGACTTCTGAAGGCAATTTGTCACACTGCATTTTATTTAAAGGTATCAGAGTACAGGGGGCTGAATACAAATGCACATCACACTTTCAGATTTTTATTTATAACAAATTTGGAACACCATGTATCATTTTCTTCTCACTTTACACATTCTTGTACTTTGTGTTGGTCTAAAAAAAATAAATCTTGATAAAATACATTTAAGTTTGTGGGGGTAACATGGAAAAATGTGGAAACGTTCAAAGGGTTTAAATACTTTTTCAAGGCACTGTATAGACTTTTCTTATTGAAGCAGGCCTTTGCATTTGCACAAGCAGTGACTCGGCGTCATCTAGGACTGACACATGCCCCTCACTGTGTGTCGCACATTTGTAGATCACATCCCCCCGCGTGTAGTTATGAACCGGACAGGTCTACTAAACCCTTTCTGACATATTAGAGCACTGAATATTTTATGAGTAGCTCGCCGCGAGCACCCGGCACATCTAACAATAAATGCATTTGTACAGCGCAGTATATTACACAAATAACCCGCATTGGAATTATATTTAAAAAAAATCACGGCTGGAGGGACAATAATGAGCGCAACTTCTACCTATTCCCGCAGAGTGGGACCCCACAACGACACTGCCCGCAGATCTGACCTGAATTGGAGGTCTTAAAGGGGGAGTCTACTTTTAATAATTTTCTAACTTTGCTGTGGGGCTTGATTTGTATGATTTTCAGAAAGTAGCAGTGACAAAAATTGGGGTCTAGCCATAGGAGGTGCTTGGCAATTGGGGGGGGGGGGGGGGGGGGCCATGTTACAGATTTTGCATTGAGGCCCATAAGTGTGAACTTACGCCCTTGGGCAGACCATACCATGTCTAACTTTCTACAGATATTTACAACCGCATAGTTATAAAGTTATAGTTTGTGTCAGTCAACACTGTATTTCTTGAATTCTATTCATGGACAAGGAGACTCAGAATGAACAGCGTTCATGGCCCCGCCTAAATAGCAGTGCATGGAGCTATGTAATATTGGATGAAATCATACTGAAAGTATAGAAAAGAGTAAGACAATTGTCCTCAGTAAGGGATATGGGTGCAATCTATGGGAGTCTGTTGCAACTGGGCATTAACCGTTTCCTGACATCATAATACAAAAAGGAGCGCATGGACCGGGCGCAGGAGCTGAGTCCGCTCCATATTTCGTGGGGGCCATCTCTGTTGTACAGTTGGCATCTGCCTGCAGCAGCCGGGATCGGCAATGACTCCAATACCCGCTATTGCACCCCTGAGATGCAGCAATCAATAGCAACTGCAGCCTCAGAGTATTTACACAGTGGGAAGGGATTTTCTAAGTCCCCAATCACCTCCCAAGTGGATGCCCATCACATGTCATGACTGTTGGGTACCTAGAAAAGTTACCAGATCTGCCATGTTACTGCTCCTATTACACCCTGCCCCAAAAAAGTACAATACACTGAAATACCTAACTGATCAAGCGATCACATGCTGCTGTCCGCTAGGGGTAATAAAAGAAAATATATGAAAAAAAATAATAACATTTTTAAAAATTTAAAAAGAGAAAAGTTTCAACAGCAATCCCCCTTCCCATTTATAATAGGAAAAAAATGAAATAAGTATTATTGTATTATTGGCATCACAATGTCCAGAAATGAGGAGGAGACTGAGTCTTTCTCCGTGGGCGTCTCCTTCTCCCTGGCTGTAGCGCTGTCCAATCGCAGCGCAGAGCGTCACAGCCAGGGAGAAAAAAACCTTCCTGGCTGTGACGCTCTGCGTTGCGATCGGAGACAGCGCTACAGCCAGGGAGAAGGAGACGCCCACGGAGAAAGACTCAGTCTCCTCCTCATTGCTCCAATGCTCAGTATTAGCATACTGAGCGGGAGAAATCCGGCGGGGCACAGCGGGGCATAGGAGGCATATTTTAAAAAAATCAAGCAGGGTGGCAGCATCAGTGGAGAGGACCCCGCAAGTACAGGTATATATCTCCCTAAATAAAATCGCATGAAAGGTTCTCTTTAAGTTATAAATATTCTATAGAGGTATCACTTTCTGTTTTAAAAGCAGAGAAATAGAAATTTAGAAAACTGCTAATTTTTCAAAATTTTTGGTAAATTTTTCATTATTTTATAAATAAAGGTGAAATATATCGACTCATATTTACCACTGTCATGAAGTACAATGTGTTACGAGAAAACAATCTCAGAATGGCCTAGATAAGTAAAAGCTTTCCAAAGTTATTACCACATAAAGTGACTCATGTCAGATTTGCAAAATTAGGCTTGGTCAGGAGGGGGGTAAATGGCCCAGATGTGAAGTGGTTAAAGAGGACCTTTCACCTCTCCTGACGTGTGTGTTTTAACAGCTACATGCATTTCCTGTATAATAACATTCTGGAGCCTCTATTCTTATGTCTGTATGTCGTGCCATTCCTCTATTATTTCTACTAGAAGTTATAGGCCTCTTTCACACGGGCGTCATGTTTTTTGCCCGAATAAGATGCGGGTGCGTTGCGGGAAAATGCACACAGGCGCGCGCGTTCACAGGAACGGAAGGTAAGCGAGTGGATCTCCATTCTGCCAGCGACGATCGTTCTCTGGCAGGCTGGAGATGTGATTTTTTTAACCCCTAACAGGTATATTAGACGCTGTTTTGATAACAGCGTTTAATATTCCTGCTACCTGGTCCTCTGGTGGTCCCTTTTGTTTGGATCGACCACCAGAAGACACAGGTAGCTCAGTAAAGTAGTACCAAACACCACTACACTACACTACACTACACCCCCCCGTCACTTATTAACCCCTTATGAACCACTGATCACCCCTGATCACCCCATATAGACTCCCTGATCACCCCCCTGTCATTGATCACCCCCCTGTCATTGATCACCCCCTTGTAAGGCTCCATTTAGACGTCCGTATGTTTTTTACGGATCCACGGATACATGAATCGGATCCGCAAAACACATACAGATGTCTAAATGGAGCCTTACAGGGGGGTGATCACCCCATATAGACTCCCTGATCACCCCCCTGTCATTGATCACCCCCCTGTAAGGCTCCATTCAGATGTCCGTATGATTTTTACGGATCCACTGATACATGGATCGGATCCGCAAAACACATACGGACGTCTGAATGGAGCCTTACAGGGGGTGATCAATGACAGGGGGGTGATCACCCATATAGACTCCCTGATCACCCCCCTGTCATTGATCACCCCCTTGTAAGGCTCCATTCAGACGTCTGTATGATTTTTACGGATCCACGGATACATGGATCGGATCCGCAAAACGCATACGGACGTCTGAATGGAGCCTTACAGGGGGGTGATCAATGACAGGGGGGTGATCACCCATATATACTCCCTGATCACCCCCCTGTCATTGATCACCCACATGTCATTGATCACCCCCCTGTCATTGCTCACCCCCCTGTAAGGCTCCATTCAGACGTCTGTATGATTTTTACGGATCCACGGATACATGGATCCGATCCGCAAAACGCATACGGACATCTGAATGGAGCCTTATAGGGGGGTGATCAATGACAGGGGGGTGATCACCCCATATAGACTCCCTGATCACCCCCCTGTCATTGATCACCCCCCTGTGATTGCTCACCCCCCTGTAAGGCTCCATTCAGACGTCCGTATGATTTTTACGGATCCACGGATCGGATCCGCAAAACGCATACGGACGTCTGAATGGAGCCTTACAGTGGGGTGATCACCCCATATAGACTCCCTGATCACCCCCTTGTCATTGATCACCCCCCTGTAAGGCTGCATTCAGATGTCCGTATGTTTTTTACGGATCCACGGATACATGGATCGGATCCGCAAAACACATACGGACATCTGAATGGAGCCTTATAGGGGGGTGATCAATGACAGGGGGGTGATCACCCCATATAGACTCCCTGATCACCCCCCTGTCATTGATCACCCCCCTGTCATTGATCACCCCCCTGTCATTGATCACCCCCCTGTAAGGCTCCATTCAGACATTTTTTTGGCCCAAGTTAGCGGAAATTTATTTATTTTTTCTTACAAAGTCTCATATTCCACTAACTTGTCTCAAAAAATAAAATCTCACATGAACTCACCATACCCCTCACGGAATCCAAATGCGTAAATTTTTTTGGACATTTATATTCCAGACTTCTTCTCACGCTTTAGGGCCCCTAGAATGCCAGGGCAGTATAAATACCCCACATGTGACCCCATTTCGGAAAGAAGACACCCCAAGGTATTCCGTGAGGGGCATATTGAGTCCATGAAAGATTGAAATTTTTGTCCCAAGTTAGCGGAAAGGGAGACTTTGTGAGAAAAAAAAAATCAATTTCCGCTAACTTGTGCCAAAAAAAAAAAATTCTATGAACTCGCCATGCCCCTCATTGAATACCTTGGGGTGTCTTCTTTCCAAAATGGGGTCACATGTGGGGTATTTATACTGCCCTGGCATTTTAGGGGCCCTAAAGCGTGAGAAGAAGTCTGGGATCCAAATGTCTAAAAATGCCCTCAAAAAAGTGTCACACATCTGGTATCGCCGTACTCAGGAGAAGTTGGGCAATGTGTTTTGGGGTGTCATTTTACATATACCCATGCTGGGTGAGATAAATATCTTGGTCAAATGCCAACTTTGTATAAAAAATGGGAAAAGTTGTCTTTTGCCGAGATATTTCTCTCACCCAGCATGAGTATATGTAAAAAGACACCCTAAAACACATTACCCAACTTCTCCTGAATACGGCGATACCACATGTGTGACACTTTTTTGCAGGCAAAGGGGCCCACATTCCAAAGAGCACCTTTAGGATTTCACAGGTCATTTACCTACTTACCACACGTTAGGGCCCCTAGAATGTCAGGGCAGTATAACTACCCCACAAGTGACCCCATTTTGGAAAGAAGACACCCCAAGGTATTCCGTGAGGGGCATGGTGAGTTCCTAGAGTTTTTTATTTTTTGTCACAAGTTAGCGGAAAATTATGATTTTTTTATTTTTTATTTTTTTTCTTACAAAGTCTCATATTCCACTAACTTGTGAAAAAAAATAAAAACTTCCATGAACTCACTATGCCCATCATGAAATACCTTGGGGTGTCTTCTTTCCAAAATGGGGTCACTTGTGGGGTAGTTATACTGCCCTGGCATTTTAGGGGCCCGAATGCGTGAGAAGTGGTTTGAAATCAAAATCTGTAAAAAATGGCCGGGGAAATCCGAAAGGTGCTCTTGGGCAATGTGTTTTGGGGTGTCTTTTTACATATATCCATGCTGGGTGAGAGAAATACACTGGCAAAAGACAACTTTTCCCATTTTTTTTATACAAAGTTGGCATTTGACCGAGATATTTATCTCACCCAGCATGGGTATATGTAAAATGACACCCCAAAACACATTGCCCAACTTCTCCTGAGTACAGCGATACCAGATGTGTGACACTTTTTTGCAGCCTAGGTGGGCAAAGGGGCCCACATTCCAAAGAGCACCTTTCGGATTTCACTGGCCATTTTTTTTACAGATTTTGATTTCAAACTACTTCTCACGCATTTGGGCCCTAAAATGCCCGTGCAGTATAACTACCCCACAAGTGACCCCATTTTGGAAAGAAGACACCCCCAGGTATTTCGTGATGGGCATAGTGAGTTCATGGAAGTTTTTATTTTTTGTCACAAGTTAGTGGAATATGAGACTTTGTAAAAAAAAAAAAAAATCATCATTTTCCGCTAACTTGTGACAAAAAATAAAAAATTCTAGGAACTCGCCATGCCCCTCACGGAATACCTTGGGGTGTCTTCTTTCCAAAATGGGGTCACTTGTGGGGTAGTTATACTGCCCTGGCATTCTAGGGGCCCTAATGTGTGGTAAGTAGTTTGAAATCAGAATCTGTAAAAAATGGCCGGTGAAATCCTAAAGGTGCACTTTGGAATGTGGGCCCCTTTGCCCACCTAGGCTGCAAAAAAGTGTCACACATGTGGTATCGCCGTACTCAGGAGAAGTTGGGCAATGTGTTTTGGGGTGTCATTTTACATATACCCATGCTGGGTGAGATAAATATCTTGGTCAAATGCCAACTTTGTATAAAAAAATGGGAAAAGTTGTCTTTTGACAAGATATTTCTCTCACCCAGCATGGGTATATGTAAAATTACACCCCAAAACACATTGCCCAACTTCTCCTGAGTACGGCAATACCACATGTGTGACATTTTTTTGCAGCCTAGGTGGGCAAAGGGGCCCACATTCCAAAGAGCACCTTTCGGATTTCACCGGCCATTTTTTACAGATTTTGATTTCAAACTACTTTGCACGCATTTGGGCCCCTAAAATGCCAGGGCAGTATAACTACCCCACAAGTGACCCCATTTTGGAAAGAAGACACCCCCAGGTATTTCGTGATGGGCATAGTGAGTTCATGGAAGTTTTTATTTTTTGTCACAAGTTAGTGGAATATGAGACTTTGTAAGAAAAAAAAATATAAAAAATCATCATCTTCCGCTAACTTGTGACAAAAAATAAAAAGTTCTATGAACTCACTATGCCCATCAGTGAATACCTTAGGGTGTCTACTTTCCGAAATGGGGTCATTTGTGGGGTGTTTGTACTGTCTGGCCATTGTAGAACCTCAGGAAACATGACAGGTGCTCAGAAAGTCAGAGCTGCTTCAAAAAGCGGAAATTCACATGTTTGTACCATAGTTTGTAAACGCTATAACTTTTACCCAAACCATTTTTTTTTTACCCAAGCATTTTTTTTTTAATCAAAGACATGTAGAACAATAAATTTAGAGACAAATTTATATATGGATGTCGTTTTTTTTGCAAAACTTTACAACTGAAAGTGAAAAATGTCATTTTTTTGCAAAAAAATCGTTAAATTTCGATTAATAACAAGAAAAGTAAAAATGTCAGCAACAATGAAATACCACCAAATGAAAGCTCTATCAGTGAGAAGAAAAGGAGGTAAAATTCATTTAGGTGGTAAGTTGTATGACCGAGCAATAAACGGTCAAAGTAGTGTAGTGCAGAAGTGTAAAAAGTGGTCTGGTCATTAAGGGTGTTTTAGCTAGGGGAGCTGAGGTGGTTAAATAAAAATATACCATAATATTAGGGAGCCTCCTGTTAAATGATTTCCTATCATGTTTGTTCCCTCCGTCTAAATGTTCACATTCTCCTAAGGAATGTTCTTCCAGCGATTAGCGCATTGCTTTACACTTCACGCCCTCTCTAGTCCCTTTTCCTCCATGTCCTCTGCAATCTGCAGATAAACATAAATATTCCACATCTGATGGCAGGAAGACAAACCCCAGAGCAGCGAGCACACGGACCTCGCAGATTGTGACTGCACAGCTGGGAGGACGCACAGTTATCACATCCTAATTGATCACATTGCAGGAGCTTAAGAACAAACAGCAAGAAAGTTCTGTTTCCAACGGCTGATCTGTCAGTATTATCAACCACAAAGCGTGCAAAACCCAGACGTAATACCGCAAGGGGAAGACACGAACTCCATAGCAACTGCCAACACATCCATATTCTTGTACATAGGAGCAGTATTATAGTAGTTATATTCTTGCACATAGGAGGCAGTATTATAGTAGTTATATTCTTGTATATAGGAGCAGTATTATAGTAGTTATATTATTGTACATAGGAGCAGTATTATAGTAGTTATATTCTTGTACATAGGAGGCAGTATTATAGTAGTTATATTCTTGTACATAGGAGGCAGTATTATAGTAGTTATATTCTTGTATATAGGAGCAGTATTATAGTAGTTATATACTTGTACATAGGAGCAGTATTATAGTGGTTATATTATTGTACATAGGGGGCAGTATTATAGCAGTTATAGTCTTGTACATAGGAGCAGTATTATAGTAGTTATATTCTTGTACATAGGAGCAGTATTATAGTAGTTATATTATTGTACATAGGAGCAGTATTATAGTAGTTATATTCTTGTACATAGGGAGCAGTATTATAGTAGTTATATTCTTGTACATAGGAGCAGTATTATAGTAGTTATATTCTTTGTCAATTGTCTTTTTATTGAAAAGCATATCAAAAGAGATGTTTACATACATTGATGCACAAATCAGAGTTATTACAGACAAGTCTAAAGCGTACTTTGACAGTATAGTGCATAGTATACATATGACATATATAAAGTGCATGTCTTCAGAGCAAGGTCATCTAGAACCAACTAATTGACATTTGGTGTGTGACCTGATGTAGGTAGGTCAAACAAACATATAAAAAGGGGGGGGGGAGGATGGGGGATGGGGGGGGGGGTGTCCTTAGAACTGGACAGATACGGTCTGAGGCTGTTAAGATAACCTTTGATGATTCCAAAGGGAGGAAGAAGGTTTAGCACCCTCCATTCTCACTAATGTGTCGTTCCTGTCTGCGGGGACATTTTCAAAGTTGTTTGTCTGTTGAAAATTGTTTAAGATGTTGGTGTACCATTCGCATATCTATATGTAATCCATGGGGCCCATAGCTTTTTGTGCTTCTCATGTGCCCTAAGTTCCCAGCCCGCTAGCTCTTCCA
Source organism: Bufo bufo (assembly GCF_905171765.1). NCBI lineage: Eukaryota > Metazoa > Chordata > Amphibia > Anura > Bufonidae > Bufo > Bufo bufo. The sequence continues at coordinate 219,617,743 of NC_053395.1, read as the reverse complement.
TACGATGAACATGATCTAGTTTGCTTAACCACTGAGAGGTGGTGGGGGGTTCTTTACTCAGCCACTTTTGGGGGATAAGTAGACGGGCAGCTTGAATCAAGTGTATAACAAGTTTGTTCCTTGATGGCGATAGTTCTTTTGTTGGAAGCCATAAAAGAACCAACTCTGGGGTTAATGTCAGGTTAGTGTTTAGAATTTCATTAATGGTCCGAGAGACGTCATCCCAGTATCCTCTTATTTTAGAACAGGACCAAAAAATGTGTAGAAGAGTGCCACTCTCTTCCCCACACCTCCAACACCTGTCATGATCACTCAGACCACTAAGAAATAGTTGTTTAGGGGTGAGGTACCACTGTGTGAGGACCTTATATGAGTGCTCTTGGATCTTCACGCAGCGGGAGAAGCCATGCGAGTGTGCGTGCATACGGAGAATATCTGTCTCCGAAAAGGTAACCTTAAGGTCATTAGCCCAGGTGTGGACATATTGTGGAGTAATGCGACGTTGTGGTGAGATCAAGGCCAAATATATAGTGGATATCAATTTGCGTTGAGGGGAAGGGGGGGTTGCTAATTTTTCAAACCATGTCGGGGTCATTACACATGACTTCTGAGTAGTTAGTTGTTTCCCAGCAGATTTTATAGTTATTAGGTCTAGAAAGTTAAATGTACTCCAGGCTAAGCTAAGGGGATGTTGATCCGGTAAAGTGCCGTTTACCTTTCCTATAAAGTCAGCTGTGGAGAAATCTCTTAATCTGTGCCAAATCTGTGAGACCTGAGATCCTGGAGGCTGAATCGAGTGTGGTATGAGATCTGCTGGCATTATACTAGGGGGGTTCTGTAGGAGCCCATGTGTCTTGTTGAGCTGTTTAATGACCAGGCTAGTGCCCTTTAAGAGGACATGTGAATGGAGTGATGCATTTGCCTGACCCCATAGTGCTGCTTTCTGTGGTTGGGTGAGCTGCATTAGTTCCAGTTCCGTGCCCAATGTGCGGTAGACAGGGGAATAAAGCTGCAACCACCTCCTCAGGTGAATAGCCCTGTAATATGTTTGGACATCCGGCAGTGCTATACCTCCATGACCACGCCCCAGTATCAGCCTCTGGTGAGGAGCCCTAGCCTTCTTGCCGCCCCATAGGTAAGTCATAAAAAGCCTGCGAATCCTTGTAAAATATGAGTTAGGTAAAAATATTGGCAACATCTGTAGTACGTACATAATTTTTGGGAGGACAAACGCTTTTAGTATATTCTTCCTTCCCATCCAAGAGGAATAAGGGAGGTGTAGCGATTGGAGCAGGTTTTGGACCTCTGATATTAGGGGAGTATAATTAAGCCGGAATAAATCTTCCGTGCAGGCGGAAATCTTAACTCCTAGATAGGAAACACAGGAGGACTGCCATTTAAATGGTGTATTTGATTTCAAAATGGCTATGGAGCTCGCCGGAGCATTAACGTTTAAAGCTTCTGACTTGGTATAATTCATTTTGTAGTTTGACAGCCTACCATACTCTTTAAACAATGTCAAAAGATGCGGGAAGGCCTCGACCGGGTTAGAAACCATGATCAGTAGATCGTCAGCATATGCCACGTTAATGTATTCTATGGCGTCATTTTCTGTTTTCACACCACGTATATTTACATGGTCTCTAATGGCCTGAAGAAGGGTCTCCATGACCAATATATATAAGGCAGGAGATAGGGGGCAGCCCTGACGTGTCCCGTTGCGAATAGGGAAGGATGGGGACAATGTGCCATTGACCCTGATTCTAGCACTCGGATCCTTGTACAACGACATGACTGCCTCCTGAAATCTCGTCGGGATTCCAAACCTCAGTAGAGTCCTCCTCATAAAGTCCCAGCTCACCCGGTCGAAGGCCTTCTCCGCATCCACACTGAGCAGCGCCAAGGGGAGGTTTTTCTTTTTGGCCCACTGTATTGCTGTGATTAACCTACAGGAATTATGATTCCCTTCCCTCCCTGGAACAAAGCCAGATTGGTCAGGGTGGATAAGTTTAGGAAGTAGATTTCCCAGACGTGTCGCCAGAAGTTTGGCCCATATTTTTATATCTACGTTAAGTAACGAGATTGGCCTAAAACTACCGCAGAGAAGGGGATCTTTCCCCGGTTTGGGGAGGATGGTTACCGTGGCCTCCAGTGATTGTTTATGAAGGGTTTCACCATTTAGGAGTGCATTGCACCACGTTACCAGGTGGGGTATTAATATATCTGAGAATTTTTTATAATAGCCCACTGGGAAGCCATCTGGGCCAGGACTTTTACCCATGGGCATAGAGGCTAGTAACTTTTTCACTTCTAGTTCGGTGACTGGCTCTAATAATGTGTCACTTTCTTGGGAGGTTATCTGGGGTAGATTGAGGCCTTTTAAAAACAGGTCTGTTGCTTCTGGTATTGATGGATCTGGGTGATTAGGGTCTGACAGGCCGTATAGTTGCTTATAGAATTTTTGAAATTCTTCTGCAATGTCAGCTGTTTTATGCAGCATATTTCCAGTACTGGATTTGATATTGGGTATGAACATGGACTCTTTCCTTTGTTTAATAAGGGAGGATGTCAGTTTAGAACCTTTATCCCCGTGTGAGTAGTGTTTAAATTGGGCATATTGATAGGCCTTTGCGTTTTGAATGTTTAAATGGTCTTTTAGTTGTGATCTTAGCTGGGTCAGTTCAGTCTGGACTTTTATTGCTCTAGACCGTTTATGGACCGCTTCTTTATCTGCTATCTGAACCAAGAGATCGTGTAGGATCTTTTGTTTCTCTTTTTTAACCCTACTACCTAAGGCTATTAACTCTCCCCGGATAACCACCTTGTGCGTCTCCCACAGTGTCGTCTGGGGCATACCTGGTGTCGCATTATCTATAAAGAAGTCCTTTAATTTTTGCTCCAGGATTGAGGTATCTGCTTGTCTATCTAGCAGCGTCTCGTTTAAGCGCCACTGTCTAACTGAGTCAGGCAAGCTGGAAAATCTGAGGGCAGCAGAGACTGGGGCATGGTCAGAGACGGACACAACACCTATGTCAGCCGAGTCCACCATATCCACGGCATTGCTTGACAGTAGGATATAGTCTAATCTTTTATGTGATTTGTGTGGGGCCGAGAAGAAGGTGAAGTCCCTAGTATCTGGGTGGGCTAGTCGCCAGACGTCCAGCAGATTCATGTCTGATATGTACCTATTGATGCACCCCAGTGCTGATTGGGTCAATTGGGAGGAGCCGTCAGAAGCATCAATCAAAGGATTCAGTGTGACATTGAGGTCTCCCCCAATCAATCTAATCCCCTCTGCAAACAGATCTAGTTTACTTAGTGTGATCTTGATCCATTGTTTCTGGCCACGGTTAGGGCTGTACAAACTAGCGAGTGTAACCTTTTGTGTACCTATGAGGCCTTTCACGAAAATGAAGCGGCCCTCAGGGTCCGTCAGGGTAGATATCAATGTAAATGGTACTTTTCTAGAAATTGCAATACCCACTCCTCTTTTTGCTTTCTCAAAGGCACTGAAATACCAGTGTTGGAAGTATGGGTTCTGAATTTTAGGTACATTTGTTTCTCTAAAATGCAGCTCCTGAAAGAAGCAAATATCTGTATTGTTCTTTTTTAGCAGACGGATGACCTGAGAGCGCTTTTGTGGGGTGTTAAAGCCCCTTACATTATACGTTGTACATTTAATTGACGACATCATTGAGAAAATGGGGTGACTTTGGAACCGGAGAACTCCAGTTATTCACATCGACCGTATCTAGGGAGTGAACAAGTAACATCACAACTAAAGTTTCTGTCAACATGACAAGTATAACAGTGCAATGGCTCTCATGCCAGCAACACCGCAGCAGGTCACTTAGCTGCAGTGAAGCGGGCGTGAGCAGCCATTTAATCAGGCACATGTACCAGGTCTGTGCCAAGATAACCCTGGTAGGTAGGGGGGGTACAAAGTGGAACCATATCTTCATAATGGTGTCCACATTGCGCCACCTGCTGAACTGGTGCGGGATAGCACCTTACATATTATGGTCTAGGTTGAATGCAGTAAAATAACATTGCAAAGCAGAATGTCTGCTCTGCAGATTACAACAAGAACGGGAACAATTCAGGACTCATGACAGACAGGTATACTTGCAGACTTAAGATGTGATATAATCAAGTAAGAACCTGTCCCTCTATGATGTCTGTGGAGAACTTCATCTGAGGTAAGATAACTCCTCTGTATAGTCTCTAGGACTTCAAGTGTCTCTAGATCTGTGCTGGTTCCTCTTCTTCTGTGAAGCTTTAAGCCATCCTGAGGCCTCTGGGAGATCTGGCAGCTGTGTTCCAATCTCTGCAGACGGCAGCCATGATGGTACATCTAGTGGATCTGTTTGCAGCAGCTCCCAGGCCGCCTGGAGATCTTGTGGCAGGCGAATGGTGCAGCGCTTCCCATCTACAGCAAAAGTGAGGCCAAAGGGGAATAGCCATTTGTATGGCACCTTGTGATGGCGCAGATGGTCAGTGAGGGGCCGCAGCGCCCTCCTTTTATTCAATGTGGAGGATGCCAGGTCCTGGTAGATGGAGATTTTAGCCCCCTCATATATGATCTCCTTCATATTTCTGGCAGCTTGCATCAGGGCAGCAGTGTCCACATACCTCAGGAGACCGCATACCACGTCCCTGGGGTTCTCTCTCTCTTTTGGCTTCGGCCTGAGCGCTCTGTGGATTCTTTCTATTTGAATCTCGGCCGCTCTGGAGCTTCCCAGGAGCAGGGAGAAGATGGCGCCGGCAGCTTCTGGTAAGCCTTCATGTGGGGTGCTTTCAGGCAGGCCGCGGATCCGGAGGTTTTTCCTCCTATTCCGATTCTCCTGGTCTTCTATGAGGGAGTATGCAGTGTCCAGTGAGGCTGCCAGAGCCATGGTGTGATTGCTTGCAGCTCTGATGTAATTCGAGATGGACGCCTGGTTACTTTCCAGTGTTTCCACCCTCGTGCCGATATGCTTCAGGTCAGCTTTAATCTCCTGCAGATCCTGAACCACTGGGGCCAGGGCTGCTGATAAAGCCTGCTGCAGGAACTGCCTGGATATCGGGGCAGCACTTTGTGATGTGGAGCCTGCTGTGTGCTCTGCAGCAGCTTCATCTTCTCCCTCCGGATCCCTGCCCCAGACATCTAGTTCCGGCAGCACCATCTTAGGACCGGCCGGCACAGGAGCTGCAGTTTTCTTGTTGAGATATTTATCCATGTCGGAGGCACCACGCTCCGGTTTGCTGACTTCAGGTTTCTCTCTGGGTATATATCTACCGACTTTTCCCATTCTTGAGCAAATTAGACCGCTGAATTTACCAGTTAGCAGAGTGGTAAGGAGGAGAGCTCTCCTACATGTGTCCTGCTAGGTCTGCAGTCAGGCTCCGCCCCCCAGTAGTTATATTCTTGTACATAGAGGCAGTATTATAGTAGTTATATTCTTGTACATAGGAGGCAGTATTATAGTAGTTATATTCTTGTACATGGGAGCAGTATTATAGTAGTTATATTCTTGTACATAGGGGCAGTACTATAGTAGTTATATTCTTGTACATAGGAGCAGTATTATAGTAGTTATATTCTTGTACATAGGAGGCAGTATTATAGTAGTTATATTCTTGTACATGGGAGCAGTATTATAGTAGTTATATTCTTGTACATAGGGGCAGTACTATAGTAGTTATATTCTTGTACATAGGAGCAGTATTATAGTAGTTATATTCTTGTACATAGGGGCAGTATTATAGCAGTTATATTCTTGTACATAGGAGCAGTATTATAGTAGTTATATTCTTGTACATAGGAGCAGTATTATAGTAGTTATATTCTTGTACATAGGGGAAGTACTATTGTAGTTATATTTTGATACTGTCATATTCCAGTGTTTGCTTTTTCAAGCCTTTAATTGACACTCAAGTCCTTGGAAATACAGCCTCATAGTTGCTCTGGACGTGGGTGTATTTTTGCAGTCTTCCTTTTGGCCATGAGAGGCTGGTTAGCACATAAAAGCATCTTCAAGTCTTTGCCATACGCTTTTCTAATTTTAAGATTTGGAGGAAGATGTGGCGCAGGGGCAGGGAGGTGGGCTGAGTTTCCCGGGCGCTGCAGTAGCTGCTGCTGAGTCACACTGTCTACAGGCTTTGAATTTGAACATATCCCATGGGATCTTGCTCATGACGCTGGGATGTGACGTACCGTCTGTGACATCCATTCTCTTCACCTCCACGTACGGGGGACATAAGAGAGAACTGCATCTGCATAAACCATAGGAGGTGTCTCCCTGACAAAGCCAAGACATGAGACTCCAATGTGAATGCAGGTTTACATTGTTGTCCAGTATAAACATCCTAGATTTCCAATGGTCCTTTAATGAACCTTCTATGTTTGCCTCCATTATACTTGACATAATAAGACATATACATTTGCTATAGTAAATGTGCGCCTGTAGGCTTTCAGCTATAGACACCCTGTTACCCTGCTGTCTTTGCTGATAGGACCTTGAACTGGAGGAACATAAAGGGCGCTGGCCAGGTAAGACCCGGTACACACCCAGAAGAGTGTTTTACAATTGGACGAGCCTTTCTCTAAATGACGACCCATTGATGAACCAGAAGTGATCGCCAACTGAATCCCCCAGGCGGCTGCTCGATTTTCCTGCAGCAGCCTCTACAGGAGGAATGTGGTATTACATTGCCTCCATTGAAATGAATGGGCAAGTCTGTAATACAGGGTTTGTGCCAAGTCCTCCAATAAACAGTGGGTGTCACCATTTGCTCTAGTTTTATCAATCTACCCCTTACAATTGTTGGTTTTTACCAATGATCTACAACCTGTGGCTTTCCAGCTGTTCTTAAGCTGTGACTCTTAACATGCTCTGAAAGCCGCCCACTGGGGGTTAGAGTTTGACAAAGGCCGGCGTATTCTACACCTTGTCCGTTATCTGACCCATGCAGGCCCTTCTCGTAGACCATCTTATTACAGTGACAGAACTAGGACAGCGCAGGTCATATAACGTGTCAATCACTTCCATCGCTGAGCGGAGAACACAGCGCAGTTCATCTTCATTCACATCCACCATCCCGCTGGGTATGAATGTCAGCCTTGCACATATAGCACCTGGCAGCAGTTTTCCACCGGCGCGCTGAAGTAGGTTAATTAGTTAATTAAAAGATAACTAGAGCAGCACAGACAAGTTTGCTCTTTATTGGCATCAGAAGACCAAGAGGTGGAGTTGATTTAACTCTTTGAGGCACACATGTAGGAGGGTACGGCACAGCCAGGATCAGCTAGATAGGTTCTGACACGATGTACATTAGGTCCTGCCATTCCTATGTTAGTTCATGACAGCAGGCACGACCTCCTAGGATATCAAGCTGGAGGAGGTGTCAGACAGAATGGGCCATTACTTGGTGGACGCGGTGGTGCTGGAGATACGGCTCTGCAGCATCTGTAGGTGGGGTCCTTGGAGGGGGTGTGCATGCAGCCAGCACTTAAAGAGGACCTTTCATCAGTTTAGTCCTAGTCTAATTATGGTCTTACCTTATAGGGCGGCCCCCGCTCATGCCATGGCACTTTTTCTAAATTACCGCCCCCCCCCGTTCGTCCGCTGTTGGCCCCGTTGCTTTTGGCGCCTTATATTATAATGAGCCGACTCGGTTATACTAGGTGGAGACTCGCAGTTTCGCTGGGGGCGGTTCTCTTCTCTCCCTGGCTGCGAGCGCATCTAATCAGAGCGTAAGAGCATAATTAGACTATGACTAAACTGATGAAAGGTCCTCTTTAAAGGGATTATCCCATTACTAATGTAAAAAATTGAAATCAGACATCATATAGTACATGACAGTCTCTTAACAAAGCTAGAACCAGCCCTGTACCTCACATGGATCCAAAGTAGCGTTGGGCGAGCATGCTCGGACGAACACCATTTTGATTCGAGCATCGCGGTGATCGGGACATTGCAATGTTCGGCCGAACACCGCTTGTGCTCGAGCGTGATGCTCGAGTCTCCTCCTCCACTCACTGTAATGCTGTAGCCATGTTGGTTACTGGCATTGCAGTGATTGGCTGGACGGAACGCATCACGTGGTTCGGCTCAGTCTTAGTCAGGGCGAGCTGCAGCAGAAGGGAAAGATAGTGTAGGGACAGGAATAGTTTTTTTGTTTTAGGCCGGGTTTAGTGTTGAAAGGTGTTAAGGGCTATTGTTTTATCTGGCTGCAATATATATTATTAGCGCAACCTGCGCTAAATTGCGTGCAACCTCTCCTACATCTGTTGTGTTACATTTGCGCATCCTAAATATCTGTGACATTCAGTGCAATTTATTTGCGCAGACACTTACAAAACCTGCGCTACTGTACGTGTGACATACTTTTTAAGCATATATACCATTTAATATGCTCAAGGTGAGCAGTAAGGGACGGGGAAGTGGTCGTGCTGCTGATGGGTCACGCAGAAGCCATGGCCCTCGGGCGCGTTGAAACTGTGCCTGCTGCCAGAGCACAAGAAACACACTCATCCACGACACCTAGCTTCATGTCCCAGTTTGCAGGGCGGCGCAGGACACCACTCTTGAAGTCAGACCAGTGCGACCAGGTGGTCGGTTGGATTGCAGCAGATAATGCTTCCAGTCGGTTAAGCACCACCCTGTCTTCCACCAAGTCCAGTCTCAGTAGCCAAGAGTCTGGTCAACACAATCCTCACCCTGATCCTCCTTCCTCCCACCATGGAGAGTCTTGGCAAACAAGTGATCCCACGCTCGGATATTCCGAGGAGCTCTTTTCATCGCCATTCCTTGATTTGGGCCTCTAGCCAAGTCCGCTTGAAGAGGGACATAAGGAGATCTTGTGCACTGATTCCGAAACTCTTGAGCATCCACAGTCAGAAGAAGATGACAGTGGGGAACGGCAATTAGTGTTTCACGAGGAGGATGATGATGATGATGAGACACAGATGCCAATAAGTCAACGGCAATTTGTGTCTCAAGAGGTTGATGATGAGGATGAGACACAGCTGTCAATAAGTGAGTTTATTGTTAGGTCAACAAGTCAGAAGGATGACCAGAGTGAGGAAGTGGAAGAGGAGATGCTGGACGATGAAGTCACTGACCCAACCTGGGAAGGTGGCAAGCCGAGCGAGGACAGCAGTACAGAGGGGGAGGGATCCGCAGCACCGCAACAGGCTGAAAGAGGCAGTGGGGTGGCAAAAGGGAGAAAGCGGCCCACACCAAACAGGCCCACAACTGTTCCCTGGAGCACCCCCTTGCAGAAATCTCCCTTGCCAAGGGGTAGGTGTTCCGTAGTCTGCCACTTTTTTGAGGAAAGTGCAGACGATAAAAGAATTGTCATTTGCAACCTGTGTTATACCAAAATGAGCAGGGGCGTGAACACTAGCAAGTTCACCACCACCAGCATGATACGCCACATGGCATCAAAGCACCCTAATAGGTGGGCCAAACGCCTGGGTGTCTGCAGGTCACACCACTGCCTCCTCTTCCCCTCTGTTACGTGCTGACCAATCCCCTGTCCAAGACGCAGGCCCGGATGCCTCCCGCCCTGCACCTGGACCTTCGCAAGCACCATCAGCTAGCACATCCACTTCTGTGTCCCAGCGCAGCGTCCAAATGTCCATACCCCAGGCCTTCGAACGAAAGCGCAAATACCCAGCCACCCACCTACAGGCCATAGCACTAAATGAGCACCTTTTCAAATTGATGGCCCTGAAAATGTTGCCATTTAGGCTTGTGGACACTGAGGCTTTCGGCAGCCGTCCCTCGTTACTCAGTCCCAAGCCGCCTCTATTTTTCCCGGTGTGCCGTCCCCGCCTGTGTCCCGTAATATCTTCCGCGCCCTGACCAACACAGTTATTGGGAAGGTCCACTTAACGACTGACACATGGACAAGTGCTTTTGGCACACTGGGTGAACATTGTGGAGGCCGGGAGCGAGTCGTACCCTGGGATGGCACAGGTGCTACCGACGCCAAGGATTGCGGGCCCTACTTCCATCAGGATTTCTGCCACCACCTACATTAGTGGCTGCAACCCCCCCTTCTCCTCCTCCACTTCCACCTCTGAATTCTCATCTTGCAGCACCAGTCAGCCATCAGTCGGTAGCTGGAAGCAATGTAGCACTGCAGTGGGGAAGCGGCAACAGGCCGTGCTGAAACTAATTTTCTTACGTGATAAACAGCACACCGCCGCAGAGCTGTGGCAGGGGATAAGGGACCAGACTGAGCTGTGGCTCTCGCCACTGGCCGTAACTTGGTGGCGGCTTTGGAGCTCAGTAAGCTCACACACATACCATGCCTAGCCCACGTGTTCAACTTAGTGGTTCATCGGTTTCTCAAAACCTACCCCAATTTGCCTGAGCTACTGGTGATGGTGCGCCGCGTGTGTGCCCACTTCCGAAAGTCATCTACAGATGCCGCCGGTCTGGCAACGCTGCAGCAGCGCTTGCAATTGCCAGCTCACAGACTGCTGTGTGACGTGAGCACGCGCTGGAACTCCACGTTCCACATGTTGGCCAGGCTTTGTGAGCAGCAGAGGGCACTAGTGGGATACCAGCTGCAACATGGTCGTCAGCTTTCCAGTCAGCTTCCGCTCTTCACAAGCGATGAGTGGGCATGAATGTCTGACCTCTGTGAGGTTTTACGCAACTTTAAGGAATCAACACAGATGGTGAGCGGCTATTTTCAGTGTAACCATCCTACTTCTGTGTCTACTGAAACGCTCGCTGCTCACAATGAAGGCGGACGCTTTGCATGTGGAAATCGGGGAAGACACAGGGTGATAGCCAGACCACCCTCCGTTCGTCTTCTTAGCGCGAATTGGATGATGATGAGGAGGGGCAGGAGACGGTTGCCTCCGCTACAGAGGGTAGTGCCCATGGAAGTTCAATTCCATCTGTTCAGCGTGGATGGGCCAAAGAAGAGAAAGAGGATGAGGAGATTGAGAGTCATCCTCCTGATGAGGACAGCGAAGTCTTGTCTGTTGGGACTCTGGCACACATGGCTGACTTTATGTTAGGCTGCCTTTCCCGTGACCCTTGCGTTATACGCATTTTGGCCAACAGCGATTACTGGTTGTTCACCCTTCTCGACCCCCGCTACAAAGAGAACTTCTCATCTCTCATTCCTGTGTTGGGACTAGCAAAATGGTGCAATACCAGAAGGTCCTTGTGGAAAAATTGCTCCAAAAATTTCCATCTGACAACGCTGGCAGCAAAGTATGTAGTTCCTTGGGCAACCGAGGAGGGGAGACGAGGGGAACACACAGCAGTTCCAACAGAGGCAGAGCAACACTCTGCAAGGCCTGGGACAGTTTGATGACACCCCGCCAGCACCCTCATCCTGATGCGCGGCCTAGTGTCACAAGGAGGGAAAAGTTTTGGAAGATAGTGAACGAGTACATAGCAGACCGTGTCTGCGTCCGCAGTGATCCCTCAGTGCCTTACAACTATTGGGTGTCCAAGCTGAACATGTGGCACAAACTGGCGTTCTACGTCTTGGAGGTGCTGGCCTGCCCTGCCGCCAGCGTTTTGTCAGAGCGTTTTGTCCCAGGCCTCGAATGTACTGCCTGCCTGCTAGATACAACTGTATTGCCATCCTCAGGACAGCAATACAATTGAATCTAATCCCCTGCAAGCGCTGAAGGACCTGTGATGACATCACAGGTCATGTGATCAGTGCTAAATGAAGTAGCTGAAAGTACCTGCAATGATGTCACCGTCATGTGACCAGTGCAGGAGAGGACGGCTCAGCAGTATAGAGAAGTCCTGGGAAGAAGCTGTGGTGAGGTCTGCTACATGAGGAGAGGTAAGTGAAGGGGTAGATTACTCAGTGTGAGAGGCAGAGCAATGTTGGGAGTTGTAGTTATTTAACTGGGACTGTATGTTAGGGCTGAAGGGAGGGAAGTTATTTACATGGGACAGTGGGGTGGAATGATGTTATTTACATGGGACTGAAAGCTGAGGGAGTGATGTTATTTACATGGGAATGCATGTTGGAGGTGGCTGGGGCAGGGTGATGTTATTTACATGGGACTATATGTTGAAGGCGGCTGTGGGAGGGATTGATATTATTTACATGGGACTGAATGTTGAGGGATAATGTGATTTACATGGGACTGCATGTTGGAGGTGGCTGGGGAGGGGGTGATTTTATTTACATGGGACTGAATGTTGAAAGTGACTGGGGGAGGAAGTGATGTTATTTACATGGGACTGAATATTGAGGGGGTGATGTTATCTACATGGGAAAGGGGTTAATGTTATTTACGTGGGAGTGGGACTGTATATTGAGGAGGGCAGGAGAGATGATGTGATGTTATATACATGGGACTGTATTTTAGAGGGGGCTGTAGATAGAAAGGGATGTTATTTACATGGGACTGTATATTGGAGGGGGCTGGAGAGATGGTGTGATGGTATTTACATGGCACTCTATTGCGGAGAAGGGAAATAATGTTATTTACATGGGACTGTATGGTGGAGGGGCTAAGGAATTATAATTTTTGAGGACAGTAAACTGAGGAATACAACTACCGTGGGCACTGCAGGGGGCATTATAAATACTGGGAGGGCTTCAGGGCGAGCATTATAACAGTAGGGGGCGATATAAATACTGGGGCACTTCAGGGTGAGCATTATAACAGTAGGGGGCATTATAAATACTGGGGACAATGTGTGGGCATTTTAAATCCAGGAGACATTAGGCGTTCTTATTACTACAGGGGGCTCTAAAGGAGGGACTTATAGATCCGCATTATTTCTACTAAGAGCACTGTGGTGGTCTTATTACTACTGAGGGGTCAGTAAATAGCTTTATTACCACTGGAGGAACAATAGGGGGGCCTTATTTCTACTAGGGGCTCTGTAAAGGCATTATTAATACTGGAGGGATCTTCAACTAATGGGGGCACTCTTGGGGAGCATTATCACAGTTTGGGGAACTGTAGGGGGCAGTATTACTAATGAGGGCATTCTATAAGGGAATTACTATTGGTGGGACTATGAGGAGCACTATTACTATGGGGGGCACTCATTTTTCTTCAGGATAGCATTTGTGGGTACAGAAACATGAGGAAGCTAAGATGTTGAGGCGTGGCTGAGAGAAGTTGTCCGGACGAAATGGAGAAGATGATGACAGAGACGTCACCTGGGAGAAACTGGATGTGAGAGGTACGTGCTGCTGTATAGCTATAGCGGCCTTAGGGGTCGACTTAGAGAATTGGGCCATATGCATTGGGGCTTGGGCCCCGGATTTTTTGAGACCCTAGCAACGCCCCTGGTCACCAGCAGGCCATCAATCATAATTTTTCAAGGGTGTATGATGCCCTACTTTATGTGTAATAAAGGGTGTATTGTAGGGCCGGTTCCTTGTAATATTTGGCAGCCCTTTCACTTAGTGCATAGGCTTTATGAGTGTAGGAGTCCCACTACCTGAACAGTTGTACCACAATGTGAATGAGGCCCTCCTTTATGTGATATACAGGTTGTATCGGAGTGCCTCTTCTGTGTAATTTTTGGCAGCACTTGCACTTTATATACAAGTAAATATACAGGAAAGAATGATTCCTAACAAGTTTTCCTCTAAAAATAGATTTTATCTTCGGTTTGGTGCGTATTTTTGTCAGTCTGTAAAAGTGGCGTACTACTCGGACAACATCGTTCCCAGCAGCGACCTGGGAGTCCAAGATGCATCCAGACATCCTCTCCATGCTGTTCCCCAACCATTTCAGTGGTGTTTCCATCAATTTCAGTGTCTTTTCTGCTGCAGCTCAGGGGGCGTGTCCATGCTCTCCCTATCACAGCTCAGGGGGCGTGTCCACGCTCTCCCTATCACAGCTCAGGAGGCAGTCGGAGGATGAAACTGAGCATGTGCGGCCATTTCAGTGAGCAGGTCAAAGAAATAAGAAAAGAACAAACAGCAGGTGGCGCTATACAGATATATTTTATTGAATAACTCAGTGCCTATGCTAAATTTTTAATTACATGCAATTACAAAGGTATTCAGATCCAGGCGCTGGTTTGAAAACTGTAGAGTATTTTTCGTGGGACAACCCATTTAAGTGAGAACAAGACCTGCTCTGGGACTGGGCAGAGGCCCAGGTATAGACAGCCACCAAGGTTCGCCTCAGTTAGAGAAAGGGGAAAGGGTGACCGAAGCCTGAGGGGATGTGAGTCCACGGAACCATCCTACAAGGACATTGAAAGAGAGTTGGGTCCTGGAGCTGAAAACCCTCAGAGGGGTAAACTTGGAAAGTGAAAGAGAGCAGCAGAGGCTGGCGGGTCAGAGGAACTAATATAAGGGCACCAGTGGTGGCATATTGTCACAGAACATTGTTGAGGCAATAACAAGTTAGCTTTGTAATAGGACATGTTGATTCTTGAGGCCATAGGCCAAGTGAAACTGAGCTTATGGGTGCTCTCTGTGCATCTACAAGTGCATCATTTTATGCATGCTAATTGCACACACTGGAGGCTGGTCAAGGTAATTAGAGGCACCAGGTTATCGATCTACAAGAGACTGGTGGAACCTCATGGACAATACCTGGGCAGGGCATACTGTGGTAGAGGGTAGTCCTACTTGGCCCCACAGTGGCATGGAAATTTCGAGCAAAAGCTATCAGCCATTGCGGGGTGCAACCAGACTCCTGCAGGATTTGTGGTGGGGCCCTAAAGAGATATTACATGTTCCCTTCTAATGTTAAAGAGGCGTGATAGAGACCGTCAAGCTGTGTACCTCTTCTGCAAACTGTAACCATAATGCTTGTGTACCCTTTAAAGGGACAGTAACCACTAAAAGTTTTGTGCCTTTGGGTAAGAGAAATAATATTGTCCTGCTTGCACCAAAAAGAGTCTGTGACATTGAAGAGTACACCACCCTATAGATTTTACATGTTATAGATTAACTTAGGAGGGGTGGGGGTCTCCTTTACCATTTCTCCAGCCATTTCTCAGCAGGACAGAAGAGGTTATATGTACAACTCCAGCAGTGGAAAAGTAGGTTTTGACAGTGCAAGCAAGAAGGTTTGGGCATCTTCATGCCACACAATGCCCTTCTTGTGCCCGCCTCTGCTTGTTTCTCAGCATGCATTTACATGTGACAACCCACAGTTTAGAGTTTAGTAGCCCAATCTAGGTTGGCTTCACCCTTTAGGTTTTAGCAAGGGAAGCCATATTCAATGCTGAAAGACTACATCCTCAAGGCTCACATTGCCCAAAAAATATTCATTTGACGGACCATATACTCTAGCATCAGATTAAATTAATTTGGTGGCCAGAAAAAAGGTAGCTGCAGCGCTAATTCGCTCAGTAAGAGAAAACGAAGATCGGACCTTCTGTCATTATACCATCGAAATCAGTGAAGCAACATCTGGCTTTTGTTACGTTCTGTTAAGCTTTCCATTGCAATCTGATTATAATGGATCCATTGTAAAAACAAACAGAAGCGTGACGCTAGTGGGTATTTAAACTGAATAAAAAGACACGTTCAGACGCAGAACACGTGGATTTTGCTGCAAATTTGCCCCCTTTGCATTGTAGATCCACAATCTATACTGTAGATCTGGAAATCCACGGCAGCCCTAATATCTGTGAGAAAATTACCATTTCATTTCATGGCATTGTAATTTGTGGCAGAATCTGCACAGAAACTCACAGACACACAGCAATCACAGACACACAATGTATATACAAACATAACAGCAATTAATAAAAATAAAAAAATAATACATTAAAGTGTAACTGTCATTCTTTTTTTTACTTTTGTTATGTATAGAGGCAGTGATACTGACCATTTTTGTAATATATAATTACTGAAATCGTACATTTCTATTAGAAAAATAGCTTTAAAGTGGCCCTTTTTGAGCCTTAGCAACGATCTTCTGTCTTCTGTTTACATAACACAGTGTTTAGCAAGTTTCCACTGTTATGTAAACAGAAGACAGAGGATCGTTGCTAAGTCTCAAAATGGGCCACTTTAAAGCTATTTTTCTAATAGAAATGTATGATTTTAGTAATTAAAGTATATTACAAAAATGGTCAGTATCACTGTCCCTATGCATTACAAAAATAAAAATAAATGGCAGTTACTGTCACGGTAGGGAATGGGGGGAAACTCCACACCGTTCAATGTAGGTTGGCGGGATATGCCACTGGGCCTGGAAACAGGAATAAAGGGAGGAAGGTCACCTTCTAACACATCCTTTAATCCTAGCCCTGACCTCCTAACTGTATGAGTGAACCCTAATGGTGGGAGGGCTCGTACCCGGAACCTCGGGCCCTACTAACCCTAGAGATGCCTGGTAATAATGTCAGGGCTAGGAGATGACCTGTTCATCCACGACACGGATGAACCGGAGTCTCCAGCAGGCCTAGCAACAAAAAAGATGCAGACAGTAGCATAAACCAGATTGGCAGGTAAGCACCCAGCGCAAACAACACATACTGGAACAACAGAACTTACCTGCCACAACAACTGGATGAAACAACTGCTACTGACCTACTGACTAGTGGTTCCCCCTCTGGGAAAACCTGGAGCCCTCTTTCGTAGGCAGGTGGTCAACAGGGTTCCCTCTCCGAGGAACCCAGGAGCCCCCTCACCGAAGGCACAACACACAGGGAAACGCCTTGCAAACATGCTGGACGAACAACACCAAAAGACCAGATATGAAACTACAACAAGACGTACACCACGCCCTGAACATAAACCCACACCAAACATCAACACAGGTAAGGTAGGGAACATGGAGGATACATAAGGGATGACAATCTATGTCCAACAAGGTGGCCCTCAAACTGGACAGATTGTAAGGTCCAGGATGGCAGAATAACTCCAGCTCGACAAGAAGCTGAAGTCCCACTAACCTCAGGCTCAAAGCCCAAGTACCTTGCTTACACTTTAAACCCATATCCACCAGAATGGGAAGGGACAACAACCTTAAAGGGGCAGTGTGTAAACATGCTAAAAACGACACGTTGCCACTGGCAACAAGCATGCACGGCTAAAGTGTCACGGTCCACTACCACAAGACCATGACACAGCCGTGACAGTTACACTTTAAAATAAACATACGACGTAGAAAAGCTACATTGTAATTGTATATTCAGGGGAAATAGGAGGAGAAGGGATCACTGTTGTCAGGCAGTGATTGTGCAGTCCACACATCGGCGCAGTCCCCCGATACTCATTGCACATACATTATCTGGCCTTACACTTGTCTTATTAATATATGTATAACATGTATCACAAACTACAGGGGAGTTTCTCACAACCCCCCCCCACCACCCCTCCTCCTGTAATGTACAGCAAGCACCATTCCATTAACTGTTAACCTGCTTGCTCAGTGGTTTGCACAAAATTGCTTTGCATCCTAAGAGCTGACGGTCTGCAGACTTGCGTAATAATCTGCTGACGGTCTCCTTCCACGTCTAGCTCTAGGCTACCTGGGTGGTTTCTATTATCACGTCTAAAATCTTTTCTTTGAACTCAATTATAGACTGTGGGGGACCCACCATCCTGCTGCAGTTTGGAACGGTGAGTGACTTTCTGTTATGATGAGCATGTTCGTGGGTTGCTGACCGTAATCATTTTTTCATAAAAGGTGACTGAGTCTAGATGTGATGGGCTACTAGAAAATCACCCAAGTAGCTTAGAGGTTCAGGACTGAATCAGCCGGGGACTCCCGATAGATTCCAGACCAGCTATAAATGCCAAGGCCCTTGTGAGAGATGGTCCATTCCCCATACCCTGGACTGAACAAGACAGGGCTCAATCCACTCTTTGCATGTCGCTAAGCCATGGGGATCCATATCACACAGATCCTGAATACGGTGATAATGCATATTAATGGGACCATACTTGATTCTGTATACAGAATTTGCATTCAGGTGCCCACATTTGCTATGTGGCCCATCCTGTGCAATATGGTATAATGCCCATAGCCTGATATGGCCTCTGATTTTAATTGGATACATAGGGGTGATAGATCAGAGAATTATCTGCCGCAGGCGTTTTACTATAGAAATTTTTCTTGTAGGGAAGAACATGGCACCTCATAGAGACCCTGCTTGGTTATCTTTAGTAAACACTTGTATGGATTCCACGTCTGACTATACAGCGTCCGTGCGTACATGAAAATCCGTATCAGCCAAGAGTCAGGACCTCAGCTTCGCCGGCAGCAGCTGGGTCAAGTGATGGAATAA
Source organism: Bufo bufo (assembly GCF_905171765.1). Taxonomy (NCBI): domain Eukaryota; kingdom Metazoa; phylum Chordata; class Amphibia; order Anura; family Bufonidae; genus Bufo; species Bufo bufo. Next base: position 219,599,540 of record NC_053395.1, on the reverse strand, counting down.
AGGAGGTCATTTACGAACAGATATACGCCACTTTTGCGGCGTATATCTGGTGCAGATTCTGTCGCACGCCATGTTGCGACAGAATCTGCGACTTCTTCCCCCACTAACGGCAGGTCTAAAAAGTAGGTATGGTGGAGAAGGGGACGGTGGGCCCGTCTCATTCATCATTTTCTACGCCTGGTTTAGGCCTAAATGTAAGACAGCAACGAAGCCGTCTTACATTTAGAATCAGCGGTGGATGCGCCGAAGTGATGGGCCGGCGCCTCTACATAACTCCAGCGGATCCACTGCCAGCGCAAGGGTTATTAAGACCGGTGTCTAAAACTAATAAATGTGCCCCAAAGTGTCTGGCGGACATGGCTGAACTCATATATTGTGCAACTCAATGGACTCTGGTGGACAACGGCAGTCATGGAAGCCATGTATGATCGTCTGAAGTCAATGTACAACTCCTTCAAGGGGCTATGCCAAGAATCATTTTCATACTAAACATCCAGGAAAGCTCGTATTAGCTGTTTTCAAAAAAATTTACTATACAAAAATATCTCTATGTACAGTACACATTGCTTTCACACGTCCCCATTAGTCTGTGCTGCAGGAGGCTGAGTCTGGATAGAATCAGTCTCCTTCCCCCTCTGGCAGCTGACAGTATAGTCCCTTCTTCTTTGCTCAAAGCAGAAAGCTATTATTTCTGTTGGCCGCCCTGCAGCGAAGAGAGGATCACTATGCAGAGATCTGGCTGTGGATGACGGAGCATGTGTGACCAGCAGAACTCAGATAACATAGCTGTACGGACTATAAACACCAGGTGGCGCCATACTATGGAAGTACAAGAATGTCATAAATCTTCACAGGATCGTTTCTTTTCCTGAAGTGTAAATGGCAAGAATTGCTCACTTTCTATGATGATAAATACAATATTTTACGGTGAGCCAGATCCCCGGCCAACTGATTATGGGGCAAATATTGAATGACTGACTTGGATGTTTTTATCTAGTTGCTAAAAAAAAAAAAAAAAATCACAGTAAGCAGATTAATCCCCAACCACCTGATTCTTAATGACGTGAATCAAAGAATTTTGGGGAAATGTCCATGTTAACAAAAAGTGGGGAGGAATAGGTGGAAGCAAAGAGACCATGGGCCATTGTCAATACATTCCCCTTAGTTTTTTCCCCGTCATACATACCCCATTTTTATTAAAGGGATAGTCTGAGATTCGGTGGCATAACTAGAGTCCTGTGGGCACTAAAGCAAACTTTTGACTGGCATTCGCATTACTGTATATTCAAAAATATTATGCCCTCCTTTTCACTTTCCCTATATGCTAACATGCTATCCTTCCCAGTCCACATCAGCTACTCTTTAGCTCTCTCCCCCAGCATATAGTCAGCCAGCGCCCCGCTAGCATACTTTCACAGTACCTCTGGGTGCTCGTATGTACCTCGCTGTGCCTGTGCATGCCGATGAGGCTCGAGTGCTCTGCTTAAGGGCTCATACACACGACCGTAAGGCTTTTTTAGTGTTTTGCGGTCCGTTTTTTACGGATCCGTTGTTCCGTTTTTTGTTTCCGTTTTTCCGTTCCTTTTTTCCGTATGCCATGTACAGTATACAGTAAATACATAGAAAAAAATTGTGCTGGGCATAACATTTTCAATAGATGGTTCAGCAAAAACGGAACGGATACGGAAGACATACGGATGCATTTCCGTATGTGTTCGTTTTTTTTTTACTTGAATGGAGTCAAGCACCGTGATTTGCGGACAAGAATAGGACATGTTCTATCTTTTCACGGTACGGAAATACTGAAACGGAATGCACACGGAGACACTTTTTTTGCTGAACCATTGAAATGAAGGGTTCAGTATATGTACCGCATACTGAACGCAAAATACTGTCGTGTGCATGAGCCCTAATGGAGATATGTCCTATGCGATGGAGGTACAGATCTACCTACCCCCTCCCAACTGAACATCTGCTTCGCTTGCATGCATGTTGCTGCGCTCTAGACTTCAGCACAGTGATGTACGCCTGCGCACGTGATCTACGCCAGAGTGACTACGCCACTGTTGCCGGATGTTACAGTGCACCCTCTGCAACCGAAATTGTTACACCCCTGATGAGATTAGTAAAATGTGTCTGCCTCTGAGCTGTCTTTGGGATTCCCTTGAATGGAGCTGAGCTGCAGTACCAGACACAGCCCACAGGCAGGAGTGGTGCTGTTGGACACATCAGATCTTAGACAAATGGAACAGGCCTTGGCTCCTGTATTCTTCTCCTTAGGGCTTATGCTCATGACCGTTGTTGGCCGGTGCCCGTATTGCAGCATGCAAACAGCCGGTCCGCCATATACGGGCACCAGCAGTTTGTGCACCGCGTCGCGGATGCTGACCCATTCACTTGGGTGAATGGGTCCGCAATCCAGAAAGTGCAGTGCGGAAGGGAGGCACAGAAGCACTACGGAGTGCTTCCATGGGTTTTCTATCTGCGCCTTCGCACTGCAAAAAAAAAATATAGAACTAGTTCAAGTTGAATGGGTCTGTGCCAGCCACACGGATGATGCCTGTGCATTGGGGACCGCAATTTGCTGTCCCCAATGCATGGAATGGGTGGCGCATGTTCGTGTGCATGAGCCCTTAGACACAACTCTCATCCCTTTCTAAGTAATATTTCTATAAGCTCCGAGATATCTATTCCCAGCTGACACAGAGCTCGTCCTCGCCAGGTATTATTTTCACAAACTCCTTGGTAACTGTTCCCCGCTGAGTCAGCACCGCTCCTCCAAATATATAACCAGTCTCCCCATCTCATGCAGCAGTCCTCCCAGTCTGATACGTTCACCCACCGTCAGCCGAGCCGTCACTCAAACAAGTAATGATCTGTTTTCAGAAAAATCCAGATAACTGCCTGTGACGGAAACGGCGCTCGCCCCAGTCTCCGCTTCTTGTCTATAAACTTCCTGATAATAGTTTTCTTGGCTGAGACACTTCTCCTTCATCTCCAGATATTCATATAAACCTCTGGACAGCGCATCTCAGCCTGAAGGACAGGTGTCTAACTCAAGAGATTAGCAACTTCTAGCTACATAATAGCCGAGACGTTACTGGTGGAGACACCCTGAAGAAGACCCTGGTCATGTTTCATGAGATGTCCGCCATCCTTGGCCACCAGCAATGAAAAAAAAGAGGTGGGATGGGGCAGAAAAGCTAGCAGCCCATGGACGTGTCCTTTCTGCTGCAGCTCTCTCCCTATCACAGCTCAGGGGCCTTGTCCTTTCTGCTGCAGCTCTCTCCCTTTCACAGCTCAGGGGCCTTGTCCTTTCTGCTGCAGCTCTCTCCCTATCACAGCTCAGTGGGTGTGTCCTTTCTGCTGCAGCTCTCTCCCTATCACAGCTCAGGGGCCTTGTCCTTTCTGCTGCAGCTCTCTCCCTTTCACAGCTCAGGGGCCTTGTCCTTTCTGCTGCAGCTCTCTCCCTATCACAGCTCATGGGCCCTGTCCTTTCTGCTGCAGCTCTCTCCCTATCACAGCTCAGTGGGTGTGTCCTTTCTGCTGCAGCTCTCTCCCTATCACAGCTCAGGGGCCTTGTCCTTTCTGCTGCAGCTCTCTCCCTATCACAGCTCAGTGGGTGTGTCCTTTCTGCTGCAGCTCTCTCCCTATCACAGCTCAGGGGCCTTGTCCTTTCTGCTGCAGCTCTCTCCCTTTCACAGCTCAGGGGCCTTGTCCTTTCTGCTGCAGCTCTCTCCCTATCACAGCTCATGGGCCCTGTCCTTTCTGCTGCAGCTCTCTCCCTATCACAGCTCAGTGGGTGTGTCCTTTCTGCTGCAGCTCTCTCCCTATCACAGCTCAGGGGCCTTGTCCTTTCTGCTGCAGCTCTCTCCCTATCACAGCTCGGGGGCCTTGTCCTTTCTGCTGCAGCTCTCTCCCTATCACAGCTCAGGGGCCTTGTCCTTTCTGCTTCACCTCTCTCCCTATCACAGCTCAGTGGGTGTGTCCTTTCTGCTGCAGCTCTCTCCCTTTCACAGCTCGGGGGCCTTGTCCTTTCTGCTTCACCTCTCTCCCTATCACAGCTCAGGGGCCTTGTCCTTTCTGCTGCAGCTCTCTTCCTATCACAGCTCAGGGTGGGGTGTCCTTTCTGCTGCAGCTCTCTCCCTATCACAGCTCAGTGGGTGTGTCCTTTCTGCTGCAGCTCTCTCCCTATCAAAGCTGATAGTCCTTGTCCTTTCTGCTGCAGCTCTCTCCCTATCACAGCTCAGTGGGTGTGTCCTTTCTGCTGCAGCTCTCTCCCTATCACAGCTCATAGGCCTTGTCCTTTCTGCTGCAGCTCTCTCCCTAGCACAGCTCAGGGGCCTTGTCCTTTCTACTGCAGCTCTCTCCCTATCACAGCTCATGGGCCCTGTCCTTTCTGCTGCAGCTCTCTCCCTATCACAGCCTAGTGGGTGTGTCCTTTCTGCTGCAGCTCTCTCCCTATCACAGCTCAGGGGCTTTGTCCTTTCTGCTGCAGCTCTCTCCTTATCACAGCTCAGGGGCCTTATCCTTTCTGCTGCAGCTCTCTGCCTATCACGGCTCAGGGGCTTTGTCCTTTCTGCTGCACCTCTCTCCCTATCACAGCTCAGGGGCCTTGTCCTTTCTGCCGCAGCTCTCTGCCTATCACAGCTCAGGGGCCTTGTCCTTTCTGCTGCAGCTCTCTTCCTATCACAGCTCAGTGGGTGTGTCCTTTCTGCTGCAGCTCTCTTCCTATCACAGCTCAGTGGGTGTGTCCTTGCTGCTGCAGCTCTCTCCCTTTCACAGCTCAGGGGCCTTGTCCTTTCTGCTGCAGCACTCAGCTTCTAACAGTAGAAAAGGCTGGTGGCAGTTGAAGGATGGAACTGAGCAAGTGCGTCCACCTCAGTGATGCTACAGAGGTGGACAGAGAAATATGGGAAGGAACAAACATTAGGCGGCTCTATACAGATAGATTTTATTGAATAACTCAGTGGCTATACTAAATTTCTATTTACGTACAATTGGAAAAGCATTCAGATCTAGGTGTTGTTTTGAAAAATGTAGAATATTTTTCAAAGGACAACCCCTTTAAGGATTCTTGGTCATTCACTATGGACATCACATTGTGTGAAGAAGATCTTTAAAACCCAATGCATACAATATGGCGGTGCTATTTATTTTCTTTTACCATACTATGTCATTTTCACCATTGACTAAAAATGTATGTGTAAAAACTGTGTCCATATTTTTTGGATTCTTTACCATGGGAGTAATCTTGCTAGTTTTTGCAGTGCAGTAGTGGTGGTCACGAACAGTCCACATCTACTGTCCATGGCAGCTACTGTGTTCCTGGCATGGACAACACATCAGCATAAAACATGTCACCATTCATGATTCTTAAGGCGACCACAGCTGGTCAGGGAGAATTTTCTAAGACAGGCATAGTGACATTAGGGTTTCTAGACCACCTTAACTGCGCTGCTGTTCTAACAGAATATAAGGGGTCTAAGATATCTCTCCATATCTGACCATAGATAGATAGAAGATAGTAATGAAAGGGACATCAGGTCTCTAAGGAGGGTCCAAAGTCACCAATAATGAACTTCTAGGAGGTCCTAATGTTCATATACATCTGTCTGTCATCTGTACAAGTCATCACCTCCATCCATATACATTGTACCTACACAGAACTCCATCCATTCATGCTCTTATAAACCCGCAGATAACTTACAGACAGATAAGTCACCATCACCGACCACTGCTGATAAACCTCTGGATATTAGTACATAGGTAAGAAGGCGCTCAGTCCTCTCAATCTATAATACTTTGTCATTGGCCTAAGTTCCTGGAGTGGTAGAAGTTTCCTCATGGTCCAACTGATCAAATTTGGTCCATGGAGACTGTGGCTATGAATGTGGCCATTGTTGCATTTATAGGGACCGATGCACAGCGTGTCCCAAGAGCTACATAAATGGACATGACCACCTTCCCAGTGATGGTCCCCAAGATCTCCTCCTGGGGACTGCATCGCTAATCATACTATGAGAAGAAGTGCAACCTTCTACAGTATCCATGGAAGGTCCACTAAAATGATGTCCATGATACATTCCTACTACAACAAGTCAATTCAATCAGTAAAAAGTATTACACCAACTCTTCCATTGCTCCTCAAGCCCCGTTGTGTCTTCTTTTTCTCCATGGCCATTGATCAGGGACTATTGATCCTTGGCCAATAATGGACTTTTGACTGTAGTTATCCAATGAGGGAAGTGTTGTCATAGGGCCGGTGTAAGCTCAGGACTCGGAGCATTATATAACCAGGGTCCGCTATCAGTTCTGGGTTCCTGGAGAGATCCTACAATGTGTCTTGATGGACCTCATCATAGAGAGAAGAACTAAGGCAAAGAAGTCTATGCTCCATAGTTCATGTCTTGGAAGGAGACTCTTGTGGTTGGGTTTGGGGCACAATGGTGCAATATAGGGTGTGTAGGAGCATTGAGCATTAGATCATATACAGGACTTGGGCATTACTTGATCAGTATCAGTCACCCAATTGGACTTCAAGTGGCCTGATGCTAGTCACCTCCACCACCTACCTATTCTCCAAAGCCATGTCTATCCCATAAATGCCAGTCCCCTCCTCTATTTATCCATCCTCCCTCCCCTCTCTCCTCCTCTCTTACCTGAGAGCGTCTTTTGATCCAACTCTTCTTCATGTCTAAGAATCGGGGTGATAAGAAGAAGGGACCCCACTCCCCCGGATGAGGTTCTAAAATACTTCCTCGGTTCCTGATACAGCCTTGCAAGAGAGGGGTCCCTACAGTCTTCAGGTGGAAGATGGAAGGATGGAGGAGGAGGATGCGAGGATCCAGGCAGCCGGGTGGATGTCAAATCCTGCTAGCCACTAATTGTATTCCTGCCGCTCCCAAAGCAGGAGCCAAGTCAGGAATACAATGCATTGAGAGCCAGGGGGAGGGATGGGGGATGGAGGGAGAAGGGGAGGGCGCTGAGATGGGAGCGAGCAAGGGAGGAGAGATTGCAAGAAGTGCATGGTTTGTGAGCAAATTCTGCCTGGTGCTGGACCACTGAGAAGAAGGCTGCCACCCGAACTTTAGCTTCCATTATACCCCACAACCAATGTCTGGCCATCATGGCAATGAGCTAGTGCCTGCGTCACATCCCAAGGAATAGATTTCCGTCATGTATCATATGATAAGAGGCTCTTCTTTGTGTTCTTTTAGATCATTATACAGTTATGTAGATGTAGCAGAGCTGAATGTGTCAGTTCATTGTTGTTTGGGGCTGCTTTGCAATAAATTTAACAACGTAGTTGGTCCTACTGCATCTGATTTGTACGTGCAGAGACCCAACAGATGAGTCAACCTACTGCATAAATAGCAATCCCCTAATACAAACTGACCCTAGTCCTGGTTCAAGACCAGAATACAGGCTGCCATAAACAGCAGCCTGTACTCATGTATGCGTGGCATTAAGTGCTGCACACTGAGATGTACACTCACCTAAAGAATTATTAGGAACACCTGTTCTATTTCTCATTAATGCAATTATCTAGTCAACCAATCACATGGCAGTTGCTCCAATACATTTCGGGGGGTGCTCCTGGTCAAGACAATCTCCTGAACTCCAAACTGAATGTCAGAATGGGAAAGAAAGGTGATTTAAGCAATTTTGAGCGTGGCATGGTTGTTGGTGCCAGACGGGCCGGTCTGAGTATTTCACAATCTGCTCAGTTACTGGGATTTTCATGCACAACCATTTCTAGGGTTTACAAAGAATGGTGTGAAAAGGGAAAAACATCCAGTATGCGGCAGTCCTGTGTGCAAAAATGCCTTGTGGATGCTAGAGGTCAGAGGAGAATGGGCCGACTGATTCAAGCTGATAGAAGAGCAACGTTGGCTGAAATAACCACTCGTTACAACCGAGGTCTGCAGCAAAGCATTTGTGAAGCCACAACACGTACAACCTTGAGGCGGATGGGCTACAACAGCAGAAGACCCCACCGGGTACCACTCATCTCCACTACAAATAGGAAAAAGAGGCTACAATTTGCACGAGCTCCCCAAAATTGGACTGCTGAAGACTGGAAAAATGTTGCCTGGTCTGATGAGTCTCGATTTCTGTTGAGACATTCAAATGGTAGAGTCCGAATTTGGCGTAAACAGAATGAGAACATGTATCCATCCTCTGATGGCGACTTCCAGCAGGATAATGCACCACGTCACAAAGCTCCAATCATTTCACATTGGTTTCTTGAACATGACAATGAGGTCACTGTACTAAAATGGCCCCACAGTCACCAGATCTCAACCCAATAGAGCATCTTTAGGATGTGGTGGAATGGGAGCTTCGTGCCCTGGATGTGCATCCCTCAAATCTCCATCAACTGCAAGATGCTATCCTATCAATATGGGCCAACATTTCTAAAGAATGCTCTCAGCACCTTGTGGAATCAATGCCACGTAGAATTAAGGCAGTTCTGAAGGCAAATGGGGGTCCAACACCGTATTAGTATGGGGGCACTAATAATTCTTTAGGTGAGTGTATATAACCTATAAAGGAATGGCTATTTATGCAATTTCCTGATATATTGGTCTAGGTTCACAAGGATATGTGCAGGTTTTTATATCTTCTAGATATAGGCGCCCCCTATACTGCCTGGCACTGCCAGCATCAGTGAGGCAGCACTCACCGCCTGGACGCGATACATCACCGCCACCAGGGCATCTTACTTATTGATCTGAGTCAATGATCTGCTCTGTGTGAAGACATTCTAGATGATGATGAGCTAATGCAGAGAGCTTCACACAGCGGGCATCACTCACACAGGCCCGTCTTACCACTGACAGCTGAAATAGGATTGTGTGGAGCCACACATGCTGCAAGTTACCCCATACCCCTAATATGATGGTCCTTTAATGGGTAAAGGGGTCTTTCTCCTAGACTCCATTATGGCCACTCGTAATAGGATCATGGGGTGCATTGATCCAAGATTAACAGGGACCAGGAGATTGATGTCACCTCTCTGCTATAGGGGAGCAGTTGTACCTGAACCCTGGCACATTAGTCAGAGGTATTACACATGGTCGCTGACGGCCCTGCTATAGATTTAGCATTGGGGCTCACGAGCTTCATGTTACACCTCTGGCTTCTATAACAGGGGGCTGCATTGGGGTCTGAAATAACCTAAGCTTTGCTGGAGACATCGCCTTCCATGGCTCCATGTGGAGGGGGGGGGGGGGGTTCTTTCCCTCTTTAAAGGCTTAAATTGCAAATATAAATTTACCAAATGCATCAAGTAAAGATAGAGGAGGTGAACTGGGTTGATGCTGGGGGTCGGCCAAAGTATTTCTTAAAGGGGTTGTCCAGATTTGTTCGTTATTTTTTAATCTTCCTACAACTTCAGGGACCTGTTCAGAAATCCATACTCACCCGGTCCCTGCCATCTGTTCCAGCTCTGTGGCTCCTGGGGTGCCTGTCAACTTCCTGTATGGAAGGGGCCACATGTGGCGCTGCAGCAATAACTGGCCCCAGCAGTGACGTGTCTCCAAGTGGCAGGGGACCCAGCAGTGATGTACATGGCCCCATCTGTGCAGCAGGTGGACAGACGGGGACTGGACGAGTAGAGAGTCAGGAGCTGGAACTGAGCGGCGGGGAGCTGATTGGTAGGGTGCAGGGTTACAGACCCCAACTGATCAGATACTGAGGGCCTGTCCTGAGGATCCTGTAATACCCCTTTAGGCTATACACCAGCCATGACACTGCATAACTTTTAAAGGGTCTGTATGACTATGGGCTAAGTGTGTGCGGCCCCCCTAGACTACATCCTAAGGCAGTGGTGGTGAACCTGTGGCACGGGTGCCACAGGCGGCACTCAGAGCCCTCTCTGTGGGCACTCACACCCTGGAAAAAGTCCAATATGCCTTGGACTTTTCCTTCCATTCCTCAGCGCCGGGCGCGCTATGAACCGCAGGGGCAGCGCATTGAATGTAGGCAGGCTATTATAGCCAAATAATAAAGTACATGGAAAATATACTATATTGGTATTCAGGGTAAATTGCCGTGTTGGCCCTTTGCGATAAATAAGTGGGTTTTGGGTCGCATTTTGGGCACTCGGCCTCTAAACGGTTTGCCACCACCGTCCTAAGGCATCGATCAGTAACTGGCACTCCAGCTGCTGTGAAACTACAACTTCCAGCATGCACACTTACTTGGTTGTAGTTGTAACTCCCATAGAAGTGAAAGGAGGATTCTGGGAGTTGTAGTTTCAGAACAGCTGGAGTGCCGGAGGTCGCTGATCTCTGTCCTAAGGTTTTCCATGGCACTGGTATTACAATGTGCAATCCAATGTCACATCACTGCTACATGCAGCACTATGGAGGCTCCGACCCTTATGTCCATTTTAGTCATTTACCCTTCAATCAGCGTCGCATGAGATTTCTTCACATATAAGGTCTCACAGCCGTGCGCCCTGCAGACAGCGCTCTTTCTCCAGTCTTATCTATCACACACAGCTGTCAATACAGGAATTGATTTCCCGTCTGCTCCTAAGAGAGTTTGCATCTTTCGGGCGTTAAGTGAAACTATTGCTGTCTGGACATTCATTACCACCATATCAGCTCTGGCCCATCTCCTCCTGATGCTTCTTGCTGCGGTTTCCTTCAGCCTTTAAGACTTGTCATCATCACAAATGCCAATCTCGCCCCAATCTTATATGTACCTAATATCTGTTCTCTCTGACCTACAACATTATTATTACATAAATAGCACTTCCTCAAAAATGAAATGATTGCCAATAAATAGACTGTGGATTGAACCTGTAAATAAGTAAACCTGTCATTTGCTCGTACACATTCAGGTTTTCTGATGCAGCTCTAAAGCTCAAAGCAGGGTTGGATTCACAAAAGAGCAGAAGTAGAATCTGCCCGTCATGTCTTCTTTCTGTTATTGATCCCTTTACTATTCACTTCATTATTCACTTCTGGTTTTTGGCTTCAAAAGCTGCATCTGAAAACCTGAAGGTGTATGAGCAGTGGGAAGTGGATACAATTGTATCCAGTCTGGACAATACTGCAATAATCTCTTGCTACAATGTATCCATTACAAATCCAAGCAGTCTAGCTAAGGCTCCGGCAGGGTTCAGCAAAAACGCTTCCATTACTGATAATACGACCGTCTGCATCCGTTATGAACGGATCCGGTTGTATTATCTGTAACATAGCCAAGACGGATCCGTCATGAACTCCATTGAAAGTCAATGGCGGACGGATCCGTTTTATATTGTGTCCGTCCCCATTGACTTGCATTGTGGGTCATGACGGATCCGTCTTGCTCCACATCCCAGGACAGAAAGCAAACCGGTTCACTCTCCGGTATGAGAACGGAACGGAATGCATTTTGGCGCTCTCCGTTCTGTTCAGTTACATTTTGTCCCAATTGACAATGAATGGGGACAAAACTGAAGCAATTTTTTCCCGGAATTGAGCCCCTATGACGGATCCCAACACAGAAAACATTAACGCTAGTGTGAAAGTAGCCTAATAAAGTTAGGGTACTTTAGTGCTTGCGTTTTTGCCTGATCCGGCAGGGATCAGCAAAAACGCTTCCATCACTGATAATACCACTGTCTCCATCCGTTATGAACGGATCTGGTTGTATTATCTGTAACATAGCCAAGACAGATCCGTCATGAACTCCATTGAAAGTCAATGGAGGACGGATCCCTTTTCTATTGTGTCCGAGAAAACGGATCCGGCACCATTGACTTGCATTGTTGGTCCATTTTGCTCCGCATCCCATGACGGAAAGAAAACCGCAGCTCGCTGTGGTTTGCTCTCCGGTATGGGAAGGCAACCAAACAAAAAGGAATGCATTCTGCTGCTCTACGTTCTGTTCAGTTCAGTTTTGTCCCCATTGATAATGAATTTTTCTCCAGTATTGAGACCCTCTGCCGGATCTCAATACCGGAAAAGTGAAACGCAAGTGTGAAAGCAGCCTTAGAGTATAGCCAAACAGTCAGGTTTCTGCATGCAGTTTTGAAAGCCAAAATCAGTAATGGATTCAATAAACAGGAGAAGTAGGATCTGTCTTTTATACTTTCTCTCCTTTCATGATTCACTTCTGATTTTGGCTTCCAAAACTGCATCAGGAAACCTGCCCGTCGGGTGCTGCTCCATGTGTACAATCAGGAGTGGGTTATAACAGGAGAGAAAGTATTATGGACAGACTGTACGATTTTTAATGTCTGTTAACAATGACCATTAAAAACGGATGCAGTTGATTGGCTTTTTTTTTTTAATACACCCAACCCCTGCAGTGCCCTCAGTATATATAATGCCCCCATAGCACCCCCTTGACATCCAGTGCCCCAGTATATATATATATAAGTGTCCCAATATTTATAATGGCCCCCTCATATTGCCCCAGTATGTATAATGCCCCCCACATAGTGCCCCAGTATTAAAAATGGCCCCCACCTAGTGCACCTGTATATATAATGGCCCGCATCCACAAATGGCGTTCATTGCAGACCGCTATTTGCAGTCCGCAGCAATAGGAAAAACAGGGCACACACATTCTTCCAAAACACCTAACATAAAACAGAAAGCTTACAATATGAAATACATTCCATAATAATACTAATATGGAATTCAAATTACAAAAATATTGTGGTCTATAGAAAATAATACAGCTGATCCTCTGCGGGCAATGGTTAGAGCGGATTAAAGCAAACTTTATTTCTGCACTTTTACACTTTTAGTGGAGATTTTGGACCTGCATTTTTGGAACATTTCTTGCTGCACCAGATATTAGATAACGTATTATGGTAAACATAAAATACAGAACTCACATACGTTTTTTGCCTACAGGCATTTTTTCCATTTGGTGGTGATTTTTTGTACCTCTGCTAGATTTGTTTTTCAAAATGCACCATGTCAGAGCTATGGCATTATTTACAGGCATTTCTCCATCATATAGAGAAGGAGAAACAAAAATGCTGGGAAAAAAAATATGCCATAAAAACCCAAGCAGTCTGGAAAAACATTTGTGTCTAAGGACCCATAAAAATTAATAATTGTGTGTTTTGTTCCCCATTCTCTGTAACCCTATCTCAGACATATCGACTATTTAGCTGCATCTGTAACCTGGAAGAGAATGTATGGACTGCAATGGTTGTTTCCATGGTGACAGAGGTTGATAAGGAAAGTAATGTATTCAAAACACATCTGCCAAATGGCAAGAACCACATTCTCCAGGTTTAAAGACCAAAATGAACATTAATAAGTTTATTAGTACAAAAATACTGCCCCTGTAAACAAGAAAAAAACTACTATAATACTTCCTACTATGTACAAGAATATAACTGCTATAATACTGCCTCCTGTGTACAAGAATATAACTACTATAATACTGCTCCTATGTACAAGAATATAACTACTATAATACTGCCTCCTATGTACAAGAATATAACTGCTATAATACTGCCTCCTGTGTACAAGAATATAACTACTATAATACTGCTCCTATGTACAAGAATATAACTACTATAATACAGCTCCTATGTACAAGAATATAACTACTATAATACTGCTCCTATGTACAAGAATATAACTACTATAATACTGCTCCTATGTACAAGAATATAACTACTATAATACTGCTCCTATGTACAAGGATATAACTACTATAATACAGCTCCTATGTACAAGAATATAACTACTATAATACTGCCTCCTACGTACAAGAATATTACTACTATAATACTGCCTCATATGTACAAGAATATAACTACTATAATACTGCTCCTATGTACAAGAATATAACTACTATACTACTACCTCCTATGTACAAGAACATAACTACTATAATACTGCTCCTATGTACAAGAATATAAATAGTATAATATTGCATTCTATATACAAGAATATAACTACTATAATACTGCCTCCTATGTACAAGAATATGACTACTATAATACTGCTCCTATGTACAAGAATATAACTACTATAATACTGCTTCTATGTACAAGAATATAACTACTATAATACTGCTCCTATGTACAAGAATATAACTACTATAATACAGCTCCTATGTACAAGAATAAAACTACTATAATACTGCTCCTATGTACAAGAATATAACTACTATAATACAGCTCCTATGTACAAGAATAAAACTACTATAATACTGCTCCTATGTACAAGAATATAACTACTATAATACAGCTCCTATGTACAAGAATAAAACTACTATAATACTGCTCCTATGTACAAGAATATAACTACTATAATACAGCTCCTATGTACAAGAATAAAACTACTATAATACTGCTCCTATGTACAAGAATATAACTACTATAATACTGCTTCTATGTCCAAGAATATAACTACTATAATACTGCTCCTATGTACAAGAATATACTATAATACTGTCTCCTATGTACAAGAATATACCTACTATAATACTGCTCCTATGTACAAGAATATAACTACTATAATACTGCCTCCTATGTACAAGAATATAACTACTATAATACTGCTCATATGTACAGGAATATAACTACTATAATACTGCTCCTATGTACAAGAATATAACTACTATAATACTGCCTCCTACGTACAAGAATATTACTACTATAATACTGCCTCATATGTACAAGAATATAACTACTATAATACTGCTCCTATGTACAAGAATATAAATAGTATAATATTGCATTCTATATACAGGAATATAACTACTATAATACTGCCTCCTATGTACAAGAATATAACTACTATAATACTGCTCCTACATACAAGAATATAACTACTATAATACTGCTCCTATGTACAAGAATATGACTACTATAATACTGTCTACTATGTATAAGAATATAACTACTATAATACTGCCTCCTATGTACAAGAATATAACTACTATAATACTGCCCCTATGTATAAGAATTTAAATACTATAAGAGTGAATTCATATGTAATTTATTTTTTATTGTCATTCATTTCTTTTTCAAGTCTATTGTGTGTGAGTTTACAGTAATACTGCCCCCTAGAGATGATATTACATAACTGCACAGGTTGGAGAATTTCCATGTCTCAGTACATAATTCTCAGAGTGTCTCTGTGTTTGCGAAACCAACCTCGCCACTGGGTGCTGGAGAAGCCTGGTTTCCAGCCTCTTGCCCCAGGATTATGGGCCCTCTCATCAGCCCATGCTAAACTTAAACCCCATGGCGATTTGACTGTGTTTGTGGCATCTGAGCGCTGTTTGGATTTATTGAGCGCTCAGATCCAAGCCATCTGGGGATATGCTAAATGTCTATGTGTACTGTAATGGTTGGGACATTGTATATTTGAATAGTGATGTCTGTCCTATTGTCTCCACATGTGTGTTGGCGATTTTCCTTTGTCCTGAGAGATAATTGAATTACTCCTCGGTTGTCTCTAGGACTGAAGACATTGTGTATTCTCCTGCCTGTGATAATTACATCAACCCATTGTGTAAGGTAATTGTATCACAGGCAGAGGAGAGGATTTTGTGGGGGAGTGTTTTATTGTAATGTAGGTGTTTATTGGTTGTTTTTACAAAACCGTGTGGATGGTACTGATGTATACCAATGTTATATAAGATCAATAAACACACAGCTCTGGGTGACCACTGCTTGACCCTCAACACAGAGCCTCGTCTCGTTCTTGGGGTGATTCACTGTATGCTGTTAGAGACAGATTGATAGGAGTGTAAGCCGCTTGGGTGCGTTTCCTATTCGTCTGCTAGCAGCTATTCTAAGGTTCCGTTCGGGAGTTTGGAGCATTGCCTTGTATGCCGTAACAGTCTCGTACTTTTACGGGCTCAGAATCGTCCACATTCATCCATCAGCTGTCAGCCATTTTTGTAACGTACATTTACTGGCAGGAACGCGCAGCCCTCCTTACAGTGCAGTCTGCTAGACATCAGGCAGAATTTGTGCCGTCATTTGGCATCTTAAGATGGACGATGTGTTTATCTGCAGTTACTAGAAGAAAAATTCGGGTTAAATCTTTGCCAGCTCCTGACTGGAAGAAAATGTGCTGAAGAACCATTAGATGTATTGAAGATAAATCTTGTAGCTTCGGAGTCCAGTTATTTGTACATCCAAGAAAAGCATCCGGCATATCCTCTAAGAATGTCATGCCCTGCCAAGGCAGAGCCTATAGAGGTGTTCATCCTAATCTAAAGGGTGGGCCATTTATATGGATACACCTTAATAAAATGGGAATGGTTGGTGATATTAACTTCCTGTTTGTGGCACATTAGTATATGTGAGGGGGGAAACTTTTCAAGATGGGTGGTGACCATGGCGGCCATTTTGAAGTCGGCCATTTTGAATCCAACTTTTGTTCTTTAAATAGGAAGAGGGTCATGTGACACATCAAACTTATTGGGAATTTCACAAGAAAAAAAATGGTGTGCTTGGTTTTAACGTAACTTTATTCTTTCATGAGTTATTTACAAGTTTCTCACCACTTATAAAATGTGCTCAATGTGCTGCCCATTGTGTTGGATTGTCAATGCAACCCTCTTCTCCCACTCTTCACACACTGATAGCAACACCGCAGGAGAAATGCTAGCACAGGCTTCCAGTATCCGTAGTTTCAGGTGCTGCACATCTCGTATCTTCACAGCATAGACAATTGCCTTCAGATGACCCCAAAGATAAAAGTCTAAGGGGGTGAGATCGGGAGACCTTGGGGGCCATTCAACTGGCCCACGATGACCAATCCACTTTCCAGGAAACTGTTCATCTAGGAATGCTCGGACCTGACACCCATAATGTGGTGGTGCACCATCTTGCTGGAAAAACTCAGGGAACGTGCCAGCTTCAGTGCATAAAGAGGGAAACACATCATCATGTAGCAATTTCGCATATCCAGTGGCCTTGAGGTTTCCATTGATGAAGAATGGCCCCACTATCTTTGTACCCCATATACCACACCATACCATCAGTCTTGGAGGGATCTATCCAATGTGGGTTAGTGTCAGACCAATAGCGGTGGTTTTGTTTGTTAACTTCACCATTCACATAAAAGTTTGCCTCATCATTTGCCTCATCACTGAACAAAATCTTCTGCGTAAACTGAGGGTCCTGTTCCAATTTTTGTTTTGCCCATTCTGCAAATTCAGTGCGCCGATCTGGGTCATCCTCGCTGAGATGCTGCAGTAGCTGGAGTTTGTAAGGGTGCCATTTGTGAGTAGCTAATATCCGATGGGATGTGCGACTAATGCCACTCTCCAGTGACATGCGGCGAGTGCTACGCTGTGGGCTCTTGCTGAATGAAGCTAGGACAGCCACTGATGTTTCTTCTTTAGAGACAGATTTCATGCCTCCACATTTTGGCAAATCCAACACTGAACCAGTTTCACGAAACTTAGCAAGCAGTTTGCTAACTGTAACATGGGAGATGGGTGATCTCGTAGGGTGTCTTGCATTGAAATCTGCTGCAATGACCCGGTTACTGCGTTCACCAGACATCAACACAATTTCTATCCGCTCCTCACGTGTTAACCTCGGCGACATGTCAATGGCTGTAAACAAAGAGAAACTTGTAAATAACTCATGAAAGAATAAAGTTACGTTAAAACCAAGCACACCATTGTTTTTCGTGTGAAATTCCCAATAAGTTTGATGTGTCACATGACCCTCTTCCTATTGAAAAAAACAAAAGTTGGATTCAAAATGGCCGACTTCAAAATGGCCGCCATGGTCACCACCCATCTTGAAAAGTTTCCCCCCTCACATATACTAATGTGCCACAAACAGGAAGTTAATATCACCAACCATTCCCATTTTATTAAGGTGTATCCATATAAATGGCCCACCCTGTACATGGTTCATGAACAGAATATTAGACTTGAATATAGACTGACACCCATAACTTGCCCAGATGAACAGGTGCATCCACTAATTAATTACCCCCCAAATAACACTCCTGCCAAACCAATGAAGGTTGTGGCGGTATATACTACTTAGCACGTGATGTCCTTTTCGACTTGGTCAATCAGATGTGGCACCATCTTGTACCAACTTCCATCATGGAGGGTGTCCTTAAGATACTCCAAGACTTATAAGTGGTGCCAGTGGCCACCTGGAGAAATTGCAATCACCAAGAACTTTGACCTGGGTAGATTCCAGCTGTGTGCACCAAGGATGCCCATGTGATGTCCGCTTCCACCTGGGTAAATGCTAATTAGATATTCCAAAGAAGTTTCATATGGTGCCAAAAATCAGAAGTGGCAGAAGGGTTCACGTGGCACCAATTTCCAAAGACTGTGTAGACATATGCAGAGGAAGGTTGGCACCATCTCTCAGCACATCTGATTGGAGCCCACCCTGGTTAGTTGGCACTACGTGAACCCTCTCGAGACATCTGATTGTCCAAGTGATGTCGGATGTCAGGATTGTGCCGTGTACCTTGGAAGGAAAGGTTGGCAGGATTTCCCAGCCAATACCTCTGCCACATGCCACTGTACAGGCGCACGGCAGGATATGCTACGTGCAGGTGTTTTAAAAGCTTTTTTTATGAGATGTCTCCCTCCAGTGTAGTCAACTGTATTCCATACCGCTGAAATAAACCATACCGCCATATACCAGCCTGCCGTATCGGTCAGGTGACCCAATGGATATGGCTGAATTAGATGCCAACCTAATACCCACTTAGGCCTCTTGCACACGACCATATGGCTTTTTCAGTATCTTGCGGTCCGTTTTAAACGGATCCGTTTTTCAGTTTTTTTGTTTCAGTAGTGTTTCCGCTTCTGGTCCGTTTTTCCGTTTGGTTTCCGTTTGCGATCAGTTTTTTTTTGCGGATCGCAAACGGAAACGGAAGCATGCAATAATGTTTAAACAGTAAGTACATAAAAAAATTGGGCTGGGCATAACATTTTCAATAGATGGTTCCGCAAAAATGTAACGGATACGGAAGACATACGGATGCATTCCTTTTTTTTTTTTTTGCGGAACCATTGACTTGAATGGAGCCATAGAACGTGATTTGCGGGCAATAATAGGACATGTTCTATCTTTGGACGGAACGGAAATACGGAAACGGAATGCATACGGAGTACCTTCCGTTGTTTTTGCGGACCCATTGAAGTGAATGGTTCCGCATACGGACTGCAAAAACGGAACGGAAACGGAGAAAAAAAAAATGTTCCTGTGCAAGAGGCCTTAAGCCTCGTTCACATTTCTGTGTCCGTTTGATGTCCGTGGAAAAATTGTCCTCATTTCAACCATGAAGAATGCGTATTCAGTCCGTGTTTTGCCCTGTGTTCAGCTGAAAGCAGATTTCCGGAGCGTCTCCTATCGATGGCTCGTGAAACACTGATGCTATACGTGTTGTAAGAGCGCTTTTTCACGGACCCATTGACCTCAGGCAGCACCAGGTCAGGGCAAGAGGGGGGCAGCAGAAGGGCCATGGGCAATGAACGCTTTTGGGGCACTGTTTCAGTTTTCATCTCAGGCTGCAGAAAGGCTAGGCTACCCCTGCTTGGTAGAATAGGTTTCTTGTGCCCACCGCGCTGTGTCTTTAAATGCAAGGAGGTCCTAAGCCTGCTGACTCTGAGAAAGAGCATCGGTCTCACGTCAGCGGCAGCTGCCCCCGTCCTTTGCCTCTCACATCCCCCTCCTCTGGCTGCTCGGCGTCGCTCCTCATTTTCTGCCTCTTCCCTGACTACTTGTCATTGCTTTCTCGGTTCCTTCTCACCACAGATCATCTGCTTGGTTGCCCACTCGATCCTCTAATCTCTTCTCTTTTGCTAATCCGTGAGCCACTTTCTGCGTCCGTCCTACCGACCCGCAGCGTGCAGCCACCGCCCGCTTCTCCGATTTTCAGGTCACTGCCGGATAGGTCCAAAAGATCTGCGGTTTTTTCCCCCTAAAGAAATGTATCTAATGTTGTTTTGTAAATAAAGATTATTCATTGTGGAATTAACCCCTTAGTGACCGACCTGTTTTGCGTCTTTGTGACAAGAAAAAAAAAATTTCCCCCATTTTTTTCATCGCCGCTATAACTTTCTTTTTGGTTGCGGTCGTATGAGGGCTTGTTTTTTGCGGGAAAAGTTGTAGTTTTTTATAGGCATCATTTTGGGGTACACATAACTTACTGATTAAGAGCTCATGCACACAACTGACTTTCTTTTCCGTGTCCGTTCTGTTTTTTTTTTGTGGCACGAATGTGGAACCATTCACTTTAACAGGGCCTCAAAAAATCACGGCCCTTCCGCAAAAAAGATAGAAAATGTCCTATTCTTGTCCGTTTTGCGGATAAGGATAGGCATTGTTACAATGGATCCGCAAAAAAAAATGCATCTTTATTTTTGGCGGATCTGTGTGATTGCGGATTGCAAAATACATACGGTCATGTGCATGAGCCCTAACTTGTATTACCTGCTCCAGGTGGGGGTGGGGGGGGGGGGGGGGAGAAATGGGAAAAAACTGCAATACTGCCAGTTCGTTTCTATGTTATAAAAGTTGTGGCTTTCCTTTTTCAGCATAAACAACATGATAACGTTATTCTCTGGGCCAGTGCATTTACAGCGATACCAAATACATGTAGTTGTTTTAATAATTTTGTACAATAAAAAACCTATTTAAAAAAAAAATAATTGATTTTTACAGGAAGACTTTTTAGTTTTCGTTTGTATGATTTTTGGGCACTTATTACTTTGTTGGTGGCAAGTATATAAAAAACAGCAATTCTGCCATTGCACGTTCATCATTTATTTTAAATTGAAAAAGACAGAAATGCAATAGCACTCTACATCCAGCACTCTGCCCTGCCTCTATGCTGGATGAGACATTGGTGTACATTTTGGCCAAAGCGTAATAAGCCACTCACCACGTCAAGGTCGCCTCTATGGAGTGGTCCCTAACACTAGTTCCTACCTGTTTATGGGCCATGACAGACACACAAAGTCCAGGGAATGCAGGTGCAGCATGCACGCCAAGCACACTCTGCTTTTAACCCAGTCCGGTGCCATTACAGCTTTCATCGGATCCAGGGATGCAAGTACCAACATGCATGCTGAACCCACCATATACTTCTCCTGGAGCCAAATGGCTACTGGTAGGTGTTATATAAGCAGACTCAGTTTTATACTGACTTTAAAACCAGCCTCCAGGACAGATTGACTGGTCAGATGTGCATGACTGCATGGAGATCGCCACGCCTCCAATACATACTCCAAAGAAAAAATGTGGGGGATTTGGCCATTTGGCTCCAGGAGAAGTATATGGTGGGCTCAGCATGCATGTTGGTACTTGCATCCCTGGAGCCGATGAAAGCTGTAATGGCACTGGACGGGGTTAAAAGCAGAGTGTGCAACAGAACAGGACTGGAGGCGCCTCCAGTCCTGTTCTGTTGCAACTTGGCCTCAGATCCCTTGAGAAAGGTCTTGATAGGACCGAAACGTTGGGATACATTATGGCCTAAAATTATATGATGTGCATGTTCTAATAATGGTGCGATCAGTCATATATTGACATATTTGAATTTTTGTGTTCAAAATAAATTTGCAAACAAAAGACTTTGGTGTGCCGTGGATTATCTACTTATTACGTGACTGAAGTCCTCCACGAGCACCCATTACATATAGGTGTGCGGACTCCACAATTTCCCTCATTGGAAAAACTGCTTAGTCATTCCCATAGACTTGTATTAAAACTCTATGCAAGTCTATGACAGACTGAAATTACAGCATTGTTGACTTCTTTGGATGGAAGGATCTACGGCTCACAACCCCCATTATTGTACCCCACTTCCCAAGAAAGACACACCGAACTAGCTTGGTGTAAAAAGACCATAGCGGCCAATTTTATTAACCAATACAATTATGTCAAAATCGCCCACATATTTTAGATAAATATATATCTGACAACATAATGTGAAGGGATCCTAGAAGACAATCCAAATAAATTGTGTTCGCCACTCGCAAACCTCCACTTATAATCCAAACATTACCCTCGGCCGCATTCACCGACCCAAGGGCACCATCTTATCCAAATTATACCCCTGCAGGGCTATTAGCCCAAACAGGAGCCCTGTTTTTTAATTCACCAAAACCTCCTAGATGCACGCCCCCAAGGAGTCATGCACCTATTCTCCGTTTTGCCTCCAAGGATCCCCCCTTTATCCAGCCACCAACGAACACAGATGACACCTCACCTGTGTTCGTCCTGCCACACCCTAAAAGCTGTCTCCAGACCTTCCTGCAACCCCTCATTAAGGTGCGCTCTATCCGCCTCCTCCAACTCTCGATGCCGAACCACAAAGCCGCCTTGGTGCCGCACAAAACGACCCACTACCTTGTTAATTTTTGCCCGAGCTTTGTAAAACCTATCCACAGACCTCGCATACCGCCAAACCCGTCGAGCCACTATGTCCGACCAAATAATCAACAATGCCGGAAACTCCGCCCACAAACATAACAGATACAGCTTGACATCTCGAATGACATCCCTGGAACGACGTATCCCCAAATCCTTCCTCCCTGCATGTAACACCACAATATCTGGCGGGCAATCTAGGGAAACATAGAAACGAAATTCGGGAAGCACCCACCCACACAAAACAGGCACGCAGGCCAATCCAGCGAACCTGCAACTCGCCAGCCGCAAAACTCAACTGCCTTCAATACCGCCGCACGTCAGCTCGCTGGGCCCCCCACTACACATAGGAGTGGCCAAAAATCCAGGCTAAACACAAGGTGGACCGTGGAACAAAAGAGAATAAAACAACCACATCAGTACGACTGCGCCATAACACGAGCCCAGCCCATTGCAAACCAAATAAATTACCCATCAGCTATGCCAAACACCCTCGATGATCCAACGGTGACAGCAAATACAGGCGAATATAGGATCAAAAACTTGCCGACTCCCATCTTCCAATTCGCCTGATCATGTCGTCACCCAAGCCCCACCTAGACGCCTCAGTGGCGGCTCCAATCCGAAAGGAGTGAGACGCAAACTCCCTAGCCGGTAAACCCTCCGCCGCCGCAAGACACTTGCGAAAAACTGCCACAAACTGAAAAACGAGACAAAGCTGTACCATCCTGATGTACCAGCCATGTCCCTGCAACCAGTGGCCATATAAACAAAAAATTGGACACACACCGCACCGAGCAAACTAACGACCCAGGCAAAGGCCTCAATAAAAAATGGACTCCCTTGCCATCCGGATCTTAGATCTACGCACAAAACACTGCAACCCTTCCGAACCAATTAAAACCAACGCAAACCACCAACCTCGGCTCTACTACTCGCCACCAACTCTGAAAACGGAAAAGCACCAAAAAGGCAGCATAGAACAAAATCGCCTCTTAACCCGATGTAGAAATCAACCCAGCCTGCCGCCATAACATCTGCAATACCTCGTAAGAAACAGGGCGATTCGTGTCTCTCGTACGCGTACGATAACCTTTCAAGGCCTGCCGGACCAAAAAACATTCTGAGGCGTTCGTCAGTCCCAGCAAGCGCAACCAAAATGCCACCGCGGCTACCACCGAATAGGACAAACCGGCACTAAATGACAACCCTACAAAATACACCGGCAACGTCCGAAAATCATCCACTGATACACAACCACCAACCTGCTCCAACAATCGGTCCCAGTGAGACCACACTGACGCATACGCCGACCACGTACTGTTACTCACAGACCTCCAAATCAAAGTTGTGGAGACCCCAAGGCCACGCTCCAGAGCCACTGAGGACAAGGCCGTCCCTGCTCTCCCGCCCCCGGCACCAGACTGCGAATGCAATCCCACTAAAAACGAGAAAGAGCATCAGCCACCGAATTCTCCACTCCTGGAACATGTACAGCTACAAAACGCAACAAGCGAAGCACTGGCGGAGAACTAGCCGACTGCGCATTGATCACCTGCACTACACCCAAGTTATCGCAACCAAAACGTACCCCCCCATTCCGCAAACACTCACTCCACAACTCGGTGGCCAACACTATAGGGAACAGGTCCAACAAGGCTAAATTTGTAAGGAAACCTGCCCGCCGCCACCGCTCAGGCCACGCCCCCGCGCTCAATAGACCCTGAAAGAACGCACCATAGCCACAAGACTCTGACGCATCCGTAAACTGTTTCAAATCGAAATTCGCAATCTGCGCTCAGCTGCTCAGCTGCAGGGCGCAGATCTTCAGCTGCAGTGACCTGGCGCCCATCTACGGACATCGGCAGCACAAGGGGGGGAGCCGCAGCAGCCCTTCTACCTTCCCTCACCAACGAACGCTGCCGGCTCACACTGACGAGCCGCCGCGCAGGGACACCAGCCGCACGTGCCTCCCCGTCATCATGGCAACCCCCCCGCCTTGCTGCTCTGCGTGGGACATGCACGCGGCTCCCGTTAAGAGGCCCTGCTAACAGGTGGGCAGCTGATGCGCGTCCCGCTCTGTCTATCCAGCGGGGAGCCTGTCGTAGACTCCATTTCACCCCGCTGCTAGCCATGGGAGACTGGACGAATACCCGCCCGTCCCTCTCCCACAGAGTCCCGCCGCCGTGCGGGATTCCTCTCAGCATGGCCACGTGCCGCAGAAGCTCCGCTGCCCCATTGCCGAACCGGAGGGTCCCTGACGGGGCTCCCTAGGCGCTGCCAGACCCTGGGGGTGACTTCAGGGCTTAAACGCACAGGGGGCCTGGATCTCCGTGCCCGAGCCCTGGGGGCAGGAGCTGCCCCCGCCATAGTAACCCCTTGCAACGCTGCCTGCGAGGACTCCTGAAACCATTCATGACCGTGGCTCACTGCCGCAGCCCTGACCTCCGCTAACAACTGCTCTAGGGACGACTTTCTAATGGCTGCACTCTTCTCCCTCCTGACTTGCCTTAAAGGGAACCTGTCACCGGGATTTTGTGTATAGAGCTGAGGACATGGGTTGCTAGATCACCGCTAGCACATCCGCAATACCCAGTCCCCATAGCTCTGTGTGCTTTTATTGTGAATAAAAACCGATATGATCCATATGCAAATTAACCTGAGATGATTCAGAGCTTGAAAATATGAGTCACACAAGTAAGATATGACTCTTTTATGTTAATTTGCATATGTATCAAATCAGTTTTTTTGCACAATAAAAGCACACAGAGCTATGGGGACTGGGTATTGCGGATGTGCTAGCGGCCATCTAGCAACCCAAGTCCTCAGCTCTATACCCAAAATCCCGGTGACAGGTTCCCTTTAAATATATACGGCGGGAAAAAAACGCTCCTCCCACTTCCTACACCGAGACGTCCCCCCTTCCCCAGCAAACTAATTAACCCTATCACTTCAGCCTACACCTTCCCCCTAAGTCAAGCCGCATTTGTCTACGGCTGTGCCCCGCTTCATGGCTATTCTTCTGTTTAGGCTGTGCTTCTCCACTGCGCCCCCCCCCCCCCCCCCACTAGCTATTTAAGGAAAGCAAGTAGAGCCCCTAGTTTTTTGCAGATAGCGACCAGTGTTGAGTAGAGGAGACCTTTCCAGACCACACGTGGGGGTTGCGAGGAAGTAGTTGTATGTGTGTGGGGAGGGGGATTGACAATTCAAAAATCTTCTATGGGGCCCAGTCATTTCTAGTGACCCCCCCCCAGACAGAATTGTAGATGCTTAGGGCTAGCAGACATTCCAGTTTTCCAGAGATTGACCCGTTTCACCCTGGAGGGGGCTCAGCATGGACCCCCTCCACAAAATCAGCCATTATCTATTAATGTGTGAATGGCGAATCTACCTAGTTATGCCCCATAGCTAGGCGACATTCCAGTGAGAACTGCATTGGTTGTAACCCAGCTTTCCCAGAAACAGACAGAGGTGAATAGCACTCGTCCACAATAGGGAAGGTGCGCCGGACCTGACCGCAGAGATGAATGCAGATTAGTTTACTTTTTTCTCATCTGGGTTAATTACAGGTATTTGGGGCTCCTGCTACTACGTGGGCATTGCTGGGCAGCAGGGGGTTAAACAGCACCAGTGATTTCTTATATTGGGGCCGGTGAGGATCGGTGCTGTAATAGAGATTCTCGTGGACATCATGTCCGGCGGGGCCCGGAGGCTCAGCGTGACTCAGTAACCACGTCCTCTCCCTCATCATGTGCATCAATGCATTATCCCCTCTCGCAGACGTAGGGAGAGCACATCTGTCAGTTTCCATGGCAACCCAAACCGCTCCCGTCATCTGTGCCCTTGAAAAAGTCAAATTTAAAAAAAAAGAGAAGGTGGCATCTGACGAGTGTCTGGGAATCTCCAAATATTCCTAAAAATACCACTAAACCCCAAAACCTACCAGGGGAAGGAGGGAATGGACACACATGAAGAACATAGCAGAATAGTGAGTGCAGCTCTGGAGTATAATACAGGATGTAACTCAGGATCAGTACAGGATAAGTTATGTATGTACACAGTGACTCCACCAGCAGAATAGTGAGTGCAGCTCTGGAGTATAATACAGGATGTAACTCAGGATCAGTACAGGATAAGTAATGTATGTACACAGTGACTGCACCAGCAGAATAGTGAGTGCAGCTCTGGAGTATAATACAGGATGTAACTCAGGATCAGTACAGGATAAGTAATGTAATGTATGTACACAGTGACTGCACCAGCAGAATAGTGAGTGCAGCTCTGGAGTATAATACAGGATGTAACTCAGGATCAGTACAGGATAAGTAATGTAAAGTATGTACACAGTGACTGCAGCAGCACAACAGTGAGTGCAGCTCTGGAGTATAATACAGGATGTAACTCAGGATCAGTACAGGATAAGTAATGTATGTACACAGTGACTGCACCAGCAGAATAGTGAGTGCAGCTCTGGAGTATAATACAGGATGTAACTCAGGATCAGCACAGGATAAGTAATGTATGTACACAGTGATTGCACCAGCAGAATAGTGAGTGCAGCTCTGGAGTATAATACAGGATGTAACTCAGGATCAGTACAGGATAAGTAATGTATGTACACAGTGACTCCACCAGCAGAATAGTGAGTGCAGCTCTGGAGTATAATACAGGAGGTAACTCAGGATCAGTACAGGATAAGTAATGTAATGTATGTACACAGTGACTGCATCAGCAGAACAGTGAGTGCAGCTCTGGAGTATAATACAGGATGTAATTGTCACAGTTCATTGTGGGAGGGCAACTCCACACTGAACCATAAGTAAATGGGAAGAGAAACTAGGCCTGCACAGCAAGGTAAAGGGAGCAGGTCACCTCCTAAAGCATCCCTAATCCTTGCCCTGACTTCTATCCGTATGACCAAACCCAGATGGTAGGAGGGCTCATACACAGGAACCTGGGCCCTAGCTGACCTTGAATATCCCTGAATTAAAGTCAGGACTGTTAATGATGAACATAAGTCTCTACAGGCCTAACAGCAAAGAGAGGAGAAGACAGTGAACAGCAACTGGATCGGTAGGAAAGAACCCAGTAATACAACAACACACCATAACAACAACCACTTACCTGCCGCAGCAACAGGATGGAACACCTGCACCAATAACTACCTGGAACCCCATGTGGACAGGATGCATGATGGCAACAGGCAGAGCTGATCACTGACTTGTGGTTCCCCTTCCGGGGAACCCAGGAGCCCTCTCATCGAAGGCACAGACAGACAGGGGAAATGTCTAGCAAACATGCTGGACTACAAACACCAACAGACCAGACATGTAACAATGACTAGACATACAACAAAACCCCAAACAAAACCTACACCATACAAAGAGACATGTAAGGAAGGGTAGAGGACATAACAACAACGGGAAGATATTGCAGAGACATTGATGTCCAACTAGGTGGCCCTCACACTGGACAGATGGAATCTCCAGCACAGGAGCATAACTCCAGCCACACCAAGGCTGGAGGACAACTAAACTCCTGCTACCAGCCACAGGCAATATAAACACCTAGTGACCACACCCAGCCAGGTGGTTAACCCCACACACAACCATAAAGGGGAATAGTACACACAAGCTGCAAACAACACGTTGCCCCAAGCAACCAGCATGCGCGGCTATCGTGTCACGGCAAACAACACGACCGTGACAGTAATTGATTCTACGCTCTACAGTATATTTCTGTAGATAAACTGTAAATTAGTTCCTAAAGATGAACACATCCTTTAAATAATACAACAATGAGACATTATATGGGACTGAATAAGTCAATCGGTTTTACCACTCAGTATATTATGTAGAGGATTACAGAGGATAATACATATTTATAAATGCTTTTAGCCGTCGTGTTGTACAAATGCAATGGAAGAAAATCAATCAGATATTGAACTGAAGATGAAATTGTCTATACAATAGCACGGACACTATAAGAACACTGTAATATATGTTGGTTTGCACAGACCATAAGCGCGCTGTAAACAAAACCCGGCCCAGCTGGAAATTGTCAGCAGAAGGGATCCACAGCGCCATCTACTGACAGCTCCTGGCTGAGACACTTCACAAGCAGAGAGATTTTGTTCTTACAGCCTTGTATGTAATACACAGCCCCATAAGACAGCAAGCGAGGTCGCATAAATGCAGGTCAGAGCCACCATAGGTTTCATCCGCTCTCCCTATAAGTACCAGCTTTAGCTCTTACATAAGGATAGCCACAGACAAAGTGACCCCACCGCTGCCAGCCAACGTACCCCCATAAGTGCCAGGTCCCTTAACAGGTCAGCATTTTGCTCACAGCTTCCATGGTGCTATGCCGTGTGAGATGCCAGCGATGCCAGAGATAGTTGAAGAACGGGGTACAAGCTTCACCTGAGCAGTACCAATCAGTAGAAATCAGAATTATACCACCCCGCTAGGTCCATTTGTATGCAGTTGTGAAAATGATATTTTGTACTAATGAATTCATTTTTCAAACAGTAAATATACAAATGCAGTCAGATTAAAGAAGCACTCCGCATTGTTTGGACATACAGTATAATGCTAATGTACCAGAATAATGTATTTTATTTCTGCATCCATTTTGAACCCTTTCATTCTGGGCACCTAGGTCATGTGATCTAAGTCTGACCACCATTTAGTAGCTTGCACTTCTGCGTACACAGGTTGTCAGTCTCTCCTGTGTTGCTGACTTCCAGTAAATTACAGAATTGCGTCATCATTTATCACATCTCTCCTGGCAGCTCTCAGACACTCCTCTTCCTCACCCAGTTCTGCCTTCTATGTTGCTCTGTATGTCCCACCATATCGTACACAGAGTGTTTTTGAAGAGATCCGAGTGTGGTGATACAGAGTTGCTAACAGTCCCGAATTTGCCAGGATTATCTTGAATTATCAGGCACCGTGGTAAATTTTGGCTTCTCCCAGCCAGACAGTTGCTGGGGTTTATGTAAACCCTACTCAGAACTCCATCCAAGTTTGGGCATGCCTGAAGGTGGGGCCCCAAACTTACCAACACAATGTCAGTAGGCATGGTGATGTAATAGGTGAGTCCATACAATCATTAGCTGCAGAGCTATAAAACTTCCCTCACATCTGTATCTGTGAGTGCTGTTTGCAGAATCTCCTGTGTATTCCTATCAGATGCAGCTTCACACTGCTCTTCCCTGTCTCCTGCTTTTAATAGCTGATCACAAGCATGAGGCAGGGGAGACGGGCTGAGGCTGCATCATATAAGATTAGCTAAGACCCTGTAGTGGGAGTACCAGTGCTATATTACTGATCTTTCATTTGCTATCCTTGTGTGATAACACTCTGCCTTTGAAAAGCCAGAACCATCATGGGAAAGCTAGGCCACATTAGGGAAACCACATCAGATATTCCATAAGTGGTGGAATAACTAAAACAAGTCTACACTTTGAGGGGCATTTACTAAAGGTGTTCACGCCACTATTGTGCCGTAAAAAAGTTCCACATTATGGTACATGCCAAATTGGCACAAAAATTTGCAACTTTTTGAGCTTTTCAACACTTATCTAAAGTGGCAAGATATGGGGGTTGTGATTAGTGAGAGGGATGGGGCTGTGTGCAGAAACTGGCTTAAAGGATGTGTCATATTTTTTTTAGTCTGTCAATGATTGCCAAAAGATCTGTAATTACCTTATAATAACAGCTTCCATTAATGTCCTCTGTCTCTTTCCACTCTGCTCCCTTAAAAGACCGTAGCTAGGGCTCATCTGTCTCCGGCTAGGAAGACAGAGGGGCGGTCCTTCACACTGCATGCCTGCATTAGGCTTCAGAGTGAGGAGGCGTGTCTCTCAGTAATCCAATCTGATTGGCTGGCAGGGAGCCAGTGTGTATGTGACCTGAGGGAAAGCAGTTTTGGCCTCAGAGAACTGGCAGAGAAGATCCTCATAATGTAGGATTCAAAACAGCCGTAACTAAGGGGAAAACTCAAGGAAAACAGTAGTAAGTGAAGAAACTAAAGATTGCTTTATGCATAATGCTGCTGCAGCAGTAACATATGCTAAAATAGTTTTTTTTTTAATGAAAATATGACAGTTACCCTTTAAGCTATAGCTGAAGTCCATGCCAGACCCTAGCTGGAATAGATTTCAGTTTCTGGCGCACAGTCTGCCTCTTAATAAATAAGGCGCATCTCACTCTGGTGCACAGGGATGAAGACTGGCAGCGCCATTAGTCTTTATAATTGTGTCGCGTCAGATGCGAGTAGAGGGAGATCACAACCAGCGTTTTACTTGATATCTGCTCCCTTTGTGTTTATGTTGTGATTTTACTATTTACAATCACCGCTTACATTTTACGATACACAATTGATTTACAAAAAGCACAAACCATTAAGTGACCTTGAGCCCCAATCGCAGGCGCCGTTCATATCTTCACCCTCCTTCCATCACTAAGGACCCCTTTCGAAGAATAAACTACAAGCCTGGACCCCGACTGAAGGTCTCCTCTCAGTTATTCAGGTTGGTTTCTGTATCCCAGTCATAATGCGGATACATCGCCCCAGGGTGCTGTGTGTTATGTCTGCAGAATGCAATCATTGTACTACATGTCTCATTTTTGGCGCCCCGAGGCGGATTACTTACTACACGATATCAAGAACGCACTGAACGACGCCAGGTGTTGTTACCGTTCAGGACGGAGTTTACTTCATACAGAACAGAATAAATATAGAACTGTCTCTTTAAGGAAAATGGAAGCATAAGCCACAGAAAAAACTGCAGGATTAGGAAACATAGCTGCCTTCTTTCAGGAACAGCGCCACCCTAGACCATGGGTTGTGCCTGGTACTGCAGCTCGGCTCATGGAAGCGAATGGGGCTGATCTGCACTATCAGACACAGTCTGAGGACAGGTGGGGTGCTATTTCTGGAAGAAGACAGCCACGTCTTAACTTTTTATAATCTGTTTAACGTTTTAATACTATTTTAATTTTTTTTACAATATGGAGATGCTTCCTGATGAACCAGAGCCTGCAAAAAAGGCCACGCTGACAGCATGAGCTCAAAACAGCAATGTGTAAAGGCTATATTGCAATGTTCCACTCTCTACAATGTATCATTTCACCACAAGGTGACAAAACATTTCCCTACAGCACCTCCACAGGAGAAACGAGGTATTACACCGCCCCCATTGCAATCAATGGAGTTTCCTCGTAATGCAAGGATATTCAGGGTCCTGCAGAAAGAGATGCCGTCGGCCAATTCTATATGCTGTGACCCCCCCTCCCCCTCCAATAATCCTACGACCGTCACACCCACACATCTCGACAAGCTGCAAAATGGCGCACAAATTTTAGGTTGACGGAGACATTTTTGGCAGTCTGTTGCCTAGCAACACTTGCTAACCGGCACCAATAGATGTCTAGATCTAGTCTATGACTTTAACCCGAGGGTAACTTCCCGGCGTGCTGTGTGCGCCGTGCATTCACCAAGCGGGAAGACATGGAAACCCTTCGTCATCTCCCTGCCGGGAAGGGGTCTGCAGCCTTTGGCACTTTGCGAAACTACAACTCCCAGCATGCTCCGTTCAGCTGGAGTTGGAGTTTCACAACAGCTGGACTGACACAAAATTGACACAAAAAGTAGATGGAAGATATTATTACCTTTAAATGCACAATTAATAACCATTGTTTGCTCAAACCGGAATATTCCTTTAAATGTCTATTTTTCCTTTATCCCTCCAATGGAGGAAATGTAGTCATTGCTGCAAACTTTGCCTAAAATGAAATCGGTGCTTTTGCAAAAAGAGAGGTTAACAAATAGCCAGTTATGTCAAAATTCAAGTTTGGCGTAATTGTGCCATAGTTATCATTTTGAATGATGCACCCCGCCTCCCCCGCCCCCTCCCCAGAAGGGGTGATTCATGACCCGGGGGTCCAAAGAGAGAATCCCTGTGTCATGACGGGGTGTGATGCAGGGGGTCCCCCCCTTTGCTGGATGCATGCCCCTTCTAGGCCCCGGATAACAGGTCGGCAGATATCGGCGCTCGGCTGTAGGTCATGGTTTCCTGAGTTCTTCCCACATGACTTAGTGAATATAAAAAGAGGTAACTGGACACCGGCAGGTCTGGGAGCGTGGGGGAGATTTTAGGGATCAGGTCACATTCAGCTCTGCTAAGGCCAAAAATATTGGGCAGAGCCGTTACAGAAGCAGACCGCCATCTGGAGCCTGCCTTTTTCGTTGGACAGACGTAGCAGAGCTGAGTTTGTCAGTGAGCACTGCTCATGGCGATACCGTAACGTAGGGGGGTCAGCAACCTCCAGCACATCAGCTGTTGTGAAACTACAACTCTCAGCATGGACACTTGCACGGCTGATCTCGGATCTCCCGTCAAAGTGAATGGAGCACTCTGGGAGTTGTAGTTCACCAACCGCTGGAGTGTCGGGGGTTTCTGGCACCTGCCCTAATGAGTTAGCTGAGGTTTTAGGATGGCCACGCGTGGCTCTGCAGTCATTGTCTGAGCTAATCACAGCATGGCTGGCGGTGGCGACATCGTAATGAATGGCGCACCGTCCATGACTGTTCAACGAAGGCGCAAGGTCCAGGAAGAAAATGTTTAATGCGCTGGCGTCGTCGGTGAGTGACATCGTATCATGAAAGAAGCATGGCTACATATTTTTAATAAAATTCACAGAAAACCCTGTTAAATGACATCATCAGCTCTGCTACATCTATACATGGCAATACCGCTTTCTAGTAGTAAGCAAAGCGAAGCAGGAGTAAGTGACTATCTCTATTTCACTTCTGGCATTGGGTTCATAAAGCAGGAGGCTCTGGATGAACATCCGCTGTGTGTAGAAAATGATGAATACTCATAGTGTGTAGTAAATAGCGGTGATCATCGGTAAGCGTTGTTGGCTCTATGGCCGGGCTCTGTAAAGAGCTTTTTAAGGGGCCCCTTTTGGACCACGTGACGATCCTGTATTTGTTCTGTGCAGGCAGAGCTCGGAGCTGCGGGATGATTCACCGCCCCTTATAAGCAGAAAACGGCGTTCATTACAGTAGTGGAAGTTTACACTGTCTGCGGCTCGGGAGCGCAGGTTTACGCTGCCTCTGACAAGTGATTACGTCTGGCGGGTTTACAAGCGGCCATCGTGCCGGGAGCAGAACATTCTGCCCTTTCTCATGTCCCAGCAATAAACGCTTAGCAGCAAAGAGCTATTAACCCATCTACCGCCACCACGTGTCGCTGCTATCGCCATCTACGGGCCAAATGTAGGAGAAAAGTGCGTGTTTTTGGCCAGGGGCGGACTGGGAACTGAAAGTGGCCCTGGAGAAAAAAAAAAACTAAAAGTGGCCCCAATGGCGTAGGGGGTTCCAAACTGACAGAAGGTGGAGCAACACGTGTAGATGGAGCCAATACAAGTTGGCAGGGTCAGTAATACCAGCTCCCCAGACGCTGCCCCTCCGTGGTGGCCATCAATAGCGGCCACCTTCTGTCCTCCTCCTCCAGTTGTCTCTAATATGGATATGGAGCAGAGGGCGAGATATGGGCCACAGGACCAAGCCAGCCCCACCATCAGCATGCTGCCTGGACTTCCTGTGATAATGACCCCTATAGCGCCCCCAGTACGTACTCGGCCAGTGGATTTCTCGGGATTTAAATACTGATCACCTACCTTCAGTATAGGTCATCAATACTTAGGGGTCTGAGGCCCAGAACTTGCGCCAATCAGCTGTTTGAAGAGGCCGCAGAGCTCAGGTGAGCACCGCAGCCTCTTCCTAGGCCAATGATGAGGCCGCTGCGCTGGCTCAAGTGCGATGACAGTGCGGGAAATGGTCTCTGTGTAAGGGTCCATTCACACGTCCGTAAGTGTTCTGCGGATCTGCAAAACACGGACACTGGCAATGTGCATTCCGCAATTTGCGGACCGCACATTGCCGGCACTATAATAGAAAATGCCTAATCTTGTCCGCAATTGCGGACAAGAAAAGGACATGTTCTATTTTTTTTTTTTCGGAAACGGAAGCACGGATGCGGAAGTGCGGATCCGCAAATGCGGATGCGGACAGCACATTCCGGCCCCATTGAAAATGAATGGGTCTGCACCCGTTCCGCAAAATTGCGGGAGGGATGCGGACCCATTTTGCGGACGTGTGAATGGACCCTGACTCTAGACTGATACAGTATATCTCACCTGGGCTGATACATTGTATCAATACAGGAGAT
The DNA here is from genome assembly GCF_905171765.1 of Bufo bufo. Lineage (NCBI taxonomy): Eukaryota > Metazoa > Chordata > Amphibia > Anura > Bufonidae > Bufo > Bufo bufo. Next base: position 219,564,942 of record NC_053395.1, on the reverse strand, counting down.
AGATCTGGATTGGATACAATTGTAACAAACATTCAGCTGATTTAACCCCATACGATGCCAAGAAGTGACATGCCACTTTAAAAAAAATTAAATAAAAAAATTCTATAAACGAAGACGTGGATTTCCGGACCACTTTAGAGCGTGTTCACACTGGGTGGACGCCCTGTAGATTTTCCATCCTGAATTTGCAGGCAGAGTACCTATAGTACTTATATTGTATAACAGTAGCAATAAAGTGGAGGAGACTTTCCAGCAGTGCTTGGATGACGTAAAATCTCAGACACTTTGCTGCTTCAGATAAAGGCTACTTTCACACTCGTGCGGATCCGTTCAGATAATACAACCGTCTGCATCCGTTCAGAACGGATCCATTTGTATTATCTTTAACATAGCCGAGACGGATCCGTCATGAACTACATTAAAAGTCAGTGGAGGACGGATCCGTTTTCTATTGTGCCAGTGAAAACGGATCCGTCCCCATTGACTTACATTGTGTGCCAGGACGTTTGGCTCAGTTTCACCAGACGGACACCAAAAACGCTGCAGGCAGCGTTTAGGTGTCCGCCTCCATAACGGAATGGAGACGGACCTGACGCATTCTGAGCGGATCCTTTTCCATTCAGAACGCATTAGAATGCAAACTGGTCCGTTTTGGACCGCTCGTGAGAGAGCCCTGAACGGATCTCACAAACGGAAAGCCAAAACGCGAGTGTGAAAATAGACTAAAATGGCAAATCCTCCCCGTGTGAACATACCCGAAAAAATCAGCTGATCTTGCACCATTTTAATGCCCCTCGCTGCCCCTCTGTACAGTGTCGCTGAGCTGGTCCCGGCCGCTGTCAGTAATTGGCTCTGATAATCCGGTCTGCAGTGGGTGCAGAGACTGGGGAGGGTACAGAACAGAGGGTGGGGAGGCCTCTGGTGAGACGGTGGGACACTCTTCCCCAGGGCACGGGTTATATTTAGAGCAGGGATGGGGGTTATTACTGGTAATACAATATCTTGTTGCCCTGTAGAATCTGAAGGGCTAACACATTCCGGAGGGAAAAATAACAGTGTGAGAAATCGGGGGGCGCACACGCTCTGCTGGGCCGACAGGAGAACTGGAACCAGAGTAAAAGTCCCTCCGTCCAGGACCCTCATTCATTAACCAGTGGAGTGGAGAAGAGCTACAAAGAACGGCTCTTGCTCTGGAGGACCTGACGATTACCATTAATTACAATGGAAACTGTGTAATCCTTCATTTCTCCTGGGGTGGCGCTGCAGGGAAATAAAACACGTCATGCTGGGGTTCTCCCATAGACTATAGGCGATCGCTGGAGGTCTAAGCAGCAGGAAAACTTACTTATGAAGATTTTCCATATAGAAAGTATTTTTAGATGCAATTGTAACGCTGCATCAGCACTTGTAATACAAAGTCATTTGACCATTCTTTGTGGCAAGACAAATGTAGCTCTCCAGGGATTAGGAGGAATTTATTCCAGCAGCGTTAAAAGGGTTGTCCGAGATTTTGATATTGGTGGCCTGTCTTCAGGATAGGTCATTAGTATCAGATCGGTGGGGGTCCGACACCCTGAACCCCCACTAATCGGCTGTTTGGAGAGGCTGCGGCGCACTGATAAGGGCTGTGACCTCTTCCTAGGTCACTGATGTCATGTTCTTCGGTCACAGCGTAGGTGCAACTCAGTCCTATTAAAGTGAATGTGGCTGAACTGCACTACCAAACACAGCCACTATCCAATGGATGGCGCTGTGCTTGGTAAGGTGTGGGGGGGCCTCTTCAAACAGCTGCCGATCGGATATTGATGACCTATCCTGGGGGTAGGTCAGCAATATTAAAAACATCTTTAAGTCTCCCATAACTTTAGACTACCATTAGCTGAATCCACCAATGTCGGCAGGCATGGCCATCGATCTAGTGTGTATGGGGGTCTTCCGATTTTACCAAGAGGGATTGGGTAAGGTGAATTTTAACGTCTGATCCTTCTGTTCTGGGAACAGCTTTCTTCTCTCTTGCCACTGATCACACATGCATGCTTGGATGAACTGGGAATGCATGTGTGTGGGGAGATTGAAAGAGATAGCTGCTGGCCAAGTGAGCTTTCAGCTATTGAAGGAGTATGGGCATCCTTAGCCTCAGGGGCATATAACCTACACAGTAATAGGGCGCATCAGCCACTCCTGCTAGAGGGGGCGCACCAGATGGCCTGGCCCCAGTGCACCCCTAAAAAGTATAGTGTCCACAGACAAGCCCCGAGAGGGTATACCGCTGCAAAGATAACGCACCTAAAAAGTATCATGATGAACAGATAGGTCTCCAAAAAGTACAGTGCAGTACCCTGGGCAGAAGGAACCCTGGGTGCCCGCTCACACTGTGACTGTCACCTCTGCAGCCCCCATAACTCATCCGGTTGTATAGAGGTAGGTTGCCCTGAATATTGACAGGGTTAATGATCCAGTGCTGGCTACATGAGCTGATACATAGTGATACATTGTATATCCTCCAGTCATGTCCCTCCCAGGAGGGGCTGATAGATGCCGCTCCGCAAATCACTCGGGCTCTTCACCTGATTTCTTTGGATGTGACCACATGGCGCAGATGTGTTGCGAGTTTCTCTGAGAAGCTTTATCACAACGGACCAAGGCGGGCGAGTAACGCATGGTGTGGCATCATAAATTAGGCACAACTTCAGCAGTCCATGCGCCTGATGTAAAATCTACTAAGGCCACTGCCTAGAGCATTATAGTAGTTATATTCTTGTACATAGGAGGCAGTATTATAGTAGTAATATTCTTGTACATAGGAGGCAGTATTATAGCAGTTATATTCTTGTACATAGGAGCAGTATTATAGTAGTTATATTCTTGTACATAGGAGGCAGTATTATAGTAGTAATATTCTTGTACATAGGAGGCAGTATTATAGTAGTTATATTCTTGTACATAGGAGCAGTATTATAGTATTTATATTCTTGTACATAGGAGCAGTATTATAGTAGTTATATTCTTGTACATAGGAGAAGTATTATAGTAGTTATATTCTTGTACATAGGAGCAGTATTATAGTAGTTATATTCTTGTACATAGGAGAAGTATTATAGTAGTTATATTCTTGTACATAGGAGCAGTATTATAGTAGTTATATTCTTGTACATAGGAGGCAGTATTATAGTAGTTATATTCCTGTACATAGGAGCAGTATTATAGTAGTTATATTCTTGTACATAGGAGCAGTATTATAGTAGTTATATTCTTGTACATAGGAGCAGTAGTATAGTAGTTATATTCCTGTACATAAGAGGCAGTATTATAGTAGTTATATTCTTGTACATAGGAGAAGTATTATAGTAGTTATATTCTTGTACATAGGAGCAGTATTATAGTAGTTATATTCTTGTACATAGGAGGCAGTATTATAGTAGTTATATTCCTGTACATAGGAGCAGTATTATAGTAGTTATATTCTTGTACATAGGAGCAGTATTATAGTAGTTATATTCTTGTACATAGGAGGCAGTATTATAGTAGTTATATTCCTGTACATAGGAGCAGTATTATAGTAGTTATATTCCTGTACATAGGAGCAGTATTATAGTAGTTATATTCTTGTACATAGGAGCAGTATTATAGTAGTTACATTCTTGTATATAGGAGCAGTATTATAGTAGTTATATTCTTGTACATAGGAGCAGTAATATAGTAGTTATATTCTTGTACATAGGAGCAGTATTATAGTAGGTATATTCTTGTACATAGGAGCAGTATTATAGTAGTTATATTCTTGTACATAGGAGGCAGTATTATAGTAGTTATATTCTTGTACATAGGAGCAGTATTATAGTAGTTATATTCTTATACACAGGAGCAGTATTATAGTAGTTATATTCTTGTACATAGGAGCAGTATTATAGTAGTTATATTCTTGTACATAGGAGGCAGTATTATAGTAGTTATATTCTTATACATAGGAGCAGTATTATAGTAGTTATATTCTTGTACATAGGAGCAGTATTATAGTAGTTATATTCTTGTACATAGGAGCAGTATTATAGTAGTTATATTCTTGTACATAGGAGCAGTATTATAGTAGTTATATTCTTGTACATAGGAGCAGTATTATAGTAGTTATATTCTTGTACATAGGAGCAGTATTATAGTAGGTATATTCTTGTACATAGGAGCAGTATTATAGTAGTTATATTCTTGTACATAGGAGGCAGTATTATAGTAGTTATATTCTTGTACATAGGAGCAGTATTATAGTAGTTATATTCTTATACACAGGAGCAGTATTATAGTAGTTATATTCTTGTACATAGGAGCAGTATTATAGTAGTTATATTCTTGTACATAGGAGGCAGTATTATAGTAGTTATATTCTTGTACATAGGAGGCAGTATTATAGTAGTTATATTCTTGTACATAGGAGCAGTATTATAGTAGTTATATTCTTGTACATAGGAGCAGTATTATAGTAGTTATATTCTTGTACATAGGAGCAGTATTATAGTAGGTATATTCTTGTACATAGGAGCAGTATTATAGTAGTTATATTCTTGTACATAGGAGGCAGTATTATAGTAGTTATATTCTTGTACATAGGAGCAGTATTATAGTAGTTATATTCTTATACACAGGAGCAGTATTATAGTAGTTATATTCTTGTACATAGGAGCAGTATTATAGTAGTTATATTCTTGTACATAGGAGGCAGTATTATAGTAGTTATATTCTTGTACATAGGAGGCAGTATTATAGTAGTTATATTCTTGTACATAGGAGGCAGTATTATAGTAGTTATATTCTTGTACATAGGAGCAGTATTATAGTAGTTATATTCTTGTACATAGGAGCAGTATTATAGTAGTTATATTCTTGTACATAGGAGCAGTATTATAGTAGTTATATTCTTGTACATAGGAGCAGTATTATAGTAGGTATATTCTTGTACATAGGAGCAGTATTATAGTAGTTATATTCTTGTACATAGGAGGCAGTATTATAGTAGTTATATTCTTGTACATAGGAGCAGTATTATAGTAGTTATATTCTTATACACAGGAGCAGTATTATAGTAGTTATATTCTTGTACATAGGAGCAGTATTATAGTAGTTATATTCTTGTACATAGGAGGCAGTATTATAGTAGTTATATTCTTGTACATAGGAGGCAGTATTATAGTAGTTATATTCTTGTACATAGGAGCAGTATTATAGTAGTTATATTCTTGTACATAGGAGCAGTATTATAGTAGTTATATTCTTGTACATAGGAGCAGTATTATAGTAGGTATATTCTTGTACATAGGAGCAGTATTATAGTAGTTATATTCTTGTACATAGGAGGCAGTATTATAGTAGTTATATTCTTGTACATAGGAGCAGTATTATAGTAGTTATATTCTTATACACAGGAGCAGTATTATAGTAGTTATATTCTTGTACATAGGAGCAGTATTATAGTAGTTATATTCTTGTACATAGGAGGCAGTATTATAGTAGTTATATTCTTGTACATAGGAGGCAGTATTATAGTAGTTATATTCTTGTACATAGGAGGCAGTATTATAGTAGTTATATTCTTGTACATAGGAGCAGTATTATAGTAGTTATATTCTTATACACAGGAGCAGTATTATAGTAGTTATATTCTTGTACATAGGAGCAGTATTATAGTAGTTATATTCTTGTACATAGGAGCAGTATTATAGTAGTTATATTCTTGTACATAGGAGCAGTATTATAGTAGTTATATTCTTGTACATAGGAGCAGTATTATAGTAGTTATATTCTTGTACATAGGAGCAGTATTATAGTAGTTAAATTCTTGTACATAGGAGCAGTATTATAGTAGATATATTCTTGTATATAGGAGCAGTATTATAGTAGGTATATTCTTGTACATAGGAGCAGTATTATAGTAGTTAAATTCTTGTACATAGGAGGCAGTATTATAGTAGTTATATCCTTGTACATATGAGCAGTATTATAGTAGTTATATTCTTGTACATAGGAGGCAGTATTATAGTAGTTATATTTTTGTACATAGGAGCAGTATTATAGTAGTTATATTCTTGTACATAGGAGCAGTATTATAGTAGTTATATTCTTATACATAGGAGCAGTATTATAGTAGTTATATTCTTGTACATAGGAGCAGTATTATAGCAGTTATATTCTTGTACATAGGAGGCAGTATTATAGCAGTTATATTTTTGTACATAGGAGCAGTATTATAGTAGTTATATTCTTGTACATAGGAGGCAGTATTATAGTAGTTATATTCTTGTACATAGGAGCAGTATTATAGTAGTTATATTCTTGTACATAGGAGGCAGTATTATAGTAGATATATTCTTGTACATAGGAGGCAGTATTATAGTAGTTATATTCTTGTACATAGGAGCAGTATTATAGTAGTTATATTCTTGTACATAGGAGCAGTATTATAGCAGTTATATTTTTGTACATAGGTGACAGTATTATAAATTAACATGTACCTTTACACCCCCAGTGATTATAGGATCATAAATTAAGGGGCGATTGATTTTGATTGGTCGTTGACTATCTGGTGTTGTACCTCGTATTTCTTTATTATAAATTGCTCCTGCTGTATTTGGAGACTTCTCTTCGTACACTTAGTATGCTGTATCAGGTAGCTCATTGGTAAGATTGTCTGTTAGTCTCTTTGCTGATGAAGGAGACAGCTGTACATTGATCTAAATCTGTGTACAGGGACAGAGAGCAATGTGACGATCGTCTGTCTCGGGTCACTGGGAGATATTGCTGCATTGCATATATCACATACGGGCTGTATGCGCTCAGTGGATACACATGTGCTGTCAGTGCACATTACATGACATCCAATCAACAACATTGCATGTTCTCTGTCACTATTATGTCATATTACAATATAACTATAGTACAGTAATTCTTTTTATACATTTTTATATATTGTTATACAAAACAACATCATATATAGCATCAAAATGTTGGTATCCCTCAAGTGTTTCTATTTAATATAAAACCTTTTCCCTTGGGCAATTTTCACTCATGGACTTTTAGCGGGGGTCCCAGCATGATCAGTGGGGGTCCCATCGGTCCGATATTTATTACATATTGTGTGGATAGTTGATAAATGTAGTTTGTGAACCAACCCTTAAGGGCAAATTTACTCAGAGTAATGCTGGAACCCTTAGCTATACGGGGCCCTAGTACCTGAAGGGCCAAAAGGATCCCTTATCACATAAGAAGGCACCCATCATATAAACGATAGGTGAGTGATCCTGTAAGAGTTTTTCGTTGGGTTCAAGTTGCTGCATCATAAGCTTTTGCCCATACAACAACCCTATCAGTTTGGAATATGTAGGGTCACAGGGTGCTCCATGTGAATACCTCTAAGGTTCATACAGAATCCATGAGAAAAATTTGGGAGAGGTACAATATGTGCCCAATACGGCTGAAGCCCAGGATGAAAAGGGTGACAAAGTGGAGATGGAACAAGAATACAGAAGACCTAAGGTTTCCTTCATCACAGCCAAACAATTTCAACCCCTTTAGAAGGGGGCAGAAGGATGTTTACTAAGAGACAAGTGTGGATATCTGGGCTCCGAGCCTAAGCCCGAAGAACCCCCTAAACAAGCAGCAACAAGCTGGCAGCCTGCGCAAAACCCAAGAACTGACACGCGGTACAACATCAAACACGACGCGCAGGCGGCATCATCCCGCAGATCTAATCCGTCAGTGCCCGAGAGAAGAAAATGGCACTTTTAGGATTTCATAAGGTTCTCCTAGCATCGCTATAATTTAGCCTTTTTTTTAGATATTACTGACTGAGGATACAATAAGCATATCGGCAGGGCCCCATATCAGAGCCCATCCCCCACAATGCAGCACGGTTACATTATTTAAAGGGAATCAGCGACCAACAGGCAAACAGACAGCTGCTTGGTAGAAGGAATGCAATCTGCTGAGCTGTGAGCACCCAAAAGGGATCAGAGAACCAGACTGGCTGATAACAGCACCCTGCGCCAGGGAGATCGTATAAGTGTCGTCCAACATTGCAGAAATGGCACCACTCCTGACCACAGGTTGTATTTGGTACTGTAACCGAGCCTAATTCACTTCAAAGGCATTGAGCTGCAATAACAGTCACAACCCAGGAACAGGTGTGGCCTGCAATGGTTACTGTTACATTACTGTGTGCAATGTGCATTATCCCTGTACTGTGACATCACTGTGTTTATTATCCCTGTACTGTGACATCACTGTGTTTATTATCCCTGTACTGTGACATCACTGTGTGCATTATCCCTGTACTGTGACATCACTGTGTGCATTATCTCTGTACTGTGACATCACTGTGTTTATTATCTCTGTAGTGTGACATCACTGTGTTTATTATCCCTGTACTGTGACATCACTGTGTATATTATCCCTGTACTGTGACATCACTGTGTTTATTATCTCTGTACTGTGACATCACTGTGTGCATTATCCCTGTACAGTGACATCACTGTGTTTATTATCTCTGTACTGTGACATCACTGTGTGCATTATCTCTGTACTGTGACATCACTGTGTTTATTATCTCTGTACTGTGACATCACTGTGTTTATTATCTCTGTACTGTGACATCACTGTGTGCATTATCCCTGTACTGTGACATCACTGTATTTATTATCTCTGTACTGTGACATCACTATGTTTATTATCCCTGTACTGTGACATCACTGTGTTTATTATCTCTGTACTGTGACATCACTGTGTTTATTATCTCTGTACTGTGACATCACTGTGTGTATTATCTCTGTACTGTGACATCACTGTGTTTATTATCTCTGTACTGTGACATCACTGTGTTTATTATCTCTGTAATGTGACATCACTGTGTTTATTATCTCTGTACTGTGACATCACTGTGTTTATTATCTCTGTACTGTGACATCACTGTGTATATTATCCATGTACTGTGACATCACTGTGTTTATTATCTCTGTACTGTGACATCACTGTGTTATTATCCCTGTACTGTGACATCACTGTGTTTATTATCTCTGTACTGTGACATCACTGTGTTTATAATCTCTGTACTGTGACATCACTGTGTTTATTATCTCTGTACTGTGACATCACTGTGTTTATTATCCCTGAACTGTGACATCACTGTGTTTATTATCCCTGTACTGTGACATCACTGTGTTTATTATCCCTGTACTGTGACATCACTGTGTTTATTATCTCTGTAATGTGACATCACTGTTTATTATCCCTGTACTGTGACATCACTGTGTTTATTATCCCTGTACTGTGACATCACTGTGTTTATTATCCCTGTACTGTGACATCACTGTGTTTATTATCTCTGTACTGTGACATCGCTGTGTTTATTATCTCTGTACTGTGACATTGCTGTGTTTATTATCTCTGTACTGTGACATCACTGAGTTTATTGTCTCTGTACTGTGACATCACTGTGTGTATTATCTCTGTACTGTGACATCACTGTGTTTATTATCCCTGTACTGTGACATTGCTGTGTTTATTATCTCTGTACTGTGACATCACTGTGTTTATTATCTCTGTACTGTGACATCTCTGTGTTTATTATCCCTGTACTGTGACATCACTGTGTTTATTATCCCTGTACTGTGACATCACTGTGTTTATTATCTCTGTACTGTGACATCACTGTGTTTATTATCTCTGTACTGTGACATCACTGTGTTTATTATCCCTGTACTGTGACATCACTGTGTTTATTATCCCTGTACTGTGACATCACTGTGTTTATTATCTCTGTACTGTGACATCACTGTGTTTATTATCTCTGTACTGTGACATCACTGTGTTTATTATCCCTGTACTGTGACATCACTGTGTTTATTATCTCTGTACTGTGACATCACTGTGTTTATTATCTCTGTACTGTGACATCACTGTGTTTATTATCCCTGTACTGTGACATCACTGTGTTTATTATCTCTGTACTGTGACATCACTGTGTTTATTATCTCTGTACTTTGACATCACTGTGTTTATTATCTCTGTACTGTGACATCACTGTGTTTATTATCCCTGTACTGTGACATCGCTGTGTTTATTATCCTTGTACTGTGACATCACTGTGTTTATTATCCCTGTACTGTGACATCACTGTGTTATTATCTCTGTACTGTGACATCACTGTGTGCATTATCCCTGTACTGTGACATCACTGTGTTTATTATCCCTGTACTGTGACATCACTGTGTTATTATCTCTGTACTGTGACATCACTGTGTGCATTATCCCTGTACTGTGACATCACTGTGTTTATTATCCCTGTACTGTGACATCACTGTGTGCATTATCCTTGTACTGTGACTGTACTTGTGGAAATAAATGCCTGAAAACAGAAATAAAGAAGACGCCTTGCACTGGTGGATTCCAATAACATAAAAAATATATAAGTATACAACACAAAGGCTACATGTGTCAGTGACGGACCAACAATGAAATGCGTGCGATGTCATTGCTTTTATTAATTTCTGCCACTTTTTTCTCCGCTCTTCTATTCTCACACAAGAGGATAATGTAAGAGTCAACTTAGATGTAAAAAAAAGCCTTAAAGGGATTTTGCAGAAGTAAAACATATATTCCCCAGGATAAATTTTGGATTGTGTGGATCTATAATTTGGGACCCCTGTCAATCATTAGAAAGAAGTGGACCTGGTGCTCCCCATCATAGTGACTCCTCACCAGTAGATCAGCACCTTTTACCATATCACCGTTCACGTGAGTTTTATGATTTCTTTTTGTCCTAGTGAAGTGGTAACAGTTTTCAGGACTTTGAGCATCTGAGAAATTCTCACTTTGTGAAGATGTACTCTGTTTATACAGTCGTATTGATTCCATTTTATTTGCCTCCTTTGTTCTTCTAAAAAAAAAAAAAAAAAATCAATTCCTGGTGGAGACACGACCTCCGTGGTGAGGAGTAGGTGGAGCTGCCGTGTCCTCTGCTGCACTCAGGGTGGTTATCCCTAGATCCAGAATTTTCTTGACCCAATTCCGAGATCAAGGTTGTAACGGAGACGTTTTAGCGGTGGAAAACTGTGCTACAATCATTTATATACCATGTACTCTACAGGGCCGGACTGGCCATAGGGCAGACCGGGCATTTGCCCGGTGGGCCGGGCCACCTGGTGGGCCGGGCTGAACACAATCAGCTGGGCAGGAGTGGAGATGAGCACTTCCCAGTGGTGTAACTATCAGGGAAGCAGCTGCTTCGGGGCCCGAGAGCAGTCACTGTACTTCGTCACCCCGGACCCCTGTCAGAGCAGCTGACTTCTCCTGCACCACTTGCACTCTGTCACTGACCTGAGTCCTGACATCAGTGACATTGCTCCGCCTCTCCCCTCCTTAGTTCTTATGATGGACAGTGGTGACCAGCAACAGGACGGCCCGATGTGGGCGGAGCTATAATAGCCCCGCCCCCTTTTCTGCACGCGATTCCTGCAGCCTGAACTTTCCTGCCCACCATGCTGAACATCAGTTGGATTGTCACAACTGCACCAGTGATGTGAGTAGCAGGGGAACTGGGGTTATATTCAGCTTTCCCAGACTGTGCACATGTGACCTGCAGTACAGTAGGAAAGCTGGGTGAATTATATCATGAAATGTCATCCAGCTTCCCTGCTATCCTGCATGGCACAAGTGCAGAGGCATTAGTGGATGCGGGAGAGGCACAGCAGGAAAGCTGGGTGTCTATATATGTGTATTGTATATGTGTGCGTCCATGTATGTGGTGACTGTGTGCATAAATGCATCCATGTATGTGGAGAATGTGTGTATGAGTGCATCTATGTATATGGTGAGCGCATGTATGAGTGCGTCCATGTATGTGGAGACTGAGTCCATGTATGTGGAGAGTGCGTGTATGACTGCGAGAGTGCGTGTATGACTGCGTCCATGTATGTGGAGAGTGCGTGTATGACTGCGAGAGTGCGTGTATGACTGCGTCCATGTATGTGGAGAGTGCGTGTATGACTGCGAGAGTGCGTGTATGACTGCGTCCATGTATGTGGAGAGTGCGTGTATGACTGCGAGAGTGCGTGTATGACTGCGTCCATGTATGTGGAGAGTGCGTGTATGACTGCGAGAGTGCGTGTATGACTGCGTCCATGTATGTGGAGAGTGCGTGTATGACTGCGAGAGTGCGTGTATGACTGCGTACATGTATGTGGAGAGTGCGTGTATGACTGCGAGAGTGCGTGTATGACTGCGTCCATGTATGTGGAGAGTGCGTGTATGACTGCGAGAGTGCGTGTATGACTGCGTCCATGTATGTGGAGAGTGCGTGTATGACTGCGTCCATGTATGTGGAGAGTGCGTGTATGACTGCACTATGGGGGCATCTACTGGGGGCCCTGTATACTGGTACGCATTATAGGTGGGCACTATGGAGAAGTGGGGGACAAGAGCACTATGAGGGCATTATATAGGGGCATTTAATACTGGCACCCATTTTGATGCCACTATGGGGAAGGGAGGAAAGGAGCATTATGGGGGTATCTATGTGGGGCAGTCTATAGGGGCATTTTATAGTGCCACATTATGGAGGGCACTATGGGGACGGGGAAGGAGCACTATGGGGGCATCTTCTGGGGGGACTATATGGGAGTATTTTATACTGGCACAAATTATAAGGTCACTATGGGCACCTAAGCTCAACTGGGGGCACTAAGTGCTTTTTGTAGTGGCACACAGTACAGGTCATTAGAACACATGAGGGCACTCTGGGGACATTGGCTCTACTGGGGGCACTAAGAGGAGGCATTTCTTTTTTTACTGCCACACAACGGGGCATTTTTTGTACTGGTGCACATTATAAGGGGGGGTTCTACTGTCACACATTATAAAGAGAATTATTACTATCGGGGCATTATGGTGGGCTTTATTACAACTGGGGGACTATGGGAGCATTATTACTTGTGGGACACAATTACTGTTGGGGGCACTGTAGGAGCACTATTACTACTAAATGCACTCTGGCAAAGAAATAATTACTATAGTTGGGACTTTGGGAGCACCATTACTGTGGGGGCACCCTGGCACAGCATCAGTTTAGCACAGTTCTTTTTGCAGTAAAGTTTTGGGGAGCACAGCTTCTCAGTATTGGGGGTGCATGATGGGATGTTAATTGGAGAATGATGGAAAAGTAGGAAACTAAGATGTCTGTCAAACTCTGCAGAGACGTGAGATGGCTGAAAGAAATCATCATGGCGGTCTGGTCTGAATGGAGAAGATGAAGAAAGAGAACATCTACATCAGAGGAGACGTCACTGGATAGAAGAGGTATGGGGCGCTGTATTAGGCTACTTTCACATCTGCGATAGTGATCCTGGCGGCTGTTTCAGCTGAGAATTCACTGGATTCGGCACTGCTGGATGCAGACAGAATCCCCGCCAGCCCCAATAACTATAATGGGGTACGGCAGAGATCCGGCCACAATCTGGGAAAAATGCAGAGAATCAGCGGGACATAAACCGCTGCATGCTGTGCTTTGTGTCCAGTCCATTCCTTGCATTTTCTGCTGGATTAGGTGGCCGGATCGTACTGAGACCCCTAATGTCACCTGGGGACCCCCAAAGAAGCTTGTGTGTTGGCTGAAGCCTTCCTATCTTACTGGTGGCTGGCCCTGCCCCTCAATTGGGCTTCTGGTTTTGGCTCCGCCCCTAGACTGCAAGGGGGTGGGGCCTGTTGGGGGTCATGTGATTGGGCTGCTCAGTCAAAAATGCCCGGGCCTATTTTTTGTCCCAGTCCGGCCCTGGTACTCTATATATAAAAAATGAATGAAAGGTCATGTTCTTCCATTGCTAAGGGATTGATACCAAAAGGATAACGTATTTCTATTATGATCGGTTCTCCTTTGACTTCAATGCTATTTACCTGCCAAAGATAGATATGAGATAGATAGAAAAGCAGAAAAATGGCAGCACCAGAGTAGGAAAACAAAAGCACAATAGGTGCACGCCTAAGGGGACTAGACTATTGCCCAACAGATAAAACAGCAAAAAGGCAGCGCTCTAAAAATGTTTTAAAAAAAAAAAAAAAAGTTTATTCACCCATGTGGACACGCGACGTTTCGGCTCAACCTTAGAGCCTGTCTCAAGCTTAGGCTTGAGAAAGGATCTAAGGTTGAGCTGAAACGTCGTGTCACTGTGTCCACATGGGTGAATAAACTTTTTAAATTTTTTTCAACATTTTTAGAGCGCTGCCTTTTTGCTATTAGATAGGAGATAGATAGATATAGTCAGGTCCATAAATATTGGGACATCGACACAATTCTAACATTTTTGGCTCTATACACCACCACAATGGATTTGAAATGAAACAAGATGTGCTTTACCTGCAGACTGTCAGCTTTAATTTGAGGGGATTTACATCCAAATCAGGTGAACAGTGCAGGAATTACAACAGTTTGCATATGTGTCTCCCACTTGTTAAGGGACCAAAAGTAATGGGACAGAATAATAATCATAAATCAAAATTTCACTTTTTAATACTTGGTTGCAAATCCTTTGCAGTCAATTACAGCCTGAAGTCTGGAACGCATAGACATCACCAGACGCTGGGTCTCATCCCTGGTGATGCTCTGCCAGGCCTCTACTGCAACTGTCTTCAGTTCCTGCTTGTTCTTGGGGCATTTTCCCTTCAGTTTTGTCTTCAGCAAGTGAAATGCATGCTCAATCGGATTCAGGTCCGGGGATTGACTTGGCCATTGCAGAACATTCCACTTCTTTCCCTTAAAAAACTCTTGGGTTGCTTTTGCAGTATGCTTTGGGTCACTGTCCATCTGCACTGTGAAGCGCCGTCCAATGAGTTCTGAAGCATTTGGCTGAATATGAGCAGATAATATTGCCCGAAACACTTCAGAATTCATCCTGCTGCTTTTGTCAGCAGTCACATCATCAATAAATACAAGAGAACCAGTTCCATTGGCAGCCATACATGCCCACGCCATGACACTACCACCACCATGCTTCACTGATGAGGTGGTATGCTTAGGATCATGAGCAGTTCCTTTCCTTCTCCATACTCTTCTCTTCCCATCACTCTGGTACAAGTTGATCTTGGTCTCATCTGTCCATAGGATGTTGTTCCAGAACTGTGAAGGCTTTTTTAGATGTCGTTTGGCAAACTCTAATCTGACCTTCCTGTTTTTGAGGCTCACCAATGGTTTACATCTTGTGGTGAACCCTCTGTATTCATTCTGATGAAGTCTTCTCCTGATTGTTGACTTTGACACACATACACCTACCTCCTGGAGAGTGTTCTTGATCTGGCCAACTGTTGTGAAGGGTGTTTTCTTCACCAGGGAAAGAATTCTTCGGTCATCCACCACAGTTGTTTTCCGTGGTCTTCCGGGTCTTTTGGTGTTGCTGAGCTCACCGGTGCGTTCCTTCTTTTTAAGAATGTTCCAAACAGTTGTTTTGGCCAGGCCTAATGTTTTTGCTATCTCTCTGATGGGTTTATTGTGTTTTTTCAGCCTAATGATGGCTTGCTTCACTGATAGTGACAGCTCTTTGGATCTCATCTTGAGAGTTGACAGCAACAGATTCCAAATGCAAATAGCAGCCTGGAAATGAACTCTGGACCTTTTATCTGCTCATTGTAATTGGGATAATGAGGGAATAACACACACCGGCCATGGAACAGCCGAGAAGCCAATTGTCCCATTACTTTTGGTCCCTTTAGAAGTGGGAGGCACATATGCAAACTGTTGTAATTCCTGCACCGTTCACCTGATTTGGATGTAAATACCCTCAAATTACAGCTGACAGTCTGCAGGTAAAGCACATCTTGTTCGTTTCATTTCAAATCCATTGTGGTGGTGAATAGAGCCAAAAATGTTAGAATTGTGTCTATGTCCCAATATTTACGGACCTGACTGTAGATAGATAGATAGATAGATAGATAGATAGATAGATATGAGATAGATAAATAGATAGTGTAATGCTGCAGAACCCCAAGCAACCAGGCAAAGATCTAAACAAACGTGGATTTATTGAAAACACAGCAGTAAAGTCCAAGCCAGAAATCATACAGAAATAACGTAGTCCAAATAATAACCTCTGTGGGAAAACATCAGAGAAAAGCCAGACCAGGCTAAAGTTCATACAGAAGATTCCGTGAAACCAAATACCTAAGGCTAAGTTCACATGAACGTGTGTGATCCGAGGTCGTATTGCGGCCCGCAATACACGGCCACAGTTCCGTGTGCATTCCGCATCACGGATGCGGACCCATTCACTTCAATGGGTCCGCAAATCCGGAATCGCGGAACGGCTGCATGGGACGGGACCCCTCGGAAGCACTACGGAGTGCTTCCGTGGGGTTAAGTCCCGTACTTCCGTTCTGCAAAAAGATAGAACATGTCCTATCTTTTTGCGGAACGGGCGGATCGAGGACCCATTAAAGTGAATGGGTCCGCGATCCGATGCGGCTGACCTACGGCCGGCGATCGTGCATTCCGGATGAGACGGTGAAGTATCCAAGGTCCGATCCGAGGCCACACACGGTGCAACTGTAGAGCGGAGACGAGGTTTCCAGAGGCATTCACTAGATGGAGACACACAGAGTTCATGCATGGAACAAACTTAGTGAATCTGAACCAGCATACTCCCAGGTTGTAGAGACAACAGTGAGCACTGATCAGCCAGGAAGATCACCTTTTAAACACCTGCTGGCCAATCACAGAGTGCTGCTTGTCAGAACCTCATAGGTCATGCGATGATCCTACTCATTAGCACCTGTGCAGCAAATCCCTAATCAACTTTGAATTTGTGAACAGATGCTTTACCTGCCAGTGGCCGACGTAGCGCATAAGATGCACGCACACTCGGCCGCGCATTCCTTTGCGAATCACCCTTCGGGCGTGCACGCGGACGCCCAACAGACTCGGCACGGGATTGTGCCAGCATGGACGCCGGAACGGAACCCGCAGGAGACACCAGAGGCAGTACCGGCAATTCTACCTCAGAGATCCCCGCGGCCCTCCCCTCCGGCGCCCATTCGGACGCCCCACCGTATCTGCCCGCAAAGGAACCAAAACCGCAGACTCCCTTACAGATAGATAGATAGATAGATATGAGATAGATAGATAGATATGAGATAGATAGATAGATAGATAGATAGATAGATATGAGATAGACAGATATGAGATAGATAGATAGATAGATAGATAGATAGATAGATAGATAGATATGCAGAAGCCAACCAGGCTTCATACCAAACCACCGCACAACGGACCACGTCTACACCCTGCAAAGCCTCATCAAGAGCCATGTCCACAATACAAAGCATGGAAAGATCTATGCCTGCTTTGTGGACTTTAAGAAGGCCTTTGACTCAATGTGGCATCCGGGCCTATTCCTGAAACTTCTTGAAAGCGGAATAGGAGGAAAAACATATGATGTCATCAGAAGCTACTACACTGAGAACAGATGCAGCGTGAAGGTAATTGGGAGGAGAACGGCTTATTTCCGGCAGAGCCGAGGAGTCGGACAGGGCTGCAGCCTCAGTCCAACCCTGTTTAACATCTACATCAATGAGCTGGCGGCGGCTCTGGAGTCCTCCACAGCACCTGGTCTCACCCTCCATGACACCGAGGTGAAATTTCTCCTTTATGCAGATGATCTTCTGCTACTATCGCCAACTGAGAAAGGTCTCCAAGATAACCTGAAAATCCTGGAGAAGTTCAGTAACACGTGGGCACTGCCCATCAATCCAAAGAAAACCAACATCATGGTGTTCCAGAAAAGAAACCGAAAAGCAGCCGGGCGTCCTCCCTTCCTGCTAAACAACTGTCTAATTTCCGAAACCGACAGCTACACCGACCTGGGCCTAGAAATCAGCCAATCAGGGAGTTTCAAGAAAGCCATGGAAACACTGAAAGACAAGGCGAGCAAAACCTTCTATGCCATCAGAAGGCGTCTGTATCACCTTAAAGCACCAGTGACCGTCTGGCTTAAAATCCTTGACACCATCATCGCCCCAATCCTCCTGTATGGCAGCGAAATCTGGGGCCCAGACACATACCCAGACTGGGCAATGTGGGACTCTGGGCCAACAGAACTGTTCCACCTAGAACTCTGCAAACACCTTCTCCAGGTCCACAGGAGCACCTCAAACAGCGCCTGTCGAGCAGAACTGGGCAGATTCCCACTCTACTTTGCTGTACAGAAGAGGGCGCTATCATTCAGAGCCCATCTGCATACCATCACAAAGCCTTGCTACACCAAGAAGCCCCAGAAAAACAAAGCACCCTGCAACAAGTCACCCAAACCCAGCCTGCCCAAGCCACCAACCAATATAGCCTGACAAAGGGGCGAAATCCAGAGGATGATACACAAGTACAAAGAGGAGTATATCAGCGTCTGGAGGAACGACATCAGAACATCCCAGAAGCTGACAGTATACCAGAGCCTGCAGAGGGAGTACAAACTGGCCCCATATCTGGAGAAACTCCCCAATCCAAAAGACCGACAGATCCTGAGCCGGTACAGACTGAGTGCCCACAGTCTGCTCATTGAATCCGGGCGTCACCGACAGAGGTACATGCCCAGGGAGAGCAGACTGTGCCAGCAGTGCGACCAGGAGGCCGTGGAGGATGAGGCTCATTTCCTGCTGCGGTGCCCCAAATACTTAGCAGTGAGGGAGACTCACTTCAGGAGACTGTCTGATCTCTGCCCAGACTTCACCTCCATGGAGGAGGAAGAGAGACTCTCCATACTGCTGGGGGAAGAGGAGAACACAGCGGCCATAGCAGCACAATATATTACTGCCTGCCATAGACTGAGAGGAGCCTGATATACCATGGACTCCTATACCCTGACCCTGTATATGTCCCCATCCCCCAACCCTACCCAATTATTTCCCACTTGCTTTGGCAATGCTAAAATGTATTTAGTCCTGCCAATAAAGCTGATTTGATTTGATATGAGATAGATAGACAGATAGATAGATAGATAGATAGATAGATAGATAGATAGATAGGAGATAGATAGATAGATAGATAGATAGATAGATAGGAGATAGATAGATAGATAGATAGATAGATAGATAGATAGATAGATAGATATGGGATAGATAGATAGATAGATAGATAGATAGATAGATAATAGATAGATAATAGATAGATAGATAGATAGATAGATAGATAGATAGATAGATAGATAGATAGATAGATAGATAGATAATAGATAGATAGATAACAGCAGCACAGTGAGAGTTATTGTTGGGTGCAATCCCTCTTGGAGTATAGGCAAAAATCCACTAGTCGATAGAAGACAAATGATTTCCCAGGGGACTGGGGAAATAAATGAGTCCACCACCCTTTTACTGAATCTGAAGTGCTGCCTCATAGATAGAATAGATAATTATTTCTTCAGACATGATTGACTTACTGTGGACAAACATCCAACTTCTCACATCAATCTATCTATAACAGTAATTCTTGTGACTATCAGCCATGTATTGAATATTAATGTGTCCTATATTATATGTTATGACCCATGAACATTGGACCCGTCTCATCTCCAGTAAACAGAAAGAGAAGCTTTAAACCTGATACATCAATGTGACATGATGGACGCTGGAGAGATGGGGTGAATCAGAGGGCAGAAAATGGGTCAGTTCTACAGAGTAACCAAGAGGCTCCCTGTGCAGAAGAATCGCTCTATGAAGTCATCTATCAGTCAGGACGTTCTACCTCCCAGGGCTGTTTTTTGTGTAACAGGTGAATGACCCTTTTCAGGCTGATGAGTTGGACCTGCAGCCGGCAGCTCATAATAAAACATTCTGCAAATCTGTGACATTATCTGTATTCCTATCCCTCAAAATTTAAGGAGAAGGAGATATCAAATTCCACTTTAAGCTTCCTGGGGTTTAGTACAGTAGATCTGCTTTCCGGCTTTAGATCTCTAGAAGTATCTTTCCTTCTACAGACAGAAACAGTGGACTATAATATTGCTAGTTTTGGTGGTCGCCCAGGGCCCAAGGCCCAAATAAATTATGCAAATTGCTTGCAGTCTTTGTGTGGTTTTTGCGGCAAATCAAGGATAAAAACTTTGACAAAGCTGTCCTGTGCAAAAATCATCAGGACTGACAGCAGGGAAAAGCAGTTAACAGGCACGCTACCATAGGGTGACCACATTTCCTAACTGCCATTCAGGGACACTTAGGCTGGGTTCACACGGGTGTTGCGGGAAAATGTGCGTTGCGGGAACACCCACGATTTTTCCGCGCGAGTACAAAACATTGTAATGCGTTTTGCACTCGCGTGAGAAAAATCGTGCATGTTTGGTACCCAAACCCGAACTTCTTCACAGAAGTTCGGGCTTGGGATCGGTGTTCTGTAGATTGTATTATTTCCCCTTATAACATAGTTATAAGGGAAAATAATAGCATTCTGAATACAGAATGCATAGTAAACTAGCGCTGGAGGGGTTAAAAATAAATAAATAATAATTTAACTCACCTTAGTCCACTTGATCGCGCAGCCGGCATCTCCTTCTGTCTCCTTTGCTGAACAGGACCTGTGGTGAGCATTCATTACAGGTCAAGGACCTTTGGTGACGTCACTCCGGTCATCACATGATCCATCACCATGGTAAAAGATCATGTGATGACCGGAGTGATGTCACCAAAGGTCCTTTACCTGTAATTAATGCTCACCACAGGTCCTGTTCAGCAAAGGAGACAGAAGGAGATGCCGGCTGCGCGATCAAGTGGATTAAGGTGAGTTAAATTATTTTTTTATTTTTTTTAACCCCTCCAGCGCTAGTTTACTATGCATTCTGTATTCAGAATGCTATTATTTTCCCTTATAACCATGTTATAAGGGAAAATAATAATGATCGGGTCTCCATCCCCATCGTCTCCTAGCAACCGTGCGTGAAAATCGCACCGCATCCGCACTTGCTTGCGGATGCTTGTGATTTTCACGCAACCCCATTCACTTCTATAGGGCCTGCGTTGTGTGAAAAACGCAGACTATAGAGCATGCTGCGATATTCACGCAACGCATAAGTTATGCGTGAAAATCACCGCTCATGTGAACAGCCCCATAGAAGTGAATGGGTCGGTATTCAGTGCGGGTGCAATGCGTTCAACTCACGCATCACATCCGCGCGGAATACTCGCCCGTGTGAAAGGGACCTTACTTTCACAAGTGCATTTCGTCATACTTGAGACTGGCAAAAACAAGTTGCATTAAAGAACAGTTTTTTTAATTAGCCCCCCTTATGTGCCAGTAGCCCCCCTTATGTGCCAGTAGCCCAACTTATGTGCCAGTAGTCCACCTTATGTGCAAGTAGCCCCCCTTATGTCTGTGCCAGTAGCCCCCCTTATGTGCCAGCAGCCCCCCTTATGTGCCAGTAGTCCACCTTATGTGCCAGCAGTCCACCTTATGTGCAAGTAGCCCCTATCATGTGCCAGTAGTCCCCCCTTATGTACCAGTAGTCCCCCCTTATGTACCAGTAGTCCCCCCTTATGTACCAGTAGTCCCCCCTTATGTACCAGTAGTCCCCCCTTATGTACCAGTAGTCCCCCCTTATGTGCCAGTAGCCCCCCTTATGTGCCAGTAGCCCCCCTTATGTCTGTGCCAGTAGCCCCCCTTATGTGCCAGTATTGTAATTTGTACATATATATAAAAAAAACAAACTTATACTTGCCTCCTCCAGGATGCGATGCAGGCCTCTTCTGGCCTGTGTTCCTCGCTTGCTCAGACGGCGCAATGACGTTATCGCGCCGCCTGCACTGGCCTCTGATAGGCTGCCAGCACTAGGCCGGCAGCCTATCAGAGGAACAGGGAGGGGACACACCCCTCCCTCCCCTGCCGGCTGCCGCAGCACAGACATTTGTATCGCCGTCCTGAGGACGGCGATACAGATGACTATAGAGATGAGTGAGCGCTTCCACAATGGAAGCGCAGCGCTCATCTCCTGCTGTGCCCTGCCGGTGCCCTCCTTCTGACAGCGCCCCGGGCGGCCACCCGGCCCGCCCGGTCCAAGAAACAGCCCTGGTCACAGCAGCGGTCGGCGGCTCAGGTCATTCCGGGACACTGCATTGTCCCGGAATGAGGGTGACCAGGACCCGGGACAGACTTTCCAAATGCAGGACTGTCCCGGGCGATCCGGGACACGTGGTCATCCTACTCTACCATCTGGGACTGGGACCGCATCAAGACATGTAGGGTATGTTATTAAAGTGCTGAACCAAAGAATCAAAGTGCTAAAGTGTTAAATCTTGATGCAGTCCCAGGTGGTAGAGTGCCTGTCAACTTATTTTATATTCCATTATTAAAAGAGTTAAAGGGTAAACCTATAACAGTGCACCTGAGTCCGTATATTACGACGGGAGAGCCACTATAACAGTTTCTATATATTTAGGACTGGCAAAAGGACCTGCACTTGGTCACATGACCCCTGAAGGTCCTCAGGTTAGAGGGGGGAAGGAAAGTGTGAGCTGTGTACAGAAAGTCTGGTCTGGGGCCTGTATGAATTTAGGGGGGGGGGGTCTGGTATAGGGTCTGCATTTAGGGAGTTTGGGGGTCTGAGTTTATTTATGTGGTCTCCCCTGTGTCTGTATTTAGGCAATCTGAATTTTTACAGGATCTAATCTGGGTCTGTATTTAGGGGTCGGGGGTCTGTATTAGTATAGGACAGAATGGCAGAAACTATAATGGAAACATCGACAGATCTCAATGGGGTCAATCTGCACTGCAGATGGGAACCTAGACTTATACAGTAGATCTGGAATGGGGGGACACCCAGTAAGGTATTTGAAAAAAAGTTTTCTAAACCAGACACCCCATATAAAGAACATCATGGAAAATAATAGCTATTGTCAGGGACAAATGATCAAAACCAAAGACCTTGTGTAAAATGTAGGGACAGCTGTTGGTTAGGAATCCACAGGTGGTTGGAGGCATTCATGTGCAGCTTTGCTTCTGAATCCCCCATGTTTGGGTGGAGAGATCTCAGTCCACGTCCTCAGAGAATAAACACAAGATCTAAATAAAGATCCCGGCTTGTTGTCCAGTGCGGCCGACACGAAACCTGCCAGGAAAGTCATGCCTTGGCCGTCTGCCCGGCCCCTGTGCCCTCTATCTACCACGGCCCGGCTTCATACATGACTGCGGGTTATTAGACAAGAGGAGGAACGTTTTTGG
Source organism: Bufo bufo (assembly GCF_905171765.1). NCBI lineage: Eukaryota > Metazoa > Chordata > Amphibia > Anura > Bufonidae > Bufo > Bufo bufo. The sequence goes on along the minus strand of NC_053395.1, from coordinate 219,541,727 downwards.
AACTAAACATTCAGTTTTGACCTTGTCTGGTTAATCAGTAATGAATTGCACCCAGCTGCTGCCATATGATCAAGATGATAACAAACCGAACGTAGGATTTCATGAAATGCATTAGAGGTGATATGCAGGGCAGCGAAACGTATGTTTAGTGCCCCGGAGCAAGAGTACTTTGGTCTATGGACGTTTGTAGACATTTGTCCCTATGGCTACTACGCAAAGCCATCAACTCACTACTTTATTTCACTTTGAATGCACTTCTACAGTTTTATATTGTTAAACTGCATTTTGTATGTTTATTGTAATATATCATGTTCATTTTCACTATTACACTATAGATGCACTGCACTGTGGAAAGGGTTAATGCACAGCCAATACTGAGAGACCTTGGGACTTTCCACCTGTGCACTGAGAAGTTAGAAATCTTCCACAGTTACTATCAGGAACTATGCAAAGGAGAGCAGTTAGAGCACCTAGGGACCAGTGTTTAGTAGGAGAGACTCTGCCAGACTGGACAGGTAACCAGAAGAAGACTCTGAAGGGGGGGATACTCTGCCACCGACCCTGGATCACCAGCCCTTTGATGACTGAGTAGCAGATCCTGGACCAGCTCATTGGCCAGGGAACCAGCCTTCTGAGAGAGAGGGAGAGCTAGCTCAGGCTTCTCCTTAGCATAGGACCTTCTGTTACCAGAGGGGAGACTGAGAAGCCAGCTCAGTGCACTGCCTGTATTGCTTTGCACTTGAGTTCCTCCAGTAAAGCAGCGCACCGTTTACTGCAGACCCGGACTCTCTGGACTTATTTGGGTTCATCATGTCTTACCATCCCCTGATGTCTCAGGGACCCAGCGTAGCATCGGGACCACCCCAAACCCCTGCATGTGCCCCATTCTAGACCAACACAACATTTGTTGATATGCACCATCTGCCGTGCAAATCGGTCATATGGCACCAGTGGGATAGCTACATGAGGGATAAGGGGCACTAGTAAAAATATTTTTCTAATGGGGCAGATCTGCAACCAAGTATATCAGGGGTAACACCAGGGTCAGACTCCCCTCCTCCACACCGATCACGTACTGTGCCATTTAATATAGCCATATGGTGCACAAATAGAGGCGCCATATTGTGCTAAAGACCTTACCAGATAAAACCCTGTGGAGCTGGTCCATTTGGATGATGCCAAAATAATACTACATATAATACTACATATAATATAATACTTGTATAATATAACAATACCATAGTGTCCATGTGCCTACAAAGCAGTGCCACATAGTATACAAATAGCAGTGCCCAACATAACTGTGCCAGAGTTCCTTATCTACACAGTAGTGCCATATGGTGAACAACGCGCTAGAGAGACCAACATTATACACTGATCCATAAGCCGTGGGTAAAGCTGCGTCACGGTGCTCTAACCTTACAGGGGTAGGGTAGGACTTTAATATTGATGGCCTCTCCTTAGGATATCAGGCAGAGATCTGACTCCTGAGACCCCCGCTGATCAGCTGTTTGCACGGCTCTGGAGCTACCGCAGCGCCAAACACAATGGCTAGAGATGGCGAAGCATTGAACAATTCGACAAATTTTACCAAAAAAATTTACTTTGTGACAAATTACTTTGTCGTGAAGTGCAATTCTTTGTAAATAGTGGGTGCAATGATAGCGGTGATTGCGCTGCCCCCCCCCCCCCCCCCCGTCATAGTACCGCTTAGATGCCGCGTTTATAACTGATCGCGACATCTGATCGCACTATTACAGTGTAACATTTTTTTAAAATGAATAAAATCATACTCACCTCCTCGATTTGATCACGAAGAGCCGGCCGCTGCCATCTTGATTGAAGATCTAGCGAGAAATCTCCTGCGGCGTGGTGACGTTATACATCACCGTACACGGGATTTCATCCCAGATCTTCAATCAAGATCGCGGCGGCTGGCTCTTTGCACTCAAATGGATGACGTAAGTATATATATATATATATATATATATTATTATTATTATTTTTTTATTTATTTATTTTTTTTTTATTTTTTTTACCGCCATTCAGGGAAAATTGATTCGCTACCACGAAGCACGAGGAAATTCAGCGTCGCAGCGAATCGAATTTTCCCTGAAATTCCAATTGAATTCCACTTTGTGGAGTTCCATTCCCCCAACTCTAACAATGGCCATGACAGTGACACTTGACGGAGATGCGCTAGTTCTGGCACAATGCATGGGAATTGTACCCCAAAGAAATGGATATTGATAACCTATCCCAAGCAAACGTCATCAATATTAAAGTCATGGACAGTTCCCTCCATACTGGGTGCTCCCAATGGAATATACATTTATAATACTGGCGTCATTATGTGCAGCCCTAAGGCGACTGCTACATCTGCATCCATTATGGCTATATAGCTGCCTCTATATACTCTAAAAGGAGCTTTCCGAAAAGTAGACCCTTTCTTCCATGTCAGTGATGGAGACCCACCAATACCTTCAAGGAGTGACCAAAGTATTCGGCAGTGTGCTTTAAATATCTGCTATCCAGCCACAGTAAATGGGAGAGGGGCAGGAGGGGGATGCAGCTGCAGTTTTCTCTCTGTGTCTGTGAGACTGCATGCCATGAAATAGGTGGAGGAACAGCAAGGGGGGGGGGGGACATCTGATTGGCTCAGAGCAATGATTTATTTTCTGTGCCCCAGAGCACCCAAACCCCTGAGATTTGCAAGACTGACTTAAAGGGGTTGTCCATCTTTATGGCCTTTTTTTTTTAACAGACCCTGGAAAAACTTATACTCACCTGCTCCAGGCTGCCCCTATTTCGCGTTCCTGCCTCCCATCATCGGTCTTCCAGATCCGGTGCAGTAAAACTTGATTTGCTGCAGCCAATGACTGGCCTCTGTGGTGACAAGCCCCCCAAGCAACACGTGACCTAGCAGTGACATGCCACTTGGGGGAAACTTCACCACTGAGGCCAGTCATTGGCTGCAGCAACCTATGTGACTTGCATCCATCTGGAAGTATACAGGATGGGGACAGGAAGACCGCCAAACGGAACCAAGGAGCCAAACCAGGACGATGAGGAGCGGTTTTTCAAAAAAGTACAACATACTGCGGCGGTCTGTATGAAAAACAGTCCAAAAAGCTAGACAACCCCTTTAAGGGTCAAGTCTCACACCGCTGAAATCATCCGGGGCAAGACGGATATTATAGACGTGTTCACACAAGCCTTTATCACATCACATCAGAGCCCGGCTGTAAATCTTTAAGGTTAAGGCAAGACGTGGCCTGAATACAGAACTTCCCGAACTTTAACGTCATGGAGCATTTTGCAAACACAGTGGAATAAGATGGAAAATCAACTGAGCTCCAAGACTCGTGACTCACAGCCATGGAGGCCGCCATATTGGAGACGAAACCAAATATGCTGCTTCATGATCTACTGCATGTGTTATCTCTGCAGGATGACCCCCCCTCCCGCTATCACTTACTGTTCTTCTATAATTTATGCCCACATAATACCGCTATATAGTCCCAAATAATATGCATTCTCCAAATAGTACTTCATTAAAAAGCTAGTCCTCACATAATAAGTCAATAGAATTCCCAACTAATCGCATCGTACAGCACCAAATAGTACTGGGTGGTTGGATTATGTTTCGTGACAGGGGCTGTCTGTCTGTATATATCCATCCATGCATCCAGGGGGCATAATCATAATTCATAGGCTCCCATAGTAAAATAAGATAGGGCCCCACCACCTAGTGTAAGAAAATTAAAACAGCAGAATAAGTTGCAAAAATTATAGGTATTTATAATAGCACCAAATATCCGAAAACCCACATTACAATAAATAGCCGCCATATTGTTATTCCACACAAAAGGTACAATGTTCTTGCACATGATTAGGTCATCTCTACCTGTGGGCCCCATAGCAAGTGCTATGGCTACTATGGCTATAGTTACACCTATCTATCTATCTATCTATCTATCTCATATCTATCTATCTATCTATCTATCTATCTATCTCTATATCTATCTATCTATCTATCTATCTATCTATCTCATATTTATCTCCTATCTATCTATCTCATATATCTATCTATCTCATATCTATTTTCTATCTATCCCATATACAGGTGAAACTCGAAAAATTAGAATATTGTGCAAAAGTCCATTTATTTCAGTAATGCAAATTAAAAGGAATTGTATTAATGCAACTTAAAATTAGAATTTTGAGAAAAGGTTCAATATTCTAGGCTCAAAGTGTCACCCACTAGTCCGCTAATTAATCCATATCCCCTGAGCAAAGAGGACCTGAGATTGTGACTTTGGGGTTTCATAAGTTGTAAGCCTTAATCATCCAAATTATAACAAATAAAGGCTTGAAATCTCTCGCTTTGCCTGTAATGAGTCTCATATGTTAGTTTCACCTTTTAAGTTGCATTACTGAAATAAATGAACTTTGCACAATATTCTAATTTTTCAAGTTTCACCTGTATATATCTCGTATCTATCTATCTACCAGTATTTATCTATCTCGTATCTATCTCAGTAAAATACAAGGACTACGCACTAAGATTATTATTTCTCGTAATTACTGAACCACATAAACCCGGAGGGGGATGATTGATGCCATGTTGGCTATTTTTAGGTTCTGTCCCAGCAAACCTGCCCTTTTCCTCTTTAAATATCACATTGCATTGAAAGCCATGGAGGGGGATGTTCGCGGTAACTGCTGTCCTCTAACATGTTGTATTCATTAAAAGGGAAGGAGTCTGCGAGGAGAGCTTGGTGGTCCCCTGGTCGGCCGGAGGACCGATCGCGTAAATGCAAGACGTAAATCAAGTGTCACCAGGAAGTTTTGTTGGCATAGTTCCTTCCCAAACTTTGCACCCTCTCACCGCCACATGGACACGGCGCGTTATTTTTATGTTTTCCATATGAAAAGTTTCAATGATAGATACAAATGAAGTAAATAAAAGAACATTAATGAGCACATAAATTCTGTTTTTGAGAAAGCTGGATGACTGGCAATATGGCTGCTAAGAGATCTTTCCAATAACTATTCAGATTGTGTAGAAATTCCTCGTGCCATCCCCTGAGGGATCTCAAATGGTAGCCATATTGCTTGTCAGCTAACTTTTCCAGAAGCAGATAGCAGAAGAGAATGCTTTATATTTTTAGGGTCTTGTCCCTTTAAATAATTGACAATCATCGTTACCTTCTAAATCAATGATGGCAAGAACCGCTCTTGTGATGGCCTCTCCCAGAGGATTTAGAGCAACACAGGTGTAAACCCCGGCGTCTTCTATCTTGCTGTCCCTAATACACAATGTCCCGTATTCCTCTGCTCCCGGATCCAGGGGCTCCTTATTTTTGTACCAGCTTAGACTTGGCACCGGTACCCCTTCCACCGCCACCTTCAGGCTGATGTCACAGCCCGTCCCTATTGCAGCGTTTTTGAGCTTGCGGACAATCTGCGGAGGGCATGGCTTGGACTGCTCTTGGTCAGACATCAGTTTTGGCCTCTTGGGGGTCACAGTCGGACTTGGTGGAGCAGCCAGTGTCTTGGTGAAGGTCCTGCCGCGGGTGACTGGTGCCCCTTCCTCAGTTTTGTTTACGTTCTTCTTCACCTGGGCACGGTGCATGGTGAATACGGAGGCAGGGTCTTATTCCAGGTATTGGGAGGGGAGAAGAAAGGTTGTAGGAAATTCCAATTTTTGCTCCAGGAATCCAAAGTTCGTCAATGGTTGGAAGAACCAACTTAGCAAAATGCAAACCAATAGGAAAGATAAAGAGAGAGAATGTGAGGAGGGGGCACCAGCCCCAGGGTATAAGGGTGACAGATGACGTCTGCCCGTATCATACAATCAATCTCTTGCTGGTGGTCTGCACAATTCATGGGTGGGAGAGTCTCCACCGTTCTCCAGTATCGGTGCACTTCCTAGGCTGGGGCCTATGGTGGTAGAAGACCTTGCACATGCCCCTAGGTCTGAGCCCCCTCTTCTTCTCTCTCTTCTCCTCAGCCTGCGATCTGCAAAAGAGACCCTGCAGACCTGCTGAACATAGAAATGAGACCCCCCCAGCCACCCCTCCCTCACTATTCCAAAAGTGGCACTGACAGCTGCCTCTCCTCCTGATATGTGACATAACTTGGCTGAAGCCTTTCACCCCCCCCTACTCTTCTTCTTCTTCCTCCCTCCTCTGTCCTCTGCCCCCCTCCCCAAACCCTATCTCTCTCTCATCTCCTTGTGCAAAGAATAGAAACTAGGCAGGAACTTGCCATATTCAGCTGACAGGGGCCGCACACGTGGGGCAGGAGCAGGTGGCAGTGTAAAGAATGGATTTACATTAGGAAATCGATAACGACCATTTCAAAGGGAAACGGAACATGCCGGGAATTTTTTTATGGGGTCCACATACAGCTAGAGTGATAAATCTCCTATCCCAAGGGGCGTTGATAGGGGTGGGCCGGCTGGGCATTTTCCCTGGGTATCAGGAGGGGAACATATATGGTCCCTTTGATCTACTGATCAGTTGAGGTCTCGGGGGCATGTGTAATTAGCGGATTTTGCAGAAAATGTCACCCTTTGCAACATAAAAAGCGAGCGCTTGATGTGATAAATCTGCTGCATGTGAATGGGGATCTAAAAAAGCCTATCCACACCTATTGCACTGTGACAAGTCCAGACCGGAAATCAACAATTGATCCATCACCATCGCTATACATATTAGACTAAAGTCGATCGATGGTCTAACGTGTTAGAGGGTGTCCTGACTGTAGGAGATGTCAGGGGGAAGATTTCGGTCCGTCAGATTCCAACATGCCCAATCCTTTTCATCTCAGGGATGATAAGCTTTCACCATAGGTGTGTAGCAGGGGCTTATTGGGTTGAGAGGATAGCCTGTCTGTAGGGTATGAGGAGCAGAAATATGGCCTTGCCTCAATGACGCTGGATGTGGCCTTCGTAGATCAGTATTTTCTGGTACCTATAAAATTGCCTTTATTTTATGGGGCTGACAACAAGCTTCTGAAAAAAAACCAAAAAAAAAAACATGTTGGGGAATCTATTACAAGAGTTAATAGAGGGGTCCTCTGCTCAGGATCATCGTTCGGCCAGGTTGAAAGAGGTTATAAAAAGAGAGTCTCTAGCTCTGGAGGACCCGTCCTGCCCTGCATTACATGAATGGACGCTGTGTAATGCTTTATTTCGCCTGTGGTGGCGCTGCAAGGAAACGGAATAATTGCTGCAATGTTTCTGCACAGATTAACGCCTTTCCGCCCATTATGGTAAACGACGAATCAAAAAAAAAAATGGCTGATTTTCCAGAGTGATCAAAAAGTCATACACAATCCAAAATGGTATCAATGAAAAGTACAGATCGCCCCGGAAAAAATGAGCCCTCACACAGCTCCGTATACCTAAAAATAAAAAAGTTATGGAGGTTAGAATATGGTGATATAAAAGGAAAAAAGGTTAAATAAAACAAAAAGCCCACCATACATTTGTGGTATCGTTGACCTGACCTGGAGAATGAAAGTAACGGATCAGTTTTACTGCATAGGAAATACTGTAAAAACAAAGCCCAAAAACCTGTGACAGAATTGTGTTTTCTTTATAATTCCACCCCATTTGGAAATTTTTTCCCATGGTAAATGGTGCCATTAAAAAGTGCAACTTTTCCCATAGAATCAGCTATGGCTATGTGAATTGAAAAATAAAAAAGTTATGGCTTTGGAATTTAAAAACATAAAGGAAAAAAAGGAAAATCGCATAGTCCTGAAAGGGTTGAAGATCGGTGGGGGTCCCAACAGGGAGAAGCTTTATAATCAGCCTATTGACACAGAACCCTTTTTAAGGCTGGGTTCCAGGGTTGCAACAGCTGCATGCAGAGGAAACTCGGCCAATGGGCGCATGTTTTTGAAGGCATCGTAACTTGATGTCTTGCCTTCAAAATTATGTGGCCGTTGGCCGCCGAGAGTTGGTGGAGTTTCATTTGGATCAGGTCGCTGAGTTAGTGCAATGGCTGGGTTTGGGGTGGCCCCAACGCTATGCTGAGTCCCCCGGACACCGTCGAGGTGTCACAATAAATTGCTGCTCTCCAGAAGGCATGGTAAGGTGTGGTGCACCCCAATGGGAAATAAGTCCAGAGAATCAGGGTCCGCAGTAAATCAGGGTGCTTCTTTACTGGAGGAATTCAGGAGCAAAACAATACAGGCGAAGCATAGGGTTGGCTTCTCCAGTCTCCTACTGGCAGAGGAAGGGTTTAATGCTAAGGAAAGTCCTGGTCAAACGCTGGAGGTCTACGGTCTGTAGCTCGGTAGTCTGGGTGGCTCCTTGGTCACAGGACTGGTGACTCATGGTCGGTGGCTCAATGTCCCCATCTCAGTGTCTTCTTCTGGTCACTCATGCAGACCGGCAGAGACTCCCCTCCAAGCACTGGTACCTAACTGCAGCACCCTAGGGGGTCTGACTGCTCTCCTTATGTACAGTTTCTAGCTAGACTGAACCTTCTAGTGGGAGGGCTGGAGTGGAGAAGAGAAGCACAAACAGATACAAAGTTACAACTCCCGTCTGGCATAGACTTACATTACAGCTTCAATGATACTCAATAGCAACGACACAGTAGTTTTTCCAGACAAAAACAGGTTTTCAAATATAGCAACAGATCTAAACCAGACATTCAAAAGGTCAGTCTGTCGGGTTTTGATGGTAAGCAAGTCTTGCATTTTTCCTTCCAAAACATGCTCTTCTTTAAACCCTATGATAGCTGTGGAAGATTACCAACTTCTCATTATTAGCTAGAAAGTCCCACAAGTCTCTATATGTTCATTAACCCTTTACACAGTGCCATGCAAATACAGTGCAAATGAACAGGATATATATCACAACGTAGATATAAAATGCAGTTACACAGTATTAAACAGTGCAAGTTAACCCTTTCAAGTGAAATCAAGTTAGGAGTTAATAACTTTGCATAGGGGAAATAGGCAAATGTCCACAAATGTCCAGACTTCAAAGTACCTCTGCCCCAGAGCACAAGAAGGGATTGTCCAAAGTGGAGAACCCCTTCAATATTGGTGGGGGTTTCTCTCGCATGATCAGTGAGGGCCTCCTACATCAACAGGATGACAGGCTACAGATGCCAGGTGAGACCTCCGAGACTCCTGGAAGACTTAGTAAAACCTCCAGAAATCAGTCCTCCATTTACTTTGACTGTATATAGAGCCATAATATTGTGTCAGCCCAGGGTCCAAAGCGCATTGAAGGGCTGTGGTTGCGTAACACCCCAGAGTTGTGTTACTACACGCCTCTACCCCGCTACTATCTTCTAAGAGCCTTTTTACTGTCATCAGATATAATTTACATTATGTCTTCCACAAATGTGCATATAAATCTATGTTAAATGCAATTGTTCATGTAATTTTCCTGGTTACCAGTAGGTGGCAGCAACTCATTGGCAGGTACAAGTTACAGTTTAGTGTATCTGAGCTGGAATCATGGGCGTCCGCAGGGTGGGCAAGGGGGGGCAAGTGCCCCCCCCCTGGCGCCGCAAACTAACCCAGTACTATTAAGTAAGTTACTACTATTTAGTTGCGGGCGGCCATTGGGGTCATCTACGGGGGCACTAAGAAGGGGTATTTTATGCTTGCAAATTATGGGGGACACTAAGGGCATCTACTGGGGCACTATATATGGGGCATTTTATACTGGTACATTATGGGGGCACTAGGAGGAAGGGGGGAGAGGAGCACTATGTGGCATTTACTGGGGGCACTATATAGGGGTATTTTATACTGGTACATTATGGTGGCACTATGGGAACATTAGCTCAACTGGGGGCCTTACAAGGGGGTATTTTTTGCACTGTCTAATATAAGGAGAATTATTACTACTGGGGGGGGCATTATGGTGGGCTTTATTACTCCCCCATGGTATGACCCCCTAGTAGCAGCACCGGCCTCTCCCTGCTCTGCTATTCCTCTGCCCCTTCTCCAAATCCTTATTATAAAATCTTTCTCATTAGGATAAAACCCATCAGCTCCACAAGCCCGTGGCCAAAGTGTTGAAGTTGTGTCCGAGGTCCCCAAGGGCCAAGCCAAGAAACTGTAAGTTTTCATGTAAAATATATTTCTGTTATACACATATATACACTGTGCCACACAATATACAGTTTCTTCTGTATGAACGTCCACAAATTAAAGGGAGTCTGTCACCACATTTCAGCATATTAGACCGATCAAATAGGGTATATGATCCACCCAGAACTTAAAAACGGTACCTTTGTTGTAGAAAACGGACTTTTCTTTTAGCCGAAAATGAACTTATAAGGTTATGTTAATGAGCCCTCTCAAGTGCCCAGGGCGGTCTCTCAATCCTCGGAGCCCCAGGCAGCACCTCCTCAACGGCTCATAACTCCGCCCTCCGTGCGCCTCTGCCCGCCCGTTTACTCCCCTCCCCTGTCCTTTTCCACTGCGGCTGTGCGGTCCAAATCGTAGCGGGCCCATGCGCAATGCGATGCCCGCTCCTGGCAGGGCATCGCAATACCTACTACGCATGCGCCCGCTACGATTTGGACCGCACAGCCGCAGTGGAAAAGGACAGGGGAGGGGAGTAAACGGGCGGGCAGAGGTGCACGGAGGGCGGGGTTATGAGCCGTTGAGGAGGTGCTGCCAGGGGCTCCGAGGATTAAGAGACCGCCCTGGGCACTTGAGAGGGCTAATTAACATAACCTTATAAGTTCATTTTCGGCTAAAAGAAAAGTCCGTTTTCTACAACAAAGGTACCGTTTTTAAGTTCTGGGTGGATCATATAACCCTATTTGATCGGTCTAATATGCTGAAATGTGGTGACAGACTCCCTTTAAATCTCCAAACTGATTGATGAACCAGATGTGTGGGCCAGCCACGATTAAACCTATTATTGTTTTTATTGATCACAGTACTGTTTTATGGTTTTATCGATATCACTGACGTGACGTTAAGGTCAATAAGTGTCATGTGGGGGGGGGGGGGTGCCCTTATTGTTTTTCACCCCAGGGCCCCATTTGACCTAGAACTGGCCCTGCCCCCTGGGGCCCTTCGAAATCTGTGAACTGAGTTCTGCCTCTGCTCTGCGGCTGCAGCACTGCGCAGCACCGCAGAGTGAGGAGCGGTACGCCGGTATCTATCAGGAGCATGCATGCGCCCTGATGAATCACCAGGGCCGGGCGCGCACGGCAGTACGAAGCTCCGCCCACCTTCCGGGTGGGAAAGACATTGCGGAGCCAGAGCAAGAAGAAGAGCCGCAGTGTGCCGGCCGCTTCAGGACTCCACAACCACAGGCAGCCTTAATGAATGAGCGAGAGCGACACTAACACAGTGAGTGACAGTCAGTGTCACAGACCAGTCAGTCCAAGCAGAGCATGGATGTCAATAAAATTATGCCCCCCCCTGGAAAAATTTCTGCGGACGCCCATGGCTGGAATGGATTATTCCAGCTTAGCTCCCCTTTGTAGAGAGGTGGGCTGGACCCGCATCCTGCAGTTTGGGTGGAGAAGGAAGTTAGGGAAAGTGTAACCCAACCCCTGCTAGGGGTAGGGTGTGTGTGTGTGTGGAGTTCCCCTGCATAGGGAAGACAGCAAGGACCTAGTCTTGGCTGAGACTTGTCCATTTACCCAGTCTGAGCACCTTCAGCTTTGCTGGATGAAGAAAGCAGAAACTACAGACCAACCCCAGAGTTCCAGGAAGAAAGCATCCCCTGAGAATCCATCTGTGAAATAAGTCTAATGCCTAGGAGAAGCCTATTCCTCCTCAGCTAGTCTGTCCCCCACACAGCAGAAGTCACATTTAAAGCAGAAGTACTCATTCCTGCCAATCATTGCCTAAACCTGCTGGGACCAAGAGACCAAAGCTGTATACCATTTGGATGCAAGTTATTTCAAGTAAAGCAACGTTTGAACTTCATCTAAAGGTCTGGACGTCATTTATTCTGCAAAGTTCCTCTATTACTCCTACTATCACTACACTCAAATTTATTGCAAGTGAGCCAGGAGTCCGGCCGTGCCCAGGTAGGAGACACCGTGACACAACTACCACAAAACTAGAGAGACATTATTGGCCATTACCCCACTCTGGCATTCCTAATCTGTGACGTGCGTTATAACACCTTGGAAGAGCCCTGGGATAGTACCCTGCGCACGCTGCAATTGGCATCACACCAAATACAGAATATTATCTACCCCTACCTGCCCACTGCAGTTGTGGAATACGGGGGTGTGGTCAGATAAAAAGGGATGCCATAGCTAAAAAAAAAAATATTCAAATCCACCCATTACCCTTGCATAAAAAGCTGGCAAGAAAGCATTAGGCTGGTGTCGCATTTATTTTTTTCTGCCATTTTTGAGAGCTTTGGAATATTTTTGTACATTTATTTTTTCGGGTATTTTGCTAGATTATTTAGTCAAAAAAAAAAATCTCTCGGAAGACAGTAGGAAATATTAAACTCATGATAAACAGGAGGTTTTTTTTAGGTGGGCCCGTTACTTTTTTTTTCAAATTGTAGTGTTTTTCTCCCATATACCTCCATTGTTTTTTTCTGCTCTGCTTTAAAAGAAAAAAATATGTGCAATGTGTTGGTATTTTTGCATGCCATATTTAGCTTTTTCCCCATATAGATTAAGTAACAGGACAGCAGGACTGCCCAAAAAACACCTTGATAAATGCTAATCAAGTCAGGCTTTTTTTTTTTGGGCCAAAAATCTGTTTTGTTGCCCATAGTAACCAATCACAGCTCAGCTTTCTCTTCTTAGGCCTGGTTCACACCTGAGCATTTTTACGCGCTGTAAAACGCTTAACAGGCGAAAACCCATGTTTCCTCTATAGGCATGGTTCTCACCTGCGCGTTTTACAGCGCGTACGAACGCGCTGTAAAACGCACTACGCCCAAAGAAGTACAGGAGCTTCTTTGGGGCGTATTGTCGTGCGTTCTGTACATAAACACCTCTGTTTTTCATTGGACGCCTCTGTGGTCAATCGCAAGAACGCGCGTTTCCTATTTCCAAAAAGTGTGTACCAGGCGTTACAGTGCTCCTGAAAGTGATAGCTGCGCTGTGATTGGTTGCTATGGGTAACAAAGACAGGTCCTATTTTCAGTTTTCATGAAGCCACCCCAATGTTCAGACTCGGACAATCATGTCAGTAAATTGTGGCTCTCACAAGCCTTTTTTCACTCTGATGTCAGGGTAGAAAATTCCCAACATAATAAAAGAGAAAAATAAAATCCATAGACAAAACGGAGCATGATGGAGTCCTAGATTTCTCAAAATGGAGGTGTAAGAGAAAAATGGAGCCATTGCCCATAACAACCAATCAGATTGCTACTTTCATTTTCCCAAAGGCCTTAGGAAAACGAAAGGCTGAAGGGATTCTGGTTGCTATGGGCAACAGCCCCACGTCTTCTATCAGTTTAGAGAAATCCTTGAGTATTAATGAGGTTTCATAATGATATTAGAAGCAGATGAAAGTGTCCCCCCCCCCCATAACATCCCCAAAAAGATGGCGGTATACAGTATATCCTATATAACACATGCCTCCTACAGTTAAGCTGCAGCTGGGGAACATCTAGCCCTGTTTTACCCATTACTGGAGGCTGGGAGTTGTAGTATCGTAACAACTAGAGAACCACAGGTTGAAAACCATTGATTTAGAGAGTGCTACAAAATGTCCCTAGAAAATCTTCTATAGAAAATATATTTAGGGTCCATTCACATGTCCGCAATTTCGTCCTGCAAATTGCGGACACATTCATTTCATCGTGCGGCCCGGCTCCGGAAATGCGGACCCGCACTTCCGGGTCCACATTTCCGTTCCCGAAAAAAATAGCAATTGCGGACAAGAATAGGCATATTCTATTAGTGTCGGCAATGTGCGGTCTGCAAAATGCGGAACGCACATTGCCGGTGTCCGTGTTTTGCGGATCCGCAAAGCACACTACAGACGTGTGAATGGACCCTTATGGTCCATTCACACCTCACTATTTTTCTTTTCCAGATTTTCGTTCCGTTTTTTGCGGACGTGTGTTTCCGCAAAAACCTTCAGTTTTTACCAACTGTACATCCGCATCCGTTCCGTTTTTCCGCAAAAAAAACAGAAGGCGAAATATATGTTGCCAGGGTACTATATAAATTTCTTTTGCCTGGAAACGGATGACATGCGGATGACATATTGATGCATTCCGTATGTCATACGCATTTTTGATGACCCATTAACTACTATGGGACCACGGACCGCATTTTGCGGACAACAGTAGGACAAGCTCTATTTTTTTGGCGTATCCGCATAACGGAACGGAACGATGGATGCAGATAGCACACTGAGTGCTGTCCATACTTTTTACGGATGCAAATTACAAAATACTGATGTGTGAATGGACCCTTATTTTGGAGTTTGGTCTACGGATCTTTGTTGATCTTAGATTTTAGTCTCTAGTCTACCTCTACTTGGGAACTGGTCTGTAATTATTATGAGGTCTGTTCTGGGGTCTGGTTTGAGGCCTGTAATTACTTTGGGGGTCTTTACACATCACACCACTAAAAAGTAAATTGACTGTATCTTAGATACAAAATTGGGAGATTAAATATTCGGATATTCCCTGACACTCAGCAATCTGGTCACACTGGGTGACTACCCCTGTGGGAGCTGGAATGGCAGCCATATTGATTGTCACCCACCTTTCCTGGAAAAAGAATACCAGAGAAGCATCTGAAGAGACTGTGTGCCAGTAAATTGACAGATTATATCTTTCACGCTCTGTGACTCTAGGGGTAATGGATCAGCTGCCATTTCACAGCTGACGGTTAGGACTTGTTTGTACAGTTGACATTCCCAGATTATAAACCACAGACCTCGTATTCTGTCAAAACGAGAAATCTGCTACGAAAAAAAACTGTATGTACTGTACACAGGGACTGATGTAATGGCCGTGCAAGTGCATTTCCAGTTACTAATTAACATTAAGACTTCAAAACATGCTGCAATCCTGAAGTAATGACCCATTAACGTGCATGTATATAGTATTTATTTAGATTATTCTTGCCCCTCTGCAAAAAAAAAACTACTATAATACTGCCTCCTATGTAAAAGAATATAACTACTATAATACTGCCCCTATGTACAATAATATAACTACTATAATACTGCTCCTATGTACAAGAATATAACTACTATAATACTGCCTCCTGTGTACAAGAATATAACTACTATAATACTGCTCCTATGTACAAGAATATAACTACTATAATACTGCCTCCTATGTACAAGAATATAACTACTATAATACTGCCTCCTATGTACAAGGATATAACTACTATAATACTGCTCCTATGTACAAGAATATAACTACTATAATACTGCCCCCTATGTACAAGAATATAACTACTATAATACTGCCTCCTATGTACAAGAATATAACTACTATAATACTGCTCCTATGTACAAGACTATAACTACTATAATACTGCTCCTATGTACAATAATATAACTACTATAATACTGCTCCTATGTACAAGAATATAACTACTATAATACTGCTCCTATGTACAAGAACATAACTACTATAATACTGCCTCCTATGTAAAAGAATATAACTACTATAATACTGCTCCTATGTACAAGAATATAACTACTATAATACTGCTCCTATGTACAAGAATATAACTACTATAATACTGCCTCCTATGTACAAGAATATAACTACTATAATACTGCTCCTATGTACAAGACTATAACTACTATAATACTGCCTCCTATGTACAAGAATATAACTACTATAATACTGCTCCTATGTACAAGAATATAACTACTATAATACTGCTCCTATGTACAAGAATATAACTACTATAATACTGCTCCTATGTACAAGAACATAACTACTATAATACTGCCCCTATGTACAACAATATAACTACTATAATACTGCTCCTATGTACAAGAATATAACTACTATAATACTGCCTCCTATGTACAAGAATATAACTACTATAATACTGCTCCTAAGTACAAGAATATAACTACTATAATACTGCTCCTATGTACAAGAATATAACTACTATAATACTGCCCCTATGTACAACAATATAACTACTATAATACTGCTTCCTATGTACAAGAATAGAACTACTATAATACTGCCTCCTATGTACAAGAACATAACTACTATAATACTGCCTCCTATGTAAAAGAATATAACTACTATAATACTGCTCCTATGTACAAGAATATAACTACTATAATACTGCCTCCTATGTACAAGAATATAACTACTCTAATACTGCCTCCTATGTACAAGAATATAACTACTATAATACTGCCTCCTATGTACAAGAATATAACTACTATAATACTGCTCCATGTACAAGAATATAACTACTATAATACTGCTCCTATGTACAAGAATATAACTACTCTAATACTGCCTCCTATGTACAAGAATATAACTACTCTAATACTGCCTCCTATGTACAAGAATATAACTACTATAATACTGCCTCCTATGTACAAGAATATATCTACTATAATACTGCCTCCTATGTACAAGAATATAACTACTATAATACTGCTCCTAAGTACAAGAATATAACTACTATAATACTGCTCCTATGTACAAGAATATAACTACTATAATACTGGCCCTATGTACAACAATATAACTACTATAATACTGCTTCCTATGTACAAGAATAGAACTACTATAATACTGCCTCCTATGTACAAGAACATAACTACTATAATACTGCCTCCTATGTAAAAGAATATAACTACTATAATACTGCTCCTATGTACAAGAATATAACTACTATAATACTGCCTCCTATGTACAAGAATATAACTACTATAATACTGCTTCTATGTACAAGAATATAACTACTATAATACTGCCCCTATGTACAACAATATAACTACTATAATACTGCTCCTATGTACAAGAATAGAACTACTATAATACTGCCTCCTATGTACAAGAACATAACTACTATAATACTGCCTCCTATGTAAAAGAATATAACTACTATAATACTGCTCCTATGTACAAGAATATAACTACTATAATACTGCCTCCTATGTACAAGAATATAACTACTCTAATACTGCCTCCTATGTACAAGAATATAACTACTATAATACTGCCTCCTATGTACAAGAATATAACTACTATAATACTGCTCCATGTACAAGACTATAACTACTATATTACTGCTCCTATGTACAAGAATATAACTACTATAATACTGCTCCATGTACAAGAATATAACTACTATAATAATGCTCCTATGTACAAGAATATAACTACTATAATACTGCCTCCTGTGTACAAGAATATAACTACTATAATACTGCCTCCTATGTACACGAATATAACTACTATAATACTGCCTCCTATGTACAAGAATATAACTACTATAATACTGCCTCCTATGTACAAGAATATAACTACTATAATACTGCCTCCTATGTACAAGAATATAACTACTATAATACTGCTCCTAAGTACAAGAATATAACTACTATAATACTGCTCCTATGTACAAGAATATAACTACTATAATACTGCCCCTATGTACAACAATATAACTACTATAATACTGCTTCCTATGTACAAGAATAGAACTACTATAATACTGCCTCCTATGTACAAGAACATAACTACTATAATACTGCCTCCTATGTAAAAGAATATAACTACTATAATACTGCTCCTATGTACAAGAATATAACTACTATAATACTGCCTCCTATGTACAAGAATATAACTACTATAATACTGCCCCTATGTACAACAATATAACTACTATAATACTGCTCCTATGTACAAGAATATAACTACTATAATACTGCCTCCTATGTACAAGAATATAACTACTATAATACTGCTTCTATGTACAAGAATATAACTTCTATAATACTGCCCCTATGTACAACAATATAACTACTATAATACTGCTCCTATGTACAAGAATAGAACTACTATAATACTGCCTCCTATGTACAAGAACATAACTACTATAATACTGCCTCCTATGTAAAAGAATATAACTACTATAATACTGCTCCTATGTACAAGAATATAACTACTATAATACTGCCTCCTATGTACAAGAATATAACTACTCTAATACTGCCTCCTATGTACAAGAATATAACTACTATAATACTGCCTCCTATGTACAAGAATATAACTACTATAATACTGCTCCATGTACAAGACTATAACTACTATATTACTGCTCCTATGTACAAGAATATAACTACTATAATACTGCTCCATGTACAAGAATATAACTACTGTAATAATGCTCCTATGTACAAGAATATAACTACTATAATACTGCCTCCTGTGTACAAGAATATAACTACTATAATACTGCCTCCTGTGTACAAGAATATAACTACTATAATACTGCTCCTATGTACAAGAATATAACTACTATAATACTGCTCCTATGTACAAGAATATAACTACTATAATACTGCCTCCTATGTACAAGAATATAACTACTATAATACTGCCTCCTATGTACACGAATATAACTACTATAATACTGCTCCTACTGACCTTTCACCGATTATTACACTATAAACTAACTATACAGACATGGAGAGCGGCGCCCGGGGATCTCTCTGCACTTACTATTATCCCCGGGCGCCGCTCCGTTCTCCTGCTATGCCCTCCGGTATCTCCGTTCACTAAGTTATGGTAGGCGGAGTCTGCCCTAGCGCTGGCCAATCGCATTGCAGAGCTCACAACCTGGGAGAAAATAACCTCCCAGGCTGTGAGCTCTGCACTGCGATTGGCCAGCGCTAGAGCAGAACAAGGGCAGACTCCGCCTACCATAACTTAGTGACTGGAATCTCCGCCTACTATAACTTAGTGAGCGGAGATACCGGAGGACATAGCAGGAGAACGGAGCGGCGGCCGGGGATAATAGTAAGTGCAGTGAGATCCCCGGGCGCCGCTCTACATGTCTGTATAGTTAGTTCATAGTGTAATAATCGGTGAAAGGTCCTCTTTAAACTTCCTGTACATATTTTTATTTTATTTTATTGCCACAAGTTTTACCAGACAATTTGCCCATGGCATAAGTATGAAATAAAACGGGCGCGGGCGCGGATGTCAATCGGGTGTGCAACCGCGTTTTTCAGCCCCATTGACTTGAATGAAAATAGGACAGGTTATATTTTTTTGACGGGCCAGTAACACGGGTCACGGGCGCGGGTGACAAAACGGTGCAGTAGCCGAGTTTTCAACGGACCCATTGAAAGTCAATAGGACCGCAGAAAAACACGTTAAACGGGACAACGGCCACGGGTGCACACAACGGTCGTGTGCAGGAGGCCTTACACTGTGTTTTTTACCACATTACCCGGCCCATCATGTCATCTTTTTTCTCTATGGTAATACATGTTGCTAGTTATGAGCTGCTGGCAGATCTTAACTTCATGAAACAGGCTTCTAGAAGATTTCTCGCTTACGTTTCTTAATAGTAGATGAACGGCGCCCTCTTGTGTGCTTAAGTAGAATATCACTGTTGACCTGTAAAGTAACAAGACACAGCAATAAGAATTGTATTATATGGGCGATCAGAGGAGGGCATGTTCAAGTTAGTTAAAAAAATAAAAAAATAAATAAACAGTAACCTAAAGTATTTGAAAACTTTTTTTTTTTGCTTACAATCGCATTTGTTTACATTAAAAAATATGTCCATAATTGGTGTCACCACGTCTGTAATGACCCTTAGAATAAAAACTACTCCAGACAGGAATTAGAGTAGTTTTCATTCGAGGTGCACAGACTGGCCAGTGCCTCGCCACAAATTACGTGTTACTATCTGTTTTAGACGCTAAAATATTAAAATAGATCTTTATTGGTATTCAAAAGTAAAAAACGTGGAACCCGATTACAGACATATTTAAAGATATAAAGTTCTCTGGACCGCAGAACACCAACAGGTTATGCAAGCCCCCGTGGTGGTCAGTAGGCTGCCAGTCCAAGAGGAAAAAATGAGGGTGATAATGGGACCCTGAACAACTGGTGTCCACTGTAGCGTGCGCAATAAAATATGCAAGAGAGCAAATCAGAATTGGTGAAGACAATAATAGTGGTGTCCAAAATCTGACTGCTTCCACTAGTGCACCGGAAAGTAGACGGTCCCAATGACCCTAAAGTTATAGTCCTAACATTTGGCACTAGCCGTCACATCATAGATGTTTCATACCATGTGCTCAATGGCAACACATATGTGGTATGTTATGAGGATTGCGCTTCTCTTAGCGAACGATGGTGCCCAAAAGTCAGATTGGATGTTAGCAATTCCATCCCCGGATGCTACACATAAGGCTACCACGCCTGCTGAGGTGCAGCAAATCCCTCCTGCCTATTATCAAGAATCTCAGCTATTGTCTGCAGATACATAGATTGTGCAACAGCAAATCCTGGAGGCTACAATGCACTCTGATGCCCAACTGGTATGAATAGAGCGCACAGAGGCGCAATGTTAGAGCACCGGAGAAGAAAATGATAGATGTAAAGGCTCAACGCGTTTCAACACAGACGTTTCATCAGGAGATTGTAAACAGTAACATATATCGATTAAGGCTGTGAGATGTGAAGTGGTGTGTGGTTCGGCGTCCGGCGCTAGTATGGCCGTGGCTCGCCACAGCATTCTCTTTTTTTTGTAAACAAAAATGTTTTTTTGTGTAAAATATTAAAAACAATAAAAAAAATTACAAACTTGGTATTGTTATAATTATATTGACCTGACAAATAAAGTCATCATGTCACTTATGGAAAACCAGACAGACATTCATGAATATGAAGACTTTTGAGCTTGTGCAGTATATTGAGCGAACTCCAACGCTCAGCTCACAATGGAGCTGCTCAGTATTGATTTTAGCTCAGACAGGGCAGCATAAAACTCAGGGCACATTCCCTCTAATCCCCGTGTCCCACTCTAGAGCTTGGTCTCCTGTGTAAGCAAATTCCATACACTGATTTGCTGCACCGTTTTAAAACTCCCCTGACACTGACCATGCCAACTGTGAGTGCTGTGTGCAGAACCTCCAGTGTATTTATATGCGATGCAGCTTCTGCTGTCCCCAGAGCTGAAAGGGAGAAACCAATCACAAGAAGGAGGCAGGAGAGACAGGCTGAAGCTAGATCACATAGGATACACTTATACTCTGCAGAGTGAGTGGACCGAGCGTTCTATGTCACACATCTATTATCTCGCCCTTATATAAAACTCAGAGCAAGCGCAGGGTGATGAGACTCCATTCGCTTTGTCTCTGTAAAGCCAGAGGGATTGTGGGAAATTCAGCAAGCATTAAGGGAACCATATGAGAGGGGAAGAAGGAACAAAGGTGACAGACAACCCATAAATGGCACAAACATTAAACAGGTATACTCAAGACCATATGCCGGTACATTACTTTAAATTAGCCTATGCTGCACTATATGGGCAAAATAATGTGGGGTGCTCCTTATTCTACCGTACCCTTCTGTGGATGACAGCACTTTTATAGTGAGGGCCTGTTTATAGCTGCCCCCGCTGCACCCCATACGGCTCTGCCGCTGCTCTGTTCTGCTCTCCTGGGCTTGCTGCACTAAGTGGCTTGTGAATAAGTGGAGTTAAAGAACCGGAGTTTAAGACAAGGAGCTAAAAACGAGGCACAAAGAGCCTGTAAGTAATCTACTTTTTTTTTCATCTTCATTGTTTCTTTTTGCAACTGGGATAATGGCTAGCAACATTGGAGATTTCCTTCAGTGCACATATGTATGCACGACTAGAGCAGGTGTTCCAGGGTGAATACCGATGTGAAAGATGTGTTGCCCATCTGGAAGCTCGTGTTAGAGATCTGGAAGAGCAAAATGCAACACTGAGGGCGAGTGACAATCTTGAGAGGAGCATGCTACTCCCTGATCAAGCAGTTAGTGGGGTAGATAAGGAAGTTGGAGATCAGTTGGTGGATCATCAGGAACAGGCAAGTAGCTGGGTTAATGTATTTAGAGGGAGTAGAAAGGGATCCAAGAAGAGGAAGGCCAATCCTGTTTCTGTGCTTCCAAGCAAAATTGCCAAGTTGGGCAATAATGCAAGGGTGTCAGTTTCAGAAATGGCAGCCCTAGCGGATACTGTTGTCCCTAACAGCCTAGAGAACAGCCTAGCTAGTAGTCAGGGGAGGGGGGGGGGGGGGTAGTGCAGGTAGGCCTAGACAGTTAGTGGTTATAGGGGATTCTATAATCAGGAAGACGGATAGAATAATTTGTCGTCAAGACCGCCTCAGACGAATGGTTTGCTGTCTCCCCGCTGCCAGGGTTCGGCATGTGGTGGAGGGGTTACTTGGAGGGGTTGGGGATGACCCAGCTGTCGTGGTCCATGTTGGTACCAATGACAAAATAAATGGTAGGTGGAAGGTCCTTAAGGATAATTTTAAAGAACTAGGCTCCAAACTGAAGGGAAGGACCTCCAAGGTAGTGTTTTCTAGAATACTGCCTGTGCCATGCGCTACACAGGGCCGTCAGCGGGAGCTTAGGGAGTTAAATGCATGGCTTAAGTCTTGGTGTAGAGTAGAAGGGTTTGGGTTCCTAGACCACTGAGCTGACTTTTCACTGGGGTACAAACTGTTTTCCGCAGATAATTTGCACCTCAATGGAAGGGGAGCTGCTGTGTTAGGGGAGAGAATTCTGGCTGGGGTGGCAATGCATTTAAACCAGGGACGAGGGGGGAGGATATGGCTATACATATGGAGGTAGACACGTTAGAGAGGGGTCAGAATATATTGGTGGGGGAGCATTAGAAAAGTGGATAAGGAGATCCGTCAGTCGCAAACCAACTCTGAAGTAGGAAAAAATGATCATTAAAAAAATAATAATACATTTCCTAAAAGTGTAAACCTAAAATGTATGTTCACAAATGCCAGAAGTCTAGCAAGCAAAATGGGAGAGCTTGAGGCCTTGGTACTGGAGAAACATATTGATGTAGTTGGTTGGACTCTTCTCAAGATTGGGCTGTAAATCTTCAAGGTTTTACGCTCCTTAGAATCGATAGGGCTGACCACAGAGGTGGTGGTGTATGTTTGTATGCCAGGAGTGATAAGAAAATAAGTGTGAAAGAAACAATTGTGGATGAAGGTTGTGAGGATGTTGAAACCTTGTGGGCAGGGATGGACTGGGACAATAAAGTGGCCCTGGACTTCAGCCAGACCGGCCCACTTTATTTTTCCCAAACACACAAAAAAAAAAACATAAGTAAAAACATTCCACTGTAAGTATAAACAGGTTTTTTATTTTTACTCTTAATTTAGAAAAAAAAATCCCCCTCCATAATGGTGCCATCCACAGATCCCCCCCATAAGTGTCATCCACAGACCCCCCCCCCATAAGTGTCATCCACAGACCCCCCCCATAACAGTGCCATCCACGGATCCCCCTCCCTATAACAGTGCCGTCATCCATAGATCCCCCTCCCCGCCACTCACAGTAGTATACATTAATAAATCGGTATCCTGCAGGCTGCAGACAGTAACTTTAATTTTAACACAGCGCTCATCTCTTTACTACCTTACATTCAGCTCCCTCCAGCCTCCAGTAACAAGTGCGGGCGGCAGCGCTCACTCACTGACGTCACGCGCCTGCGCCGCCTAGTAGGAGGAGCAGGCGTGTGACGTCAGTGAGTGAGCGCCGCCCCCACACTGCCTGCTGTTACTGGAGCTGAGTCAGTGTAAGATAGTAAAGAGATGAGCGCTGATTTTAAAGTTAACACACTGACAGCAAAAAAATTAAAATGGCTCGGGACCGGCCGGGCCCCCCCGGGGTCCGGGCCCCTTACTGGGGTATCGGCTTTACCCCCCTGATGGCGGCCCTGGCCGGCCCATAATTCGATCGGCCCACCGGGATTCTCCCGGTACTCCCGATGGCCAGTCCATCGCTGCTTGTGGGTGGAAATTCAGAGGGAAAAAAAATAATGAAAAAATAATTCTTATAATTCTTGGTGTGATCTATAGACCCCCCCAATATCACTGAGGAGATAGAAGATCAACTGTATGTGCAAATGGAGCGGGCAGCACAGGCGGCACAGTGGTGATAATGGGAGATTTTAACTATCTAAACATAGATTGGGAACATGGTTCTGGCTCTGCTGCAAAACTGAAAAAATTCTTCAGCTTTCTGCAGGATAATTTTATGGGCAAGTTTGTAGAAGATCCTACTAGAGGCGATGCTCTTCTGGATGTAGTAATTTCTAACAACGCAGAGCTTGTGAGAAAGGTCATTGTCCGTAAAAACCTTGGTAACAGTGACCACAATATAATTATATTCCAACTAAACTGTAAAAAACAAACTCAGGTCGGTAGGGCAAAAACACTTAATTTCAAAAAGGCGAATTTCCCCGGGTTGAGCTCTGAACTTCAGGACATAGACTGGGAGCAACTATTGACACATAATGTCACACTAATGCTAAATGGGAGTGCTTTAAATCTACTTTTGGTAAGTATATTGTTAAACACATTCCTAGAGGTAACAAGTACAAGCGAATAAAATTAAACCCCACATGGCTTACGAATAGTGTAAAAAGTGCAATAAATGACAAAAAGAGGGCCTTTAAGAAATACAAATCGGAGGGGTCAGCTGTAGCCTTTAAAAAGTATAAAGAACTAAATAAATTATGTAAGGGGGTAATAAAATCTGCGAAAATACACAATAAAATACAGGTGGCCAAAGAAAGTAAGGACAACCCCAAAACATTCTTCAAATACATAAAAGCAAAAAAAAAAAAAAAAGTCAGAACATGTAGGACCCCTAAATGATGGTAATGGGGTGTTGGTCACTGGGGATCGAGAGAAGGCAGAGCCCCTAAATGTTTTTTTTAGCTCGGTATATACAAAAGAAGAGAGGGCATCTAATGAGGGTGGTGCTACTGGTGGAAATACCTCAAATAACATACTTACCTCACTGACTGTAGATATGGTCCTTAATATGCAAAAAAAATATAAAGTGAACAAGGCCCCGGGTCCAGATGGATTACACCCTATAGTTCTAATGGAGCTCAGTTCAGTTATTGCTTTGCCTCTGTTCATAATATTTACAGATTCCTCAACAACAGGCATTGTACCAAGAGACGGGCGCAAGGCGAATGTGGTGCCCATTTTCAAAAAGGGTGCTAGGTCTTCTCCAGGAAATTATAGACCAGTAAGCTTAACATCCATAGTGGGAAAAATGTTTGAGGGCCTTCTACGGGACGACATACAGGATTATGTAACTGTCAATAATATAATAAGTGATAGCCAACGTGGTTTTACTAAGAACAGGAGCTGTCAGACTAACCTGATTTGTTTTTATGAGGAGGTGAGTAGAAGCCTGGACAGAGGGAAGGCTGTCGATACTGTGTTTTTAGACTTTGCAAAGGCGTTTGATATTGTCCCACACGAACTACTAATAGGTAAATTGAGGTCTATTGGCTTAGAAAATATCATTTGTATTCGGATTGAAAAGTGGCTTCATGATCGTGTCCAAAGAGTTGTGGTCAATGATTCCTACTCTGAATGGTCCCCGGTTAAAAGTGGTGACCCCAAGGTTCTGTGCAGGGTCCTCTATTATTTAACTTATTCATTAATGACATAGAGGATGGGATTAATAGTGCTGTCTCTATTTTTACAGATGACACCAATTTTTGTAATACAGTCCAGTCTATGGAAGATGTTAATAAGTTACAAGCTGACTTGGCAAATGAGGTTCAATATAGATAAATGTAAAGTTAAGCACTTGGGGGCTAATAACCTGCATGTAGCATATGTCCTGGGGGGAGTAACACTGGAGAGTCACTGGTTGAGAAGGATCTGGGTGTATTAGTAGATCATAGACTAAATAACAGCATGCAATGCCAGTCAGCTGCTTCTAAGGCCAACAGAATTTTGTCTTGTATAATATTGCCACTTTACAAAGCGTTGGTGCGGCCTTATCTGGAATACACAGTTCAGTTCTGGGCACCAGTCCATAAAAAGGATGCCCTGGAGTTAGAAAAAGTACAGAGGAGAGCGACTAAACTGATAAAGAGCCCGGAAGATCTTAGTTATAAGCAAAGATTAAATTAACTGAATTTGTTTAGCCTTAAAAAAAGACATCTAAGGGGTGACATGATTAACCTGTAAAAATATATAAACGGACCATACAAAAAATATCAAGGGAAGCTATTCTGTGTTAAACACCCTCAAAAAACAAGGGGCCACTCCCTACGACTGGCGAAAAAAAGATTCAGCCATAAGAGGAGACAGGCATTCTTTACAGTAAGATCTGTGAATAGCCTGCCGCAGGAGCTGGTCACAGAAAATACAGTAGATGGCTTCAAAAAAAGTTTAGATGACTTTAATTCAAAATAACTTTGAGGCTTACGACAATGTATAGAAATCTTGTTCTACGCGCCCTTTCCCTTTGGCCCAACCCGTTTTAATAAAAAAGATGGACATTGATCCGGGGATCTATATAGCAGGATTACAGGTTGGACTTGATGGACTTTTGTCTTTTTCCAACCATAACAACTATGTAACTTTGTAACTATATTGGGCTACCTGTGATTAACATATGAGGGATCATCCATCTATTCCACTTCCCGCTGGTAGCTGCTGAGCGTACTTTAATGTGCTCTTCTAGAATTTATAGCAGGCAGCTGCTCATGGAGCTCCTGAATCTCGCATGGTTACCTAACGTACATTGTATCACGGCATAATCTCCTTGTATATGTGCAATGTAACTTACATGTAATATCTGTAACACCAGTGTACTCTATGCAGATGATGAGGGAGGGACTTCTCTATGGATCCTTCAGTAGTAAAGGGTTAAAGGGAAGATAAAAATAAAGCCAGGCGTGCGATGGGGGCAATGGAATAAGGTGGTTTTATTTAAAGGGAACCTATTGCAACATACGCCCCGGCGAGCCCCAGTATATTCATGTTAAGGTCTGCGAGTGGTATAATATGGCCTAGTGTAGTGTCACAGTGGTCCTACCTCAGGTCATCGCTCCCTGGGCGTTAGTACTGGCGCTGCAATAATTGAGTTGAAGTAGACGAAGAAGTCCAGACTGGGAAACTTGAATGTAGTTTACTAAATTAACTTGGTAATACAAAAATGTTTCTGTACTTGGTTGGAATTCACTCTACTTGGTATACAGTAGTAGTTTGCCCCACACACTAATTTCCCCCACATAGTAA
Source organism: Bufo bufo (assembly GCF_905171765.1). Taxonomy (NCBI): domain Eukaryota; kingdom Metazoa; phylum Chordata; class Amphibia; order Anura; family Bufonidae; genus Bufo; species Bufo bufo. The sequence goes on along the minus strand of NC_053395.1, from coordinate 219,514,502 downwards.
TTTCCACCACACTGCCCCATATAGTAGTTTGCCCCACATAGTAATTTCCACCACACTGCCCCACATAGTAATTTGCCCCAACATAGTAAGATGTCACATCCATACACTGAACATGTATTAATTGAGATATTTGGACTGGGTGAATGGATTACCTATCTCAGTCTTCAAAAGGGGACCATAGACATGGTGGATCCAACTACAACAGTTTCATGTGAATGGCGACAGACGGACTGTCATCAGGAAACACCATTAGGTTCCTCCCTCCCCTCCTACATCCTTCAGCACCGGCTTCTGGGGTTGCCAGCTAGCCTTTAAAGGTTATGTACACCTTCGGAGGCAATTTTTGTTTATGATTGCATTTTACTCATTTTTGGCTAAAAATCATATTTTCAATTAGCCTTTATTAAAAATATTGAGCCATTCTGTCACAAAGAGTTAACTGTTTTTCTAACTGTGTGACTTTCACTTTCACTTTGTGCTGGTCATCTAAATAACCCGATATTGCTAAGTAAATAATGAGGGAGATTTACTTAGCAATATCAGAATTCTCAACCCAAGTTGTTCACAGACATTGGGTTGGTTGGATACATGTCATTAGTCAACTTGAATAGACACAGTGGCGTAGCTATAGGGGTCGCAGCGGTCGCAATTGCGACCGGGCCCCTGAGTCAGGGGGGCCCACAGGGCCCCCTCAAGCCAGGAGAATGCAGCCGCAGCTGAATAACTAAAATAAGATTTACAGGGGGCGGAGCGGAGGCCGAGAGGAGAGGCCCTGTGTGACGCGCACTGTGCAGGGCAGCTGGGCAGGCGAAGTGAGGAGGAGGGGCCGGGGGAGCGGCTTCAATTGAGGTGCGACGCAGGACTTAGTCACGTACCTCACTGTGACCTCCTGCGTCGGATCTCGCGAGATGACGTGGCGCGGGAAGGCACAGTGAGCGAGGAATTGGTGACCGCCTGTACCAGGATGCCACAAGCTGTGAAGGAGAGAGAGGTAAGTATTAATTATTATTTTTTTTATGTACCCTACGTTCTACCCTTGCAGAGGCACTGGGGGCACGAGAGGAGGACCACTGACAGTACTCAGTGGACAATGTCATAGTATTAATAAGAGTGGAGAGACTACCATTATATTAATAATAAAGAGGGGGACATTATATTAACAACGAGGGGGACATTATATTATTAATAAAGAGGGGGCCATTATATTAACAACAAGGGGGACATTATATTATTAATAAAGAGGGGGCCATTACATTAATAATAAAGAGGGGGCCAATACATTATTATTAATGTAATGGCCCCTCTTTATTATTAATATAATGGCCCCTTCTTTATTATTAATATAATGGCCCCTTCTTTATTATTAATATAATGGCCCCTCTTTATTATTAATATAATGACCCCCTCTTTGTTATTAAAGAGGGGCCATTATATTAATAATAAAGAGGGGCCATTATATTAATAATAAAGAGGGGCCATTATATTAATAATAAAGAGGGGCCATTATATTAAAAATAAAGAGGGGCCATTATATTAATAATAAAGTGGGACCATTATAATATACAGGGGGAATAATATTATGGGGAATGGGGGACTATCTGTCTAGCTCTAGCCCAGTATTGGGGGGGCAGCAGGAGGAGTTGTTGAGACACCAGGAAGGAGAGGATGATAGTAAAGTGAGGAACCACTGCAGAGACGAGAAGCGGCTGAAAGAAGGTGTCATGGCGGTCTTATCTCTGGATGAAGACGTTGAGAAAAGTGTACATCACAGGAGACGTCACTGGATGTAACAGGTATGGTGCGGCATTCTCCTGTAATAATATTACCCATGCACATATCTGTTTCTCGGTAGGGTAAGGGTATATAGAATTTGACCCACACTGCCGCATCCGGCCCCAGACTTCAGGTAACACTGTGTTCTGAATTCTGGGGCCTCACACCCATCTACAACATTATCTGTACTCAGAGAGTTATCACTGTGTTACATAGGACTGCTAGTGATCTACTACAGTATTTGCTAAAAAGGGCGTGCCCGGGGTAGGGGGGGGCACCATTTTTGGCTTGCCCCGGGTGCAGGCAACCCACGCTACGCCACTGCTCTCCTATCCTGTGAGTGTGACTGCGACTGCGAGACACACTGACTGACCTGACTGACTTACTGAGGTGAGCGTCCAACCGATCGGGGTCCTGGTCCGGTCGGTCCAGTGAGTGAGTGACTACGACTCTGTCTGTCCTGAGTGAATCCGGGCTCTGACCCGCCTGGTGGGAGCGCCGGTGAGATTGTGATAATAAGCCCAGACCAGACCAGTCAATACACCCTTTAGGAAATCTCAGTATTCTCATCATGCATCATGTGCACAGCCTGGGAGGCCCCCCTTAGGCAAGTGACAAACTGCCCCCCCTCAGTCTTGGGCAAGTGACAAACCCCCCCCCCCCCTCAATCTTAGGCAAGTGACAAACTCATCTCTGCTACATCTACAATGAGCAACTACAACAAATGTAATGCCAAACTGCAGTTCCTTGTGACTCCTTAGATAGCTTCAACTGGACCCACACAGCCTGTGAGTCCAGTGGAAGCTATCCCAGGCATCACATAGAGGAACTGCAGTTTGGCATTACATTTGTTGTAGTTGCTCATTGTAGATGTAGCAGAGATGAGTTTGTCACTTGCCTAAGAATGAGGGGGGGGGGGGCAGTTTGTCATTTGCCTAAGGGGGGGCCTCCCACTGTGCACATTAATCCTGGCTGATCGATCGCTGCTGCTCTCACATCTGATGAGAGATTTCCTAGGGACGGGCTGGTGGATGAGGGCAGCCACCCGGTCCTGCCTATGGATCACCCAGTTTGCACTTAGCTATGCCCAGGCCCCATGCCAGGGGGTCCCTGATGTATTAACTGACCAATAACATGGAGATCCCAGTGCCAACTGCCTTGCTGGTGAACGATTGGCATATACTTCTGCTGTGGAGTAGGGGGGGGGGCCCAAATTGAACTCTTGCACCAGGGCCCATGAGCCTATAGCTACGCCCCTGAATAGACATATTGATGAATATATGCACCTACTGGGGATAATAGCTGGAGACTGTCTATGGCACCCAGAGAGCAGACAACCACCTTTTAATAACTCATCAAAGCCCCTATAGTAGTTGAGTTTAATGAGATCCACCAACAATTCCATCTCTATAGAGGAGAGATAATCAGAGATGGAGCAGGATGGACTTTCTGACCTGTCATCTTCTGTGGGATAAGCACCCCAGAGGTATCTGTGTTGGGGGTTATTTTCAAGTTATCTCATCAAGGGATGTCCCTCAGGGTGCTCTCTACAGCCACCCTAATAAAATGAATGAAAATCCAAAGACCAAGAAAATAAATGTACCATCTCAAATCCTAGGTTGCTGTTGCACCATCATGGGGACACTAATCCAACAAGACACAGAAGGCACATAGTGTAACCGTATGATTAATGGACATGGGATCCCCCGGTATGGAGTGTGTGCAACATAGTAAGCAGGTGGGTGGCCGGTCCGGATGACCAAACAATTTGCTCCATAGCCTCCAAAATGGTTGATACCGGTGACAGAGTCGCTTTAATAAATTGGGTGGATCTCCCTCCAGCGGGCTTTTTACGAATGCTGACACCCGTCTTTAGTATTCTGTCACATTCTACTTAGTAAATCCCCCACCGTGTATTGTATAGAGAGTACCACCATGCATAGCAAGAAATCAGATTGCAGAGAGCATTTAGGCCATGCCCACAAACAGAGAATAGTTTCTATATGGAGGTTTTCAAAAATATGCAGTACGGGGGCTTATATGTGACCCTGATGGATCGGTAGATGATTTCTCTCCTTCTGATATTTTAATAATGGAAAGTAAAAGCTGTAGGGTTTTGTAGACCTGCAAAGTCAACACTGAGCACTAGAGGGCGCAACTGTGCAGCAACAAATAAGAGGCCAGAGAGAAGACCTGGGGTTCTCAAAGTGATCATCCATGGTGCTGATTATACACCTCAAACCTCAAGAGAGCCTCATATGATCTGGCCAGATGCAATTCCTTAATGGTTACGTGGCCTGCAGGCCAATATCAGGCCTCTAGACCATGGAGGTCCTGACTTCAGGCGCTTTAAGGAATAAACATTACCGTAGGGGTGTGTCGCTGACAACACGTCATCCAACAACCAATAATAACCACATACCTACCAGTAATAAGGAGTTTCATCCTTTGGTCACTGTCAGTTTTTGTATTGTTATCATAGCAAGCAGACACTGAACAAGCAGGAACTGTAAAGAATTGTGAAGGCAGCTCTGGAGTTTAATACAGATAGGTCTACCAGAAAAAAGGGCTTTGTTTAGAGGATAAGGGATGATGGTGGGGGGTGACATACATACACACTGTGCCTTCAGCACCATCTGGCTACCACTGGCTGTTCAGCGTGCACTCGATAAGTAACAGGCTACAATTATTCTTACCATCATTTGAATTCCAAAATTGTGGAATGTTTTAAGCTCCTCACTGGAATTCCACTAAACTAGGTGCAAATATGTGAAAATATGCCCCCCCCCAGTATTAATAATGCCCTCACAGAGCCCCCAGTACAAAACCCCCCCCCCCCCCCCTATTGTGCCCCCAGTGGTAATAAAGCTCTCTGCAGACCCCTCGGTAGTAATGAGGCCCCCATAGTGCTCTTAGTAGAAATAAGGCGAATCTATAAGACCCTCCTATAGACCCCAGTAGTAATAAGAACACCTAATGTCCCCTGGATTTAAAATGCCCCCCAGTGCCCCCAGTATTTATACTGCCCCCTACTGTTATAATGCTCGCCCTGCAGTGCCCTCTGTAGTTATATTTCTCCCTTTAGTGCCCTCCACCATACAGTCCCATGTAAATAACACTATTTCCTTCCCTCTGCCATAGAATCTCATGTAACTATCACACCATCTTTCCAGCCCCCTCCATTATACAGTCCCATGTAAATAACATCCCTCTCCATCTACAGCCTCCTCCAAAATACAGTCCCATGTAAATAACATCACTTCCCTCCTTCCAGCCCCTTCAATATACAGTCCTATGTAAATAACATCACCCCCTCCCCAGCCGCCTTCAACATACAGTCCCATCTAAATAATATCACCCCCTCCGCAGCCACCTCCAACATGCAATCCCATGTAAATAACATCGCCCTCTCAAAATTCAGTCCCATGTAAATAACATCACTCCCTCCCAAAGCTGCCATTAACATTCAGTCCCATGTAAATAACATCACTCCCTCCCTCTGCCGCCTTCAACATACAGTCCCATGTAAATAACATCACTGCCTCCCACAGCCCCCTCCAAAATTCAGTCCCATGTAAATAACATCAATCCCTCACACAGCCATCAACATACAGTCTCATGTAAATAACATCACTTCCCTCCTTCCAGCCCCTCCAATATACAGTCCCATGTAAATAATATCACCCCCTCCGCAGCCACCTCCAACATGCAATCCCATGTAAATAACATCGCCCTCTCAAAATTCAGTCCTATGTAAATAATATCACTCCCTCCCAAAGCTGCCATTAACATTCAGTCCCATGTAAATAACATCCCTCCCTCCCTCTGCCACCTTCAACATACAGTCCCATGTAAATAACAACACCCCCTTCCGCAGCCCCCTCCAAAATTCAGTCCCATGTAAATAACATCAATCCCTCACACAGCCATCAACATACAGTCCCATGTAAATAACACCACTCCACCCCACTCCAACATACAGTCCCAGTTAAATAACATCCCTCCCTTCAGCCCTAACATACAGTCCCAGTTAAATAACCCCAACTCCCAGCATTGCTCTGCGTCTACCTTCACTTACCTGTCCTCATGTTGCAGACATCACCTCAGCTTCTTCCCCCAGGACTTCTCCTCTTCATTGCCGTCCTCTCCTGCACTGGTCACATGATGGTGACATCATCGCAGGTCCTTCTCAACCACTGCCTGTTTTACTGGTCACATGACCTGTGATGTCATCACAGGTCCTTCAGCTCTTCAGATGCATTACATTCAATGGTATTGCTGTCCTGAGGACTTACAGTTGTATCTAGCTGGCAGGCAGTACATTTGGGGCCGGGACAAGACATCAGGGGCCCAGGGCGCTCGGTACAGGATCCACAATATGAGAACTGTGGGGGTCATTTATCAAACTAGTGTAAAGTAGAACTGGCTTAGTTGCCCATAGCAACCAATCAGATCCCACCTTTCATTTTACAAAGGAGCTGTCCAAAATGAAAGGAGGAATCTGATTGGCCGCTATGGGCAACTAAGCCAGTTCTACTTTACACCAGTTTGATAAATGAGCCCCTGTGTTTCCAGCAGAGTCAGGACTAATTTTTTGTTCACCTGTGATATGACGGCACCCACTTCTGCATACCCTGAACCCCTATAGCACTACCTCTTGTACCCCGCTAATAGTGCTGTCGGGGCCAGTTGTCCAGTCTTTATTGGTGCTGTATAACTTGCCATTCAGGATCTTGGGAAAGCTGAGTGACAACCCTTGTACTGTGGTCGAATAATGAATGCACAGCTATCTTATTGGGGGGGGGGGGGAGATAGATTTTTTCATTTTTCTCCCATTTGTAGGTTCGACCCAATTTACTCTGGGGATGTCCCCAAATCTACTAGACTCTTCCCATTTTGATACCAATTTGCATAAATCCCGACTATTTATGTTCTGCTCAACGAGACAAATATTTATTCCTACCTATAAGTGAGGGGCCCTTCTGACCCATAGTAAAGATCAGGCTAGACCCCCCCCCCCCCCTTTATGCTTCCTGTTCCTCACCCCCTTGTTTGGGTGCTGGTCCAAACATGGCTGGGCCCCATCTCTTCAAGGGCCCCGCACGGGCTTCCTCTATGGTATGCACCGCTTGCATTCCAGACCCCCTCCTGAGTCTATGCGGTTTTACTTCTTTGATCCGTTTCCAAAAGATCAAGATGCCAATATCCAACATGTTAAAAGATTTAGGCTAGGGCTACATTTTGTCGCACCAATGTCGCGCGACAATTTTTATAATGATAGTCTATGGGGTCGCACTGCGACATGCTGCGACTGCCATCTTGGCTGGAATTTTTGCTACTGTCGTGTCGCAGCATGTCGCATGTCACAGTGCGACACCATAGACTATCATTATACAAATTGGCGCGCGACATTGGTGCGCCATCAATGTCGCGCGACACATGACGTCGTGCAGCCCTAGCCTTAGGTGGAGTTCCCCTTTAAGCCAGCTTCTCCAGAAGAAATAAGACAGGCGGCTGCAGTGATAGGAGCCTTGATACATTTATTCATGTACACGATGTATAATTAACATGTAACGTGTCAGATGTAAACATGAGAAGGACACAATGTAATATACGCTATTTTTCGTACTCGGGGGGGGGGGGGGGGGGCTCTTTCTCATTAATTAGAGTACATCTATATCCAGTGGTCAGAACATGCTGGTACTTGTAGTTCAACATTGGCAGCTCCAGCGGGAGAGAGTTCTTCCTTACTCTCTACAGTATATCCACCAATCTATAATCATTGGAAAGTGCTTAGAAAAACATGGCTGCTTTGGCGCCACACTCGTCCACAGGTTGTGTGTGGTATTGCAGCTTGGCATCATTCACCAGATACCGGACCCAATGCAGGTGTGGAGCAGTTTCTGGAAGGAGTCAGCCTTTTTTATCCAATCCTCTGAAACGTGCCTAACCTTCTTTCAGACCACATTCAAATGCCACTTCCATGTCAAGGTCTACAGCCTATGGTTCTCCGGTTGTGGTGAGACTACAACTCCCAGCATGGTGCGAGAAGCAGAGGCTGCGGAGCAGTGAACCCCAGCCGCTGTAAAAACTACACCTCGCAGCCTGCCATGATGGGAGATGTAGTTTCACAACAGCTGGAGAACCACAGATTGACGACCACTGGTCTAGAGCAGTATGGTGGAATATGTTGTCCCCTCTATTAAAGGGGTTGCCCAGGATTAGCAAAACATGGCTGCTTTCTTCCAAAAATTGTCCACAGTTTGTGTATGGTATTGCAACTCCATTCCATTGACTCTAATGGACAGGGGTGGTTTAGAAGAAAGTAGCCATGTTTTATTAATCCTGTACATCCCCTTTAACATTCCGGACTTCGGTGTTACCAGTCACATTCGTTATCCATGGAGGCATTCCTGACAAAGAGTGGGGTCAGGCCTACTGTACGCTGTAATGTTTTATGTACAACATACCTAATATACAGGGCTGAGCTTGAAATTCTATAGCTATGCTGTTCTTGGACTTTTTTTTACGTCTATTTACAAAAAGTTTTCTTAAATTGTGTAGTACATGAGATCCACCATTAGGTGGTGCTATCATAATTTCCATTTCACAGATTGGACATGTAACTTGGAGGCAACTAAAGACATGACTGAAGCTCCTGGGCCCAAATGAAAAATCTGTTATGGGACCCTGACCTGCCATGTGCCGTGCATGTCCTGCACTGTAGATGGGCCTTTCGGCCCCCGCGCAAACACCAGGGCACTAGTGCAACTCTGCATCACTATGGCTACAGGGCGAAATATGGTGCTTTGATGTCTACGGTTCCTGAGCTCCTCTGAAACGTAAAGTCTTGGAATACCATGGTAAACTACAATCTGCTGTTTCTTTTAGTTTCACAAGAGGTGAAGGCCTGCAGACCACTGTATGGGCTTCTTACAAGGAGTCAGACAATAAAAGGTACCGAGGTTGTCAGAGCATGCTGGGAGTTGCAGCCCTTTTAAACAGCTGGACAGCTTTCAGTCGAACGTTAGCTTTTTGGGGATTAACTTAAAGGGTTTATCCAAGACTATTAAATGCCCCCCCTATGCCCGGGCCCCTCACACTGAATATACTTGCCTCGCTCCCCGCTCCCTGCACCGCTCCTGGTCCCCGCACCGCCGCTGATGAAAACATCCGGTGTCGGGGGAGCGCAGCTAATGGCAGGCAGTGACGGGGACGAGCCTCCCAGCGTCACCCACAATGCTAGGGAGGCTTGTCCCCATCCCCGCCTGCAGTTGGCTGCTCCCACCCGACACCGGATGTTTTCATCTGTGCACGGGGAGAAGCAGCAGCGGCGGTGCAGGGACCAGGAACGGCGCAGGGAGCGGGGAGCGAGGCAAGTATATTCAGTGTGAGGGGCTTGAGCATATGGGGGGCATTTAATAGTCTTGGATAACCCCTTTAAAGGGGTTGGCCCATCTCACACATTGGTGGCCTCGCGTAGGTCTAGAACAGGGTCCCCAAAATGAAGGAGAGCTGACCGCGCATGCGTGTCGTGCTCTCCATTTACCTCTATGGCATTCGACTATTTCTGGAACTCCCATAGAAGTGAATGGAGAGCGCACTGTGCAAGCGCAGCCACCCTCCATACACCTCTATAGGAGTTACAGAAATTGCCAACCAGGTGCTCGACTATTTTCGGCACACCCATAGAAGTGAATGGAGGGAGGTTGCGCTCGCGTGGAGTGCCCTCGTTCTATTCTCTGTCCTAGAGATAGTTGCAGGTCCGAGAGATATCGCTGGGATATGCCACCAATGTGTGAGATGGGCCAACCTCTTTAAAAGGGGGTACAATAGAGATAGATTGGATGGATCCATTGAAAACCCCTAAAATGGTTGGTATGGAGCGAAAATGACAAAATATGAACTGAATTGGGTTTTGCTTATAGAATTTCAAGCTCATTAGACTGACCGTGAAATACGGGCAGAGCCCCTAATGTCGCAGGACAATGGTGTCCTTGGCCTCATAGTGATTGTACCCAATGAGCTATTTGCTGTCATTCAGTCAATGCTCTACATGGGATAAGAAGCCATAATGGCAGGAAAGCATTTAGAAATGACAGCAGATGCAGGGTAAATGTGCTCCCACAAAGAAATGGGTGAGGGGCAGGTGCAGTGGGGCCCATCACTGGAACTAGCTCAGGCCTACAGGATCATCGTCTTCCCTAGGAATTAATGGGAGTACCAATGTTTGTGAGAGTGTTGGTTTCTTTATTTCTCTTGCAATGATGAGAAACCTCCAAAAAGACATTAGTTATTCTAACGGGGGCCTCCAGCAGTCCATGGTTCGGGGGAGAAGTGGTGACAAGTGTAGTGGAGATGTGTGGTGAGGATACAGCATGAGATGGCCTAGGTCCAGCAGGGATACGCTCAGGCTGTGCACTGTGGTCATTCCCGTGGGGCATCCATCTTCATGTGTCCATTCACAGGACCTCTTGATGCTGCTGGGAAGCCTCACTGACAACCTGTGGGTACAAACACAAGTCAGTATTGTTACGGGAAAGGAGAATCCATGGAAGATCTGAGATTGTCTGGTCTAAAAAACCCAGGGCCTCCAAATTAGCTTTAAGGAGGATCTCACACTCTGGAGGACCTGACACGTCCTAGTACTACATAGACAGCCCATTCAGTTTAATGAGAACTGTGTGATGTCACATTGTCTCCACTGGGGGCAGTGCAGGGGAAGCAAACACTTGGTTTTCACCTGATTGCTAGAGATCTCATGATCATCTGATTAAGGTGGGGGGGGGGGGGAGGGTCTTTCTAACAAAAATGGATTGTCAAAAGCGGAAAATTGTGTGATGCGCCCTGGAGAATTATCAAGTCTATAGAATTTTGTTTATTTTCCCAAAATATTCTAGCAGCAGTCAACTTGTACAGGTTTGGAAATTGGGACTAATATATGAGAAGATAAGAGCAAGCCTAGTTCTAGATAATGGTGGTCAGATGATGTCCCATCATGAATGACATTCAATATTGGATCATTGTTCATTGGACCCTCCAAAGGAGACAATTCTGAGGGCTGCCTTCCATCAAGTCCATTTCTGAGATCTAAGACTGGACCCAGCAAGGATCCTCTAGCCAAGGATCCAGTCTATCCCCAAATGATCTCTGGAGAACCACTATAACTGTGATGAGTGATGGTTTCTAAAAAAAATGCCAACATCCAGGATTATGTCGTTTACAAAATGGCACAAGAGTCAGCACATCATCGGACCACTTCATCATCTTGCCCCAGCCTTAAATTCAGTGTACAGATGTGAAAATGTAAGAAAATTGAGCATAGCCTTAAAGGAGCAATACATGGCGGGAGGGTTAAGTATGGAGATGCACAGGGATATACAGTGCGACAGAAGACATGAAGCAATGGGATACACATGGTGAGAGTGGTGGACAGTGCACAGAACTTCTACTGAGTGAACATTTGAAGAGTGATGTGGCCATAAAGGTGAAGGCATCAAGAGGAAAGTGCCCAAGTGTGACTTACCAGTGCTCCAGAGGAAGAGTAAGGTGCTCAGTTCTGCTGGGGCAATGAGAAGTACGTGTGTGTGTTACTAACGTCTCTGCAATGCTCCAGCATAGAGACAGTAGACCAATGATAAAGAGAGCACTTTCTAAGAACCTATTAATGGATCCTTCATTTCCAAGCCTGATTAAGGCCATACCACAAACAGTGCAAAACCCACTCTATATAGATGTGTGAGGTTCCATACACATGGCCATATTACAGATATGTGTTGTAGTTACCTGTATTATGCCACTCCTAGTCTGCTAGGTGGTCCATACTGCACCCCCTTGGTGTCCAATTATGGTATATATAGATAGAGACATATGGAGTTTTGTCGAGTTATTAATTTGATTAATTTCTTTTAGGAGAAACATAGTTTTATGCAGGTACCATATAATGACACATAGAGTGTCTAATGATACACAATATGACACGAAAGACACTCCAGGTCTGTGTCATTGTTTGGAACCTAAGCATCAAATATCAAGATATCAAGTCCATCCCATTCATATATCCAGATAATGCAATTATTGTACTTGTTTCTTTGCCACTGTTTGTAGGAGAGGAGGGCATTATGGCCCCCCAACATTGTCTGTTAACATTACAGTGACTGTGATGAAGGAGAGCCGGCAAACCTAGGAAGGGATGTGGAGAAAACCAGGATTGGGGCTCATCAAGACCCCATGGCGGTTCCATTAGAGGTTGTCATTGCCCCCATTGCAGCCCCAGTGCTACATTTCCCTATTATTTCTGTGTGTTTTCTGTATCATGTAATGTGACAGCCTTCTGACAGATGCACATTAAATATCTCATCCTCCGTCATAACTGTCCATCTTTTACTAGATTGCAGCTGTTGCGTCTTTACTTTTAGAAACTCTTAGGGAACAGCTGTTGTATTCTCTCCATTTCAGAGGGCGTTGTGCTGGAGTGTGTGGAGCCCTGTGCGTGTCTCGGTGTATATATTCAGCAGTCACTATAAAAAGCAGGATGAGGCCATGTAACTGAGCCGAGGTGAGTGACTCAACAGAAGGTCCAGAGAACCTACGGCTTCTGATCTAAGCAAGAAGTTGCAGGTTTAAAGTGGAAAAAGTCAGTCAAAAACTAAGAGGAAGGAAGTGGGGCTCAAAAAAATTGCACATAGGGCAGTGGAATCTGTTTTTTGGGGGGGGGGGGGGGGTCTTTGATTGTCAGATATAAAATATGTGATATTTATTCACGAGACAATAATGCATTTAGTTTTGAGTTGCAAATAACCTGACCTTTAATAAGCGAAAGATATACTTAAAGGGGATGTATGATTTAGAAAACTAGTTTTCCAATACCCCATTCCAGCACTGTCAGTATCTAGAGGAAGTTCCCTAAAATAGGATTTCCATCACTTGGTCAGAAAGTGGATCCAAAGAATGCCTCTCAGTCTGGAGGACCCAGCATATCTAAAATATATGGACATCCCATGGATTTCAACGGGCATCATGCAATACTTCATTTCACCTGTGGTGGCACTGCAGAGGAATTGCACACCTATTGCTTGGTTCCACCACAGATTGCAGCTGATCACAGCAGGACAGCCTGAGATTGGCTCATTTTGGACCCCTCTAGCAAAAAGGGATTGTAAAATACAGATAACCCCTTTAATAACTAGACGGATCGATGATACTGGGGGTGATGGAACATCTGCCCATAGCAGCCAATTAGGTTCTACCTCTTATTTTGAGAGGCACTTTGGCGAATGATATCAGCAAGATGAATGGCTGCTTTGGGCAACCACTCCACATTTCTCTTGCGCCATTTTGATAACTGTCCCCACTATGGAGCAGGAATTTGGTTGCTTATATGATTGCACTTTACAGTATATTTGTATGTGTGGCCAACCTGAAGCAACCAGGCGTTTCATTCCTCCTACGTCAGTTTTCTGGTGGTAAAAAGTTGCAAACTGAGTGTGTGCAACACTTTAAATGTCACATGCACAAACATTTTTGTGTAAGTGGTGTTTCTCCACCAATCTCACCACTTTCCAGAATAGGGGGCATGGCAAGGACAGGGACGGGGCAGGCCCAGAACATTTATCTTGTTTTACGCCTCATCATAAATTAGGAGGATCTTTCAGGAGCACAAGGGAGATCATGGATCAATGCCGGTGCATGATAAAATCTGTTTATGTACACTAAAGCCTTCCAGATGCCTCCAGAAGAGCCTTTACAATAAAGATTTTACAGCTACTCTCAAGAATGCGGTTTCTAGATTTTATGCACACAACTCCTATTCCATTCCTTTCTCGTCTGACAATGAGGTGTTACAACTGGGCGTCGGGATTTACAGATAAAATTGCTGCCAAGTTTCCAAAAGTAGTTTTGGAAAAAAGTTCATGCTGGAGATAAAATGTTATATCTGTCATGAGCTATAGCCGCTGCGGGAAATGAAGTATTTCTGGTTACATTTGTTGATGGGGCAGTTTTCTGGGTCCATATTGTATGGTGGGTTATATGGTGGGTGTAGTGTTCCTGTCACCCACTGTCTGGATAGCATGGGTAGCGATGTATTCTCATCGAGCAGTGTATGATGGGAGTATTTTTTTTGCAATATAGTATTAGTCAATTTCTCATCACCATTTACGTTAGGGTAATATTTCCTATTCGCAAAGGTCTACCATGCCTATGTCAACACGCTTCTCACCTCTCCATCTCGGGTCTCAATAGTTTTGATCATGACTGTTTTCTTGGTGTGAACTTCTGAAGATCTCTGCTCTGGGCTGGTCTCTGCAGAAGACAGAAGAGCACCGTTAAAAATCCCTGGACGGAGAGAGACCAATGAATTCTTACCTTCATATAAATAATGAAACTTGATCAATGATAATCATCTCACCTCTGTAGCTCAGTGCTGAATATGTCTGGATGGGAAGAGTGATCCTAAAATGCAAAAACATCATCTAGTTACTATGAACCATCGCTTAAAACCTGTCGTTTATGATCATTCTTCAACTGAACTACAGCCTATAACTAAACTGCCAACAGCCTATAACTAAGTTGTATTAAAGACAGCAGAAGAATGGCTTAATATTATAAATATACTGTTATACAACATGAAGTAGCTAAATGCATTAGCTGCTTCCTGAATTTGGGCATTTAGATCACCATGGCCATAAAGATCTCAAACAGGGTCTACTGGAGGAAAGTCATCAAATGTCTATGGGTTTAGTGCTTTAGATAAGGAGTACATTTATGGCCATCATCATTAGTCATATATCAGCCCTCCTCACCTGCTCTCCTCTCCTTCCAGCAGTTTCCGGTATGTGGCAATCTCAATATCCAGTGCCATCTTAACATTCAACAGATCCTGATACTCGCGGAGGTGTCTTGCCATGTCATCTTTCAGGTTACGGATATCTTCTTCTAGCCGGCCAATGGTATCTTGGTATCCAGCTGCCTCTCCAGCGAATCTTTCCTCCAGGTCTCGCATCTGGCGCATCAGGGAATCATTCTAAAAAAAGTTAAGAGTCACAGGGCATGAACTAAGGTTCTTGAGCAATAGGAGAAAAGAACAGAAAAGTGGCAAAAAGTGACATCTAGTAGATGACATCTTCTTCTGAAAACCATGAATCAGAAGATTGCAAACCATTACTTGTAATTTTTGATACTCTAGTCTGATACTTACAGTTCCCTTGAGGGCATCAACCTCACAGGTGTAGGATTGGATTTGGTGACGATATTCCATCAGCTCCTGTTTGGACTGACGAAGAGAATCGTTGTTCTTCTGTTGAGCCTGGTTGAGGTCAGACACCTGAAGGGAGAAAAATATACAAATAGTGAGGGTCCGTCCGTCCATTGTTTCTGTCTACATTACCACTGCTGGAACTCATCATTGTGGACCAAGTCTGGACATTACCTTGGACTTGTACCATTCCTCAGCTTCTGAAACATTCTTGGCGGCAATGGTCTCATACTGTGCCCGGATGTCTCTGAGGGCTGCGGTCAAGTCTGGTCTGGATATGTCCATTTCTACCTGTACATGTTGTTCCTGCAGCTGTGCCTGCAGTTCCCGAATTTCCTGAGGAGACACAACAGAACCTTCTCGATGACTGGAGATAGGAGAGAGTTTAAAAACTGCAACCCAAAAAGTGCACAAGGGTATTCTAAAAGTAGAAGAACCCTCTTTCCTAACTCTTCAAGCCAGAAGGCTCTACAAGGGTCATGGATGCATGGCCTCCATTCACCGACACTAAGGAAGAGCTCATCTTGCTCCTTGCTTCTACCTGAGCTGCCACCCCAGTATCCACCAGGTGCCAAAAACCATGAATAGTGAAACACTATAAACAAAAATAAACTAAATATAGAAATGTGCCGAGTCATAACAGCCCAGGCATCGGGGCAGAATTATAAAAATCCCCTAGTATTTATCCTAGCCAGAACTCATGGACAAATAGAAGTAACTGCAACAAAGTGACAGGCGTGCAAATATGTCATGAATGGAGGATCCCACCATAGTAAGTTTAGGTACTCTAGGGTCACCAGTTCTGTGGCACTTGGGCTTTAAAACTACCCAACATCTTGGCTTTGATCAAGAGGCCAGAGGCCCATCTATGACCAATGGCCCTGGCTCTAGTCACTGGATACTACACCTGATCTTAAGCCAAAAGGCAGAAACACGATAACTGAGAAGAACCATGATCTTGGATCTTGGAGGCCACTTGATGACGGCTGACCACTCTTACCTCATCATGAATCTTCTTAAGGAATGCAATCTCTTCCTGCAGAGATTCGATCCTCCTCTCCAGATCAATCCTGGCCAGGGTGGCAGCATCAACATCCTGAAGAGTTAGAAAGATAATATCAGGACAGAGAGCGATGAATAAAATGGCTTACAGGGAGAACTTAGGGCATACAGCTCAAGAACTGAAGTGTCTAAGGTCAACGGGGGTTAAATCACTGGTAATACAACTTACAGATCTGAAGGCGGACAGGTTATTCTCGGCATCTTCCTTAAGCTGGATCTCTTCCTGCAGCCTGGAGAAATACAGAGTGGTCAGCGGCGGGTACTCCCCGGACAAATCCTTATTCCTCCATACTAGTAATAGTGTCATGTGAAGAACGATCTTATTGTAATTACAGCAAGATAGATAGACAGACAGACAGACAGACAGATAGATAGATAGATAGATAGATATTAGATAGATAGAGAGAGATAGATAGGAGATAGATAGATAGATAGATAGATAGATAGATAGATAGATAGATAGATAGATAGATATGAGATAGATAGATAATAGATAGATAGATAGATAGATAGATAGATAGATAGATAGATAGATAGATAGATATGAGATAGATAGATAGATAGATATGAGATAGATAGATAGATAGATAGATAGATATGAGATAGATAGATAGATAGATAGATAGATATGAGATAGATAGATAGATAGATAGATATGAGATAGATAGATAATAGATAGATAGATATGAGATAGATAGATTGATAGATATGAGATAGATAGATAGATAGATAGATATGAGATAGATAGAGAGAGATAGATAGGAGATAGATAGATAGATAGATAGATAGATAGATAGATAGATAGATATGAGATAGATAGATAATAGATAGATAGATAGATAGATAGATAGATATGAGATAGATAGATAGATAGATATGAGATAGATAGATAGATAGATAGATAGATAGATAGATAGATATGAGATAGATAGATAGATAGATAGATATGAGATAGATAGATAGATAGATAGATATGAGATAGATAGATAATAGATAGATAGATAGATAGATAGATAGATATGAGATAGATAGATAGATAGATAGATAGATAGATATATATGAGATAGATAGATAGATAGATAGATAGATATGAGATAGATAGATAGATAGATAGATATGAGATAGATAGATAATAGATAGATAGATATGAGATAGATAGATTGATAGATAGGAGATAGATAGATAGAGAGATAGATAGATAGATATGAGATAGATAGATAATAGATAGATAGATAGATAGATAGATAGATAGATAGATAGATAGATAGATAGATATGAGATAGATAGATAGATAGATATGAGATAGATAGATAGATAGATAGATAGATAGATAGATATGAGATAGATAGATAGATAGATAGATAGATATGAGATAGATAGATAGATAGATAGATAGATATGAGATAGATAGATAATAGATAGATAGATATGAGATAGATAGATTGATAGATATGAGATAGATAGATAGATAGATAGATAGATATGAGATAGATAGAGAGAGATAGATAGGAGATAGATAGATAGATAGATAGATAGATAGATAGATAGATAGATAGATAGATATGAGATAGATAGATAATAGATAGATAGATAGATAGATAGATAGATATGAGATAGATAGATAGATAGATAGATAGATATGAGATAGATAGATAGATAGATAGATAGATAGATAGATAGATATGAGATAGATAGATAGATAGATATGAGATAGATAGATAGATAGATAGATATGAGATAGATAGATAATAGATAGATAGATAGATAGATAGATAGATATGAGATAGATAGATAGATAGATAGATAGATAGATATATATGAGATAGATAGATAGATAGATAGATATGAGATAGATAGATAGATAGATAGATATGAGATAGATAGATAATAGATAGATAGATATGAGATAGATAGATTGATAGATAGGAGATAGATAGATAGAGAGATAGATAGATAGATATGAGATAGATAGATAATAGATAGATAGATATGAGATAGATAGGTAATTTCTTCATACTAATAATAGTGTAATGTGAAGAACAATTGTAAAGAAATGTATATTTACAGCAAAGATCAGTGTCACATAGAATTATCCATCTGATGCTTATTATGGTTGATAGATAGATAGATAGATATGAGATAGATAGATAGATAGATAGATAGATAGATAGATAGATAGATAGGAGATAGATAGATATGAGATAGATAGATAGATAGATAGATAGATAGATAGATAGATAGGAGATAGATAGATAGATAGATAGATAGATAGATAGATAGATATGAGATAGATAGGAGATAGATAGATCGATAGATAGATAGATGATAGATAGATAGATATGGGATAGATAGATATGGGATAGATAGATATGAGATGGATAGATAGATAGATAGATAGATAGATGATAGATAGATAGATAGATAGATAGATAGATAGATAGATAGACATGAGATAGATAGATAGATAGATGATAGATAGATAATGTCTTCATACTATTAATAGTGTAATATGAAGAACAATTGTAAAGAAATGTATATTTACAGCACAGATCAGTGTCACATAGAATTATCCATCTGATGCCTATGACGGCAGTACAGTTGGAGTATACTCTTATACTCTTATACTCTTATACTCTGGTGCTTTCTGCCTTATGTAATGGTGTAATAGGCGGCGCCGATCACAGACTATACCGTTAATATGATGGATGGGCCAGAGACAGACGGATCTCCACCGCTCCACTCCTATTAAGGCCATTTCTGCGACCCCCACTTATTTCAGGAATGGCCGTGAGCTCATAACACAAATGGTTATATATTCCATAGGAGAAATGATCGCCGCTCTCGCCATATAGGGAGCAAACATAGGATGTCTCCGCTGTCTGCTCTTCCTCACTCCTGACAGCATGGTGGGGAGGAAGTGATCATTAAAGGGAGAGGGGTAGTGGTCACCAGGCACCAGGCCGCCTGTCCCAGCAGCTCTCTGGCTCGGTATGGCGGATACCTGGAAACAATAGATTGCGGTCACTGGCACAGCCAACATGGAGGATGATGACTTGGCGGTAGTGTCCCTTTAACAGGCTGTCTCATGAGAGTTATGTGTCAGCTGTGAACAAGTGGTCAGTGACTCCCGTTATCTCTCAGGCCAGGTGGGGGGGGGGGGGGGGGGGGTATATTTATAGCCTGCAGTGCTGCAATCATTAAAGCTGCTCCATCCTTTGTATTGACATGTAGAATTTACAAATGATAGAAATACTGTGTCCCCATGTCATATATAATACCGTACTGGGCCCCGTGCAGTGAGAAAGCACAAATATTCAGAAACACTCAGAAATCTTACCGAAATTTGGGGAAATATCTAAAAAGGAAAAACTGGACTCCTAAATGCATCAGTGTGTGTGGCGGGGGGGGTGTGGTGTCTCCGCTAATTATAAGTGACAATGAGATACGGTCGCCTTTACGTAAAATATTCCCATCTCAGATACGGAAGCCATCAATGTCAGACAGGTGCAGGTCCAGGGGGGCACCACCAATGAGGCCAGGTGAGGCAGGTAGGGGGCAGCCGAAGGGCCACGGGCTGAAGGGAAGGGGTTAGGTTAAGAAATTGGCGTTGGGGAGTGGTGGCGCCCTTTTAGTTTTTGCCTCAGGCAGCAGAAAGGCTAGGTGCACCTCTGGGTGGGGCCTGCACCTATCTTCAGAACAGGGGCCCCTAAAAGTGAAGGAGAGCACACAGTGCATGCGGAGTGCCCTCCATTCATCACTATGGGAGTTCAGATATTGCGTGGCTTCTTTTTTCAGGAGTCCTATAGCAGTGTATAGAGAGCACACTGCGCAAGCGCAGCCACGGTTCCATGTGCAGCTATTGGACTGTCAGAAACAGCAGAGACGGCGCCCGGCTATTTTCGGAACTCCCATAGCGGAGAACGGAGGGCGGTCACGCATGCGCAGCTGCTCTCTGCTCACTTTGACGTCCACGTTCTGGACATAGGAGCAGGTCCCAAACGTTCCGTATCCTAGCAATATGCCATCAATGTCCCAGATGGGAATACCCCTTTAAGAAAAGGTCTACAACTTTCTAATCTGCTTTGTGTTTACATTTGAAACCCTTTTCAAGATCTCTGCTTTCTGTAGTTGAATAGAACGTTTTCTTTAGGCCTCATGCACACGACCGTTTTTCGGGTCCGCATCCGAGCCGCAGTTTTTTTTTGCGGCTCGGGTGCGGACCCATTCACTTCAATGGGGCCGCAAAAGATGCGGACAGCACTCCGCGTGCTGTCCGCATCCGTTGCTCCGTTCCGAGGCCCCGCAAAAAAAATATAGCATGTCCTATTCTTGTCTGTTTTGCGGACAAGAATAGGCATGTCTACAATGGGCCGCCCGTTCCGTTCCGCAAATTGCGGAAGGCACACGGGCGGCTTCCGTTTTTTGCGCATCCGCGGTTTGCAGACCGCAAAAAAACTCCACAACTGGTTGAGGTGACGTTATATCGGGGGGGGGGAGGGAAGACATAGGGGGGCCACAGCCCCTTCACTGTAAGCAGTCACGCCCCCACAATGACAAATGGCGTCAGTGAGAAGACGCCATGTAAATGTCATGGAGGCCGTATATAGGTCGCCCTGCCCTTTCACGGAGCACAGTATAGGCGACCTTGCGGGTGACACATGAAACACGGCACCGGGTCGGTATAAATAGTTGCCGGTTTGCTGGAATGAGCAGCTGCTCCTGGCACCAGCACGTGGTGGCATTTGGTGCATAGCAATTGTCACCCCTGTGTACAGTATGACCTGAGTGTCAGATGTAGCAGGGCTGAGTTTGTCATTTGGCAACGTGTTGTCTCTTGTTTTACATAGGACTGCAACAGAAAGCATTGATCCGGCCCCGTCGATCGTACGCTCAGGGTGGAATTTGTTGTGGATATTTCCGCTGGACTGAAAATCAGCTCCATTCACCTCAATGGGGCTTGCAGAAGTCAAAACCAACCCCAATCAGATGAATGGAACCGATTTTCGGTTACGGAAATTTCTGCAACAAAATCCGCAGTGTCCCGTGGACCCTCATATGGTATATCCTGTCAGTATAATGTCAGTTCACGTGGTGCGAATATTCATTTTAGATTTTGGTGCCTAAAGCGAGTCACTAGTTTCTAAGGCTACACAACTGTGAAAAAAACGGATACACTGTCAGTTTTTCACAGCCATTTTGCATCCGTTTGTGCGTCCATTTTTTCCTCACCCTCTATCCGTTCTTAATGCCTGTTTTGCATCAGATTTTAACAGATGTTAAAAATGGCCATTAAAAAAGGGTGAATTAGATTTTTTTACCCCAATCTCTGTAGTGCCCTATGGTCCCTATAGTGCCCCCCAGTATGAATAATGACCCCCTTTGTGTGGCCCCAGTATGAATAATGTCTCTCTCAGTGCCCTCCAGTAGGAATCATGACCCTCATTAGATTCACCCAGTAGGAATAATGACCATCTTAGTGCCCCCCAGTAGGAATAATGACCATCTTAGTGCCCCCCAGTAGGAATAATGACCCCCTTAGTGCCCCCAGTAGGAAGAATGACCCCATTTGTGTCACCCAGTAGGAATAATGACCGCCTTAGTGCCCCCCAGTAGATATAATGACCTCCTTAGTGCCCCCCAGAATGAATAATGACCCCCTTAGTGCCCCCCAGTAGGAATAATGACCCCCTTAGTGCCCCCAGTAGGAATAATGACCCCCTTAGATCCCTTCAGTAGGAATAATGACCCCCTTAGTGCCCCCCAGTAGGAAGAATGACCACATTTTCACCCAGTAGGAATAATGACCCCCTTAGTGCCCCCCAGTAGGAATAATGACCTCCTTAGTGTCCCCACAGTATGAATAATGACCCCCCTTAGTGCCCCCACAGTATGAATAATGACCCCCCTTAGTGCCCCCCAGTAGGAATAATGACCCCCTTAGTGCCCCCCAGTAGGAATAATGACACCCTTAGTTCCCTTCAGTAGGAAGAATGACCCTATTAGTTTCACCCAGTAGGAAGAATAATGACCCCCTTAGTGCCCCCCAGTAGGAAGAATGACTCCATTAGTGTCACCTAGTAGGTATAATGACCCCTTTAGTGCCCCCCGTAGGCATAATGACCCCCTTAGTGCCCCCTAGTAGGAATAATGACCCCCTTAGTGCCCCCCAGTAGGATGAATGACCCCATTTGTGTCACTCAGTAGGAATAATGACCGCCTTAGTGCCCCCCAGTAGGAATAATGACCTCCTTAGTGCCCCCCAGAATGAATAATGACCCCCTTAGTGCCCCCCAGTAGGAATAATGACCCCCTTAGTGCCCCCAGTAGGAATAATGACCCCCTTAGATCCCTTCAGTAGGAATAATGACCCCCTTAGTGCACCCCAGTAGGAAGAATGACCCCATTTTCACCCAGTAGGAATAATGACCCCCTTAGTGCCCCCCAGTAGGAATAATGACCTCCTTAGTGTCCCCACAGTATGAATAATGACCCCCCTTAGTGCCCCCCAGTAGGAATAATGACATCCTTAGTGCCCCCCAGTAGGAATAATGACCCCCTTAGTTCCCTTCAGTAGGAAGAATGACCCTATTAGTTTCACCCAGTAGGAAGAATAATGACCCCCTTAGTGCCCCCCAGTAGGAAGAATGACTCCATTAGTGTCACCTAGTAGGTATAATGACCCCTTTAGTGCCCCTGTAGGCATAATGACCCCCTTAGTGCCCCCCAGTAGGTATAATGACCCCTTTAGTGCCCCCCGTAGGCATAATGACCCCCTTAGTGCCCCCAGTAGGAATAATGACCCCCTTAGTTCACATCAGTAGGAATAATAACCCCATTAGTTTCACCCAGTAGGAATAGTGACCTCCTTAGTGCCCCTCAGTATAAATAATGACCCCCCTTAGTGCCCCCCAGTAGGAATAATGACCCCCCTTAGTGCCCCCAGTAGGAATAATGACCCCCTTAGTGCCCCCCCACTAGGAATAATGACCCCCTTAGTTCCCTTCAGTAGGAAGAATGACCCATTAGTTTCACCCAGTAGGAATAATGACCCCCTTAGTGCCCCCCAGTAGGAAGAATGACTCCATTAGTGTCACCCAGTAGGTATAATGACCCCTTTAATGCCCCCAGTAGGTAAAATGACCCCTTTAGTGCCCCCAAGTAGGAATAATGACCCACTTAGTGTGCCTCATTCTAATAATACCAAAAATAAAATAAAACCTCACCCTTTGCATGAACACTAGCTTGCACTGGGAGCAGCAGGACCTGACGCTCCTAGTGTGATCATGTGACTCCGCCACGCAGGGAACATCAGGTCCTGCGGCCTCCAGGGAGGAGCGGGTGTTCCCACATGTGCAAGTGGATGAGGTGAGTATTTTTTTTTATTTTAACCTCCGAAAAGCCCTTTTTTGACAAAAGCAGGGCCCATTGATTTTCATGGTGTCCGCCTGGCCGTGAAAACGGACATAAATAGGACAAGTCATATTTTTGGATGGCTGCTAATCACTGGCCATGTGAACAGTCCCATAGACTTTAATGGGTTCTGAAAAACGCTGTGTGACAGGTGACACAACAACGTCCGTCTCAAGGCAATTTGTGTGAATGAGCCCTAAGCCTGTCAGATCCCTCAAGGCCAACCAGAGAGGAGTGCGCTACTTAACATACAACAGATGCTTCCTATTGCTCTTTCCCCCATGCTTTACACTGCAGCTCTGCTTGTTCAGACTAGCTAATGGGTGTATGCTCAAGGGAGGACCGAGGTACTAAATAATCGATGATTACCCCCAGCATTGCCCTGCTACATCTCATATATAACTGTACATCAGGAAATGATGGGATGGCAGCACAATGGGAAATCACTATGTGAAGTTATCAGGGGCCCCAAACTGAAGTCTCCTCTCACAGCTGAGGAGCATAAAAAGGAAGTCACCGACACGAGGTCTATATCCGCTCCCAAATTCCTGGAAGGGTAAGACCCTTATATGGTGACTGCAGAGATATGGGATATAGGGGGGAGCAAGGGGCCCTAGGGGTTCACAGGCGATGGCCTACAAGGCAGTCAGCGGGTACTGTTAACCCTTTACTATCATCCTATCAATGTGATATAGAGCAGTTCTATACAGATGCAGTAGAGCTGAGTTTGTCGCTCTCCGTGGTCATCAGTAACTCCTTGAGAAAAGGTAGTGGAAGCTGCGGTCCTATAGCAAAGCTTATATGTCACTTCATAATGACTTGTGACAAACTCAGCCCTACTACATCTAAAATATCCAGCTCGTTTTCACAGCACAATATTTTTGACTTGCAATAACAAGTTACAAAGTATAAAAATAATAGACAATGTCACAATATGAATGTTGCTCCTTGTGCCCTCCTTCAACGTTTTCCCTTTTCTTACTGCCTCCTGCCCGGCCCCTTGTTACAGCCACCTGTGGCATCGTCCTGTACTGACTCTTTCCCCCTGATATAGTGTAATATATAATGGATTGTACAGAGGTAGCAGAACTGAGTTTGTCCCTCTACATGGATTTTGTGATAACTCTACGAGTAAATCTAGTGCAGTAGTGGAAGCTGCAGATCTATGGCAAGGCTTATATGTCACTGTATAATGAGTTATGACAAACTCAGCTCCACTACATCTGACATTTTGTTTTAATTGCAATATGAAATTACGAACTATAAAAATAAAATATACATCACGATATTAAATTTTGCTTCTTGCACCCTCCATCAGCTTGTACTCTATTCATACTACCCTCTGCCAGTCACCTTATTGTGTCTCTGACATCCATTCATCCTTCTATCAATCCTTCTATCTATCTATCTATCTATCTATCTATCTATCTATCTATCTATCTATCTATCTATCCATCCATCCTTCTATTTATCTATCTATCTATCTATCTATCTATCTATCTATCTAACTAACTCATATCTATCTAATATCTATCTATCCATCCATCCATCCATCCTTCCTTCTAGCCTTCCATCCATTCTTCCATTCATCTATCCATCCATCCTTCTATCTTTTCATCTATCTATCCATCCATCCTTCTATTTATCTATCTATCTCATATCTATCTATCGCATATCTATCTATCTATCCATCCAGCCATCCATCCTTCTAGCCTTCCATCCATCTATCCATCCTTCTATCTATCTATCTATCTATCTATCTATCGCATATCTATCTATCCATCCATCCATCCATTCTTCCATCCATCTATCCATCCTTCTATCTATCTATCTATCTATCTATCTATCTATCTATCTATCTATCTATCTATCTATCTATCTATCTATCTATCTATCCATCTATTCATCCTTTCTTCTAGCCTTCCATCCATTCTTCCATTCATCTATCCATCCATCCTTCTATCTTTTCATCTATCTATCTATCTATCTATCTATCCATCCATCCATCCTTTCTTCTAGCCTTCCATCCATTCTTCCATTCATCTATCCATCCATCCTTCTATCTTTTCATCTATCTATCTATCTTTTCATCTATCTATCTATCTATCTATCTATCTATCTATCTATCCATCCTCTACATTGATTCTTTCCTCTTGGTATGGCGTACTCACTTCTGTTTTAGCTTCTGCAGGTCATCTGCCAGGTTGTCCCTTTCCACCTCCACCCGTGACCTCTGATTGGTAATGATATCCACCTCGTGCCTCAGCTCCCTCATCTGCTCCTCGTACAGCTCGCTGATTCTGGTTGGCTCCTTGCCCTTGAGTCGGTTGACTTCGGCCACCAGGATGGCATTCTGCTGCTCCAGGTATCGCACCTTGTCAATGTAATTGGCGAACCTGTCGTTCAGTTCCTGCAGCTCAACCTTCTCGTTGGTTCGGGTTTGAAGGAACTCCTGGTTCATCGCATCTGCCAGGTTGAAGTCCAGGACATCGTAACTTGCTCTTGTTGGGGCGAGCCTTGTGGACTTGAAACTGGAGAGACTTGGGACTGCTGAGGAACGAGACACCTGGTAGACTCTGGAGTTGAGGGAGCTGCCGGAACCTCCTTTCGATCCAAAGGAGGTTCTGGAAAAGGATGGAGATGCACCTCCGAAGGTGCGGCGGTAGGAAGACACCCGTTGGCTGGAGGAGTATGACTGGCTCATGCTTGCGGTTGGCTTGCTTGCTGCTTTGATGCGGTGAGCCTGGAGGTAGGGCTCTGAATGGAAGCGGGGTGAATTGTCAAGAGCGAAAGTAGAGGTCCTTGTCTATTTGTACTGTACGTCCCTGAGCAGTGACACGAGAGACCTCCTCTCCCTCTCCAGCGCTCCCACCTCTTCCCATAACGCCCACCCACCCCCCTATTCCATCCCACACAGTAAGTGAAGATCGTGTCCAATTGTCTTCTGAACAGCTGCAATGTCTTCCCATGTCTGGGACAAGAGAAGGGGAAAGGGCGACTTGAAAATCAGCCAAGGGTCTCAAGAACGAAGATTTGTTAACGTCTAAAAATAATTTGGATTATTTTTCTTAACTTTCGGGAAAGTTTCATTCTTCCAAAAACTTTTTGAACCCTATGGAGATTTAACCCTGAGCCTCCAGCTTGCAGTAGGCCTGGAAAGGGTTAACAGAGTAAACATAAAGTTGCTACTGTTACAATGTATTTGAATGGTTAAAATACAGAAAATGGTGCACCCCCCCCCCCCCATCCATAAAGCTGGACGCCATATTTACGGTGAAGTAGTATTGGTTCCGGCCATCAGAGAGGCTAATGCTTTTTCCTATAGTCTGCAAACACGACCACCGCTGACGGATAGCAGGGTGGTCGTAACCATGGAAACGAGCAGTGTATAATGTGATGGAAAAATGAATCCAGCCAGCAAAGGAAGCAATATGGATAATAACAATACATTAGTGAGTGGCTTGTATTAACTTTCTCTACATGATAAATGCCACTTACCGAAGTGAGACGCTTAGGCTTAGCAGATGTAGCAGAGCTGAAGTTGTCATCAACGGTGTCTCCATGTGTTATCTGTGACTCCTAAATGATCTGATTCATTTAGACAAAATTATCATGGGGAACAAACGATGCAGGCCCAAAGGGGTTACATTTATAACAAATGTGTACAATGCATAAGGGATATTTACTCTCCCAGTATTCATCGCACATAATACACTGTATGATATACAATGTTTCTAACTTTTTATACAAATTAGTTACAGACACAAAATTTGCATATTTTAATTGGATCTTGGTATCATTTATAATTAAATGAGAAGTACTAGACGGTTTAGCCCTAAAATATGTGGGTGTTATGCAGGTGTGCACCCAGGGGTGCACCACCAATGAGACCAGGTGAGGTGATCGCCTCAGGCAGCACCAGGTAGGGGCAAAGAGGGGGGCAGCAGAAGGGCCATGGGCAATGAGCGCTTTCATTGTGGCAAAAGGGTTAGGTTAAGAAATTGGCACGGGGGGGGGGGGGCCGTTTCAATTTTCGCCTCAGGCAGCACAAAGGCTAGGTGCACCCCTGGGTGCACCTAGCCTTTCTGCAGCCTGAGGCAAAAACTGAAACGGCGCCCCCCCCCATGCCAATTTCTTAACCTAACCCCTTCCCTTTAGCCCATGGCTTTTTGGCTGCGCTCCCTTCCCCCCCCCCCCCCCTCTTGCCCCTACCTGGTGCTGCCTGAGGTGACCGCCTCACCTGGCCTTATTGGTGGTGCACCCTTAATTTTAGGTCTTTTATCTAATTTAGCAGGTAAAGTGTCCATCCCCCTAACAGCCTATTTGTATGTCTCCCCATGACAACACTTCCTGCCCATACTCATACCACTCATACTTATCACAGTGATGTAATAGCCTCTTATTAGAACCTTCCTTTATCTATGACAGCGAAGAAAATTAAAGGGAAAATGTCACCCAATTTTTTTCTTCTTCCAGCTAAAACCAGACAGTGGCACATTTCCTTTTTTGCTGATTTTTTTATTCTCTTTCCTGACCATGTTTATGGGGGCGGCCATCTTTCCTGAGCTATTTTTAACAGCATTTAGAGAATTGCTTTACAGCAGCCCCATGGTCCATAGTCACAATGGTCAGGAGGAGACCTCATTGACTTCTATGGTATGGTGGAGTTTTCCAGGCATGGTCTGTGACCTGTGCAGAGGTCAGGAGGGAGAAGATAAGCTGCAATATCACCTGTGTTATCCATATTTATTGGACAGATGATACCTGTCACTCTAGTCCTGCCTGTAATGATAAGCAGATAACTGCAGTAAAGCGATCTGTACAGACCAAGAAGTGCCGTCTATAAGCTTAGTGGCCAGTGCAAAAACTGCAGGATTTTATGTTTTTCCTTTTTTTCTTTTTTACATAAATATTGATATTAAAAATAAAAAATAACATCACCAAAAATTCTTTCGAAATAAGATATGTTTAACATAAAAACTTGACAACAGGTCATCTTCTGATGACACTTTCCCTGTCCAGCAGAGACCTCACTGGTTGCTATGATAAGGACCTGAGGTCGTCTTGAAGGCAGGATGTTCTACAAAGCAACCTGTAATGGATGAGATCTTAACATTCCGCTGCTTCTCCTTGAAGCTGATATTGAGCTCTGTGACTCGGGGGTGAAGGGGAGGGGGTTCCTGTTTGATTACATTGAATGAAGTTCATGAGAGAAGTAATTTGGCCAAGACAAGGACAAGAGTCCAGGCCCTTGAGGCTGAAGGTGAGAGGAACAATTCTGGGATGTTTGTGAAATAAGAATAGAAACAAAGTAGCAGAAATTCATAAAAGACTTTAGATACTAATGTCAGACTTTACAAGTGTCCAGAAAGGTCATTGTAACAGCCGTGGTCCGTGGCTCCAGCTTAGCTGCGCTGTCTGATGGGGTCTGGAGTAGTCTGAAATCCTCTTTCTGTCCCCCAATTCTCCGCTAAGGAAAGCTGAGTGGTATACCTGTACAGCCGCCAGGAGCCATGCCCGCTCCTGGCATTACAACTGTCACCCTGCTCTAATGGCCACTTAATCGTTAGGCTGAGGGGGTAGCCTTCTTCTGTCACCTCGTCGGCACCCCCATGGCATGCCAATGGGAGGGCCTGGCAATATGTTAGCGCCTATTAGGCCTCACCATAGCCGGGACAATGTCTAATAGGCTGCCTCTCAATAAAACACTGACAGGCAACAATACAGAATAATACCGAAGTATTGTGGTGTATTATATGAGCAATGAGAGGATCACATCTCCAGTTCCCTTGCTGTTTCGTGGTTGCTCGCATGCCTTAGCTGCACAGCGCCATCTCTTTTGCAGTGGGGGCAGCTGGTAACTGCAGCACTGCTCCCACTGAAGTGAGTAGTTACCAGCTCAGTCCAGGGGGCTGTATAGTTCCGGCACCAGAGCTACCCCAAAAAATCTGATCGGCGGGGGTATGGGGTGTGGGATCGCTGCTGGTCAAATACTGATGGCCAGGGGCGTAGCTATAGTGGAAGCAGGGGGGTCAGCTGCTATGGGAGCCAAATTCAGAAGGGCCCCTCCCGGGAGGAGGACAAATAGATTTTATTGTCAGGGCCCCCTCAACAGTATTATACAATGAAATTATATACAGTGACATGACATACAGTATATATGTGTTGGAAACGGACGGAGCGGCTGCCGGGCCTGGTCTGAGAGGGCGATCTTGACTAGTCGCAGGAGTGGGGGGGGGGGGGGGGTTGCACGGGAAAAAGGGGTTGCAAAAAAGTTTCTGGGTGAGAGAGGAGTGTTCAAATATTTTCTGTGGGGCCCAATAAGTTCTAGTTATACGGATAGATCATCAATCTTGGACAACCCTTTAAGGGGTTAATATAAAGGAGGAAATGACCTTTACACAGTCGTCGTTGTATTTCCACCATAAGGCCGGCTACTCAAAGATATAACACGGGCGCATTTTTGAGGTTGTATTACAGCCACTGGCCCAACTAGGGTCTAATAACCAGACTAAGGGCTCATGCACACGAATGTATTTTATTTCCGAGACTGTTCCGTTTTTTCTGCGGACTGTATACGGAACCATTTATTTCAATGGGTCCGCAAAAAAAACGGAAGGTACTCTGTGTGTATTCTGTTTCCGTATGTCCGTATTTCCGTTCCGCAAAAAAATAGAACATGTCCTATTATTGTCCGCATTACGGATAAGGATAGGACTGTTCTACTAGGGGCCGGCTGTTCCGTTCCGCAAAATCCGGAATGCACACGGACGTCATCCGTATTTATTGCGGATCCGTTTTTTGCGGACCGCAAAATACATACGGTCGTGTGCGTGAGGCCTAAGTCTTCTAGGGTCTCTGTTGCTGTCTGTCTGGATTGTTAGGGCCGCTCTAGGACAAGGATTTGGGGCTGTAATATAGTTGGAAAAATCTGCCCCTATTACTCTAGTAAGAAACTGACCTGAAAATGACGTTCTGACACAGCCGTCTGATCATATCCACCACCGGTAAAAAATACCTAAACATTAGACCATGAAGAATGACGGGGACAGGTGCCATGTAAATGTACGGCTCCCCCAACCTCCCCCAAAAGCAGCTGGTACAGAAGGCCGCACCATTCTTCACCCCTTCTATATTTAATCTGTGTTGTCCAGGGATTCCCCCACTTGTGATTTCTATGAGTAGAACAGAAAGTCATTCACGTCGTCCTGTGTTCTTTTTATGTCTCCCAGGATTTTTGGAGAGCAGCGGCCGCAGTGATCACCGGATTGCCACGGGTTTGGTTTTTATGCACCTTATGTCTAGGGGTTCCACGAGATGAAAGGGGGGGGGGGGGGGGCTAGACACGGGGGTCTGTGCATTTGAACTCCTCTAAAATAAAAGGTTCCCTCTTAGGTTTGTCCCATCCTGTTATTGGTGAAACTTTGAAGATCCCAAGCAGAGACTGGTGGACAACAACCTAGGGGTGAGGGAGGGCCCCTCATTTTTCTGGGCCCCAGATTGAAGTATCTCCTGCACTACTCCTTGGATGAAAGCATTACTGGTTTCAAAGACGAAAGACTCCGTGGCCATACTCATTATAAATAAAATAAAGTCCAGCTCCAAAAGTAATGCAATTGTAGTTTATTTGATAATTGCTGCGGCTGCGATGGTGACGTTTCGGCCGCGTGGCCTTCTTCAGACTAGTGACGCTCGTAGAGGAAAGCAGAAGGATGTGGTAAGTATAAGCGCTTATGGAAGAACAGCAGATCACGCTGTATAGTAGGCAAAGGGCACTGTGGCCATACTCATTGTCACACTGAAGACCCAAGTGACCCCCACATAGTTTTTCTTCGGCCCCTTCCTCACCATTCTCCAGCCCACCCCAAACCTTTCCAGCCTCCAGTCCACCACTACTCCTCCTCAATGACGAAGCCTTCACCGCCTTCCAGGTTCCTCCTACGTGGACATGCCTCAAACCCAACTTTGTTATCGGTCAACCGCACATGGACCACCAACATACTCTGACACCAAACCTACCTTTTCTCTCCTCCGGCCAAGTGGTGGCACTGTGCACCGGCATCACCAAGAACCGGGCTCTTCCTAGACCTACACTGCTATCCATACCTCCCCATGTAGATGACAGTCATGCTTACCAACATGTCATGGCGGGCGGAGCAGCACGCCTGTAGAGACAGCACATATACAACACATACAGTCATATACAATGACTGATGGTCATATAGTCCATTTAAAGTAACAGGCGCCCAATTATATAGGGTACATCCTCAGTTCATATGTTATAAAGGAAAGCATACAATGGACCCACCCATTACATGGTATGTATAATTATATACCGATGATGGTATACTGGGCCTATAATTATACCCAGGGTCGCTGAATCACTCTGGTGTATATACTAAACCTAGCTCCTGCAT
Organism: Bufo bufo; assembly: GCF_905171765.1. NCBI lineage: Eukaryota > Metazoa > Chordata > Amphibia > Anura > Bufonidae > Bufo > Bufo bufo. The sequence goes on along the minus strand of NC_053395.1, from coordinate 219,482,585 downwards.
ATTACACCCCAGGCGCCCGTCGTCTGAATGACTCAACGCACGTTTCAGAGTGACTTTCCTGCATGTCACCTGACAGCTCTCCACCCAAGGATTCCAAGGCTGGAAAAGAATACAACAATCTACTTTCGGAGACTGTATTAATAGGCTGCTACCAGAATAGGACGCTATCAGATGCCCTTCCAGGCAGCAGTATATGTGCCGTGTGTGAGCGGAGTAAAGGGTAAGACTCTGTCACACTGGGCTGGGGTCTTACATTGATGGTACGTGTTGGTAGGATTTTCTGACGTGTACCTCTAATGGTAGGCTTGGGCGTATACCACTCTATAGGCATATGTCTACCATTATCCACACGGTACACATTTTTACTTTTGCTGTATCCACTGTAGTCTACTATTTTATACACCAGAATAAGGGCTCATTCAGACGGCCATATGTTTATTGTTGTCGGCAAAAATGCGGGTCCTTTTTTTTCACGGACAGTTCAGCAACTCCGCAAAAAAATGGATTGCATTCCTCAGTTTTGCGGACCCATAGACTTCAATGGAGCAATGTCCTGATTTTTACTGACAAGTATAGGACATGTTTTATCTAATTTGCAGGGCCGTGGAACGGAAGAAAAGGCACGGACAGCACGCAGTGTGCTGTCTGCATCTTTTTGGGGCCCCATAGGAGTGAATGAGTCCGCATCTAATCCGCAAAATTCTGCAGACAGGAGTTGTGGCTGGAAGAAGTCACCATGGTGGCCTGGGTCAGATGGAGAAGAAAAAGCAAATAGAACAACTGCAATCAGAAAAGACATCACCTGAGATCTTTAGGCCTCTGGGGCCCACGTGACTCTTTACACTCCTAAAAAAAGGGTCCAAATCAAGTTGCCCATAAGGTTTGAGTAAACCTGTGCAAAGCTCCCTCTCCACAAGGAGCCTCCATTATCCCACAAGTCCATTCTGTTTTACAAGAGATAGTTAGAAGGATCAACAAGCACCAGCGGGTAAGGTGGGGGCGGTGGCACCATTTCAATCTTTTTTTCAGTACCTCTTTAACAGTTTCCAGAAATGAAGATGTTAAACACGTCTGGTCGTCTGCACTGACATTATGGGGTCTGCGGACAGGTGGTCTGTGCTGTTGGATATGTTTATCTTCAGTCCAGGCTGTTTGGGACTCCAGTATTTAGACAGAATTCAGATGGAGCCGAAGGAGGAGGAGGGGATGAAAGGACAAATGTCTCCAAACCCATAGGAAGCTCCAATCACAGCCGTACACCTCCCAGTGGAGAGCATTATTCCCAAAAATTTAATATAATCTCACTGGTTTGCTAGTTATTATCATTTATCTTTTTTTTCCAGGTTGGCAACAACACAGCAGCTAATACAGATGTAAATCTATCTATGTACATTATCTATTTATCTATCTATCTATCTATTTATCTATCTTCTATCTAATATAAATCAATCTATCTCATATCTATCTATCTATCTATTTATCTATCTATCTCATATCTATCTATCTATCTATCTATCTATCTATCTATCTCATATCTATCTATCTCATATCTATCTATCTATCTATCTATCTATCTATCTCATATCTATCTATCTATCTATCTATCTATTATCTATCTATCTATCTCATATCTATCTATCTATCTATCTATCTATCTATCTATCTATCTATCTATCTATCTCCTATCTATCTATCTATCTATCTATCTATCTATCTATCTATCTATCTATCTATCTATATATCAACCTACATATCTCTATCATTGACAGGCAACAAACTTTGCAGACAAACTAGAATGCTGATAATGATTAGAAGTGATATTCGTCTATAGCTGAGAATACTGATAAGAACATATTTGCATCAATTAGTGTAATATAAAAATAATGATTGTCACAGATACTGCTGGGGCATCACCGGCTGCCGTGACACATGCCGACACCTTTCCTGCAAAACGTGCACATACCAGGAGTATTAAATCTACGCATTATTATATGCCTCCATTGACTATATCACATTTGTTAGGGCATTTATATGACTTTACAAGGGATGGAATTTCCTTTCGTGAGACTTCTGCACAGTTTTAAGAGGAGAGGAGATGCACAGAGCAGAGTATATTTTATTATACAAAACTTAAACATACCAGGGATGTTAGCTAATGTGTAAGTGTGTTGTCTTCTCCTATAAGGCCTTTAAAGCAAACTCACTATGGGTGGTCCTCACTTATGGCAAAGTCTATCATTCTGCATAGAACACTAATATGGTAAAAAAAAAAAACTGTAAAAAAGGCAGTTTACATCGTCCTCAGTCATAAAGATGTAATTAAAAAAAATATTCAGAAATAAAACAAATATAATACTGCCTCCTATGCACAAGACTATAACTACTATAATACTGCTCCTATGTACAAGAATATAACTATTATAATACTGCTCCTATGTACAGGAATACAACTACTATAATACTGCCTCCTATGTACAAGAATATAACTACTATAATACTGCTCCTATGTACAAGAATATAACTACTATAATACTGCTCCTATGTACAAGAATATAACCACTATAGGCGGAGCCTAGCCACGCTGCTGAATGGCCGCACGAGCTTGAGCTCCTCCAGCATTCCGGCTCATTTGCCCTAAATTAAGCTATAATTTGCACTAATATGGGGAAGACTGGCAAGGACAAGTCCAGAGGCAGTTCAGAGACGACCCCACTACACTCTAAGCAGCCAGAAATGGAAAAGTTCCTCAGGAAAACTCCGAGGCTCGCGGTGCAGAGAGGCCCTAACATGGCGGCATCCATTACCCACGACTCCGATGCAGGAGACCTCTCGGACGCGGGAAGTGGCTCTGATATTTCAGACAGGCGCCCACGCGACCCACCGCTTTCTGAACGGACCCTTAAGAGAGTCCTAGATTCAGCTCTCTCACCTCTCAAGCAAGGCTTATCTGACATTAAAGACGACTTGAAACACTTAGGCCAGAGAGTCGTTTCCCTGGAGTCTGCTCAAGAAGACATCATGGCGTACGAAAGTAAAACCGCAGATGTGTTAGCGACCCACAAGGCCTTATTGAATGAAGCATACCTGAAACTAGAAGACCAGGAGAACCGCAGTCGCAGGCGGAATATCCGCATACGGGGCCTACCGGAATCGCATGCGGTGGAGGCCTTGCCGTCGGTTGCGCGCGAAATATTTTCAAGCCTACTGGGCGCAGAGAGGGCGGCCGTAATAGTGATCGAGCGTATACACAGGGCACTACGCCCTAGACCAAAGCCGCAGGAACCACCGCGGGATGTGATCTGTGGCTTACTGAGCTTTGTCGACACTGCGGCCCTCCTACAGAAACAGCGGGAATCGGAAGCCTTGGAGTACGAACATGCACCGATCCAGATGTTTCAAGACCTGGCTCCGTCTACTTTGGCCAAACGGCGCCTGTTGCGGCCTCTTCTAGATGTCTTGAAGAAATCAGCGATTCCTTTCCGTTGGTTGTACCCTTTCGGGTTGGCGATTTCCAGAAATGGTAAATTACTTACCGTTCGTTCTCCTCAAGATCTGGCCTCTGTCTGGGAAGCGCTTGGAGTACCCCCTGTGGACATTCCTTCATGGCTCCCGGCCGACCAGGATGGCCCCCTACCAGCTCCCCCTCGTGTTGCTAACTGGCAGAAGGTGTCGGCTGGAAAGTCTGACCGTCTGGGAAGGGGTAGGATGGATAAGAGCCCCACCTGATCGCCATTTCCTAAACGCACGACGACCTAGGAAGAGTTTTCCTCTCCTGCTGTTCTATGTCCACTGATCTGTTTTACATGACAGGACGATAAGGAAACTCTCCTTTGTTTTTTCTGGACATTGCTCCTGTTGTTGCAGGTATCGTTACCCCTATGCAGGGCAGGGACCGGCAAGATTCCTGTGCTGGACATATTTTTGTTGGTCCATTGTTAGAGACCGCAAGGTGCTTTACTTGCCCCCTCGCCAGCTCAACCCTGTCTGAGCTGACGATAAGTGAAGCATTTACTTCTCTACAGATCTCATGTTTTCTGTGCTGGTTTATTACCGGTTTGTTATTTCACTGTTTTATTATTTTGTTGTGTTTTGTCTATCCCTCCTTTCTACCTTCCCTTTCTCTGCTCTGAACCACTGTGTGCTACTAAGCATTTCCATGGTTATTCTGTGTAGGCATCTGTGTGATTTATTAATGCAATGGCATCTATTGTAGTTGCTTCTTTAAATGTACATGGTTTGAACGAGCCATGCAAAAGGTCCCAGACTCTCTCCCTTCTTTTGAGGGACAAAGTTTCAGTGGCTTTCTTACAGGAGACTCACTTTAAATCGGGTAAGGTTCCTAACCTTCCCCCTAGGAAGTTTGCCCAATGGTTTCACAGTACCTATAGCACCGCCAGCAGGGGGGTTAGTGTGGCTGTGCACAGAAGCCTCCCCTTCAAACACTCTGCTACTGCTGTGGACCCAGAGGGCAGATACCTCTTTGTGAAAGGTGTTTTAGGTGAGTCTCCTGTGACTTTTGCCAATTTGTATGCCCCTAATAGAGGCCAAGTCCCATGGCTCGTTCAAACCTTAAGCCTTCTTTCCTCGTTCACAGAGGGATTGCTTGTTCTGGGGGGTGATTTCAACGTGGCCCTAGACCCTGCCATTGATACTTCCACAGGCAGACCTTCTGTTTCTTATAGGCTCCTGAGACGGTTGAAAATCTCTCTGAAGAAACTGAAGGTCTTAGATGTATGGCGCTCACTAAACCCCAACGGCCGGGATTTTTCCTATTATTCCCATGCCAAGACTTCCTTTCACAGGTTAGATTACTTATTCCTCTCTGAGTCACATCTGCGTAATGTCTCCGGAGCCCGTATAGGTCCCATTACACTTTCTGACCACGCTCCTGTTATCATCCACTTTTCCCTGTCTGACCCTCAGAAAAAGGAACGTCTATGGCGTCTAAATGACACTTTGATTTTGGACCCCGTTCACGCTTCTAAGATTAAAGCCTCCATCTCTGAGTTTTTTACGCTAAATGATACACCCGACTCCCCTCCCTCCCCTTCCATATTATGGGAATCTCATAAGGTAGTGTTAAGGGGGGAACTCATTGCCTTAGGGGCTTATGTGAAAAAACAGAGGACGCAGGCTTTAGATGCTCTATTGACAAAAATTGCCCGCCTTGAATCCTCGCACAAGGAATCACAGGCCCTTCATACCTTAGCAGAACTCACGGATGCTAGGACACATCTAAAAAATATGCTAAATGTCACTTCGGCAAAGCTGGTACTGCGTTCCAGGTTTAAGGCCTACGCCCATGGAAATAGAGGAAACAGATTGATGTCAGCCATAGTTAAGAAGCAATTCTCTGACTCCTTTGTTTCCTCTATTAAAGACCCGAACGGGAAGGTGCATAAATCCACCCCTGATATCGCCAAGGCTTTCTGCACCTTTTATGAGGCTCTGTATAACCTACCTCCCCCCAACGGGGACACCCCTGGTGTCCTCTCAGACGCCACGGACAAATTCCTACAGTCTCTGGACCTTCCTTCCATATCCCAAACAAAAGCGGCCCACTTAACTAGACCGGTTACTGACTCTGAAATCCATAAGGTGCTCAGGTCCATCCCCTCGGGTAAAAGCCCGGGCCCGGATGGGTTTCCCATTATTTACTACAAATCCTTCCAGGATATCCTTATCCCCCGTTTTAAGAATTTGTGCAATCACCTCCTCTCTGGAGGCTCCCTTGCCCCTCATTCCTTAATGGCACACATTACAGTCTTACATAAGGAGAATAAGGACCCGACTTGCTGCAGTAATTATAGGCCGATCTCCTTGCTCAATACTGATGTGAAGTGGTGGGCGAAAATCTTAGCTACCAGACTTCAGGATGTACTTCCTGACATTGTCCATGGAGAGCAAGTGGGCTTTGTCCACGGCAGACAGGGGTCGGAAAACACGATTCGGCTTCTTCACCTTATTCACAGGGCCAAGAAATCTGTGAAACCTTTAGTGTTGGTGAGCACTGATGCGGAGAAGGCCTTCGACAGGGTCAGCTGGCAGTTTATGTCTCGGGCCCTGGCGAGGTTTGGTCTCTCTGATCAGTTTATTGCTGCCATTTACACCTTATACTCGGCCCCCTCTGCCGTGGTCAAAGTTAATGGTACGTTATCCCCTCCATTTCGCATCACTAATGGGACAAGGCAGGGGTGCCCCCTGTCTCCGGCATTATTTGTGTTGGTGATGGAGACTCTTCTGTGCAAGATTAGGGCGGACCCAGATATAAAGGGCCTCCAAGTGGGCGCCGACACCCATGTTACTGCAGCATTTGCGGACGACCTTTTGGTTATAATATCTAACCCCAGAGAGGCCTTACCTAAGTTATTGAATATATTTGAGAACTTTGGGTTCGTATCTAATTTTAAAATTAATTATGGGAAGTCTATGGCACTTAATATTTCATGCTCCCAAGCTGTGATTAATACGCTTAAGCGCGACACTCCATTTGTTTGGGCATCCAGGGACATTACGTTCCTAGGGACACGTATATCGGCCAATATTCATGAGTTGGCCTCACTCAATTACACGCCGCTGCTTCAGTCAGTTCGTACCCACCTCCAGACCTTGAAACTACCTTTCGTATCGTGGGTTGGTAGGAAAAATTACCTTAAAACCTTTATCCTTCCCAAATTCCTATATCTGCTACAGGCCCTCCCTATTTGGCTACCAAACTCATATTTCGCAGAAGTACGCCGGGTGTTCACTCGCTTCCTCTGGAATGGCAAATCTCCTCGTATTGCCTATTCAGTCCTCACTAGGGATAAGAAGCTTGGAGGCTTTGGGATGCCAGATGTTAAGGTTTATTATACTGCAGTACAACTTTGTAGATGCGTAGCAGCTATGTCTCGTCAATCCAACTCCCCTTGCTCTCGCCTGGAGTCTGCGCTGCTCACTAACCAAGATCAGCTCACCCTGTGGGGTGTCCGAGCCTTTTCGGCTAACCATTATGCATCCTCCCTGGTCTGGAAGGGTATGCTGGTAGAGTGGTCTAAAATGGTCCAATCTCAAACATTCAACTTTCCTAACCCAGGTATGCCACTGCAACTGCTACAAAACTACCTCCATCCATCCATCTTAAGCCCCTCCGGTATTTGGCCTAGGCTCGCTGGCAAATTTCTGCGGGATGTCCTCTTACCGGATGGCAGCTTGAATTTGGATTTGTTGCTGGGCCTCCCCGAGGTCAAGACTGCGCCATTTTTCCATCTGGCTGACTTTAAGAGAGATATTACAGGGGGTGTTAGGTCCCTACCTGTTAACAGCTCTTTATCTTGGCTTGAAAAGAAGGTCATGGCCACTAAACCCGCCACTAGACCGCTGTCTCAGATGTATAAAGAAATACTCTCCTCACTCCCCCCGGAGCTCCGTTTTCTGACCTCCTGGGAGAGGGAGCTCTCTTTGTGCCTCACGGAGCCGGAAAGAGCCTTTATTTTGGCACATTCACATGGCTTTAACCGCTGTGTGAGGATTCAGGAGAACTCTTTCAAACTACTCAGTAGATGGTATAAGACGCCTGAGTTCTTACACAAGTTGAACCCGGAAGTTCCAGAAGCTTGTTGGAGATGCGGCTTGGAAATTGGTTCCCTGTCGCATATTTGGTGGTCTTGTCGGAAAATCCAGACATTTTGGAAATCAATTGAGCCATTGATCAACCAAATTTGCAATTCTAGGATAGTTCTGGATGCTAAACTTATTTTGTTATGGTGCCCAAATACAACCCTCACCCCTGCTAAGGATAACCTCCCGACCATGTTGCTCACGGCAGCTAAGCTGCTTATTCCTTTTCTATGGAAAACTGACTCTCCCCCGACCACCCTAATGTGGATAGACAAGGTAGACCAGATCTACCGTTTTGAGGAGCTGGCACACTGGGAAACTAACTCACGTTCCCGCTTCTTAAAACTATGGTCTCCATGGAAAACTTACAGAAACTTTGCTTAGCAGAGCAGAATCTCCCATCTCCCTGTTCTCCCCGCTCCTTCCCCTCTTGTGTATTCCCCCCCCTTTGTCTCCCAACCCTTGACTGAATTTTATTTTATGTTTGATAATTGTGATTGTATATGATGTCTATGCATGATGTAAATGTGGGACTCATATTGTGATTCCTTGTCACTGTGATGTAGTCATGTATGGGCGTTTAGCCTCTGCTTTTTCTTTCAATAAAAAGAAATATGGTTAAGAATATAACGACTATAATACTGCTCCTATGTACAATTATATAACTACTATAATACTGCCTCCTATGTACAAGAATATAACTACTATAATACTGCTCCTATGTACAAGAATATAACTACTATAATACTGCCTCCTATGTAGAAGAATATAACTACTATAATACTGCCTCCTATGTACAAGAATATAACTACTATAATACTGCTCCTATGTACAATTATATAACTACTATAATACTGCCTCCTATGTACAAGAATATAACTACTATAATACTGCTCCTATGTACAAGAATATAACTACTATAATACTGCCTCCTATATACAAGAATATAACTACTATAATACTGCCTCCTATGTACAAGAATATAACTACTATAATACTGCTCCTATGTATAAGAATATAACTACTATAATACTGCCTCCTATGTACAAGAATATAACTACTATAATACTGCTCCAATGTACAAGAATATAACTACTATAATACAGCTCCTATGTACAAGACTATAACTACTATAATACTGCTCCTATGTAGAAGAATATAACTACTATAATACTGCCTCCTATGTACAAGAATATAACTACTATACTGCTGCCTCCTATGTACAAGAATATAACTACTATAATACTGCTCCAATGTACAAGAATATAACTACTATAATACAGCTCCTATGTACAAGAATATAACTACTATAATACTGCTCCTATGTACAAGAATATAACTACTATACTGCTGCCTCCTATGTACAAGAATATAACTACTATAATACTGCTCCAATGTACAAGAATATAACTACTATAATACTGCTCCTATGTACAAAAATATAACTACTATAATACAGCTCCTATGTACAAGAATATAACTAATATAATACTGCTCCTATGTACAAGAATATAACTACTATAATACTGCCCCTATGTACAAGAATATAACGACTATAATACTGCTCCTATGTACAATTATATAACTACTATAATACTGCTCCTATGTACAAGAATATAACTACTATAATACTGCCTCCTATGTAGAAGAATATAACTACTATAATACTGCCTCCTATGTAGAAGAATATAACTACTATAATACTGCCTCCTATGTACAAGAATATAACTACTATAATACTGCCTCCTATGTACAAGAATATAACTACTATAATACTGCCCCCTATGTACAAGAATATAACTACTATAATAATGCTCCTATGTACAAGAATATAACTACTATAATACTGCCCCCTATGTACAAGAATATACGTACTATAATGCTGCTCCTATGTACAAGAATATAACTACTATAATACTGATCCTATGTACAAGAATATAACTACTATAATACTGCTCCTATGTACAAGAATATAACTACTATAATACTGCTCCTATGTACAAGAATATAACTACTATAATACTGCCTCCTATGTACAAGAATATAACTACTATAATACTGCTCCTATGTACAAGAATATGACTACTATAATACTGCTCCTATGTACAAGAATATAACTACTATAATACTGCTCCTATGTACAAGAATATAACTACTATAATACTGCTCCTATGTACAAGAATATAACTACTATAATACTACCTCCTATGTGCAAGAATATAACTACTATAATACTGCTCCTATGTACAAGAATATAACTACTATAATACTGCCTCCTATGTACAAGAATATAACTACTATAATACTGCTCCTATGTACAAGAATATAACTACTATAATACTGCTCCTATGTACAAGAATATAACTACTATAATACTGCCTCCTATGTACAAGAATATAACTACTATAATACTGCTCCTATGTACAAGAATATAACTACTATAATACTGCTCCTATATTCAAGAATATAACTACTATAATACTGCCCCCTATGTACAAGAATATAACTACTATAATACTGCCTCCTATGTACAAGAATATAACTACTATAATACTGCTCCTATGTACAAGAATATAACTACTATAATACTGCTCCTATGTACAGGAATATAACTACTATAATACTGCTCCTATGTACAAGAATATAACTACTATAGTACTGCCCCTATGTACAAGAATATAACTACTATAATACTGCCTCCTATGTACAAGAATATAACTACTATAATACTACCTCCTATGTACAAGAATATATAACTACTATAATACTGCTCGTATGTACAGAAATATAACTACTATAATGCTGCTCCTATGTACAAGAATATAACTACTATAATACTGCCTCCTGTGTACAAGAATATAACTACTATAATACTGCTCCTATGTACAAGAATATAACTACTATAATACTTCTCCTATGTACAAGAATATAACTACTATAATACTGCTCCTATGTACAAGAATATAACTACTATAATACTGCCTCCTATGTACAAGAATATAACTACTATAATACTGCTCCTATGTACAAGAATATAACTACTATAATACTTCTCCTATGTACAAGAATATAACTACTATAATACTGCTCCTATGTACAAGAATATAACTACTATAATACTGCCTCCTATGTACAAGAATATAACTACTATAATACTGCTCCTATGTACAAGAATATAACTACTATGGGGTGGAGCCTGACTGAGCTCCTCCAGCACGTCGGCAATGACCCTTTATAATCTGCTCCCAGACTGAGTTATTATGGGAAGAACTAGGAAGGAAAAACCCAGGGAAGCTGTTGATCCATCCCAACATCGCTCCAAACAACCGGAGATAGAGAAATTCTTGAAAAAGACACTGAAGGCTGCCACCTCGTCCAGGCCCAAGATGGCGCCGAGCCAAGTGCATGACTCTGATGCAGGAGACTTAAAAGACGCGAGCAGCTGCTCCGATATCTCCGAGGTAAGAACCGGTGACCGATCGATCTCTACCTCGATCTTCAGAGAGATCCTCTATTTTGCCCTGACTCCATTGAAATAGGATTTGTCAGATATCAAAGAGGACTTACGCCATATGAGCCACAGAGTAGTGGCGCTAGAGACTGGTCAAGAAGAAATGCTTCAATTTCAAGAAAGGTCGAGTGAGGCCCTTACAGCACATCGAGACCTCCTAAATGAAGCTCTCCTCCGGATTGAAGATCAAGAAAACCGGAGCCGCCGGAAGAACGTACGAATCCGGGGCCTGCCAGAGACTATAGCAGCGGAGGCGCTGCCAGCAATGGTGAAAGAGCTGTTCGGCTCACTATTGGGCCCTGAAAGAGCCGCCAGTGTTGTGGTGGAGAGAATACACAGAGCCTTACGCCCTAAACTCAAGCCCTCGGAGCCCCCGTCATATGCGGGCTACTGAGTTACGTTGACACAGCCGAAATATTAAAGAAGAGTAGAGAGGCCGAGTCGCTATCGTATGAGAACACTGCCGTACAGCTATTCCAGGACATTGCTCCTTCAACGGCGCCTCCTGAAACCGTTATTGGAGGCCCTAGGAGCATAGGCTACCCCTTTTCGCTGGCTCTTTCCTTTTGGGCTAGCGATTACCAAGAACGGCCGGCAGATTACAATCCGGGCCCCTCAAGATCTACAATCAGCGTGGGCCCTCCTGGATATCCCGCCATTAGAGCTACCATCCTGGATGCCTGCAGACCAGGGAGACTTACCTCCACTCCCTACTAAAACCTCTCAGTGGCAGCTGGTATCCAACGGGAAAGCAGACCGCGGGAGAAGAAATCGCCAGTCCAGGCTCCTAACCTGATGCTCCACTCACCATACCCTGTTGGAAGTTTCACCATCTTATCCATTTCCATGGGCCCGGAAGTTACCCGGATCACATCCCCCTGTCGTCTGCCCAACATATCTTGTCCGGGGCCACATAGAGGAGGCTCTATTCTCCTTAATGTTCCGACATAGACCCCTCTCAAATGGACACCCCACGACAGGTGAAGTCCCGAATATTGTCGACTGCTCAAGCGCGACAAGCGACACCCAGAGCGTATGTCACCTTATCTGTTTTTACGCCTGGACTGTAGGTTAGCTCCGGGACACTTCCAGACTCCAACGGTTCCCTCTATTGCTGCCACCGGCTTACGCAAAGTTACATTAGTTTAACACTGTTTGCACCCTGGTGCTTTACTTTATGCTTTTTACTATATATTCCTTCCTCTCACAGGTTGTATTGGTATTACTACCACTGCATTTATTACTCCTTTGCAAGCCTCCCTATTATGCCCTTACCCCCATTTCCCTCCCCCCCCCCTTTTTCTCTAGCTACGACAACTGATTCGGAGGGGCGATACCTTTTTGTTAAGGGCATCCTTGCTGATCAGTTGGTAACTTTTGCCAACATTTACGCCCCAAATAGAGGCCAGATCCCCTGGCTTATCCAGACTCTGACTTTGCTTTCCTCCTTTCAAGAGGGTATGGTAATTCTGGTCGGGGACCTCAATGCCGTCCTAGAGCCGGCCTTGGATTCCTCTTCCAGACGCTCAGCCATATCTCATAAGCTTTTGAGGCGGCTAAAAATACACCTAAAAGCGTTTGGGGGCTGTTGATGTTTGGCGCACACTGAATCCTCTGGAAAGAGACTTCACCTTCTACTCACATGCTAAGTCATCGTACCAGAGATTAGATTAGCTCTTTTTATCATCCACTCACATTCATAAAGCTTCTAAAACCTCCATAGGGAATTTCACCCTCTCAGATCACGCCCCAATTTTCCTCCATGTTTCTATTACAGACACCCATAGAAAAGAGCGAACATGGAGCCTTAATGAGATGCTCTTAGCTGATAGTACCCATAAAGTAAAACTAACTTCCTTATTAACTGAGTTCTTTGCCATAAATAACTCACCCCCCTACCCATTATATGGGAAGCCCATAAGTCCAAAATTAGAGGAGACTTAATAGCAATAGGCTCTTATGTTAAGAAAAAGCGTACCCTAGCAGTCAACGCGCTCCTTTCTCAGATCTCAGTTAGAATTGGCACATAAGAGACACCACGCGCTAGCCACAGCCAACGCTTTATCAGAGGCCCGAACCAACCTAAAAAAATATGCTAAAACCTCGGCCAAGTTGCTCTTCAGATCCAAATTTAGAGCTTATGCTCATGGAAATAAGGGTAACAAGCTAATGACCGCTATGGCCAAAAAGCAGCAGGCCCTATCACATGTATCGAGTATTAAAAGCACCTCGGGAAATCTCCTTCGATCCCCACCAGAGAAAGCCAAGGCATTTTGTGACTTTTATGCACAACTGTACAATCTACCCTCTACTAGCCAACTATCTGTCCCAGATTTAAAGCTGGCGACAGATAAATTCCAAAATATTCTGTCACTGCCATCTGTCGCTTATGACAAGCGTTCGGTCATGACAGCCCCAATAACGGAGGCAGAAGCACTTAAAGTCTTGGCTACCATACCCCTAGGTAAAAGCCCTATCCTGTATTACAAGACCTTCAAAGATAGCTTAGTTCCTAATTTTACTGCAACCATCTCTTAATAGGGGGCACCCTGCCACCACACAGGGATTAGAAGCTCACGTCACTATCATCCACAAAATTGGGCAAAGATCCCACCTCTTGTGGCAGCTATCGCCCAATCTCCCTCTTGAACACTGATATCAAGTGGTGGGCAAAGATTCTATCTATGTGACTCCAAGAAGTCCTTCCAGACATCATAGATGGGGAGTAAGTTGGCTTTGTCCATGGCAGGCAGGATAACGAAAACACGAAACGTCTCCTTCTTCATCTACTTAACTGGTCCAAATCAAAATCTACGCCTCTGGTGCTATTAAGCACAGATGCTTGAGAAGGCTTTTGACCGGGTGAGCTGGAGCTTTATGTCCTCAGCTATGGCAAAATTCGGCCGGCCTGCACAATTTAGCAATGCAGTTTTGACGCTTTATTCAGCCCCCTCTGCCAGGGTCAAAGTCAACAGCTCCCTCTCTCCCCCCTTTGCTATCACAAATGGTACCAGGCAGGGCTGCCCCCTATCTCCAGGCAGCACTCTTCGCAATTGTGATGGAAACCCATTTATGCTGCGCCCGCCAAGACCCTGAGATTCAGGGACTCGCCATAGGCAATCAGACCCACATCACTGCCGCCTTTGCGGATGACTTATTAATAATGACTTCCAATTCCATGACTTCCCTCCCCAAACTGCTCGACATTTTTGAGGAGTTTGGAGGAATATCCAACTTTAAAATCAACTATAGTAAATCTCAGGCCCTGAACGTCACCTGCCCCCCAGATGTGGCCAGAACATTGAAGCGTTTGGCTCCATTTGCCTGGGCATCTCGCTCTAGTCAATATTTGGGAATCGACATTTCGGCTAATCTAAACGAACTGTTTAGTTTAAACTACCTCCCGTTACTCAAAGAAACTAGGCAGCACCTACAGACATTAAAACTACCCTTTATATCATGGATACAGAGAAAGAACTACCTCAAGACGTATATAACCCCCAAGTTCATTTACTTGCTATGCTCTCTCCCGATCTGGCTGCCCGGCTCCTACTTCATAGATCTCAAGAGACTGTTCACAGGCATCATTTGGAAGGGGAAGAGAGCTAGGATAGACTACACAACCCTCACCAGGGAAAAAAGATTTGGGGGCTTTGGGCTACCAGACATTCGCTTATACTATAAGGCCGCACAGCTTAACAGGGGATTTAACTTGTTAACAAATCAACCATCCTCAAAGTGTTCGCAATTAGAAGCTACCCTTCTCTCTTATAGAGAACAGCTCTCTCTTTGGGGTATTCGCCCCTGCTTGTTTAATACGGCAAATGTTTCCCCAATATGTAAAGGAATGCTAACAGAATGGTCCAAACTGTATAAGAGCAATGACTTGAGGTTCCCGCATCCAGCCCTCCCACTGCCACTTTTACAGGCCTATATCCATGATGATAGAGAGGCCCCCTCTGGAGTATGGGCAGCTCTCCAAGGGTTCACCCTAGACTACGTATGCAAATCAGAAGGAGCCTTAGATTGGAAACCCATTTTAGAACTGCCTCAGGTTAAAAACTCCATGTTCCTACATCTTATAAGTTTCCGCAGCGACATTAGAGCACTCAAACTGCCCCCTATCCCCATTGGGCCCCCCACATGGCTAGAAAGGAAAATAGGATCTAAACCCCCCGAACGTAGAACCCTGTCCATCATGTATAAGGAGCTACTCTCCTCCGCACCTCCAGCCCTCCATTACCTAGATGCCTGGGAACGGGAAGTTTCTATTAAGCTCTCTGAGCCTGAAAAAGCTGCAATTTTAGCTAACTCCCATGGCTTCTCGCGATTTATCACTATCCAAGAAAACTCCTACAAACTATTAACAAGATGGTACAAAACACCTGTATTTCTACACAAGATAAACCCGGACATTCCGGACACATGCTGGAGGTGTGGAGTAGACTCAGGCTCTCTACTTCATATTTGGTGGAGCTGTCGGAAGATACGCCCCTTTTGGTCCAAAATCGAGCAATACATAAACCAGATATGCTCTCCACAACCCCCGATACAGTTGGACCCTAAGCTAACCCTATTATGGTGCCCGAATGTCTACCTCATCCCGGCAAAAAATTGCCTTTTGACAACCCTCATTACTGCAGCAAAGCTATTAATCCCACTAAACTGGAAATCTGACTCACCACCTCTGATTGAGGACTGGATGGGAAAAGTAGACCAATTGCTCAGATTTGAGGAGTTGGCCTCTTGGGAGATGGGCTCGCGTCAAAAGTTCCTCGACACTTGGCAAAACTGGAAAAAGTTTAGGAACCTCTGCTGATTTATGCGCGACCACCCCCCCCCCCCCTCTTGTCTTTCAATGTCCACTGTCTAATGTTATTGTCGTCACTGTGATCTATATTTGGAATTTACCTACAGCATATAGTCCTCAAGCTGAGGCCTAGACCTCCTCGAACATCTGTAACACTCCAGAGTTGTGTTACGAAACTCTTTTACCCCGCTACAACCTGTTAAGAGTATTTGCCTTGTCATCTTGTGTAATCTGACATTACATCCTCACAAATGTGCATTGTAAAGCCTTGTTAATTTTATATTGCTGTAACTTCCATGTTCACAAGCAGGTGGCAGCAATGCGTTAGCAGGGATTAGATTCAGTTTAGTGTTTCTGAACTGGAATAGTTCATTCCAGTTTAGCTCCCCCCTCTGTGAGCAAAGTGGGTTGTTCCCACATCCTGCCTCATGTGGAGAGAAGGAAGCTAGAGTCAGTGTGTCAGCCACCCCTGCTAGGGGAAGGCTGTGCGTGTAGGAGCTCCCAGATATAGGGAATCAAGCAAGGATCTTGTCTCGGCTGAGACATTGATCATCATCCCCAGCCTGAGCCTTGCAGCCTCAGCTGGAAGAAGCAAGCAAACAACTCCAGAACTCCAGGAAGAAGCATACCCTGTGAAGATAGCTGTGAGTACAGATCAGAGACCCAGGAGAAGCCATATTCCTCCTCAAAGCTAGTCAGTCCCCAGACAGCAGAAGATAGACAGTGCAGAAGCCAAATTCCGGCCACATTTTAGAGCTAACAAGCAGACGTCCTTTCCTGCAAAGATCCAGGTACATGATAGAGCAGAAGATATATTCCTGCCACACATTGCCAATACCTGCTGAGACCAAAGACTAATGCTGTATCTTGCTTGGATGAGAGCTACAACCAGTAAAGACAAGTTTGAACTTTACCCAAGGTCTGTATCTCAATTACTGCTGCAAATTCCTCTATTACTCCTACTAGCACCACACTCATTTTATTGCAAGTGAGCCAGGATCCAGGAGTCCAGCCATACCCAGGTAGGAGACACCATTGACACCATTACCCCTACCATACAGAGAACATTTTAAAACTGCTAAACTTCCGAAACTCCCAGCCACAAAATTCGCCCAATGGTACCATAGTACTCATACATCTGCCAGCCAAGGGGTCAGTATTGCGGTGCACAAGGGGCTTCCTTTTAAACACCTCGCGACTTCCTCAGATTCTGAGGGGCGCTTCTTGTTTATAAAAGGCCTCATTGCTGATACCTCTGTTACGCTTGCGAATATACAGTCCTGATCAAAAGTTTAAGACCACTTGAAAAATGGCAAAAAATCATATTTAGTAGGGCTGGATCTTAACAAGGTCCCAAGTAGAGCTTCAACATGCAACAAGAAGAAATGGGAGCGAGACAAAACATTTTTTGAGCATTCAATTTAATAAAAACAACGAATAAACTAAAACAGGCTGTTTTTCAGCTGATCAAAAGTTTAGGACCACACCTCCAAAAAAAAACTAAACCCCCCCCCAAAACAGAAATCCAACTTCCAAACATGAAATCAGTAATCAGTAGCTCCGCCGTTATTGTTTATCACTTCCAAAATTCGTTTCGGCATGCTTGATGCAAGTGTTTCCATGAGGTGAGTGGGAACATTTCTCCAAGTGGTGAAGACGGCCGCACGAAGGCCATCTACTGTCTGGAACTGTTGTCCATTTTTGTAAACTTCCCTTGCCATCCATCCCCAAAGGTTCTCAATTGGATTTAGATCAGGGGAACACGCAGGATGGGCCAAAAGAGTGATGTTATTCTCCTGCGGGCATTGTGTACTGTAGCGTTGTCCTGTTGAAAAACCCAGTCCTTACCACACAGACGAGGCCCTCAGTCATGAGGAATGCTCTCTGAAACATCTGGACATAGCCAGCGGCCGTTTGACGCCCCTGGACTTCCTGAAGCTCCATTGTTCCACTGAAGGAAAAAGTACCCCAGACCATTATGGCGCCCCCTCCACTGTGGCGCGTAGAAAACATCTCAGGTGCGATCTGCTTGTCATGCCAGTAACGTTGAAAACCATCAGGACCATCAGGGTAAAAAAAATTCTCATCAGAGAATAAAACTTTTTTCCACCTTTGAATGTCCTATGTTTGGTGCTCTCTTGCAAAGTCCAAACGAGCAGTTCTGTGGCGTTCAAGGAGACGAGGTCTTTGAAGAAGTTTTTTTGTTTTTGAAGCCCTTCAGTCTCAGATGCCGTCTGATGGTTATGGGGCTGCAGTCAGCACCAGTAAGGGCCTTCATTTGGGTCGAGGATCGTCCAGTGTCTTGACGGACAGCCAATTGGATCCTCCGGCTCAGTGCTGATGACATTGTTTTGGGTCTTCCACTTGACTTTTTTGTTCCATAACCCTCAGGATCATTTAAGAAATTCCAAATGACTGTCTTACTGCGTCCCACCTTAGCAGCGATGGCGCGCTGTGAGAGACCCTACTTATGCAGTTCAACAACCCGACCACGTTCAAAAAGGGAGAGTTTCTTTGCCTTTGCCATCACAACGTGTGACTACCTGACAGAAAATTACAATGAATCCACATCTTTGCACAGATTTGGCCTTTTAAAGGCATGTGGTTCCAAACTTTTGATCAGCTGAAAAACAGCCTGTTTCAGTTTATTCGTTGTTTTCATTAAATTGAATGCTCAAAAAATGTTTGGTCTCACTCTCATTTCTTCTTGTTGCATGTTGAAGCTCTACTTGGAACCTTGTTAAGATCCAGCCATGCTAAATAGGATTTTTTGCCATTTTTCAAGTGGTCTTAAACTTTTGATCAGGACTGTATACGCCCCCAACAGGGGTCAGATCCCTTGGCTCATTCAGACCCTTAAACACTTAAATACCTTTAAAGAAGGAATGCTTATTCTTGGTGGAGATTTTAATGTGACCCTGGAGCCATCTCTGGACTCCTCCTCAGGCCGGTCATCTATCACCAGTGGCTTCTCTAGCTTTCAAATTTTGGGGGGGAACACTGGGAGCCAGGACAAAAGTAGGGGGGGGGGGAAGCTATAACAACGATACATTTACACAAGTACGCTTAGAAATGCTGCGATACTTTACCCAATACCTAAAACCGCAACAGGGAAGAAAAGTCCTGCTGTCTGTGGTTTTAAAAAAACAACAACAATCACTCAGATTTCAACATGTCCTAGTTGCCTGTGGATGACACTTTTATAGGGAGGGGGATCTGTGGATGACACTGCTTTGGGGGGGATCTGTGGATGACACATACCGTATATAGCATCTTATGCTATATGTGTCATCCCCATTTCCTCCTCCATAACAGTGTCATCCACAGATCCCCCTCCCTATAACAGTGTCATCCACAGATCCCCCTCCCTATAACAGTGCCATCCACCAGTGGCGTCGCCAGGGGGGGGGGGGGGCCAGAGGGGGCCACGGCCCCCCCTACATCATGCTGTGCCCCCCCATGTGCCCCCCAACTAAAATGCCCCCCCCCCAAGTGAGCCGCCGCCGGGCACAGGGAGATGAGCGCTTCCATTGCGCTCATCTCCATTGTAACCTGCCTGTGCCAGCGGAGGTGCAGGGGAGGGAGAGGCGTGTCCCTTCCCCTTCCTCTGATAGGCTGCAGGCACTAGGCCGGCAGCCTATCAGAGGCCGGCGCAGGTGGAGCGATGACGTCATCGCGCCGCCTGAGCCTTACAGCGCGGGACACAGGAAGAGTCTGCATCGCATCGCTGACACTGAGGTAAGTACAAGTGTTTGTTTTTTGTTTGTTTTTTACAATAGTGTTACTGGCACATTGGGGGGCTTATTACAATGGGGGGGGGGACTTAATACTGGCACATGATGGGGGGGGGGGACTTAATATTGGCACATGATGATGGGGGGACTTAATACTGGCACATGATGATGGGGGGGACTTAATACTGGCACATGATGATGGGGGGACTTAATACTGGCACATGATGATGGGGGGGACTTAATACTGGCACATGATGATGGGGGGACTTAATACTGGCACATGATGATGGGGGGGACTTAATACTGGCACATGATGATGGGGGGACTTAATACTGGCACATGATGGGGGGGACTTAATACTGGCACATGATGGGGGGACTTAATACTGGCACATGATGATGGGGGGACTTAATACTGGCACATGATGATGGGGGGGCCTTAATACTGGCACATGATGGGGGGGACTTAATACTGGCACATGATGATGGGGGACTTAATACTGGCACAGGATGATGGGGGACTTAATACTGGCACATGATGATGGGGGGACTTAATACTGGCACATGATGGGGGGAATTAATACTGGCACATGATGGGGGGCTTAATACTGGCACGATGGGGGGCTTAATACTGGCACGATGGGGGGCTTAATACTGGCACATGATGGGGGCTTAATACTAGCACATGATGGGGGGGGCTTAATACTGGCACGTAATGGGGGGCTTAATACTGGCACGTAATGGGGGGGCTTAATACTGGCACGTAATGGGGGGGCTTATTACTGGCACGTAATGGGGGGGCTTATTACTGGCACGTGATGGGGGGGCTTATTACTGGCACGTGATAGGGGCTTATTACTGGCACATTGGGGGTCTTATTACTGCCACGTGATGGGGGCTTATTACTGGCACGTGATAGGGGGCTTATTACTGGCACGTGATGGGGGCTTATTACTGGCACGTAATGGGGGGGCTTATTACTGGCACGTAATGGGGGGGCTTATTACTGGCACGTGATGGGGGGCTTATTACTGGCACGTGATGGGGGGCTTATTACTGGCACATTGGGGGGCTTATTACTGGCACGTGATGGGGGGCTTATTACTGGCACGTGATAGGGGGCTTATTACTGGCACGTGATGGGGGGCTTATTACTGGCACGTGATGGGGGCTCTTGTTACTGGCACGTGATGGGGGCTTATTACTGGTACATTGGGGGGCTCTTGTTACTGGCAGTGGCACGTTTTTGAGGGCACTTATTACTGGCACATTATTGGTGGGCACTATAGGGGCATCTACTGAGGCCACAAAGAAGGGGTGTTTTATATGGGGGGCTCTGTACAGTAGCATTTTATACTGGGACACATTATGGTGGGTACTATGGAGAAGGGGAGACAGAAGTACTATGGAGTCATCTACGGGGGGCACTAAGAAGGGGTATTTTATACTTGCAAATTATGGGGGACACTGAGGGCATCTACTGGGGCACGATATATGGGGCATTTTATACTGGTACATTATGGGGGGCACTAGCAGGGAGGGGGGAGAGGAGCACTATGGAGGCATTTACTGGGGCACTATATAGGGGTATTTTATACTGGCACATTATGGGGGACATTATCTCAACTGGGGGCATAAGGGAGTATGTTTTGCACATTATAAGGAGAATTATTTCTACTGGGGGGCATTATGGTGGGCTTTATTACTCCCCCATGGTATGACCCCCTAGTAGCAGCACCAGCCTCTCCCTGCTCTGCTATCCCTCTGCCCCTTCTCCAAATCCTTATTATGAAATCTTTCTCATTAGGATAAAACACAACATCAGCTCCGCCGAGCCCCCGACCAAAGTGTTGAAGTGGTGTCCGAGATCCCCAAGGGCCAAGCCAAGTAACTGTAAGTGTTCATGTGAAATATGTTTATTTTATATATGTACACTCCTGTGAGAGGCGGGGAGGGAGATCTGTGGATGACACTGTTATAGGGAGGGAGATCTGTGGATGACACTGTCATGGGGTGGATCTGTGGATGACACATATAGCATAAGATGCTATATACGGTATGTGGCATCCACAGATCCCCCCCATAGCAGTGTCATCCACAGATCCCCCTCTCTATAAATGTGTCATCCACAGACAGCTGGACTTTTCTTCCCTGTTGCGGTTTTAGGTATTGGGTAAAGTATTGCAGCATTTCTAAGCGTACTTGTGTAAATGTATCGTTGTTATAGCTGCCCCCCCCTACTTTTGTCCTGGCCCCCAGTGTGCCCCCCCAAAATTTGAAAGCTAGAGACGCCACTGCCATCCACAGATCCCCCTCCCCATAACAGGGCCATCCACAGATCCCCCTCCATATAACAGTGTCATCCACAGATCCCCCTCCCTATAACAGTGTCATCCACAGATCCCCCTCCCTATAACAGTGTCATCCATAGATCCCCCTCCCCGCCACTCACAGGAGTGTACATTTGACATTTCTAAACTGTAATCCATATCCTGCAGTAACTTTAACTTTAAATCAGGATTAAGCGGCTGCTCATCTCTACTGGTACCTTAACCTTACACCACTCGGCTAGCTTCAGTAACAGGGCCAGGCTACAGCCTACAGGTACTGCCTGTTAGTTGTTACAGAGCGAGTGCTGATTTCTGCAGGTCAGAGCATACGGATTACAGTTTAGAAGAAATGTACACTCCTGTGAGCGGTCCAGACCAGTGGCGGATCCAGAGCCTGGTCTCGGGAGGGGCACTTTCAGGGGTGCTTATAGAACAGACTACACAGTGTAGAGCTATACTGTACATTGTGGGGCACAGTATAGAGGTATACTGTACATTGTGTGGCACAGTGTAGAGGTATACTGTACATTGTGTGGCACAGTGTAGAGGTATACTGTACATTGTGTGGCACAGTGTAGAGGTATACTGTACATTGTGTGGCACAGTGTAGAGGTATACTGTACATTGTGTGGCACAGTGTAGCGGTATACTGTACATTGTGTGGCACAGTGTAGCGGTATACTGTACATTGTGTGGCACAGTGTAGCGGTATACTGTATATTATGTGGCACAGTGTAGCGGTATACTGTACATTGTGGGGCACAGTGTAGAGTATACTGTACATTGTGTGGCACAGTGTAGAGGTATACTGTACATTGTGGGGCACAGTGTAGAGGTATACTGTACATTGTGTGGCACAGTGTAGCGGTATACTGTATATTGTGTGGCACAGTGTAGCGGTATACAGTATATTGTGGGGCACAGTGTAGAGTATACTGTACATTGTGTGGCACAGTGTAGAGGTATACTGTACATTGTGGGGCACAGTGTAGAGGTATACTGTATATTGTGTGGCACAGTGTAGCGGTATACTGTACATTGTGTGGCACAGTGTAGCGGTATACAGTATATTGTGGGGCACAGTGTAGGCTATATGTGTATAACATAAACATATTTGACATGAAAACTTACAGTTACTTGGCTTGGCCCTTGGGGATCTCGGACACCACTTCAACACTTTGGCCGGGGGCTCGGCGGAGCTGATGTGTTTTATCCTAATGAGAAAGATTTCATAATAAGGATTTGGAGAAGGGGCAGAGGAATAGCAGAGCAGGGAGAGCCTGGTGCTGCTACTAGGGGGTCATACCATGGGGGAGTAATAAATCCCACAATAATGCCCCCCCAGTAGAAATAATTCTCCTTGCAATGTGACAATGCAAAAAATACCCCCTTGTAATGCCCCCAGTTGAGCTAATGTCCCCCATAATGTACCAGTATAAAATACCCCTATATAGTGCCCCCAGTAAATGCCCCCATAGTGCTCCTCTCCCCCCTTCCTCCTAGTGCCCCCCATAATGTACCAGTATAAAATGCCCCATATATTGTGCCCCAGTAGATGCCCTCAGTGTCCCCCACAATTTGCAAGTATAAAATACCCCTTCTTAGTGCCCCCCGTAGATGACACCATAGTACTCCTCTCCCCCCTTCCCCATAGTACCCACCATAATGTGTCCCAGTATAAAATGCTACTGTACAGAGCCCCCCATATAAAATACCCTTTCTTTGTGGCCTCAGTAGATGCCCCTATAATGCCCCCAATCATGTGCCAGTATTAAGTGCCCTCAATAACGTGCCAGTAATAAGTGCCCCCAATAACGTGCCAGTAATAAGTGCCCCCAATAACGTGCCAGTAATAAGTGCCCCCAATAACGTGCCAGTAACAAGAGCCCCCATCACGTGCCAGTAACAAGAGCCCCCCAATGTGCCAGTAATAGGACCCCACCCCATCACTAGAGATGGCCCGAACTATCCGACGGCGAACAGTTCCCGGCGAACATTGCTTGTTCGCGTTCGCCTCTGCCGGGCGAACACATGCGATGTTCGGTCCGCCCCCTATACATCATCATTGAGCAAACTTTGACCCTGTACCTCACAGTCAGCAGACACATTCCAGCCAATCAGCAGCATACCCTCCCTCCCAGACCCTCCCACCTCCTGCACAGCATCCATTTTAGATTCATTCTGAAGCTGCAGTCTTAGTGAGAGGAGGGAGACTGTAACTGCTGCTGATTTAATTGGGAAATCGATAGCTAGGCTAGTGAATTCAGTGTCCACTCCAGTCCTGAAAGACTCATCTGATCTCTGCTGTAAGGACAGCGTCCTGACAGCACCCCAAAAAGCCCTTTTTAGGGCTGCAACATTAGTCTGCTTTTTTTTTTTCCTTTATATACATATTGCAGTTGCCTGGCCTGCCTGTGTGTGAGGAGCTGCAGGCCCACAGACTGTAGTGTGCCCACTGCCAGTGCTCACCCCTGTCATTCCGTGTGGCACAGGACTTTGCTTAAAAAAAGGCACTTAATTTTTACACTTTAATCTAAGGTTAGTTGCCTGCCAGTGTGTGTCAGGCTGACTTCCACTGACTGTAGTGTGCCCACTGCCAGTGCCCACCACTCATACCGGCTGGCACAGGACTTTGCATAAAAAAGGCATTTAATTTTTACACTTTAGTGTAATTTCAGCTGCTTGCCTGCTGCTAGTGTGTGTCAGGCCGACTTCAACTGACTGTAGTGTGCCCACTGCCAGTGCCCACCCCTGTCATCCCGTGTGGCACAGGACTTTGCTTAAAAAAAAGGCACTTCATTTTTACACTTTAATCTAAGGTTAGTTGCCTGCCAGTGTGTGTCAGGCCGACTTCAACTGACTGTAGTGTGCCCACTGCCAGTGCCCACCCCTGTCATCCCGAGTGGCACAGGACTTTGCTTAAAAAATAGGCACTTAATTTTTACACTTTAATCTAAGGTTAGTTGCCTGCCAGTGTGTGTCAGGCTGACTTCCACTGACTGTAGTGTGCCCACTGCCAGTGCCCACCACTCATACCGGCTGGCACAGGACTTTGCATAAAAAAGGCATTTAATTTTTACACTTTAGTGTAATTTCAGCTGCTTGCCTGCTGCTAGTGTGTGTCAGGCCGACTTCAACTGACTGTAGTGTGCCCACTGCCAGTGCCAACCACTGATACCGGGTGGCACAGTAGCTTGCCGATAAATAAGGCATTTAATTTTTAGACAGTAGTCTAAATTCAGTTGCTTGCCTGCTGCCAGTGTGTGTCAGGCCCGCTTCCACTGACTGTAGTGTGCCCACTGCCAGTGCCAACCACTGATACCGGGTGGCACAGTAGCTTGCCGATAAATAAGGCATTTAATTTTTAGACAGTAGTCTAAATTCAGTTGCTTGCCTGCTGCCAGTGTGTGTCAGGCCCTCTTCCACTGACTGTAGTGTGCCCACTGCCAGTGCCAACCACTCATACCGGGTGGCACAGTAGCTTGCCGATAAATAAGGCATTTAATTTTTACACTTTAGTGTAATTTCAGTTGCTTGCCTGCTGCCAGTGTGTGTCAGGCCCGCTTCCACTGACTGTAGTGTGCCCACTGCCAGTGCCAACCACTGATACCGGGTGGCACAGTAGCTTGCCGATAAATAAGGCATTTAATTTTTAGACAGTAGTCTAAATTCAGTTGCTTGCCTGCTGCCAGTGTGTGTCAGGCCCTCTTCCACTGACTGTAGTGTGCCCACTGCCAGTGCCAACCACTCATACCGGGTGGCACAGTAGCTTGCCGATAAATAAGGCATTTAATTTTTACACTTTAGTGTAATTTCAGTTGCTTGCCTGCTGCCAGTGTGTGTCAGGCCCGCTTCCACTGACTGTAGTGTGCCCACTGCCAGTGCCAACCACTGATACCGGGTGGCACAGTAGCTTGCCGATAAATAAGGCATTTAATTTTTAGACAGTAGTCTAAATTCAGTTGCTTGCCTGCTGCCAGTCAGTGTGTCAGGCCCTCTTCCACTGACTGTAGTGTGCCCACTGCCAGTGCCAACATCATACCTGATCGTATACACACACTGGATGTTTTAAAGCACGTTATTCCAAACAATTTAGGAATGTTAGTTGATTTATGCCCTTTATGGATTAAAACCCGACTCTGCGTCCACTACGTAATTTTCCATGGGAGTTTTGCCATAGATCCCCCTCCGGCATGCCACAGTCCAGGTGTTAGACCCCTTGAAACAACTTTCTCATCACTATTGTGGCCAGAAAGAGTCCCTGTGGGTTTTAAAATTCGCCTGTCTATTGAAGTCTATGGCGGTTCGCCCGGTTCGCCAGTTCGCGAACATTTGCGGAAGCTCGCGTTCGCTGTTCGCGAACTGAAAATTTTATGTTCGCGACATCACTACCCATCACGTGCCAGTAATAAGCCCCCCATCATGTGCCAGTAATAAGCTTCCCATCATGTGCCAGTAATAAGCCCCCATCACGTGCCAGTAATAAGCCCTCCATAACGTGCCAGTAATAAGCCCCCCCATCACGTGCCAGTAATAAGCTTCCCATCATGTGCCAGTAATAAGCTTCCCATCATGTGCCAGTAATAAGCCCCAATCATGTGCCAGTAATTAGCCCCCATTATGTGCCAGTAATAAGCCCCCATCATGTGCCAGTAATAAGCCCCCATCATGTGCCAGTAATTAGCCCCCATCACGTGACTGTAATAAGCCCCCCATCATGTGCCAGTAATAAGCCCCCCCAATGTGCTAGTAATAAGCCCCCCCAATGTGCTAGTAATAAGCCCCCCCAATGTGCCAGTAATAAGCCCCCCCCCCCCAATGTGCAAGTAACAAGAGACCCCCTAATGTGCCTGTAAGACGTCTCCTGTCCGGTAAGCATAATAAATACCCTCAAGCGCACCACCCCCTTTAAATGGGCCTCACTAGATATACCGTTCCTTGGTATTCGAGTGACGGCTAACGCCAAGGATCTCTTTTCCGCCAATTATCTACCACTCTTGCAATCTGTCAAAGCCCACCTTCAGGCACTAAAGCTGCCATTTATATCTTGAATAGGGAGGAAAAACTACTTAAAAACCTATATAGTCCCTAAATTCTTGTATCTCCTACATACATTGCCAATTTGGGTCCCGCAGTCATTCTTTATAGAGGTCCGCCGGATGATGTCCTTCTTTCTTTGGAGGGGCCGGTCCCCTAGAGTAGCCTACGCCATTCTGACTAGAGAAAGGAGATTTGGGGGATTCGGACTCCCCGACGTACATTTATACTACAAGGCCAACCTTATGTGTAGAGGCATAAACCTCATCTCAGGTCGTCCAGCGAATATTTGTTCCCATCTGGAGCAGACCTTGCTTACTAACTGGGAGAAACTGGTCATGTGGGTGAGTCCGTTCTTGCTTTCCTACCGCCACCAACGTGCCTCTGCTTTGGAAAGGGGTATTACTCACCTGGTCTAAACTATACCATTCTAAGACACTTACCTTCCGCAGCCCAGCGCTTCCGCTGCACTTATTGCAATCCTTTATCCACACCACAGTTCAAGACCCCACGGGAATTTGGTCATTACTTACAAGGTATACTTTGCAAGATGTGATGGCACTAGAAGGGAAATTAGACTGGGGGAAGGTCCTCCAATTGCCTAGAGTCACTTCAGCCTTGTTTCTGTTCCCCCTATTTTTTTAAAAGGGATATAAGGTCCTTACGATTGCAAACCTCTCACTTTAACTCTCCTACTTGGCTGGAGCAAAAGCTGGGGTCCGTCCGGCCCTCTAACAGACCTCTCTCTAAGGGGAACTCTTGTCCTCTACCCATTCTGAACTACATTTTCTGTGTTCTTGGGAGAGAGAATTATCCATAAGATTATCTGATCCGGAAAAAGCTTTCATACTGACCCATTCACACGGCTTCAGCAGTTGTATCAAAATTCAAGAGAACTCATACAAACTGATTACCCGCTGGTATAAAACACCAGAGTTCCTTCACAATCTTTACCCGGAGATCTCGGAGGTCTGTTGGAGGTGTGGGACGGGCGTCAGTTCTCTTTCTCACATCTGGTGGAGTTGCAAGAGTATACGACCTTTCTGGAACCAAGCTGAAACTATGCTAAATAGGATCTGTTCCTCCTCCATTGTATTGGATCCAAAATTATTCCTCCTCTGGAGCCCTAACGTGTCCATTACCCCATCCAAATCAGATCTACCTACCATACTCATCACGGCTGCCCGGTTACTGATCCCTTCATTATGGAAAGAGACCTTCCCCCTCCATCCCTAGTTGGATAGAGTTAGTAGATCAACTATCTAGGTTTGAAGAACTGGCCCATTGGGAATCATACTCCCGCATGCGATACCTCAAGATATGGCTTCCCTGGAAGAACTTTAGGAGCTTTCATCATTAGAGCAGAGTTTTCCCCTAATCCCCCCCCCCTTCTCGTCTCTTTTTTTTCCCCCCCCCCCCCCTCCCTCATTCACTCAACACCCCCTCTTTTATTGTGTATGCCACCAGATACATAACTGCCTACAGAAGACGAGACCATCTGACGCCTTACTGTATAGCATGTTTTCTTTGTACTGATACAGATTGTCATTTGATGTGTACACCCAAGGGTATCTTGTATCACCTTTCTTTTGGCTATATGAAACATGACCAATAAAAAGAGATTTGGTTAAGAATATAACTACTATAATACTGCCTCCTACGTACAAAAAAATAACTACTATAATACTGCTCCTATGTACAAGAATATAACTACTATAATACTGCTCCTATGTGCAAGAATATAACTACTATAATACTGCCTCCTATGTACAAGAATATAACTACTATACAGGGAGTGCAGAATTATTAGGCAAATGAGTATTTTGACCACATCATCCACTTTATGCATGTTGTCTTACTCCAAGCTGTATAGGCTCGAAAGCCTACTACCAATTAAGCATATTAGGTGATGTGCATCTCTCTAATGAGAAGGGGTGTGGTCTAATGACATCAACACCCTATATTAGGTGTGCATAATTAATAGGCAACTTCCTTTCCTTTGGCAAAATGGGTCAAAAGAAGGACTTGACAGGCTCAGAAAAGTCAAAAATAGTGAGATATCTTGCAGAGGGATGCAGCACTCTTAAAATTGCAAAGCTTCTGAAGCGTGATCATCGAACAATCAAGCGTTTCATTCAAAATAGTCAACAGGGTCGCAAGAAGCATGTGGAAAAACCAAGGCGCAAAATAACTGCCCATGAACTGAGAAAAGTCAAGCGTGCAGCTGCCAAGATGCCACTTGCCACCAGTTTGGCCATATTTCAGAGCTGCAACATCACTGGAGTGCCCAAAAGCACAAGGTGTGCAATACTCAGAGACATGGCCAAGGTAAGAAAGGCTGAAAGACGACCACCACTGAACAAGACACACAAGCTGAAACGTCAAGACTGGGCCAAGAAATATCTCAAGACTGATTTTTCTAAGGTTTTATGGACTGATGAAATGAGAGTGAGTCTTGATGGGCCAGATGGATGGGCCCGTGGCTGGATTGGTAAAGGGCAGAGAGCTCCAGTCCGACTCAGACGCCAGCAAGGTGGAGGTGGAGTACTGGTTTGGGCTGGTATCATCAAAGATGAGCTTGTGGGGCCTTTTCGGGTTGAGGATGGAGTCAAGCTCAACTCCCAGTCCTACTGCCAGTTTCTGGAAGACACCTTCTTCAAGCAGTGGTACAGGAAGAAGTCTGCATCCTTCAAGAAAAACATGATTTTCATGCAGGACAATGCTCCATCACACGCGTCCAAGTACTCCACAGCGTGGCTGGCAAGAAAGGGTATAAAAGAAGGAAATCTAATGACATGGCCTCCTTGTTCACCTGATCTGAACCCCATTGAGAACCTGTGGTCCATCATCAAATGTGAGATTTACAAGGAGGGAAAACAGTACACCTCTCTGAACAGTGTCTGGGAGGCTGTGGTTGCTGCTGCACGCAATGTTGATGGTGAACAGATCAAAACACTGACAGAATCCATGGATGGCAGGCTTTTGAGTGTCCTTGCAAAGAAAGGTGGCTATATTGGTCACTGATTTGTTTTTGTTTTGTTTTTGAATGTCAGAAATGTATATTTGTGAATGTTGAGATGTTATATTGGTTTCACTGGTAAAAATAAATAATTGAAATGGGTATATATTTGTTTTTTGTTAAATTGCCTAATAATTATGCACAGTAATAGTCACCTGCACACACAGATATCCCCCTAAAATAGCTAAAACTAAAAACAAACTAAAAACTACTTCCAAAAATATTCAGCTTTGATATTAATGAGTTTTTTGGGTTCATTGAGAACATGGTTGTTGTTCAATAATAAAATTAATCCTCAAAAATACAACTTGCCTAATAATTCTGCACTCCCTGTAATACTGATCCTATGTACAAGAATATAACTACTATAATACTGCTCCTATGTACAAGAATATAACTACTATAATACTGCTCCTATGGACAAGAATATAACTACTATAATACTGTCTCCTATGTACAAGAATATTACTACTATAATACTGCTCCTATATACAAGAATATAACAGCTATAATTCTGCTCCTATGTACAAGAATATAACTACTATAATACTGTCTCCTATGTACAAGAATATACCTACTATAATACTGCTCCTATGTACAAGAATATAACTACTATAATACTGCTCCTATGTACAAGAATATAACTACTATAATACTGCTCCTATGTACAAGAATATAACTACTATAATACTGCTCCTATGTACAAGAATATAACTACTATAATACTGCTCCTATGTACAAGAATATAACTACTATAATACTGCTCCTATGTACAAGAATATAACTACTATAATACTGCTCCTATGTACTAGAATATAACTACTATAATACTGCTCCTATGTACAAGAATATAACTACTATAATACTGCTCCTGTGTACAAGAATATAACTACTATAATACTGCCCCCTATGTACAAGAATATAACTACTATAATACTGCTCCTATGTACAAGAATATAACTACTATAATACTGCACCTATGTACAAGAATATAACTACTATAATACTGATTCTATGTACAAGAATATTACTACTATAATACTGCTCCTATGTACAAGAATATAACTGCTATAATTCTGCTCCTATGTACAAGAATATAACTACTATAATACTGTCTCCTATGTACAAGAATATAACTACTATAATACTGCTCCTATGTACAAGAATATAACTACTATAATACTGCCCCCTATGTACAAAAATATAACTATTATAATACTGCTCCTATGTACAAGAATATAACTACTATAATACTGCTCCTATGTACAAGAATATAACTACTATAATACTGCTCCTATGTACAAGAATATAACTGCTATAATTCTGCTCCTATGTACAAGAATATAACTACTATAATACTGCTCCTATGTACAAGAATATAACTACTATAATACTGCTCCTATGTACAAGAATATACCTACTATAATACTGCTCCTATGTACTAGAATATAACTACTATAATACTGCTCCTATGTACAAGAATATAACTACTATAATACTGCTCCTATGTACAAGAATATAACTACTATAATACTGCTCCTATGTACAAGAATATAACTACTATAATACTGCCTCCTATGTACAAGAATATAACTACTATAATACTGCTCCTCTGTACAATAATATAACTACTATAATACTGCTCATATGTACAAGAATATAACTACTATAATACTGCTCCTATGAACAAGAATATAACTACTATAATACTGCCCCCTATGTACAAGAATATCATCAGCTATTTGTTCACACATTTCATTCTATTATCTGAGTTGTGTATGCATTTATCTTGAATACATTGTGTCTGATGACTATGCATTTATCCAGCTGCGTCTGGACACGAGATGTACGACTTTTCACACAATTATGTGCTTTTCTCAAATAAAAAGAAATTTGATAAAGAATATAACTACTATAATACTGATCCTATGTACAAGAATATAACTACTGTAATACTTTTCCTATGTACAAAATTATAACTACTATAATACTGCCCCATGTACAAGAATATAACTACTATAATACTGCCTCCTATGTACAAGAATATAACTACTATAATACTGCCTCCTATGTATGAGAATATAACTACTATAATACTGCTCCTGTGTACAAGAATATAACTACTATAATACTGCTCCTGTGTACAAGAATATAACTGCTATATTACTGCTCCTATGTACAAAATTATAACTACTATAATACTGCTCCTACGTACAAGAATATAACTACTATAATACTGCTCCTATGTACAAGAATATAACTACTATAATACTGCTCCTATGTACAAGAATATAACTACTATAATACTGCCTCCTATGTACAAGAATATAACTACTATAATACTGCTCCTCTGTACAATAATATAACTACTATAATACTGCTCATATGTACAAGAATATAACTACTATAATACTGCTCCTATGAACAAGAATATAACTACTATAATACTGCCCCCTATGTACAAGAATATAACTACTATAATACTGCTTCTATGTACAAGAATATAACTACTATAATACTGCCCCCTATGTACAAGAATATAACTACTATAATACTGCTCCTATGTACAAGAATATAACTACTATAATACTGCTCCTATGTACAAGAATATCATCAGCTATTTGTTCACA
This sequence comes from Bufo bufo, assembly GCF_905171765.1. Taxonomy (NCBI): domain Eukaryota; kingdom Metazoa; phylum Chordata; class Amphibia; order Anura; family Bufonidae; genus Bufo; species Bufo bufo. The sequence goes on along the minus strand of NC_053395.1, from coordinate 219,449,916 downwards.
CATTTCATTCTATTATCTGAGTTGTGTATGCATTTATCTTGAATACATTGTGTCTGATGACTATGCATTTATCCAGCTGCGTCTGGACACGAGATGTACGACTTTTCACACAATTATGTGCTTTTCTCAAATAAAAAGAAATTTGATAAAGAATATAACTACTATAATACTGATCCTATGTACAAGAATATAACTACTATAATACTGCCTCCTATGTACAAGTATATAACTGCTATATTACTGCTCCTATGTACAAGAATATAACTACTGTAATACTTTTCCTATGTACAAAATTATAACTACTATAATACTGCCCCATGTACAAGAATATAACTACTATAATACTGCCTCCTATGTACAAGAATATAACTACTATAATACTGCCTCCTATGTACGAGAATATAACTACTATAATACTGCTCCTGTGTACAAGAATATAACTACTATAATACTGCTCCTGTGTACAAGAATATAACTGCTATATTACTGCTCCTATGTACAAAATTATAACTACTATAATACTGCCCCATGTACAAGAATATAACTACTATAATACTGCCTCCTATGTACAAGAATATAACTACTATAATACTGCTTCCTATGTACAAGAATATAACTACTATAATACTGCTCCTATGTACAAGAATATAACTACTATAATACTGCTCCTGTGTACAAGAATATAACTACTATAATACTGCTCCTGTGTACAAGAATATAACCACTATAATACTGCCTTCTATGTACAAGAATATAACCACTATAATACTGCTCCTATGTACAAGAATATAACTACTATAATACTGCCTCCTATGTACAAGAATATAACTACTATAATACTGCTCCTATGTACAAGAATATAACTACTATAATACTGCTCCTATGTACAAGAATATAACTACTATAATACTGCCTCCTATGTACAAGAATATAACTACTATAATACTGCTCCTATGTACAAGAATATAACTACTATAATACTGCTCTTATGTACAAGAGTATAACTACTATAATACTACCCCCTATGTACAAGAATATAACTACTATAATACTGCTCCTATGTACAAGAATATAACTACTATAATACTGCTCCTATGTACAAGAATATAACTACTATAATACTGCTCCTATGTACAAGAATATAACTACTATAATACTGCTCCTATGTACAAGAATATAACTGCTATAATACTGCCTCCTATGTACAAGAATATAACTACTATAATACTGCTCCTATGTACAAGAATATAACTACTATAATACTGTTCTTATGTACAAGAGTATAACTACTATAATACTACCCCCTATGTACAAGAATATAACTACTGTAATACTGCTCCTATGTACAAGAATATAACTACTATAATACTGCTCCTATGTACAAGAGAAACAAATGAAGAGGGAGCTCATAATACCAAAAGTATATAAATTTTATTAAAGCATGTTAAAAATACCAAAAAAAGAAGTAAGGTAGGTACATAAGATGCCGTGAGGCAAGGTGATGAGAGCGGAGAACAGAAAGAGCGCCACCCTGGGAAGAAAAACACACGGATATAGAGATGGAAAAATGTAGTATATAGTGATATATAACATGGGAATGGAGAATATTGGGTACAGTGCCCAACCCATGAAATGGGTAAATAGATGAAAAAACCATATGACATCAGGTAAAGCAAGGTCAACTCATGCACCCCCACTGGCAACAGATGCAAACGCATAAAGGTGAAAGTATGTTGCATAGAAAGCAAAGTGCAAGTGGACAAAAAATGACCACACAGCCAGCGGGGGGCAATAGAGGACCAAAGCTTACCTGGAAAGACCGTGTGCAGCGAGACCCAGGGTGGCGCTACCCCAACGCGCGTTTCGGCGTGCCTTCGTCAGGGGGTAGCGCCATCACTGTGAACCAGGTTTAAATAGACTCTCTTAGCCAATGAAAGTGAGTACTTACTCGTCCCCAGGTGTACATGTTAGAAAGGCGCGCAGAAATCCTGGTAATCCGCATCCAGCCGCCCCACGGCCGGCGTCCCGCCGACACGCCCACACCATGTGATACAGATCACATGATCGGGTGGCTCTGACGTGAGGACGCACGGGCGTGAGGCGCCGGAGGCGGTACCCAGGATGACGCGCGCACACATGACAGAGGGGGAGGAGAATTAGGAAACCAGAAAAATAGTCCGAAATGCTGCCTCTCAATTTTGGAAACGGTAACCAGGCCATATTAATGCATAATGATAGTATAACCATGGCGCATCAAGACATCGATGCGGCATGTATAGCTCTATAACAATATATATATATATATAGGTGAACACTTCAAAGAATAATATGCGGATACAATAAAATGCATTCATAAAATTGTATACATATTGTACATAAAGAAAGAATAATATTAGAAGAAAAATAAAAAGTGAAATGTATATGCATACGGCAACATAATTAAGGATAACAAACATGATTATAATAGAGTGTGGTTAAAAAGCAGAGAATAGAGGTCATGATCTAGATCAATGAATAAATGAATAAATAATTAATGAAAAAGGACATGCTAAAAAAGTGAAAGGGGGAAGATTATACATGTGAAATAAATATGTAAAAATAATAGTGCGAATAGGGAACTAATAAAGTTCATGAAAAGTGAGTGGAGAATTCATCATATATAATGATAAGTAATAATTCATAACGAGAAATGGGGGAAAAGCATGATGTGCGGGGGAATAAAGTGAAGGGAATGAAAATAAAAATAATAATAAAAACAGTGTAAAGAATGATAATAGAGTGTAAATGGTGAAGAGGGATGAATAAATTAATTATGAAAAAAGAAATTCATAAGATGTATATAGATAAACCTGGCTGAGAAATAAATACATAAAGCCAGGGAAGAAGGAAAAGGTGTTGGACAGGAGTAGGGCCCTATAAAGAGCATATACGGTTGCGTACTGGTGTAAAAACACCAGTAATAACAACATAGGAGACTCGAATTATGTGTCAACATGAGAGAACAGGTGAATATAAATATGGCCAAAGCCAAAAGCCAAATACAGAGCAAGGTGCTGCGGGAAAAAAAGAAAAAGAATAAAGTAGAATAAAACACCAAAAAGTGTATAATAGCTATGTCCGTAAATTGGTCCCGCAAACGAACCACATTAAGAAGAAACAATAGTAACATCATGTTGGAGATAATCCATTCCCAAAGAAATCAGAGAGACGCAAGGCGACTGGATATCCATCAAATGGTAGGCTAAAGAGAGAGAAAAATAATGGAATAAATAATAAAGAATCAAAAGATAAGAGAGAAAGTCAGTAAAATAATATACAAACAACTGTTAAAAGAATAAGGTCCACAGTAGTGGGCCCAGCGGCTACAAGAAAGAAGAGAAGCCCAAATTCTCATTCAGGCCCCTAGGGCGCAATGTCCCAAGGGTCCATATCCAGCGGCTCTCCTTTTGAGCCAGCCGCTTGGATGTATTGCCTGCACGTAAATCTACCTGGATACAATCTATACCTCTAACTCTAAGACATCTTGGATTACAAGAGTGAAATTCCTTGAAATGTCTAGGGATGGGTTTTAATGTCTCAATCTCCTTCACCTCCTGTGCATTAATGATATCCCTCACGTGTTCCCGCACACGAACCCTCAGCTCACGGGTCGTCAAACCAACGTATACCTTGGGGCATGGGCACACAGCGTAATAAACAACTCGTGTGCTGGAGCACGTGAGGGACTGAAGGATTTTGAAGGATCTCGCTCCAGAAGAATCCACAAAATCAAAGGAGCGCTCCATATTTGGACACGCGGCGCAACTGCCGCATGGTCTGAAGCCAACCTTAGGGCTACCTTGTCCAATACAGAGTTGAGATGGTGTCGGTTGAAGATAGCCTCGAACCAGACTATCCCGTAGGGTATTAGCCCTACGTGCCGTAACAAGAGGTCGTATGGGTAGAAGCTTTTCTAAGACGGGATCCGTCAATAGAATGGACCAATGTAAGGTCAAAATCTCCCTCATTTTTGTCCACTGTGAGTGGTATGTGCTTACAAATCTAATTTTGTTATCCGGCATCTTATCTCCTTTGGTTTGCAGCAGAAGAGTTTGATCCTGGGTTTTAGCACGCCAATAGGCTTTTTTAATTGCCCGATGGCTGTAACCCCTCGCAAGGAACCGATCCTTCAGTTCACTGGCCTGTCTTTCGAAGGTAGCATCGTCCGAACAAATTCGACGGATGCGTAAAAACTGGCCCACAGGGATGGCAGAAATGGTACTGGTAGGATGCAAAGATGTAGCATGTAAATAGGCATTGACGGCCGTCTCTTTACGAAAAACATCCGTCCTGAGAAGGCCGCCAGCATCCCTAAACACAGAGACATCCAAGAAATCAACTCTCTCTCTACTATGAGTGTAGGTCAATTTGATGTTCCTAGAATTAGTATTCAGTAATTCAAAGAAAACATGAAGTTGTTCTTCAGTACCCTGCCAGATCAAGAAGACGTCATCTATGTACCGCGCCCAAAGAATGGCGCGGTCCATGATGACGTGTCTGTCTGACAGGAAAAGGTCCCTCTCCCACAGCCCCAGGAACAGATTGGCATACGCCGGCGCACATGCCGCGCCCATAGCTGTCCCCTGGAGCTGCAGGAAGAAGGACCCATTGAACGAGAAAAAGTTCCTCGTCAGCACAAACTTAAGAAGTTGCAGCAGGAAAAGAGAAAAGTCCTTAGGTAGATTACCGACTGAAAGAAAAAACTCCACTGCCCGTAGTCCGTCTACATGTTGGATACTCGTGTAGAGGGACTCTACGTCACATGTCACCAAAATATTGTCCTCCTCAAGGGTAATGCCCTGTATCCTTTGCAGGAAATCGGATGTATCTCTAACATGTGATGGTAGAGTCTCCACAATGGGTTTAAGATGGAAATCTAATAACTTACAGATATTCTCTACCATACTGTTACATCCAGATATAATAGGCCTATCTGGAGGTACAGAAGAATTCTTATGGACTTTTGGTAGCAAATATAATGTAGGAATAGATGGTTCCTGAATGATGAGAGCTTCATACATCTGTTTCGATATGATATTTTCCTCCAATCCAGCATCCAAGATTTTCAGAAGTTCACCTCTGAAAGAGATAGTAGGGTTAAAGGTTAACTTCCGATAGCAGATAGGGTCTTTTAGCTGTCGATAGGCTTCCGCTAAGTACATATTGCGGGGCCACATCACCAAATTCCCCCCCTTGTCAGCTGGTTTGTAAATAACATCCGGAAGATTTTTAAGTTTGGCAAGGCTCTGTCGTTGGTCCTTATTTAAGTTATCATATGGGACGGATGTAGAAATCCGTTCAAAGTCCTTGCTGACCGTCTTAACAAAGAGGTCAATTGCCGGACATAGTGACAAAGGGGGGAATTTCTTAGATCTCTTTTTAATGGCCGATGGTATTTCATTAACAGTAGTCGTAGCGGGTCTCTCCTGTTCTAATAGGAGGTCCTCCAAAATATGGAGAGCTCGCTGTTCCTCCTCGGAACTCAGGGAACCAATTGAATCACTCCTGCAATGCCACCTCTTCATCATTAGGGAACGTCCAAAGAGGTGCAGATCCTTAATAGCAGTGAAACAATCGAACCTACAGCTAGGTACATAGGATAATCCCTTCTCCAGCAGAGAGGTATCTGTGCCGGAGAGGGTATAGTCAGATAAGTTAATTACCTTAGGTTCCCTGTCCAGGTGTTTTGTGGTCGTAATTGGTTCCGGTTGTCTCTTCCGTCCCTGTCCATTGCCCTGCTCCATTTTTCTTTTATTACGGGTCTGGCGAGCAGGATAGGTACCCTGTGACTGGGACTCCCCCATAGATGACATGGAAGAGACTGAGGACGATCTGCTGCGGGATCTAGTTCTATAGGAATCTCGACTTTTCCATTTGTATATACGATTCTGTTGTGCATCGTTGTTATCTCTTGAGAACTTTTGGATCTTGGCCTCCTGAATTTCTTTTTCCCAGACAGGATATTTCGTATCCAGTTGTTCCTGAAAAGTTTTCAAAAGTTCTGGGCTACAGATATTGGATAAACGTGTCTGTAAGAGATCAATCTCCGCATCTAATTGTTCCAGGCTTTTTTTATTATGGCCAATCAAAAGCTCCATAAACGTAAAAGAGCTTTGATTACAGGTCTCCTCCCATTTAGATACAAAGGCGTCATCCTCTATGGGAAAGGAGGGGAACACCTGTATTCTAAGGCCCCTAGGTATTAGCCCTCTCTGGAGATACTTCTCCAAGAAAGCCTTGTTCCACCAAATACGGGCCCTTTTGTGCAGCAATAACAATAATGAGTTCTGGACCTCCTTACTCATACCACCGCTGGGACCACCAACCGCTCCCTCATCCTTGAAAACGGCATCTAGTTGGGAAAGCCAAGAAAGTTCTCTGGCCTTGTAATCCATGTTGAGCATAAAGTCAGGGATCTGTGAAAAACCACAGTAGAAATTGATCAGATAAACAAAAATGACCCAGGGTATCCCCAGAGCGAGTGAGGAACAGTGCCCACCCAAAATGGCAACAGGGGATACACCTAAAGTATAACTCGGTAAAAGCTCCCGAGTGAAACAGCAGAAACAAATGAAGAGGGAGCTCATAATACCAAAAGTATATAAATTTTATTAAAGCATGTTAAAAATACCAAAAAAAGAAGTAAGGTAGGTACATAAGATGCCGTGAGGCAAGGTGATGAGAGCGGAGAACAGAAAGAGCGCCACCCTGGGAAGAAAAACACACGGATATAGAGATGGAAAAATGTAGTATATAGTGATATATAACATGGGAATGGAGAATATTGGGTACAGTGCCCAACCCATGAAATGGGTAAATAGATGAAAAAACCATATGACATCAGGTAAAGCAAGGTCAACTCATGCACCCCCACTGGCAACAGATGCAAACTCTTCTGCTGCAAACCAAAGGAGATAAGATGCCGGATAACAAAATTAGATTTGTAAGCACATACCACTCACAGTGGACAAAAATGAGGGAGATTTTGACCTTACATTGGTCCATTCTATTGACGGATCCCGTCTTAGAAAAGCTTCTACCCATACGACCTCTTGTTACGGCACGTAGGGCTAATACCCTACGGGATAGTCTGGTTCGAGGCTATCTTCAACCGACACCATCTCAACTCTGTATTGGACAAGGTAGCCCTAAGGTTGGCTTCAGACCATGCGGCAGTTGCGCCGCGTGTCCAAATATGGAGCGCTCCTTTGATTTTGTGGATTCTTCTGGAGCGAGATCCTTCAAAATCCTTCAGTCCCTCACGTGCTCCAGCACACGAGTTGTTTATTACGCTGTGTGCCCATGCCCCAAGGTATACGTTGGTTTGACGACCCGTGAGCTGAGGGTTCGTGTGCGGGAACACGTGAGGGATATCATTAATGCACAGGAGGTGAAGGAGATTGAGACATTAAAACCCATCCCTAGACATTTCAAGGAATTTCACTCTTGTAATCCAAGATGTCTTAGAGTTAGAGGTATAGATTGTATCCAGGTAGATTTACGTGCAGGCAATACATCCAAGCGGCTGGCTCAAAAGGAGAGCCGCTGGATATGGACCCTTGGGACATTGCGCCCTAGGGGCCTGAATGAGAATTTGGGCTTCTCTTCTTTCTTGTAGCCGCTGGGCCCACTACTGTGGACCTTATTCTTTTAACAGTTGTTTGTATATTATTTTACTGACTTTCTCTCTTATCTTTTGATTCTTTATTATTTATTCCATTATTTTTCTCTCTCTTTAGCCTACCATTTGATGGATATCCAGTCGCCTTGCGTCTCTCTGATTTCTTTGGGAATGGATTATCTCCAACATGATGTTACTATTGTTTCTTCTTAATGTGGTTCGTTTGCGGGACCAATTTACGGACATAGCTATTATACACTTTTTGGTGTTTTATTCTACTTTATTCTTTTTCTTTTTTTCCCGCAGCACCTTGCTCTGTATTTGGCTTTTGGCTTTGGCCATATTTATATTCACCTGTTCTCTCATGTTGACACATAATTCGAGTCTCCTATGTTGTTATTACTGGTGTTTTTACACCAGTACGCAACCGTATATGCTCTTTATAGGGCCCTACTCCTGTCCAACACCTTTTCCTTCTTCCCTGGCTTTATGTATTTATTTCTCAGCCAGGTTTATCTATATACATCTTATGAATTTCTTTTTTCATAATTAATTTATTCATCCCTCTTCACCATTTACACTCTATTATCATTCTTTACACTGTTTTTATTATTATTTTTATTTTCATTCCCTTCACTTTATTCCCCCGCACATCATGCTTTTCCCCCATTTCTCGTTATGAATTATTACTTATCATTATATATGATGAATTCTCCACTCACTTTTCATGAACTTTATTAGTTCCCTATTCGCACTATTATTTTTACATATTTATTTCACATGTATAATCTTCCCCCTTTCACTTTTTTAGCATGTCCTTTTTCATTAATTATTTATTCATTTATTCATTGATCTAGATCATGACCTCTATTCTCTGCTTTTTAACCACACTCTATTATAATCATGTTTGTTATCCTTAATTATGTTGCCGTATGCATATACATTTCACTTTTTATTTTTCTTCTAATATTATTCTTTCTTTATGTACAATATGTATACAATTTTATGAATGCATTTTATTGTATCCGCATATTATTCTTTGAAGTGTTCACCTATATATATATATATATTGTTATAGAGCTATACATGCCGCATCGATGTCTTGATGCGCCATGGTTATACTATCATTATGCATTAATATGGCCTGGTTACCGTTTCCAAAATTGAGAGGCAGCATTTCGGACTATTTTTCTGGTTTCCTGATTCTCCTCCCCCTCTGTCATGTGTGCGCGCGTCATCCTGGGTACCGCCTCCGGCGCCTCACGCCCGTGCGTCCTCACGTCAGAGCCACCCGATCATGTGATCTGTATCACATGGTGTGGGCGTGTCGGCGGGACGCCGGCCGTGGGGCGGCTGGATGCGGATTACCAGGATTTCTGCGCGCCTTTCTAACATGTACACCTGGGGACGAGTAAGTACTCACTTTCATTGGCTAAGAGAGTCTATTTAAACCTGGTTCACAGTGATGGCGCTACCCCCTGACGAAGGCACGCCGAAACGCGCGTTGGGGTAGCGCCACCCTGGGTCTCGCTGCACACGGTCTTTCCAGGTAAGCTTTGGTCCTCTATTGCCCCCCGCTGGCTGTGTGGTCATTTTTTGTCCACTTGCACTTTGCTTTCTATGCAACATACTTTCACCTTTATGCGTTTGCATCTGTTGCCAGTGGGGGTGCATGAGTTGACCTTGCTTTACCTGATGTCATATGGTTTTTTCATCTATTTACCCATTTCATGGGTTGGGCACTGTACCCAATATTCTCCATTCCCATGTTATATATCACTATATACTACATTTTTCCATCTCTATATCCGTGTGTTTTTCTTCCCAGGGTGGCGCTCTTTCTGTTCTCCGCTCTCATCACCTTGCCTCACGGCATCTTATGTACCTACCTTACTTCTTTTTTTGGTATTTTTAACATGCTTTAATAAAATTTATATACTTTTGGTATTATGAGCTCCCTCTTCATTTGTTTCTGCTGTTTCACTCGGGAGCTTTTACCGAGTTATACTTTAGGTGTATCCCCTGTTGCCATTTTGGGTGGGCACTGTTCCTCACTCGCTCTGGGGATACCCTGGGTCATTTTTGTTTATCCTATGTACAAGAATATAACTACTATAATACTGCTCCTATGTACAAAAATATAACTACTATAATACTGCTCCTATGTACAAGAATATAACTACTATAATACTGCTCTTATGTACAAGAATATAACTACTATAATACTGCTCCTATGTACAAGAATATAACTACTATAATACTGCTCCTATGTACAAGAATATAACTACTATAATACTGCTCCTATGTACAAGAATATAACTACTATAATACTGCCTCCTATGTACAAGAATATAACTACTATAATACTGCCTCCTATGTACAAGAATATAACTACTATAATACTGCTCCTGTGTACAAGAATATAACTACTATAATACTGCTCCTATGTACAAGAATATAACTGCTATAATACTGCTCCTGTGTACAAGAATATAACTACTATAATACTGCCTCCTATGTACAAGAATATAACTACTATAATACTGCTCCTATGTACAAGAATATAACTACTATAATACTGCCTCTGTTGCCCCTCTTTGTAATTATATCTTTACACAGTTGAGCAGTTTGGGGCTGTAGTGCAGAAGGAAATAGCATAATACAGATTTTTGCTTGAAGATTATAAAATGTTGCATGAACTTTTTTTAATTTTTCTTCGATAATATGATTGCTGGAACACTTAAGGCTACTTTCACACTGGCGTTTTGGCTTTCCGTTTGTGATATCTGTTCAGGGCTCAGCGGTCCAAAACGGATCAGTTTTGCCCTAATACATTCTGAATGGAAAAGGATCCGCTCAGAATGCCTCAGTTTGCCTCCGTTCCGCTCTGGATGCCGCTTGCAGCGTTTTGGTGTCCGTCTGACAAAACTGAGCCAAACGGATCCGCCCTGGCGCACAATGTAAGTCAATGGGGACGGATCCGTTTACTATGACACAATCTGGCACAATAGAAAACGGATGCGTCCTCCACTGACTTAGAATGGTGTTCAAGACGGATCCGTCTTGGCTAAGTTAAAGATAATACAAACGGATCCGTTCTGAACGGATGCAGACGGCTGTATTATCTGAATGGATCCGTCTGTGCAGATCCATGACGGATCAGCACCAAACGCGAGTGTCAAAGTAGCCTAATTCAATAATGAATTTTTTGTGCCACTTTTTTTATCATGTTTATTTTTATTTTAATGTAATCCATCTAATAATAATAATAATAATAGTCACCTTTGCTTTTGAACATAGTAAAACAAACGGAACAGGTGATTGGAGAACTTGATACATTGTATCTCCCTCTCCTGTGTCTTTGCTCCCGTGTTGCACTCTCTCGCTTTCTCTTTAGCCTCTCTCCATATACAGACATATTCCAGATGCCCCTCTGTTCAGTGGACCAGGCTGGCTCCCGGCCCAGAAAGTCATCATTCAAAACCCAGCAACCTCTAACAAACAAACAGGGTGATGAGCGCCGGGAACATTCTCCTGTCCAGCCCCGGGGGCCTATCAGCCGCCGACACGTCTGCTCCACTTTTCAGCTGAGATGTGGGGTTTTGAAGTTCAAAGTGAGAAGTCTCATCACTGGACTATTTATATAAATCAGGGAAACCCCAGAATATCACGTCTTACTGCCCCACGTGACTTCACCGTCCGGGCATCTCGCTGGGTAAATGCATTGAGCGCCAGTTATAGTCACAGCATTGGAATGAGTGACCGGAAATGCACTGACACTTAGACACACAGGACTCTAAGGCTCCTGTTTTATAGGGGCGACAACATCCAACCTGAGGGTCTCAGCCAAAGGGGGTAGCTACAGTGGGTGCAGAGTTGTTTTCAATTCCAGGATCTGAGGGCCCTCAGGATCCCATGTAGGAAGATACCAGTATTATAAATGGCACATGGTAGAAGCTTCAAGTTACGCTTCTGGTCCTCAGCATTAATAAAATTGAGGACTAGTATACTATATTTACTCTTCAAGGGTTTGTTCACCCCTGGCCGGACCTTCAGTAGGATTGATACCTACCTGATCCCTACTGCTGGTTTCTGGCTCCATCCCTCACCATGTCAATATTTGGCTTGATGTGGGTCACATGGCCACTGACCACAGCAGTGACGTGTCATCCATGCATCACATGACCCAGTGACGTGTCACCTCTGCAGCCAGTCACCTGCTGCAACGACTACCTTGTGTCAAACCGGATGTTGAAACTGGGAGACCCAAGATCTACACTGGCCAGTGGGGAGAGATGGAGACGGAACCCAGAAGTAGGGATCAGGTTAGTATGACCCCATCCGCAGGTCTGCAGAAAAGGTCCCCAGGGGTGAAAAACCCCTTTAAATGGAAATTTACTACATAGAGAGCTATGCACATCACATATGCCCCTATATTACTAGGGGTGGAGGGTATCTTTAATCTCCAAATGGGTATCCACAAATACAAATGCATAAAATACAGCCAACCTCCCCCATTCAACTTGTGTGATAATGGAAGTCTGCCCCCTGCTGTCTGCTTTTGCCATATGTGTACCCCAGGTCCCAGCCATAGGTGCCTCATCCAAAGCTGCATTAACAGGTGTGATCTTTAATGTCCATATGCATGCTTGCCACAAATATGCTAATTTTTGATCCTTTTTTCTTTTAGTATCCTTTTCCTTATATTTTCAATTAAAATTTTAAAATAGAAGAGATAGCAAAGAATGTAGTGGTGAAGACTGGAAAACATACTGCCGGAATCGGATCACTTAAAGGATCTTGTATTCCTTGCCTCTTTCTATAGTGGACCCCTGTAGTTGGAGCAGAGTCCTTTTTGTTTTGGCAGTGTTTCTATGGACAGGTCCGTGCAAAGACTTTCTGGGATATTCCCGCAGACTGTGTGCCACAGCGCCATCTCCTGTTCACGAGTCTTTACAGCACATGAAGAAATTCTTACCAACCATTACAATAAAATGAAAGGACTGGGGTGAAACACAAATGTAAAGTTTAAAAGCAGAAAAATTCCCTAGTCTGGCATTTTTTTGGCACAGAACTACCTGATCTTTTGGAATCTAACAGGACTCTTGGCAGAAGACTGTGAGGCACTATCTCCTCTTATTAAGAGCAAGCTGGCGTCTCCCAGGCAAAGAGGACCATCTCGTAGCGCCACCTTTTAAAAGTGTCTCCCTATTAGTCTAGGTCCACCTTTTTAACAAACTTGAGGACATGACAAAGGAAAATAGCCAAGCCAAATATCCATTCAAAAACAGAAAAACAACTGTTTCAGGGTGCTTTACCCTCATCGGTATGGAGCAGGATGCTGGGTGGCTGAGTGAGATGCCCCGAATGCAGCTTGGCGATGGGGGGTGGGGGGTATTGGCTTTTCTTAACAGACTTAGTGACAATGCTCCATGGGAAAATAATATGCAAAAAGGAAAGATAATTCATAGTGGCCACTTCCCAAAAGCGAGATGGTTCTCTTTCCCTAGGAGTACCTCTTATCCCCATCATCCAATCATTGAGAGGGATACAACTTTTTGGAAGCAGGCTATGCTTCATTACAGACCCCCTCTAATAGTGTGTGGGGCCTGAATGTAGTCCTCTAAGTCATTCCTATTAATGCATCTAATGGAGGCCCTAATTTTAAGGCGTTTTCTGTAAATTAAGTTGACTCATTGTATCACAAAAAGTTCTAAAATGTTGTGTTTAAATTTCAAACCAATTACAAAATCTCTGCTTCTCAGCGAATTGATACATTCATTGTTTCCTTTCAGAGGCAGAAAACCCATCCTATCTCTACGTAATTCTCAGCCAGGATCAGAGCTTGTGATGCTGTGGGGTAGGTTTAGATTTTCTCTGCAGAGTCCACGATCGTCGCTTAAACCCAGTGCTTCACTATGGAAGGAAAAGTAGCCAGAAACTGCAAATGTCAACCTCGTTGGAATTCTTGCAGCACTGAGTTTACCACTGCACTAAAAGGTTATCGCAGAGGATAGAATTCTCCGCTGACAATTGTAAGAAGGTACAAGGAATCATCTTGGATGATAGGTACGTGTCACCGAGGTTCCTGGCCTCGGTGGAGTAAGAACCAGTTTTATGTGTCGGCAGTAGTTGCTGTTTGACACCTTGATACTTAGTAGGGCTATAATAGCTGATCCGGGACCGCTCTTACTAGGAATAGTCAAAGTGCTGGGTGGGTGACTACTCCCCAGGTTCCAGGCCGGGTTTTGCCAGGCATAAAAACCAGCTAGCACTGCCAGGTGGACAGGATTACCTCCGTCTGACAGTGAAGCTCAGGAGGTCTGTGTGCTGTGATCTGAGGGCTGTGTTGGGCTCTGCCGCTTGAGCCGGGCTGGAGGGCTCAGACCCCTGTGAGGGCGAACAGGCCGCCTAACGCCTGCCTGTGGACTTGACAAGGCAGAACTTCCAACAGGGTGTGAAGTAACACCCAGGAGAAAAGGTGACTGTTTTGTATATGAACTTTTCATGTGTGTGAACGATCACCAAGCAACTTGCGTTTTTGTTTTGCTTTCATGTGTGAATAAACACTGATGTTTTGAACCAAGAACTTGTACTTTGCCTCTGTGCTGCACCCGCTAATCCTAACTACCAGAGCGAATCCTCACATTTGGTGCGGGCAAGCGCAGTGAGGCTGGCGAGAACGCCAATATATTTTTTGGTTTCTGCATTTTTCAGGCACGGTTGTATGTCGTACATCAAACCAGCGGTATTACAACCCGTGTCCCACGACAAAATGGAGGCTGTTGTGAAGGCCCTCATAGAGGCTAATCTGCAGCCGCGAGAGACCAACCTGCACCAACGGGAGGCTAATAAGCAGCAGCGAGAGACCAACCAGTTGCTGCTACAACACATGATGGCTTTGCAGACAGCAGGATCAACCTCAAGCGTCTACGATGCCCGGAAAGCAGTCCATGCAGCGATCCCTAAGATGACACGCGCAGATTACATTGAAACCTACCTGGTGATGTACGAGAAAGTGGCCACCAGGGAAAAGCTGCACCAAGACCAATGGGCTGAGGTAATCGCTCCTTTCCTGGCATTAGAGTCCCAGCGGGTGTATTTCGACTTGCCGGACGATCAAGCGGCCGGCTACCCGAAGGTAAAGGGTGAGATTTTAGCAAGACTGGGGGTAAATGTGTTGGTCCGGGCCCAGCGGGAACAGCAGTGGGGGTTTAAGCCAGCTGAGCCCGCGAGACCCCAGTATTATGACTTACTCCACCTTTTGCAGCCTGATGTGCTGAGTCCCATGGCTATGCTGGATAGACTACTGGCTGACATATTCTGGAGGACTCTGCCACCCCCTCTCCAGCACTGGATTGGCCAGGTATCTCCTGAAAATGCCCTGGAAATGGTGGACCTGCTGGAACGCTATGAGGCCACTAAGAATCTTAAGGGGCGTTCTTTCGGGAGGGGGGCAGGTAAACCCCAGAAGTCCCCACCGCAGGCCCAACGGTATGAGCCGGTGAAACCCACCTGGTAGGTTCCCACTATGGGCCGGACCCAGGTAATCTGATGTCGGTGTCAGGAACCTGGCCATATAAGGGCTGAGTGTCCCCATCGGGTTGAGCCCATAGACACTAATTGTGGTTACCGTCAGTCACTGTATGCTATGAAGCTGTGTGCCACAGGTACCCCGGAGGCTCTAGACCACTTGTGCCAGGTGGAAGTGGGAGACACTCAAGCTGAGGCGCTGCTGGACTCAGGGAGCTTGGCGACCCTAGTAAGGGCTACCCTAGTGATGTGCATTCACGGAGACTTAAAAGACTACCCCACAGCGCTGGTGACTCTACCCACGGTAGCTGGCAGGTGGACCCTCCAAGTGGCAGTCGCCGCAAATTTGCACTACAAACTCATAATAGGGAGAGACTTTCCGGGTTTCCTGGCCCTATGGCCGGTTGTGAGAGTGACTGGTACCCCTGAGTCAGGAGTGAGCCCAGGAGATTGGCCTTGTTCAGGAGGATGGCCAGAACCCTGGGAACCTGAGGCCGAAGGGCCAGCAGTAGGGGTGACCGCCACTTCGGTGGAAGAGGGGGAGACAACCCTGGTTAGGGTAAAGGTGGGGGACGTGGGGGAATTGCCACCGGGACCTGAGTTGGCAGACCTCAACATCTCCAGGGAGAATTTCGGTACATCCCAAAACCGAGACCCAACCCTATCCCGGGCTTGGGAGAATGTGGTAATAGTTGATGGGGTACCCCAACAACCTGGGGCCGAGTCTATGTTTCCCCGTTTTGTGGTTCATCAGAAGATGCTGTATCAGGTAAACCAGCTGCGGGGTGAACCCATTGAACAGTTAGTGGTGCCCCGGGCTTATCGAAAACTCGTGTTAGAGTTAGCCCACCAACATGTTCTCGGGGGTCATCTGGGACTGCAGAAGACACAGGACCGGATACTACAATAAAGGAATTCAGGAGGGGCCTGGATGTATTTCTGGAGTGTAATAATATTACAGGCTATAGCTACTAGAGAGGGGTCGTTGATCCATGGAGTTATTCTGATTTGTCCATCCAGTTCGGCCTGTCATCCTGCAAGTTGATCCAGAGGAAGGCAAAAAAAAAAAAAAACTGTGAGGTAGAAGCCAATTTTCCTCACTTTAGGGGAATAAAAAATTCCTTCCCCTAAAGTGAGGAAAATTGGCTTCTACCTCACAGTTTTTTTTTGCCTTCCTCTGGATCAATTTGCAGGATGACAGGCCGAACTGGATGGACAAATGTCTTTTTTCAGCCTTGTAGACTGTTTTACTATGTTACAACGGTTTTACTGGCCCAGTGTGTTTAGAGAGGTGAATGACTTTTATAAGTCTTGCCCGACCTGCCAAACAACTAGCCCCCAGCACCTGTTCCGCAGTCCCTTAGTGCCTCTCCCGATTATCGAGACTCCACTTGAAAGAATCGCTATGGATCTCGTAGGCCCAGTACCGAAGGCTCATATGTTGGTAGTCCTAGACTACGACACTCGGTACCCGGAGGCGGTGCCACTGCGACATACATCAGCCAAACTCATAGCAAAGTAGTTAATGGACTCCAGAGTGGGGCTACCTAAAGAGGTTCTGACCGACCAGGAGACTCCTTTTATGTCTAAGGTGATGCGAGAACTCTGTAAGTTGCTGAACATCAAGCAGATACGGACGTCCGTCTATCACCCGCAAACTGACGGCCTAGTAGAAAGGTTTAATAAAAAGTTAAAAACCATGTTAAAACGAGTAGTGTCTAAGGATGGGAAGGACTGGGACCTCCTTCTGCCCTATCTTATGTTTGCAGTGCGAGAGGTGCCCCAGGCCTCTACTGGGTTCTCGCCCTTCGAACTACTATATGGCAGACATCCACGTGGTCTGTTGGATATAGCCAAAGAGGCGTGGGAGCAACAACCCACACCATATAAAAGCGTTATTTAGTATATGTTACCCAGATGCAGGAACGTATGGAAACCGTGTTGCCGCTGGTAAAGGAACATATGGAGGCAGCTCAGCGATATCAAAGTCAGATGTATAATCGGCAGGCTCGGGTCCGGGTCTTTAACCCGGGAGATCGGGTTTTGGTTCTGGTACCGACAGTGGACAGTAAGTTACTGGCTAGGTGGCAGAGACCCTACAAGGTACTCGAAAAGGTTGGAGAAGTAAACTACAAGGTACACCAGCCAGGGCGGCGGAAGCCGGAGCAGGTGTACCATGTGAATTTGCTCAAACCTTGGAAAGATAAGGAGACCAGTACTGAAGACAGCCCGCGGCCGAGTTTTCTAGGAGGAGAGGTTCCGGCCCCTCAGTCTGATGTAAGGGAAGCGGTTGCCAGTGAAGATTGCTGACAACCTCTCCTCTAAACAGACTCAGGAGGCCATGGAGTTCATCAGCAGGAACACGGATGTGTTCTCAGACCTCTCTGGACACACTTCCATAATCCAGCATGACATTGTCACTGAGCCTCAGGCCAAAATCCGGTTGAAACCATACCGGGTACCTGAGACTCGGCGACGAGCCATCTCGGAGGAAGTGCAGCTAATGCTCCAACAAGACGTCATTGAGGAGTCCAAAAGTGAGTGGTCCAGTCCGATAGTCTTAATACCAAAGCCGGACGGGTCGTTACGATTCTGTAACAATTTCCGGAAACTAAACTAAATCTCCAAGTTCGATGCGTATCCCATGCCCCAGGTAGACGAGCTGATTGAGAGGTTAGGACAAGCCCGGTATTTTCTGTTTTGGACCTCACCAAAGGGTACTGGCAGGTACCCCTAACGGAGGCTGCCAAAGAGAAAACGTCCTTCATCCCACAGGAGGGGCTGTACCAGTACAAGGTGTTACCCTTTGGTCTGCATGGCGCTCCCGCCACTTTCCAAAGGCTAATGGACATTGTGCTGCGACCACATCGTCGATACGCTTCAGCTTACCTGGACGATATTGTCATCCTCAGTACCGACTGGGAAAGTCACCTTCCCAAAGTGCAGGCTGTAGTGGACTCCCTTCGAAAAGCTGGACTAACCGCTAACCCAAAAAAATGCGCGATAGGTTTAGAAGAGACAAAATACCGGGGGTATGTCATTGGGCGCGGAGTCATCAAACCCCAAGTAAACAAAATAACCGGGCGGAAGAGGCTTTCTCTCCTTTGAAGTCGGCCCTGTGTGGGTCCCCGGTTTTGGTGACGCCCGACGTTGTCTTCCTAAGCCGCAAGCTCACCCCAGCGGAGACCAGGTACAGTATAGTGGAGAGAGAGTGCCTGGCGATCAAGTGGGCACTCGAGTCTCTCCGCTATTATTTGTTGGGGAGAACATTCCGCCTGGTGACCGACCACTCCCCTCTCATGTGGATGAGCCAGGCCAAAGAGAGAAATGCCCAAGTCACCAGGTGGTTCCTTTCCTTACAAAACTTTAAGTTCTCCGTAGAACAAAGGGCAGGCCGGTTGCAGGGAAACACGGATGCCCTGTCCTGAGTATACTGTATGGCATGTGTTCACTCCCTCAGGGCTGAACAAAGGGGGGAGGTATGTAAGAAGGTACAAGGAATCATCGTGGATGATAGGTATGTGTCACCGAGGTTCTTGGCCTCGGTGAAGTAAGAGATGGTTCAAGTTGCTGTTTGACACCTTGATACTTAGTATGGCTGTAATAGCTGATCCGGGACGGCTCTTACTGGGAGTAGTCAAAGTGCTGGGTGGGTGACTACTCCCCACGTTCCAGGCTGGGTTTTTGCCAGGCATAAAAACCAGCCAGCACTGCCAGGTAATGAGGATTACCTCTGTCTGACAGTGGAGCTCAGGAGGTCTTTGTGCTGTGATCTTAGGGCTGTGTTGGGATCCGCAGCTTGAGCCGGGCGGGAGGGCTCAGACCCCTGTGAGGGCGAACAGGCCGCCTAATGCCTGCCTGTGGACTTGACAAGGCAGAACTTCCAACAGGGTGTGAAGTGACACCCAGGAGAAAAGGTGACTGTTTTTTATATGAACTTTTCATGTGTGTGAACGATCACCAAGCGTTTTTGTTTTGCTTTCACGTGTGAATAAACACTGATGTTTTGAACCAAGAACTTGTACTTTGCCTCTGTCCTCCACCCGCTAATCCTAACTACCAGGGCGAATCCCCACACAATGTAAAAATTGTATAACATTATATGATATTTTACACAGAAGCATAAAGGGACGGCAGCAGGTAGACATAGTGGACATGATACCATTGTGGGAAAAGACAGAAGAATGTGTGTGTATGGGGGGGGGGATCAGGGTGTGCTGACTACTGGACGAGGCAGTGATCAGGGAGGATCTGCATTCCCCGTTCCAGGCAGCTAACAAAGCGTAAGTGCAATAATCACATCACATTGCACCTGGCATGGCAGAAGAGGCAGGCGCCCCGGGCACAACGGGAGGATTCTCAGCCCATCTGCAGTCAAGCAGACTTAAGGTCTTGTGAAAGCTCAGCAATCTGCCGCCTGGCCTGGAGCAGCTGCTCCACACCTCTCACCCGTCCACAAGCTTTCATGTTCTGAGCTCACAGGTGACATGTTATTAGGCAGGACATACAATGCAGACATCTCCTTGTATGACCCGCTGCAGCACAGTCATCAAAGCCAAAGGTCAGACCAATGGCCAATTTTTCAATCTGTGTTGATCCCGAAGAAGACAAAATGATTTCTAGGGTTTGGCAGTTGGCTCAGAAAATTTCTAGGACCCCAGAAAAGTGTTGTCATTCTGGTGCTAAGGGTGAAGGAGCAATGGTAATATCCCTGGTGGTCTAGAGTAGTTACGGGGTTAATAGCAACAGCCCAGTCTAGTTCAGTAGGGTAGTGAGGTGATCTGTGGCAACATACCTCAGGCATAGGACAGTGAAAGGGCTAATGTCTGCAAATCTGGTCCATTAAAGTGATTGAAAGATTCATGTCAACATCCCTGGTGGTCTAGAGTAGTGAAGCATTCAGTGGTAAAATCCGTGGCAGCTAAGATATTAGACAGTAAAAAGGGTTAATAACAACATCTACATCTTGTGGTCTAAGATAGTAAAGGAGTTAATGTCAACTTTCCCAAAGGCCTAGGATAGTGAATGCATTGTTGTCCATGTCCCTGGTGATCTAGGGTAGTAAAGGGGTTGATGGTAACAGCCTGTTCGAGTGGACTCGGGTAATGGAGCGATTTATAGAAATAACCCTCAGATCTAGGGAAGTGAGAGGGTTAATATCTGAAAATCTGGTCTTCTAAAGCGATAGAAGGATTCATTCTGGTGGTCTAGAGTACTGAAGTATTTAATGAAGTAAAATCCCTGGCAGCAAGAGCAGACAGTGAAAAGTTTAATGACAGCATTCCTTATGGTCTAGGACGATAAAGGGGTTAATATCAATGTTCCTGGTGGCCTAGGACAATAAAGGAGTTCATGAACATGTCTCTGGTGGTCTAGGGTAATGAAGGGGACTAATGCTAAAATCCCTGCCAATCCAGACCAGGGGGTTACTGAGGGTGTTACTCATCATCTAGGGTAGAGAAGGGGTTCATGCTTCATACTTAGGGTCTAATGTAGCAGATTGTAAAGTGGAGGGGGACAGAACGTTTTCTATTATCTGGTAAGATGTCATTAGAGGAAACCCCCCCCCCCCCCCCCCTAAAGAACCTGGTTATTTTCTTTCGGCACCACCTTGAGTACATGTCCGCTGCCCAATGGAGCTTGGCCAGGGAAGGGGACTGATGATGCCGTAATCCTTTTTTATAATAGGCCTGGTGGTCAATATCAGCCTTGCTTAAAGCGAATGTCCACTGTTCATTATTATGAAATATTTAGGTTCAATAATTTAAATATCTTCATAGCTGCTAAAGCTCTGAGTTTCTGATACAGATCTACAAATCCCCTGTGTAGTCATACAGTTGCATCATATTATACTGTCTGCCTGTGGTCACCACTAGGGGGAGCTCAGGAGGTCGATGTATACTTCACTATTATTCACTTCTGTATACAATATACAGTAAATAGAGAAGCTCCCTCTAGTGGTAACTACAGGTAGTGAGAGGTTTTATCATTTAGTCTGTGGCTGTGCAGGGGGTGGATCTCCGACCCCTAGAGAAAGATATCAATATAGTAATCAGCCTGAATGGAACACAGAAGATGGGACCTTCTGGAGAATCACAGCTGGACGGATGAAGGTGCTATTTCGGTGCGGTAAAGCATAGTGACCAATAAAGGACCTCAAAACGTCCTCGTCACGCACCTTCCTGCGCTGGAAGTGTCCTGGATTATGTGTATGACGGTGTGCGGTATATACTGAGCACATTATAGGGGTATTATATCCTGTTACTGTACGTTCTACTGCAGAACGCTCAGACATTATGAGGCCAGAATTCGCAGTGGCAGCGCGTCACTTCTTTACTTGGATCCGCTCTGTGATCTGACAACGGAGCATTTTAGCCTGAGGATTATACGTACTATTTTTGGACTGTACTGCGCGCGGTATGTCATATTCTACAGTCACTTGTGTTATGTCTCATATAGAGATGAGCCAATTTCATATCTTGAAATTCGTTCCAGCTTTGTTTGGTGGTAAAAGCAGAATTGCGTTATGGATTCCGTTACCACGGACCTTAACGCAATTCTATGACGGAATGCATAACGGAATGTCTTTAGAGGCATTCCGTTATTTCCGTCATAATAGAAGTCTATGGGCTGCAAAATGGATCCGTCCCGTTTCCGTTATGCAGGGGGAACGGCATTGGGTGTGGATCCACTGTGTCAACCAAGCGGTTTGACTTTCAGTTAGACCTAAGGGCATTGTCCTGGAGGTCCAGGGGTGCACCACCAATGAGGCCAGGTGACGCAGCACCAGGTAGGGGCAAGAGCGGAGGCAGCAGAAGGGCCATGGGCTGAAGGGAAGGAGTTAGGTTAAGAAATTGGTATGGGGGAGGGGGTGCGCTGTTTCAGGTTTCGCCTCAGGCAGCAGAAAGGCTAGGTGCATCCCTGCTGGAGGTCCCTCCGTACAGGGATCTGGACTTTGCTGCAGGCAACCACTAGGCCAGGGATGGCCCACCTGCGGCTCTCCAGCTGTTGCAAAACTACAACTCCCAGCATGCAAAGAATGCCTACAGCAGTGCATGGTGGGAATTGTAGTTTTACAACAGCTGGAGAGCCGCAGGTTGGCCATCCCTGGCCTAGTGGTTGCCTGCAGCAAAGTCCAGATCCCTGTAACGAGGGACCTCCAGCAGGTTGGCCATCCCTGCACTAGGCAGTTACTTCCTGGAGTAGTCGCGGAGTTGGTGACAGCTGACCCACGTGTGTCAGAGAAACTGGTGGAGGGCACTGAGGGGTCAGGCAAAATTGTAGTCAGGGACAGGCTGAGGACAGGCAGGAGCAGTACAGTTGTGTTCAAAATAATAGCAGTGTTTAAAAAAAGTGAATAAAACTCAAACTCCTTCTAATAGCTTTTATTTCCATCCACACAAATGCATTGGGAACACTACACATTCTATTCCTAATCAAAACATGAAGAAAAATCTATCAAATTTGTGTTGTTTCTCTAAAAAAAATTGAAAAAAAGTGAATATTAGACTGTTCAAAAAAATAGCAGTGTTTGTCTTCTTTACAAACTCAAACATTCACTATATAAACTGAAGCATGTTTGAAGATTTGGCTTTCCTTTGAATCACTTCACTAATATTTAGGCCTCATGCACACGACCGTTGTTTGCTTCCACGTCCGTTCCGCCGATTTTAACGTTGCAGATGCGGACCTATTCATTTCTATGGAGCCGTGTAAAATGCGGATAGTGCACCGTTTGCCATCCGCGTCCGTGATCCGTGGTTCCAGTCCGTCAAAGAAAAAAAACTGTCCTATTCTTGTCCGCGGAAAACGGTTCGCGAACCCATTCAAGTCAATGGGACCGCTAAAAAACGCGGAGGCACACAAGATTGTCATCCGCGTCCGCGCGTCCGTTTTATTCCTATCATTTGCATGGCAAACTAGTCTTAGACATTTTTTTTACCTTCCTTTATGTCTGGTGGTCCTCCAAAAATAAAGGAAGACACATGGAAACAAAAACGGATCACGGATCACGGAACCCCATTTTCCGGAATGGAACACAACAACAGTCGTGTGCATGAGGCCTAAGTTGTATAACCGCTGTCTCTGAGAACTGCTGGACGTCTGTGCTGCTCGGAGTCGCCACCTTCGGGCCCCTGTGATCAGGTATTCCAGCCCAGGATGATCGGACGACATTCCACAGTTCTTCTCTATTTCTTGGTTTTGCCTCAGAAACTGCATTTTTGATGTCACCCACAAGTTTTCTATTGGATTAAGATCCGAGGATTGGGCCGGCCGCTCCATAACGTCAGTCTTGTTGGTCTGGAACCGAGATGTTGCCCGTTTACTGCTGTGTTTGGGGTCGTTGTCTTGTGGGATCACCCATTTCAAGGGCATTTCCTCTTCAGCATAAGGCAGCATGACCTCCAAGTATTCTGATGGATTCATACTGATCCATGATCCCTGGTCTGTGATAAATAGGCCCAACACCGGAGTATGAGAGACCTCCCCATATCATGATGCTTGTCCACCATGCTTTACTGTCTTCACAGTGCACTGCGGCTGAATTCAGTGTTTGGGGGTCGTCTGACAAACTGTCTCCGGCCACTGGACCCAAGCAGAACAATCTTACTTCCATCAGTCCACAGAACGTCTCTTTAGGCCGTCAATGTGCTCTTTGGCAGATTGTAAGCTCTTCAGCACACGTCTTTTTTCCTACAGTGGGACTTTGCGGGGGCTTCTTGCAGATCGCTCGGCTTCACATCGCCGTCTTCTCATTGTAACAAGACTCACAGGGAACTTTACACCTTCTGTCATCTTCCTGGAGCTGATTGTTGGCCGAGTCCTCGCCATTTTGGCTATTCTTCTATCCATTCGAATGGTAGTTTTTCGCTTTCTTCCGCGTCTTTCAGGATTTTGTTGCCATTTTGAAGCATTTGCGATCATTTTAGCTGAGCAGCCTATCATTTTCTGCACTTCTTTATATGTTTTCCCCTCTCCAATCAACTTTTTAATCAAGGTACGCTGTTCTTCTGAACAATGTCTGGAACGACCCATTTTCCTCAGAATTTCAGAGAGAAATGCACTGTAACCAGCAGGTACAACATTTGCCGCCTTCCTTCCTTAAATAAGGGAAATAATTGCCACCTGTTTTTCAAAAAATGAATGACCTCACTCATTGAACTCCACACTGCTATTACTTTGAACATGCCCCTTTCAAATTAGTGATTCAATGACACAGAATCAGCAGCATGCATGTCATGACTGTTGGGTTTCTATTACTCTACTACACCTGCTAGTAAATTTTTTGCCATGTAGAAATATAATTTCTACCAAAAACAGTGATTGATGTCTGACTACTATTATTTTGAACACAACTGTACATGTGAATACATGAAACAGGTCAGAGGTCATGGCAGACAGCACAGGGTCAGCACAGTGATCAAGCATGACTCAGGTCAGGCAGCTGAAGGTAAGAGTCAGGAAAGAGGCAGAGATCGATACACGGGCAGACAAAAAGAACAGCACACAGGAACTTGCAAGCTAGAATAACCGATTGCTCAGGCACCCTTAAAGGGGTTATCCAACATCATACAACAGTCCCACCAGAGTGAATATACTTACCTAGCACCCCGCTCCCTGCACTGCTCCTGGTCCCTGCACCGCCGCTGCTGCTTCTCCCCGTGCACGGATTAAAACATCCGGGTGTCGGGGGGGGGGGCAGCCAATGGCAGGCGGGGACGGGGATGAGCCTCCCTAGCATCGCAGGTGACGCTAGGGAGGCTTGTCCCCGTCCCCGCCTGCCATTGGCTGCTCCCTTCCGACACCGGATGTTTTCATCCGTGTACAGGGAGGAGCAGCAGCGGCGGTGCGGGGACCAGGAGCGGCGCGCGAGGTAAGTATATTCCCTCTGAGGGGCCCGGCACATTGGGGGGAAGGCTGTTGTATGATGTTGGATAACCCCTTTAAGTACCCCAGGTTTGCCAGCCATTCGCTGTTAGGTTGAAGTTAGTGCTGAAGTTTAAGGTACGCGCACACTGGCACTTTTAGAGATGGGGCGCGCATGTGCACCCTATGGGCAGACTAGAGTGGTGTCCCCAGTATGTTGGATTATTATATGGATTGGTATAGGTTTGTTAACCCTTGTGTCATTTGCATGTATTTTCATCTTTTGTGGGAGCGGTGTGGGTGTGTAGGGTTCTACACTCAGTGCAGCATTTGTGGAGATTGTTCCATAATCGGATGTTTTGTTCCCATTTTTATGATTAATGTTTATATATGTATTTATTTATGCTGTAATAAAAAGATATAACATTTTTTATATGGCTTTGTGTTCTGGTTCTTATTTTCCCTGAAATAATACCAACCTACAGTGACCAAATATCCGACAAATATACATCTGAATAATACTACTATAAAATTAATTCTAAGACGGGTGGTGGGCACAAGCCTCGGGGCCTGACCCCCTGAAGTGACCCCTTCAGCAGTGCTCTGTACATGACACATGCACCCTAAACTTGGCCCTGCATCTTATGTATCCTCTTTACTGATACTTTCTACCTTTCTAACTCACCTGTCCCGGACCATCAGCTCTGCTGCATCATCACCTCAGGTACATCTTCAGCACTGCTGCATTATCAGTTTTGCTACATCATCAGCTCTGCTATATCATCAACTCTGCTACAACTCTTCTGCATCCGCTCTCCAGACCATACTCCATAATCCTGCCTTGCCGTACGTAGCTTTACAGATCCGCCTAATTGTTCCCAATCTTTATGTGTTGGCAACCAATTTTTTTTTTTTTCATTTCTGCCACCACTAGGGGAAGCTCACAACAAATTCATTTATAGAGACCCTGTGTAAATCTCTGTGTAATGAGCTCCCCCTAGTGGTGTCTGCAGGAAGACGCCTTTTTTCATGGAGCTTTGTGTCAGAAAACACAGCCTGAACCTATATTAGGATTACATAAAATTGACTTTCTGCCCAAGACCACCCTGATTTTATTACAAGACCCGGAGGCTCCTATTGCTATTCTCCTTCTTTACTCTGACCAATAGCAGCAAAGAAAATTGAACATGTGATCAGCCCCTCCCCATAGTCCCAGTATAACAGGCAACTCCGCCTGCATATCCTCCTCTTTCTTTGCTGCTGACCGCAGAGATAAGTATTGTGATTGATTCTTTCCTTGACTGCTTTATTATATTTATGGTTGTCATTACTGATAATTGTTTCCTATCTCCCTCCACAAGTGTTTTACTTGTGTTTCTTTCACCATAAGGGGTTATTTGCCCTTTTTTGGTATATATATATTTATAACGGCTATACATGTTTTGTTCTATAATGGGTTAATTTTTATTTTCGCTCGCCAGCTATTTGTTTTCCTTTAACTCCGGCCCCCTCCGCCTTCTTCCCCCCTTGTCCTGCGTCCGTTTCTGGACCCTCAGCCTCCGCTGGTAGTTACCTTCATCTTGCCGCTTGGCGCCTTCCAGCTTCTGCTTTCGCGCACGCGCGCGAGATCTCGGGCGCTTCCTCTTCCGGTTTTCTCCTGTGCGGCGCTCCGGAGCTCGGCTGCCTAGGCCCATCTCAGGGATTCTCTGCAGGTTTTTTCTGGTTCTTTTTCCTAGCGATTCCTTCCTGGCCTGGGGTAAACCCTCTTGCCAGCAATGTTAGTGTGTTTTGCCAGAATAATTTTTCCTTACAAAAAATTTCTATTCAGTGTAGGTCCATTATGCCTAATTCAGCTCACAGTGGGCAGGGCCCAGCAGAGGATGATATCCCTATAGAATTAACCCCTTCGGGGGAGGATTGTCACACTGTTATGGCCCCTAATGATCAATCCCTGGCCCTACAGACTTCATTATCTACTGCCATTGCAGCAGCTATGGGATCAATGACTTCGGTCATATCCCAGTCTATTGCCCAGGCCCTAGCTACCCATCCAGCTGCCTCACAAATCCCGCAGCCCGCTGTGGCTTCTAAGCCAGCCGGGCCAGGGCCATCAGCCTCCAGAAAACGTATTAATGGTGACAATGTTTCCACCAATGTTGGCGCGCTAGGTCCGCGCAAGAGAACCTGTACGCGTCAGGCAGAACGTACGCGCAATTGGAAACGTGCTGGAGGAGGAGGACCCCTCTGGGGTCATGAATTCTAACCCCTTACCCGGGTGTAGTTCCCTAATTTCAACTGCAGAGGTCAATCCTGCATCTTTAACGGATCCCTCTGGGGAACCTTTATTTGACCCGGATTCGCTCCACCATCCTCGGTCGGCGGAGTGGTTACCATTGGAGCATGTATCCAGATACTTGGAGGCTCGCGTGCGCTGCCCTCTTTCCAAACAGGCACGCAACAAGCTTCGGGCTGAATGCCCCAGACCCATCATCCCCAATAGGGTGTGCGAGACTCCATCTGTGGACCCCAAGATGACGCAGTTTCTCACAAAATCTGGTTGGAACCCGCGTAAGGGTCTGACTTTACGCTCCTGTCAAGACAAGCTCCTTGACATCTTCGGCCCGCTAGCGAAGTTATTTGACTTAGCTGAAGTGGCTAAGGCTGAGAACAGGCAGGTAGATCCTGTTGAGCTGCGCGAGTGGGTTCAACGCGCAATTTGCATAGCAGGCAACGTTAATACGTCCCTGGCCATTGAAAGGCGTAAAGCTATCTTATTCAAGATAGAACCGAAATTGTCCAACCTAGCGCTTACAGAGGCTGGGAAGGAGGCCCAGGGCCTGTTGTTTGGTGAGTCCTTTATCAAGGACCTAGGACGTTTCGTTGGAGCTTTCACTGCTCCGGATAAAGCCCAGAGCTCTATGAAAAGGGTTTTCCATGGTAGGGTCTCTACCAGGGCCGGCAGCTTCAGGGGCCGTCTGTCCGGCCGCGCCCATTTTCAATCCCGTGGTTCGGGTCGAGGCTCCTTCTCCCAGAGACCTGCATATCAGGAACAAAGACGTGAGCCAACATCTTTTTTCCCTTCCCGGGGAGGTTCCTGGCGATCAAGAGGCTACAGAGGAAACCCTAGTTCCAGACGTCCCTACGGTAAGACTACCACCTCATTCCAATTCTTTGAATGTTTATGTAGGGGGCAGACTCCGTCTTTTTTCTCGAGCTTGGTCTCACATCACCTCAGACCAATGGGTCCTCTCCACGGTCAGGGGTTTCCACATAGAACTTACGTCCTTCCCACTGTCCATTCCGTCTCCACGCCCTGTGGTGCTATCAGAGGAGAGCCAAATACTGGTGGACACCGAGTTGTCGGATATTTTCCACAAGGGACCCATAGAGCCAGCCCCGGGATCCCCATATGGGATAATCAGCAACATTTTCCTGGTGGCAAAGAAAGGGGGCCAAATGCGGCCCATCATCAATTTACGCGCCCTCAACGCGTTCGTCAGATACCGCCACTTTAAGATGGAGGGCATCCATCTTCTTCGAGACTTACTGCAGATGAGCGACTGGATGGTCAAACTGGACCTAAAGGGCGCTTATCTAACGGTCCCAGTAGAGGACGCGTCCAGGAACCTCCTCTGTTTCTCCTGGAGAGACAGGATTTGGCGATTTACGTGCCTCCCATTCGGCCTCTCTTCAGCTCCATGGTGTTTTACCAAGCTGATGCATCCGGCCATGGCCTGGCTGCGCAGTCGGGGAGTTCGCCTCATCGTCTACCTGGACGACATCCTGATCATGGCTCAGGATCGTTCGGTGTTGCTGAATCACCTTCGCTGGACCATGGATCTTCTATCCGACCTGGGTTTCCTGCTCAACCAGGAGAAGTCCTGCCTCTCCCCGTCTCACAAAATGGAGTTCCTCGGGTTTATGGTGGATTCCACGGCAGGGACCCTCAGCCTACCATCGGCCAAGATTCGGTCGATTCGGAAAGAATTACACAGAGCAAGGTCGTCTACCCAGATCCCACTGCGTCAACTAGCAAGGATAATTGGTCTTCTAGCCTCGTCTATTCAGGCGGTATTCCCAGCCCCGCTCCATTACCGGGCTCTGCAACGTCTGAAGATTTCTCATCTGCGGACGGGAGCTTCCTATGCAGATTGGATCTCCTTGGACGAGGAGACCAAGGAAGAGCTATCCTGGTGGATACACAACTTACGCGCCTGGAACGGCAAGGCTATTTTTGGTCATCGTCCGGATTTCATGGTGGACTCGGATGCCAGCCTGTCGGGCTGGGGGGCACACTGCGAGGGAATCACAACCGGAGGCGGCTGGTCAGAGACCGAAGCGGGATTCCACATCAATGCGCTGGAGCTGTTGGCGGGTTCGTTCGCAATCAAGAGCTTTACGAGGAACACGGCCAGATCCTGCATTCAATTACGAATGGACAATGTGTCGGCGGTGCGTTACATCAATGGCATGGGGGGCACCCGTTCCACCATATTATCACGTTTGGCGAAGGACTTCTGGGACTACTGCATATTCAAGGATTTGATTGTCTTGGCGGAATATCTTCCGGGCGTCCACAACATTCACGCGGATTGGAGCTCTCGTTATCTATCGGAGTCCAGCGACTGGCAGTTAGATCCGACGGTTTTCCTTTCCTTAACGTCGATTTGGGGACCTTTCTGCATCGACCTGTTTGCCTCCCGCCTGAACACGCAACTGCCACGGTTCTACAGCTGGCGCCCGGACCCGGAAGCCGAAGCGGTGGATGTATTTCTGCAGGATTGGTCCAAGGGTCTCCTCTACGCGTTTCCTCCGTTCCAACTGATTCCCCGGACCCTGATTCAAGTCCGCCATTACGTTGCCGATCTGACACTTCTGGTACCATTTTGGAGCTCCCAATCGTGGTTTCCCCACCTTCTGGAGATGATGATAGAGATCCCGCGGATGCTCCCGATGTCTCAGACTCTCCTCCGCGGCCCGCATCACCAACCGCATCCTCTACTCTTGGACGGGTCCCTGCGCCTTCTGGCGTGTCGGATTTCAAGGGACCCTGGGAGGTCCCGGGAGTTTCGGGAAAAGCTAGAGTCCTTTTGGAGAACGCATGGGCCCCAGGGACCAGAAGATCTTACAGGTCAGCCTGGAGATCTTGGGCTAGCTGGTGCTTGGCTAGGGACTTGGATCCCGTTTCAGCACCTTCCCTTTTTGACCAAAGCAAGGCCTATCGCACGATCAGCCTGTTCAGATCGGCCATCTCAGCGTCTCATCAAGGCTTTGACGGTACTCTGGCGGGTCAACACCCTTTGGTCTGCCGTCTCTTGCGTGGCTCGCGTATGTCTCGTCCTCCAAGACCGAGGTTTTCTGCCACTTGGGATGTGTCATGTGTCCTCTCATTTTTGTCCTCTTGGCCGCAGAATTCGGACCTTTCCCTTAGGCAACTGTCTGCGAAGCTTGTCACGCTTTTCTGTTTGGTTTCATGCAAGCGGGTTTCTGACGTCCGGGCTTTGGATCATGATGCCCGCTCGTACACCCCAGATGGCGTCACTTTCGACATCTCTAGGAGGACAAAGACCCACATACGGTCGGTCTCGTATCCTTCTTTTCCGGCCTCGCCTTCGCTTTGTCCTGTGGCATGCCTCAAGGAATATGAACCTCGCACTTCTTCTCATCGATCTCGGGAGTTGCCTCAGCTCTTCCTTTCTACTATTCGCCCTTTTGCTCCAGTGACAACTCCCACGCTGGCAAGGTGGATGAAGTGGGTCATGGAAATGGCGGGAGTCGACACATCAATCTTCACAGCGCATTCCGCTAGGGGGGCATCTGCTACCTCTTTGGCGGTTTCCGGCGCCAGACTGGAGGACATATTAAAGTTGGCAGATTGGTCCAGAGTTTCCACGTTCAGAGAGTTTTATTTTAGACTAGTTCCGCATGTGTTTTTCTTCAATCATTGATAACATGTCTTAAACTTTGAACTCGCAATAGGAGCCTCCGGGTCTTGTAATAAAATCAGATGATTTTCCTATTTCATGACGTAAAGTCATGATTTTATTAAAGACATGGAGGCGAGTATTGCCCGCCCGATGTTTTTCCCTCCCTATGTTTATATTTATTTAGACTGTGGACGGTGTTGATTTGTCGTCATATGCATTATGGTTTTAACTCTATGAGTTTTTTCCTGAGTAGGTTTTTCGCAACCATTTGGTTTTGGATACAGTTTACCATTTCGTTTCTAACATTCTCTGTTTTCAACTTTCAGGTTGAGACCGGCCTGGTGTGAAGTTTTCATTGGACTTCATCGTGGTTCTGAGGTTGAGCAGTTCGGTTCCAGCTGATCGTTTTGATGTGGACAAGACAAGGAGCATCCGTCAACGGATTGGTTCCAGTTGTTCTCGGTTCGCTTCCGGACGGAAGGCGGTTTTCCCATGATGTTCTGGGACTGTTGGTTTTTCCGGTTCAGTTTGGACTATTGGACTCAGTTTACAAAGAAAGAGGAGGCTATGCAGGCGGAGTTGCCTGTTATACTGGGACTATGGGGAGGGGCTGATCACATGTTCAATTTTCTTTGCTGCTATTGGTCAGAGTAAAGAAGGAGAATAGCAATACTCGCCTCTGTGTCTTTAATAAAATCATGACTTTACATCATGGAATAGGAAAATCATCTGATTAACCCCTTTCCACCTAAAGTATAGTAATAACAATCCTATCCACTAATTATATAATATTAAGGGTTAATCTCTGACTCCCCACAGACCTCCAGGGATACTAGAATTAGCCCATAACTACCATACACCACCATGTGAATGATATATCAATATGTAAGCATAGAGTATCAAGTACTCGAGGCCACCAGGACTATGACGGGTACACTGCCACTAAGCCTTGAAACCGCCCTGTGTATAAATGTCAATTTTATATGAATATTAACTCCTTCATCACCTCAGACCACCAGTGGCATTAAAGGGGTTGTCTCACTTCAGCAAATAGAATTGATCATGTAGAGGAAGTTAATATCCATATTGCTTCCTTTGCTGGCTGGAGTCATTATTTTTCCATCACATCGTGCACTGCTTGTTTCTATGGTTACGACCACCTTGCAATCCAACAGTGGTGGTCGTGCTTGTACACTAAAGAAAAAATCAGTAGCTTATCTGAGCTCCCACGGACCCAGCCACCAAACAGGCCGGCGGTTTTTCCTATAGAGTGCAAGCACGACCACCAATGATGGATTGGAAACGAGCAGTGTATAATGTGATGGAAAAAATGAATCCAGCCAGCAAAGGAAGCAATATGGACAATCACAATACATTAGTAACTTCCTCTACCTAATAACTACCTTTAAGTATTAAATAAGCAAAGAAGCAACTCCGGACCACCAGGGCTATGGCCGGAAGACAATGACTGACTCCAAAAACATCCGATGTATAAATGTGTGATATAAATTGTATATCAACATTAACCCCTTCAACAGCTCAGGCCACTAGCAGTATCAAATATTAAAACACTGAACCACTCTAGACCACCAGGGCTAAGGCCCGAATACAAAGACCACCCTATTTACAGGTGTGGGATGGAATGTATCTGGAAAGTGGATAAAGTCCATACATTTGTTGGAATCTTGCTAGTTCTCGTCGTAGGCCAATGTGGGGTGCAGGGTGTTCCGCCTAGAGGGTCCCTTACACCTCACATAGTCTGACATTACATAGGTGACGGATGACACGGTTCATCACGCTAACCTCCCTATTATTAACGCTACAGGATGAGCCTATTCATGAGGCTGCTGAGCTGGGACTAGCGGGTTTAGCCTCCCCTATAGGTATTTACATTGGCGGCCTTGCTTTATACATACGATTAGGTTAAAAGTTTGCCCAGTACTGCTTGCCTCAGCTCGTTCTCATTTGTCACTGGCTGCACCTCACTAATCCTTGCTGCCCCCCCCCTCCCTTTCTCTCTGTGTGCAGCCCCCGCCTCTGTGTGGAGCACACATTTACACACGCATGCATGCACACACACACAGTGACACGCACATACCCTGGCACACATTCTGCACAGCCTGCGAGAGGGTGAGCACTGAGTGGAGATGGCAGCTGGTGGCAATCTCAAACTGCTTCGCCTGGGCAAGAGATGCTGGGAAGAGGGCGGCTATACTGACACACAGGTAACTGTATCCCCCCCTGGAATTATCTCTAATCCACCCAAAAGCAAATCTCTTCTGAAGATGTAGCAGAGCTGAGTTGGTTTGGCACAATTTATGGCGATATCATGGCGACGACGCAATCATAAAATGACATAGTCAGCTCCGCTACTTTGATGCATCGCAGTCGTCAAATTTTACCCCATATTATTTTGTCGCCATTGACCCCCTAAGGTCGCTTGAAAAAAATCATCAAACCCAGCGGTCATCGCTGTCGGGCTTATTTTATTGAAATCATCCAGTAATTGCCTTGTATCCTCATTGACCATCGTCTGCTCTTATTTTGGGAGCGGTAGAGAATAATATAGGGGTTGGGAGGGAGCAGAATGGTTTTGGGGGTGCAGAATAGGAGGGGGATCTAGGGGGACGCAGAATAGTTTGGAGGTCTAGGAAAAATGGAATGGTTTGGGATTTTTTTTGCAGTGCAGAATAGTTTGGGGGTTAAGTAAAATGGTTTGGGACTCTTGGGGGGCAGAATATTTTGAGGGTTCAGGGAAGAGTTGAGTGGTTTGGCGTTCTTGGGGTGTGCAGAATGGTTTGGGGGTTGAGGGGAGAGTGAAATGATTTGTGACTCTAGAGGGTGCAGAGTGGTTTGGAGATCTGGGGGGGGGGGGGGGGGAATAGTTTGGGGATCTGGAACGGCTTGAAGGTCTTTGGGGAGGGTTTGGTAGATGGGGCTTTGCAGAACGGCCTCCGCTTATATAACAGACATCCATCAAGGATGCTATTTGGAGGCACAGAACGTGGAGGTGTGGGTGGCATCTGTCCGGCCAGGCTAAGACTGTGCCGTCACTCTGTAGGGTATGTAGGTCAGCACTAAGCAGAATAAGGAATTACTATGGCGGGAGCGAAGTGTTATGTAAGTGATGGCCGTACACTGGGCTGCAGAATAGGAGATGATAAAATATGTATAGGTGGCGTCTATTGGCTGGGAGCGCGATGTAGACCCAAAATGGGAGTTGGGGGCACAAGGAGGAGGGGGGCTACCCTGGGAGATAGGTCAACCAAGGTAAGGATGAAGAATGTAGAGCTGATGGAGCGGAGGACAATGGGAGGGCGCAAAACGCATGGCATCGCCATATGAATCCCTACATGATGGACCCATGGGATTTATGCCCATTCTTAGGACATTTGTAAGGTTTCGGAAATTATCACAATAATTTATAATTAATTATGACAAAGAGATGTCGGTTTAAAAAAGAAAACTTAAAGGGGTGGTCTCATGAAGACAAAGCCTGTCTACATGCTTCATTATAGGAGGGTCCATATACGGCATATAGAGGGGTCCCCCACTCTGCAACCCCCATCTTGAGCCAGAATTTTCCAGCCGCCCCATAGGAATTGGTCTGTTCTGGAGAACTCGGGTTGTCCTTGTATTAGATGTCATCCGAAATGCCTGCTGACTGTAAGGGGGTGGCGGGAGGAGGACTCGGAGCACCCCCGCTGAATCCCATCACCAATGAGACAACCCCTTTAATCATTGCTTAAATTAATGAAAATTTAGAAAATAATATGCTTTTAAATTCCCAAATTTTCAAAATATCTGCTTACTATAAGTGAATAGGAAACATATTGCTATTTAGAGGCTGAGAACCTGTACAGACCTAACACGTGTCCCATCTGAGTGTTTACTACAATAGTATCCAGTCTAGATAATCCTCTATCAGTGCAGCACCTGACACTCCTCCCCGGATAGTTACATTGTATCAGCCTGGAGTCCAGACTGTAGCTCACAGAGGACTGTCTAGACTCCATACAATTGTAGCAAACCCTCAGCTGTGAGAAGTATTAGGCTACTTTCACACTTGCAGCAGAGTGATCTGGCAAGCAGTTCTGTCGCCGGAATCCGGCAATCTGCATGCAAACGGACAGCATTTGTAGACGATCTCCGGATGCAGATCCATCTTACAAATGCATTGCAAGAACGGATCCGTCTCTCCGTATGAAATCCAGAGAAACTGATCTGTTATATACATTTTTTTCACATTTTTAAAGGACGGATCCGGCATTTCAGTATTTTTAATGCCGGATCCGGCACTAATACATTTCAATGTAAATTAATGCCGGCAACTGATCCGGAATTTTGGACGGAGATAATACCGCAGGATGCTGCGGTATTTGCTCCGTCCAAAACGCAGTTCCGCAGCCCCGTTTTGTGGACAAGGATAGGACATTTCTGCAGATCCATGAATTGCGGACTGCAAAACATGACCGTGTGCATGAGCCCTCGCTCCGCATTGGCAGCACCTGGCACCAGGGGCAACAACCTGGGTCTTTCACCTGATTCCCCAGGGCTCTTGACACCAAATTTAAAAAGAGTAGATTCACATGGGGTTTTTGGGGAAGGTTTTTGAGGCAGATTTTCCGGCAGGTTTTTCAGCCAAAGCCAAAAGTGGATTCAAAAGGAATTGGAAATGTAAAAGGATCCATTCACACGTCCGTGGATCCGCAATACACCCGGCCGGGGCCCCTCATAGAACTGCCTATTCTTGTCCGCAATTGCAGACAAGAATAGGACATGTTCTATTTTTTCCAGAGCCCCGGAACGGAAGATCGGGGCCGCGCTCCGGAAATGCGGATGCAGACAGCTGTCAGCATCCATTCCTGCCCCAAAGAGAATGAATGGGTCCGCACCCGTTCCGCAGAACGGACTTGTGCGGACACATTCATGGACGTGTGAATGGACCCTAAAGGCTGGACTTCTGGCTTTGGCCGAAAAACCTGCAGGAAAATCTGCACCAAAATCTCTTCGAAAAAACTGAATCTGAACCCTTCTGAACCCTGCATCTGTGTCCTGCCCTACTGCCAGTGCCTTATGGAGCCTGGGTATCTTCAGAGTCTGCAAGCATACCATCCTTTACTGTTTTATGTAAGGCCTCTATAATAATTTTTGCATATGAGCTGCAGTGTTGTTACAGTGTAGCCAGCGCAGACATGACACAGTCTGTGAAATGTGGTGCTATCCCTGTAGTTTTCCTTTCAGTTTCTGGCGTCCAGACTGCAGTATAACCTCCCATCCCCCAGAGGTCCCTCATCCTGGGGTGTGCAGTGTGCAGCAGCTGCTCTTGAGTACAGAGATATAGGAAGTGAATGTAGTTCCAGGCAGAGCAGTGACAGCACACACCATGCAGGTCAGTACACACCAGGCAGGTCAGTGCACACCAGTCAGGTCAGTGCACACCAGGCAGGTAAGTACACACCAGGCAGGTCAGTACACACCAGTCAGGTCAGTGCACACCAGTCAGGTCAGTGCACACCAGTCAGGTCAGTGCACACAGGGGCTGCGGTACAGATGTGCAGTGCATGGCTCAGTACTGTGGAAACAAGCTGCAGTGCAACATTGTATCCAGTGACAAGCAGTTTGTTTACATTGTTGTGCATTGTTTACGCTAAGATAATATTACGTCTTGTCTGTAGTTGGGGTATTCCCATCTCAGACGCTGCTAACTGGGAATGAGCGAATCGACTTCGGATGAAACATCCGAAGTTGATTCGCATAAAACTTTGTTTCCATACTGTACGGAGCGAGTTCGGGAAATGTTTTTTTACAGTATAAATCAATTGAGACAAAGTTTTATGCAAATCGACTTCGGATGTTTCATCCGAAGTCGATTCGCTCATCCCTACCGATAACGTATCGCTCAGATATGCCATCAATGTCAGATAGGTGCGGGTCCCATGTCTGGGACTCGCTTATATCCCCCGAAGTAAAGGTGAGCGCACTGCACTGCCACCCTGCATTCACCGCTATGATCCTTCCGAAAATAGCCGTGCACACTCGCTCAGCTACTTTCCTATAGCAGTGAATGGAGAGCGCACCGTGCAGACGCAGGGTGCACTCCTTCACTCTGGGGCTGCCAGATATGCAGATAGGTTAATTACCATCAATGTCTGCAATGGACCAACCCCTTTCCGTGATCTCATGCTTGCAGTTGTAGTTCTACAACATCTAGGGGGCGCTGTAGCTTCTCTATTGTCTCACTTTGCCTTTTTCATATTACAGTTACAAATGACTGCAGCTCATCCTGTTTTTATTATTTTTTGGGGGGCGAAATAAGGGGGGGCAGAGGAGGCTGTTAATGTACAGTGCTTGCTTTAATGGGGGCGTCCTCATTCTGCAGACTTTTTCTTTAATTTTTGCCACTTTCCTATGTAAATTATACTAAACCTACCAGGCTGCCATGGGAGGCCACGGCCTCCTCCTGCGAAAAACTTTTTCTCATCATCTGTCGGAGGGGGAGGATCAGAAAAACAGCGCCACTCTAACCTGTAGGCTGATTCTGGTATTGCACCTCAATCCAATTCAAGTCAATACAAGAGCAATTACGAGCGCAGCCCATTGATGAGAGCGGAGCCAAGACGTGACCTACATACCTCAGCCGCCCATGTCCTGCTGGAGGATTAGGTGTACCAGCTGTCAGATCAAGGCCATAGGTCAAGAGAAAGCATTTCAGGGGTGGTTCGTACCCTGACCATCAGTTATTTCATTATCCCTTTAATTCTCATTGCAGGTTGCCGCCATGAAGGGAACACGAGAAGCAGGTCAGGCAGCAGCCAGGGAGTTTCTGAAGTTTCTGAATCGTGGAGTTTCTCCATATCATGGTAAGAGAACCTGGGTCATTGTGCAATTCTTTAGAGGCGGCCATATCTGATAGAACAGGCATCCTCAAACTGCGGCACTCCAGCTGTTGCAAAACTACAACTCCCAGCATGCCCAAACAGCCTACAGGTATCAGCCTACAGCAGGGCATTGTGGGAGTTGTAGTTTTACAATAGTTGGAGGGCCGCAGTTTGAGGATGCCTGTGATAGAAGGTGAGAGCCTTGATCAGGGTTCATACACAGAAAAGCTAGATTTTCCAAAGCAGAGATACAACAGATGCAGCACAATGTAAACTGACACAACAAAACCACCAAAAAAGTTAGGTTAAAGTTTGTTGCCTCTGTACTAGACATTTATTACCAATCCATGTTTAGACCTGGCTGATCTCAATACATGCCAAATGATATCATTCTTCCTGCAACCACCACTAGGGGGAGCTCACTGCAGTATTGAACTGGATGGGAACTGCATCAATCTGTAGGCAGTGAGCTCCCCCTAGTGGTGGCTGCTATAAAGTGTCACAATATTGCATTGTGAAAGCCGATTTTTGCATTCTTGCCTGCACCACCCACCTGCTCTGTGCGGCAGTGATGGTCCAAAGTACCTGATCTTACCCTTTGCACCATGTTCCTTGGAGAACTGAGTGATAAGAGGAAAGTGCTGGCCTGTCTATTTCTTCGGTGGGTGAAGTACACGAGTCAGTATTATGCACTGATTTACCTGCGGTGCCATTTATATTACTGGTGACCTCCAACCCTGAAATATACCCAGCCCTTTCCCTCTTCTCCTACCCTACAAGTGCAGGCTATCCTAGATGTGCATATGTCTCACCGACGGTAAGGGTCTGTCACACGTGTGCCCACTGTCAGACATTGCACAGGAAGGTACTTACCTAGACCTCCGCTCCAGTGCTGGGTATCTGCAGCATTTTTCACCGCCAGCTGTGTAGACGGCCGTTATGAATGTACAGAAACCGTAACTTTACCACTGCCCGGTCTTTTGGGCACGGCTTGGCACTTGCAGAGCGTATACTATGTCTTAGGGGTAGTCATATGTCATAAAGTAGGGACCCCACTAATCCTGAGAATGAACAGGATTCTGGTGTCCGATTCCAATTCTTTGTACGGCCACCCGGCTGTGCAGGGTAATGCAGCCAGACGCATTTACTCGGATAGCGCCGCACTGCAGTACACAGAACCGCTGAAGGGGATATAGATCTAGAGCGGCGCTGCATCCCCTTCATTCTCAGGATCGGGCGGGGGTCCCAAAAGGACAGATACCCAGTGACCATAAAATGGTAGCATATCCCCCCCCCCCCTTTAAAAAAAAAAAAAGACTGTGTGAACCTGGCCTAAAGACATTTCCTTCATACCGCCACCAGGTGGAGTTGTGGAGCTGGTACCTAAAATCAATGGCCCCACTATGGGTCACGGTTATAGCGGAACAGTGTGCCCAGACCCTGTACAGCGGCGCATGAGGTCCCCGTGGTCCCACTTTACCATTGAGTGCTGTAGCAAGTCACAAAACAGCGCCACATCTGTCTCCAGGTTGTGTATGGTATTGCATCTCCGTTGACTACAATAGAGCCGAGCTGCAATACCAAGGAGATGAGTAAAGCTTGGGCATAACAAGAGCATAGGTGACGCCCTCATTGCACCAAAGGTCTCATTTTAGGAGCCTCGGATCAATGAAAGAACGGCAGTGTTTTAATCAGGTGAACCCCAGCTATGTGTCTGCGCATATAGCTGGGTACGGAGGTCGCTGGGGGCAGATTATTTTCCTAAGACGTCTTCTTGCTCCCCCTAGTGGTGGAGGAGTGCAAGAGCCGCCTCTTACAAGCAGGATTCCAGGAGCTGAAGGAAGCCGATCACTGGGACATCAAACCCAACCACAAGGTAAGCACACGCTGCCCCCTCCTCACTATTAAGTAGCACGCTCGGGGCTGACCTACTTACCGATTCCTATCTCCGTGCAGTACTTTGTGACCCGCAATTACTCCACCTTGGTGGCGTTTGCCGTGGGCGGCCATTACCAGCAGGGAAATGGATTTACAATGGTTGGAGCCCATACAGACAGCCCGTGTCTCAGGGTAAGGCAGGGACCCTACACGATATTAGAATTCACAAGCGTCGCCTGTCCTCCTCTCTAATCTACGTCTTGCTACGTACGGCAGGTGAAGCGCAGGTCTTGTCGCGGTCAGGCCGGATATCTGCAGGTCGGCGTCGAGTGCTATGGCGGTGGGATCTGGAGCACCTGGTTCGACCGAGATCTGACTGTCGCTGGTCGAGTGATCGTTAAGGTGATGATATTTTTGATACATAATTCTGATAATTAATCCTCTACTGCATGACGTCATATATCGCTGCTGGAAACTGTCAGCAAGCTGCCGTTGACAGATCTGTCATTCTTGTGCGTCTATATTTATCAGGAGGGGCACCGCCTGCAGCATCGCCTGGTCTACGTGGAGCGCCCCATCCTGCGCATCCCCCATCTGGCCATCCACCTGCAGAGGAACGTCAACGAGAGCTTTGGACCCAACACAGAGCAGCACCTGTGAGTGTGCGAGCGCTGTGCGGACCCCGGCGTCCTGCGCGCTCCAGAGTCTTCCTTCTCACCCTCTCTCTTCTCCTGCCAGCGTTCCCATCCTTGCTTCTTCGGTTCAAGAAGGTTTGGAGAAGGAGACCATGGATTCGGGATCGTCCTGTCAATCCTCCGCTGGAGGCCAAAACCAGGTGAGATAAAAAGACATCATGGCCACCAGCCTGGACTCTCGCTCAGGTTATGGTGCCGTCCGCTGTCCTTCTGTCTCAGATTGATGGCCCTTTATGTAGTGCCTGTCTCTTTAAATCCCCCTCCAGACGGAGAGACATCATCCTCTTCTGCTCAGCTTGCTCTGTGACCGGCTGGGGGTCAAACCAGAGCAGATTTTGGAACTGGAGCTCTGCCTGACTGACACCCAACCTGCGGTATGTCCTATCGCGCTTCGCCGCTGTGTCACATGACGCTGCCGCTAGTAAGTGACCATTACAGCGCTGCGCACCGCGACCCTTGTATCGGCCTAGTGGAGGGGCCTGTCTAAATGTCATTTTACATAGGGGCATGATTCACTTTCTGGATGTGTAATAGAGGGTGGGCAATCTAGTCTAAGTGCCATGCTTCATCTAGTGGAGCACTCCCAGCCAATGGTTCACTTCCAGGATGTATAATAGAGGGTGGGCAATCTAGTCTATGTGCCATGCTTCATCTAGTGGAGCATCCCCAGCCAATGGTTCACTGCCAGGATGTGTAATAGAGGGTGGGCAATCTAGTCCATGTGCCATGCTTGATCTAGTGGAGCCCTCCCAGCCAATGGTTCACTGCCAGGATGTGTAATAGAGGGTGGACAATCTAGTCCATGTGCCATGCTTGATCTAGTGGAGCCCTCCCAGCCAATGGTTCACTTCCAGGATGTATAATAGAGGGTGGGCAATCTAGTCCATGTGCCATGCTTGATCTAGTGGAGCCCTCCCAGCCAATGGTTCACTGCCAGGATGTATAATAGAGGGTGGGCAATCTAGTCTATGTGCCATGCTTCATCTAGTGGAGCACTCCCAGCCAATGTTTCACTTCCAGGATGTGTAATAGAGGGTGGGCAATCTAGTCTAAGTGCCATGCTTCATCTAGTGGAGCACTCCCAGCCAATGGTTCACTTCCAAGATGTATAATAGAGGGTGGGCAATCTAGTCTATGTACCATGCTTGATCTAGTATTGCAATCCCAGCCAATGTTTCACTTCCAGGATGTATAATAGAGGGTGGACAATCTAGTCTAGGTGCCATGCTTCATCTAGTGGAGCACTCCCAGTAAATGTTTCACTTCCAGGATGTATAATAGAGGGTGGACAATCTAGTCTAGGTGCCATGCTTGACCTAGTGGAGCACCCACAGCCAATCAGTTGCATTTCCGGACTCCTATCTACACTTTGTTACATTGTATCACATGGGATTGTGTCAGTCGCTCCTGCTAACTTCCTCCCTCCTCTTACAGACTTTAGGGGGCGCCTATGAGGAGTTCATCTTTGGGCCGCGCCTGGATAATCTGCACAGCTGCTATTGTGCCCTTCAGGTGGGTATGGTGCCAGCTTACACGGCTGCAGGGTGATCCTGGGTAAGAATGGGATTTCTGCCCTGTACATGGGTAATAAGGGGTTATTCCAGCAGATCCTTATACATGGCAGCTGCAGCAGTGGTGACGGGCGAGGCCTGGGTGTGCAGGGTACAGGATCCCGTTCTCGTGCCCAGTGCCCCCTGGTGTAAAGCGCCA
Source organism: Bufo bufo (assembly GCF_905171765.1). Taxonomy (NCBI): domain Eukaryota; kingdom Metazoa; phylum Chordata; class Amphibia; order Anura; family Bufonidae; genus Bufo; species Bufo bufo. The sequence continues at coordinate 219,407,765 of NC_053395.1, read as the reverse complement.
ATCAGCACTATCTATTGTAGTCAGATGGAGTTAGCTTGTGACATCATTGCTGACTGTTTCCTTCATTGACACCTCAATTCTTATCAAACTGATAGGAATATGGCTCAAATAAGTGTCAGGAGATCAGAGAAGAGATACACATGAGCTGTCAGCTGACAGGATTCAGAGAAAACAGACTGGTGTTTTAACTCCTGCATCTCAGACACAGCTGAGCATTTTTAATAAAGACCAATTGATAAAATAAATTTTAGCCCAAAATGAGTAAAATGCAATTATTTTTTTTTTTTAAATGCTTCCAAGGTGTCCATATCCTTTAAACTGCTGAGCGATTATTTATTGTTCTGTTATCAGCTATATGTATATTGGCCAAACTCGCCGACTTCAGCAGGAGAGGCCAATCGTCTGATCTAACGATATATGGTGGCCTCCTGATTCTCCCTGATGACGGATGTCAGGGAAAGAAGGATTGGGCAGTTGGATTTCAACATGTCCGATCCTTTTGTTCTCAGGGGGGGGTCTTGTTTCTGGGATCACCAGTGATCGGAAGCAGTCGGGGGGTGTTCTGCGTAGCTGCAGCGCCCCCCGCAGGAGAGATGATGCACAGAGGGGAGCTGCTCTGATAGACGAGGGTCCTGACGGGAGTAACTTTACAAATGATTTGCTTTCCTTCTCATACACTGTGATGGTGGCCATATTTACTGTCACCCAGCTTTCCCAGGATCAGATATGAACAAGAATTAGCAATGTGATAGCAAAGCAATAAAATGTCATCTCCTCTGACTAATCTCTCGTCCATTGTCTCCCCCCCCCCCCCGCAGGCTCTTCTCGGCTCCTGTGAGCCCCCAACCTCTCTCGCCAATGACCCCAACGTCCGGATGATCACCCTGTATGACAATGAAGAGGTGAGGCATGCTGGGAGCGTGACCGACGCCTGCCCACGGGTCTGATGTGACGCCGCCAGCTCAGATACGCTGCGCTGTATGTACTCGACCTTTATGGAGACGGCCTCACCTTTAATCGCATGACGTACAATGCTGCATCCATAAAAGCCGGGTGACAACCGGCTTGGCTGATATACAGTCCTCACTGAGGTGGTCACCCAGCTTTTCCGGGATCCTGAATGGAAAATCTGTCGCAAGTATTATCGGGAGAAGTTGCTCAGAGGTTTGGGAAAGCTGGGTGACCGCCTCTGTGTCCAGGGGTCGGAGGAGGTGAAAAACCGCGCTAAAGGCAGTTATTAGTCATGTGGGCGGGGCTGTGACAACCACCTCGCCATCTGGAGAATTCCGTACGCTGCCGCAGTATATACGATATTCATCGCTTCCCATTCGTGTCTCGGCAGGTCGGATCGGAGAGCGCCCACGGCGCCGAGTCGCTTCTGACGGAGCTGATCCTGCGCCGTATCTCCTCCACTCCGCAGAACCTCACCGCCTTCGAGGAGTCCGTGCCCAAATCCTTCATGATCAGCGCCGACATGGCCCATGCCGTGCACCCCAACTACATGTAAGGGACCCCGATGTGAGCGGAGACTGCAAGGAGGCGGGGGGGGAGGTGACAGATCCCTACTAAATCACAGTACAGGGCATGCTTGTTCTTGTAGTCCTCCACGGCTACGAGAAACTGCAGGGATCAAGCATGAAAAGAACATGATGAGTATACCGTAGAGAGAGTCCATGCTGCTGCCGTGGGGCCCCTGGAGAGATGGGGCCCATTTCAGTTTGGTCTCATTCCCATTTCCCACCACTTGCGCTGGGACGTGATCTCCACCAGTGAGAATGGGGGGCGCAGCCTCCTGGTGTCAGGCAGCTGCCTAAAGGGCCTAATGATCTTTGTTTTGGGTCATCCCCAGATGATGCCTTTCCTTGAAAATAAATCTCAATCATTGTATAATAAATAAAAAAATCTACCACTTTTCTAATATATATATTTTTTTTACCAGTTCTGCACCATTTTCTAAATATCTGCTTGCTGTCTGTGAACAGAAACATGGCGCTTGGGATGTTTTTAGTTTTTAATTTTTACAAACCTGCAACAATTCATGTGTCAGCTGGACATAATCAGGTCATTTAGCCTCTTTCACAGAAAGCAAGCAGAGATATTGAAAGCAATGAGGAATTGATACACCAAGTATATTAGAAAGCTGCAAAACTTCTTGTTTTATTTCTTCTTCAGGGACAAACATGAGGAGAATCATCGGCCCCTCTTCCACAAGGTTAGTCCTTGCAGGTCCCTATGTGCAGCTTGATACATTGTATCGCGCTGTATAAATCGATTTATTGTCTGTGTTTTGTAATCAGGGACCTGTTATCAAAGTGAACAGCAACCAGCGCTACTCCTCCACCGCTGTGACCGAAGCCGTCCTGCGGGAAATTGCTGGACGTGTTGGAGTCCCGCTGCAGGTGATCACCCCCATCATACTTCCTCCTAACGCCAACCATAATCCACGCCTTTATGTTCTGGTAACTGGAATTTACCTCTTTAGGAATTCATGGTGCGGAATGATGTGCCGTGTGGCACCACCATTGGCCCGATTCTGGCAAGCAAGCTGGGCATGAGGGTTCTGGATCTAGGATCCCCGCAGCTGGCCATGCACTCCGTGAGGGAGATGTGCTGCACCTCTGGCGTCCTGCAGACCTGCACTCTCTTCCAGGTAATATGTGTGTTGTGTCTATGAGTCACCACTAGAGGGCAGTGTTAATGAGCATGTGTAATAGTAAGGCTGTCATAGAGGTATTAGGGGGCAGTGGGGAAATAAAGTTTAAAGGGGTATTCCGGTTGTTAGAAGTTATACCCCTATTTGGTGGGGATCCCCCACCGTTCACAAGAGCAGGGACTCCCGACCCCTTTGAGCCCCCTGGAAACGAACGGAGTGGCAGGTTGAGCTCCATTCATCTCTATGGGAGTTCCAGAGACAGCCGAGTACTTTTTCAACACTCTCATAGAGATGAATGGAGTGACAGTTCAGTTCACATGCCGGACCATCCTTGATTTCGAGGGACTCTGAGGGGTATAGGATCCCTCTTCTCGTGATCAGTCGGTGTCCGACTGGTAGGATAAGGGATAACCTCTAACAACTGGAATACCCCTTTAAATATGAACACAGCAGAAAGTGCTGAGCAGCTCCAGTATCAGTAGGTAAGGGACACTGTGCATGGAGCTTCAAGTGCAGTAATTACAGCATAAAAATTAGTAGGTCGTCAAACCCAGGACATTGAAGAAAGCGAAAACTATAAAAAAAATATATTTTGCACTGAGTTTAGTCCAACCATATATAATACCCACAGATGTAGCAGAGCTAAACCAGCTGCACTGACAACCACAAAGAACTAAAAGGCCTCCCGAATGTATGTAACTCAAGCTTATTCACTGTACACTGAAGAGTCCTGCAGTTCTCTAATACACTTTGTGTTTCAATTCCTCACCATTTTCAAGAGATCTGCTTGCAGTCAATGAATGGGAACATTCTTCCTTGCATCAAGAGGCAGAAAACCAGTGCTAATCTAATACAAGAACTGAGGGTTTGCTACAGGTCTGTCAATCTGTGGGGGGAGCAGCCTGGACTTCAGACTGATCCAATGTATCAGCGCAGATCAAATGTAACAAACCATCAGGAGATGAATCTGTGCCGCTGGTTGTCTAGACTGGACGCAATTGTAGCAAATCCTCAGCTGTGAGAAGTGTCAGGACTCTACAGGCTTAAAGCCTCAGGATGTAAAGAAAGTGCTCCCGTTTACTGACAGCAAGCAGTTATCTTGAAAATGGGGAGGGATGGAAACACAACATATATTAGAAAGCCGCAGGACTTGTATACTATGGTCAAGTCTATTGTCCAGGTCATGTTGGGAGTTGTAGTCCTGTTTTGATAAGGTGCAATGGAATTGCACTATGGTCAGATCTATTGTTCGGGTCATGTTGGGGGTTGTAGTGCTATATTGATGAGTGTAATAGAATTGTACTATGGTCATGTCTATTGACCAAGTCATGTTGGGGGTTGTAGTTCTGTATTAATCAGTGCATAGAATTGTACTATGGTCAGATCTATTGTCCGGGTCATGTTGGGGGTTGTAGTTCTGTATTAATCAGTGCATAGAATTGTACTATGGTCAGATCTATTGTCTGGGTCATGTTGGGGGTTGTAGTCCTGTAATAATAGACAGCACTATAGAGTAATGTACTATAGTGTCTATTGTCTGGGTTATGTTGGGGGTTGTAGTCCTGTAATAATAGACAGCACTATAGAGTAATGTACTATAGTGTCTATTGTCTGGGTCATGTTGGGGGTTGTAGTCCTGTAATAATAGACAGCACTATAGAGTAATGTACTGTAGTGTCCATTGTCTGGGTCATGTTGGGGGTTGTAGTACTCTGTGTAGAGAGTATCATTGTTTAATTGTCATACAGTCAGGTCACTGTTTTCAGTACAGAGTGTTGTGTTCTGTGTGTATTGTGTTTTTATAGAGAAGGATGTAGCAGAGCTGAATTTGTCATTACCTAGGGTGTTTCCTTAGGACATCTTTGATGACAAACTCAGCTTGTTTTAGTGCAGTTGGGTGTATATACGTGTGTATATATATATATATATAATCTGTGCTAGATTGTATCCCCCAGCCGCTGTGTCGCGGCGGGCGGTGTGACGGAGCTGGCGCTGCGCTCTCTGCCGGAGATGTCATGGTGTTTGTGTACATTCACATCGCCGCGTGTTCCCGCAAATTTCCACACGCGTCCTTCTATTGGTTCATGTGAACGAGCTTCTAATTATGTGTGTGCCCCTCTCCCATTGGCTGCTGCCATGGCAACCGACACTGGCCTTGAAGTCAATGGGTAGTTGCTGTGGCAACAGCAGACATCAGTGGTTTAGTCGAGTGGTTGCTATGGCAACAGCAGTACCTCTCTAATGAGCAATAGCATGTATTAGCCTATGAGATGATATAATGGAAACCATGGCAACCAGAGCCCTCCCCCACCCCTCCCCCGCTCCTAGTCTGCGCAGTCTCTTGGGTATTTGCTTCTCCGGTCTTCGGCTCTGTCGACTTTTCCCAAATTTCTCTGTACGTGCCGCTTCCAAGACGACGTCCCAAAAAGGCCTGAGATTTCTGCAAAGCATGTTTCAGATGCTGAAGTACTACAAGTGCCAGCATGTCCAAGCCGAACAGAATAGGCACTGGTGGCCAGGGGGTAGTAGTGCTGGTGACATGTCAACAATATACACGACGGTGACCACCCTGGCCTCCACAAGACCATGGCCGTCCGGTGTGGACACACCTGCCCACCAGGCCTCCCTGACCAGCTGCCATGTTGAAAATGTAGGTGACATAGCGTGTGGTAATCGCACCAGGGATATATCGTCGTAGACGCCTGTAGGTCCCATATAATGTGTGGGGGGGCTTCCGAAATTTCTAGGAGAAAGGAGAGTGGTCAAGTCCAATTGCAATGTCCTGGCAGGAGATGAGGCATCCGGCGGTGGCCATTGAAAAAACACGCACGCTTGGGCCGGACTGAGCATGCATGTACCCAGGGGAGTGAGGAGGAGCGGGTGATTAAAGGTGTATGGTAACCTTAAAGGGGTTATCCAAACCCTATAATGACCACCCCCCCAATACCCGGGCCCCTCATATGGATTATAATTACCCCACATCTGCGTCACTTCTGATCCCCGTACGGGACGTGGATTCCGGGGAGCGGGGTAATTTATAATCCATATGAGGGGCCAAGGTATTAAGGGGGGTCATTATCTGTGTTGGATAACCCCTTTAAAGGGAAGTCCAATTGAGCCCCCCCACTTCAAACCTCTCCAAAGACCAATAACCCTTTCAGTGCTGCTTGCAAATCCCACTTGATTTTAGGCAGGTTTCCCCTTTAACCTAGGTGGAAGTTCAGGAAATTCCCAGCCCCCCATGATCACACCTGCAGGGCGGAGGACCTCCAGATCCAGTGACTGATATCAGCCGCTCTTCATAGAACACGGCCCCTTCTATTGTACATGTCTGATGCGTGACCTCTCCACCCTCCCCTCTTTTTGCAGGGGTTCTTTGAGCAGTACCCGGCTGTGAACAGCTGTCTCCTGGTGGACTGAAGAATCCCGTCAGCCACGTCGTGGACGGAGCACGTGTCCCCTGCCTGCCCGGACCCCCGTTGATCATGTGATGATGGGTGTGGTGTTTGTGCAAGAGCCGCCCCTTATTTGTGGAAATAAACACCTTTTCTGTATATTTTGCCGCTGCGTGTTCTTTGTGCATTCACATCCCTCCTATGTGCAGCAAGTGATAGAGCGCTGCCAAGTGAGACCCCCAGGAATGAAATCACCGGGAAACACGAGTCCTTCTCTTACAAATCTATCCAGGTGCACGCCAACCGCCCAACCGCCCAGGATCCAGCGGGACAGTCCTGGATTTCAGGCACTGAGCCACAGCCCCCAGGACGTCTGCAGCATCCCCCGCTATCAACGGTATCTGCAATTTCAGGTTTCAGATACTATTGAATATCACGGCAAGGGAGCCGTCAGCATCCTGCGCCACCATTCATCCTGTGCCCGGTCGCCGGCGGCTTGACCCCTGGCAGGCATCGTACAGTGACTTCATCATGCCTGCTGTGCCAAGCCACAGACTGCACAAGATGGAGCGGGTCTACACTGAGCGGTGATCTGCCTCCTTCATCATAGGGACAGGGCAAGATGAGCATTTTGGGGGTGCGAAGGGGCATCAGACTGTGTGGGGGGCACTAAGGGGACAACATACTGTGTGGGAGGAGGCGCTAGGTGGGCATCATACAGTGTGGAGGGACAAAGGGGGCATCATACTGTGTGTAGAGGCACTAAGGGGACATCATACTGTGTGGGGGGAGGTGCTAGGTGGGCATCATACTGTGTGTAGAGGCACTAAGGGGGCATTACACTGTTTAGGGGCATCATACTGTGTGTAGAGGCACTAAGGGGGCATTACACTGTGTGGGGGGAGGTGCTAGGTGGGCATCATACTGTGTGTAGAGGCACTAAGGGGGCATCATACTGCACGAGGAGGCAGTACACTGTTTGGCTGCATCACTAAGGGCACTATTTCTGACTAAGCAGATATCTGCAATTAGTGGTGACCCCAAGGTTCAGTGCTGGCCCCTTTATTATTTACTTTATTTATTAATGATATTGAGGACGGGATTAATAGCACCATCTCTAGTTTTGCAGATGACACTAAGCCGTGTAGTGCTGTACGGTCTATGGAAGGTGTCCACACACTACAAGCTGACTGGGACACTCCGAGTGATTGGGCATCAACTTGGCAAATGAGGTTCAATGTGGACAAATGTAAAGTTCTGCATCTTGGTAGTAATAATCTCCGTGCTTCATATGTCCTAGGGGATGTAACGCTGGGAGAGTCACTCATAGAGAAGGATTTGGGTGTCCTTGTAGATGGTAGATTAAATTACAGCACAATGTCAATCAGCTGCTTCTAAGGCCACCAATATATTGTCATTAAACGAGGCATGGACTCGCGGGGCAGGGATGTCATACTACCACTTTACAAAGCGCTGGTGCCGCCTCATCTGGAATACGCAGTCCAGTTCTGGGCACCAGTCCATAGAAAGGATGCCCTGGAGATGGAAAAAGTACAGAGGAGAGCGACTAAACTGATGAGGGGCCTGGAGGGTCTGAGCTATGAGGAAAGATTAAAAGAATTACATGTATTTAGTCTTGAGAAGAGACGTCTAAGGGGGGACATGATTAACCTGTACAAGTATATAAACGGGCCATACAAAAAGTACGGCGAAAAGCTGTTCTATGTAAAATGCCCTCGAAAGACGAGGGGGCGCTGCCTCCGACTGGAGAAGAGAACGTTCAGTCTCCGGAAGCGTCAAAGCTTCTTTACTATAAGAACTGAGAATCTGTGGAATAGACTCCTTCGGACGTGGTCACAGCAGGAACGGGGGACAGTTTTATAAAGGGTTTAGACGAATTGTTAAAAGTAAACGACATTAACCACTTCCCATCTGGGCCATTTGCCCCCTTCCTGACCAGGCCTAATTTTGCTAATCTGACATATCTCACTTTATGTGGTAATAACTTTGGAACGCCTTTACTTATCCAAGTCATTCAGAGATTGTTTTCTCGTGACACATTGTACTTCATGATAGTCATAAATTTGAGTCAATATATTTCACCTTTATTTATGAAAAAATCCCAAATTTACCAAAAATGTTGAAAAATTTGCACTTTTCTAAATTTCAATTTCTCTGCTTTTAAAACAGAAAGTGATGCCTCATAAAATATTTATTACTTAACATTCCCCATATGTCTACTTTATGTTGGCATCATATTGGAAATGTCATTTTATTTTTTTAGGACGTTAGAAGTTTAGAAGCAAATTTTTAAGAAAATTGCCAAAACCCACTTTTTAAGGACCAGTTCAGGTCTGAAGTCACTTTGTGGGGACTACATAGTGGATACCCTCATAAATGACCCCATTGTAGAAACTACACCCCTCAAGTTACTTAAAACCGATTTTACAAATTTTGTTAACCCTTTAGGCGTTCCACAAGAATTAAAGGAAAATGGAGATCAAATTTTTAAATTTAACTTTTTTGGCAGATTTTCAATTTTAATCCAATTTTTTCTTTAACACATCGATGGTTAACAGCCAAACAAAACTCCAATATTTATTACCCAGATTCTGCGGTTTACAGAAACACCCCACATGTGGTCATAAACTGCTGTATGGGCACACGGCAGGGCGCAGAAGAAAAGGAACTCCACATGGTTTTTAGATGCCATGTCCCATTTGAAGCCCCCTGATGCACCCTTACAGTAGAAACTCCCAAGAAGTGATCCCATTTTGGAAACTAGGGGATAAGGTGCCAGTTTTATTGGTACTATTTTTGGGTACATATGATTTTTTGATCATTCATTATAACACTTTATGGGGCAAGGTGACCAAAAAATTTGTTTTAGCACAGTTTTTATTTATTTATTTTTACAGCGTTCATCTGAGGGGTTCGGTCAAGTGACATTCTTATAGAGCAGATTGTTACGGACATAGCGATACCCAATATGTATACTTTTTCTTATTTATTTAAGTTTTACACAATAATAGCACTTTTTAAACAAAAAAATATGTTTTAATGTGTCCATGTTCTGAGAGCTATAGTTTTTTTATTTTTTGAGAGATTTTCTTATATAGGGGCTCCTTTTTTTGCGGGATGAGGTGACTGTTTTATTGGTACCAGTTTTTGGGACATACGCCTTTTTGATCACTTGGTGTTGCACTTTTTGTGATGTAGGGTGACAAAAATTGCTTGTTTTGACACAGTTTTATTTTATTTTTTTTTACGGTGTTCACCCGAGGGGTTAGGTCATGTGATATTTTTATAGATCTGGTTGTTACGGACGCGGCAATACCCAATATGTATACTTTTTATTTATTTATTTCACTTTAACACAATAATAGCATTTTGAAACCCAAAAAATTATGTTTTAATGTGTCCATGTTCTGAGAGCTATAGTTTTTTTAATTTTTGAGAGATTTTCTTATGTAGGGGTTCTTTTTTTGCGGGGTGAGGTGACTGTTTTATTGGTCCCATTTTGTGGGACATACGCCTTTTTGATCACTTGGTGTTGCACTTTTTGTGATGTAAGGTGACAAAAATAGATTTTTTTTACCGGTAATATATATATATTTTTTATAGTGTTTATCAGACTGGGTCGATCATGTGATATATTTATAGAGCCGACCGTTACGGACACAGCAATACCAAATATGTCTATTTTATTTAATTTTTTCTATTTTTAACATTTTTTTTTTTTTTATTCCTTACTTGGGGAATTTTTTTTTTACATGTGAAACTTTTTTTTTTTTTTAACACTTTGTTTTTTTATTTTAATCTTTTCGTCCCCCATAAGGTCATACAAGACCTCTGGGGGACATTTACTAAAATGGATGACATCCACGTGACATCTGTATTGCATCCATTTTTTTTGTTCGATTTTTTTTTTTTTTTTTTTTTGTGGAACTGACATACGGAAACGGAATGCACACGGAGTCCTAAAAAAAAATTTTTGCGGACCCATTGAAATGAATGGTTCTGCGTATGGACCTGTAAAAAAAAAAAATGGAAATGGAAAAAAAAATCCGTTTGTGTGCATGAGCCCTTACACTGCAGCTCCACTTGTCCAGGTTGGCTGCAGCGTATCAGCACCAGCTCTGCAGAAAGTCATAGAGCTACAGTATCAGCTACAAGCAGCGCAACCAGAAAAATATCAAATCATGAGAGATATATGTCAAGTTTTTCCTGGTTTTCAGTGAAGAGGGAGAAGGAAGTGATGACTGAAGATAAATGACGATTGACTTTCTTTTTTATCTCCAATAATCGAAGCAGATAATCTCTGCGGAGTCGCAGGAAGCCGAGCGCAGCAATTCCAATAATGCCGCTCCAGAGATAGAGTAGTCATTGCTTCCAGGCTCCAAAATTAGATTTTCCTGAACGAAGATCCTGCTGGGTGCGGAGCGTCCCTGACTCATGGATCCATATCTAATGCTGGGGGGGAAAGGCGGGGTGCAGACTCCCACTCAATGTGTGTCAGGCTGGATTCAATGTGATATCTTCCGCTGTGGATTTTATATATGATTTACAGATGTAGCAGAGCTGATTTTGTTCTATGGTACAACTGGGGGTAATATCTTATAGAATAAAGTCATACGATTCAGCTATTGCACTAGTGAAGGTTCCCTAGAAACGGACTCTCGGGAGACTGGCGGTCATGTGCGAGTCGCAAAGAATCCAAAATAGTTGAATTTTTCAGACCGTTCCCTGCCACGTGAAACCGAGGACGCATTGCAGTAGTCTTGAGATTTTACTCCAATGAATGAGTCGCCGAGCAGTCAAGGTCTTCTGGTCTAGAAGAGCTAGTGGGCCATGGCCTTAAAGAGGACCTCTCCCCTCTCCTGAGTCATTACTTGCATGCCCCATGTAACAACAATTCGAAAGTATCTATTCTTATGACTCTATATTGTGCCATCCCTCTATTATTCCTGCTAGAAGTTATGAATTAATTACCAGCAGTGGCGTAACTAGAAATGACCGGGCCCCACACCAATTTTATATACAGTGTCTCTGTATATAATGTCATTGTATAATACTGATGAGGGGGCACTGACAATCAAATCTTTTAGTCCTCCTCTTGGATGGGCCCCCTATAGCTATGCCCCTGATTACCAGCAGTTTGCCATAAAGGTCCAGCTGGGAGTTACCAGTTGGAGGGCGTGTCCTTGCACAGTCTGTCACTATCCAATCAGCGCTGCTGGTGTCAGACTGTGCAGGGACGCACCCTCAACTGGTACCTCCCAGCTGGACCTTCACTGTAAACTGCTAGTAATTCATTCATAACTTCTAGTTGGAATAATAGAGGAATGACACAACACAGAGTCACAAGAGAAGATGCTCCAGAATTATTACATGGGGAAGGTAGGTAGCTATTAAAACATGTCAGGAGGGGGGACAGGAGCTCTTTAAACCGCATCAGTCCATCTCCAGCATAGTGGGACCCTCAATGCTCCAAGGACAGGAGGACAATTGGTCGTTGCTTACACTGCACGGGGCGCCAATGGTGTGACAAATTCAGCTCTACTACATCCAGAGATATCATTTGAAGTGTTAGGGTCCAGAAGATCCTAAACCTTTACCGGAGTCCCCTGATATCCGGCGCCACTTATAGTTCTGGTGGTAGGGAGAACCCAACAGCCTACGCCCGGCTGTATCTATATGTCTATCGGGGATCGGCAGCGAGGCAAACGTCCATGATCATTTGTTTGATGTCGCTGTTATCTCCTGTACACCACCATGGATTACATGTCACCCCGTTGATGAGATTACACCCAGAGCTAGGGCTGTCATACCCGCAGAAAGCCCCTGCACCCACATTAATCACCCGGCTGGTGCCCATCCCCCAAGCTAAACAGTGATTACAATAAAATATACATAGAAGATCCAGAAAAACGAATGAAAGTCATTATTAAAGGCGTCATCGGCGGCGAGCTCAGCTGCGGAGCGCCCCAAGGCGAGGATCCTGCGGAATTCGATGTGATGGAGGGGATCTCTAGTAAAGGGAAGATTTCGGAAAACGAATGCAAACTGGTCGCCGCTTTTATTTTCCATAGGGCCTGAGCAGGCGCCAGGAACCACCGGATTTGGGTCGGACAGTCATTTACTTGAATCATTCTACTTGGTTGCCATTGGAAACAGTCATCAGTCTTGTCGTCAGACACATCCCTAACAGCTTAAAGCCTCATTCACACGTCCGTGTGCTGTACGTGTTCTCCGCGGACAGCACACGTCCCCATTCATTTGAATGTGTGTATTCACACATCAGTGTTTTAGCACGGTCCGTGATTTCAGCGCGGATGCATGTCCTATCTTGGTCCGTGTTCCCGGATCCCTTGCGCCCATTATAGTCTATGGGTCCATGAAAAACACGGATGCCATCCGTGTTGCATCCGTATTTCACGGATCATTAAGAAGAGATGCTTTGAAAATTATTTTTCAGCTGTTCAGTGTCAGTGAAACACGGATGCAACACGGACAGCAAAAAACGTACCCACGGACCCAACACGTATCTGTCACGGGAGAAAACACAGATTGAACACGGTCCGTGTTACCACTGATCCAAAACTGACACTGGGGTGGAGTAGAAATTAGATTGTTTTTGAGACAAATTCAGGGGCAAAAAAGACGAGCCTACATACTGTAAATAGGTCGGAAAAAAGTCACAAAAGTTTGAAAACTTCTGAATTAGTCTAAAAAAAATATAGGTGAACAAGGTGCAAAAGCCTCCAAAACAGGTGCAATTTCAGTAGTAAAAAAACAGAATTTTTTAGACTAAAAACAGGCTCAAAGACTTTAGTAAATGTGCCCCAATGTGAACAGCTTATCACCGGGCCGGTAACACCCAACTAGACCTTCACTGCAAATGGCTAGAAATTCATTCATAACTTCTGGTAGGAATAATAGAGGAACGGCACAATATAGATTTATATGAAAAATGTTCCAGAATTGCAATTACATAGAAAAAGTAGTTACCACAGCCCTTCCACCATCAACCATTACTGCCGGACAAGCGACTACTGAGAAGTTGTAACGGACCGTTTCCGCAGACAAGGGGTTAAAATCCGTTTAGGCGATAAGCCCCTTTCTGAGAGACAGGCACAGCTACTGTAGGACACCAACCTCACGAACTGGATACAAAGTAGCACTCCAAACTGGAACCTCACGAATAGCTGCTAGCAGACGAACAGGAAAAGCATAAAATCCTGGCAATCGGTCTTCTAACAGCATACAGCGGATCCCCCCAATAACGAGACAAGGCTCCGTTTGAGGGTCAAGCAGTGGACTGACTGTACTTCACGTACAGCCTCTTTTATTCATAAACCACAAACATAGTACTGCCCACAGGGGTTTGAAATACAACCAATCAGTAATTTACAACACATACAATGTAACTACAGCAACCAATCGTTCACGCCCCCAGAGGACCAGAATGAAGACTGACATAGGACAACATATCCCCACAATGCATCATGGTTTCCTCCTCTCTGTCCAGACAACCTGAAGAGCAATCCAATTATCTCTGAGGACAAAGGGAGATCGCCAATACACATGTGAGGACAACAGAACAGACATCACCATTTTAAACACACAATGGGACAATGGCACAATAGAAACACACCCGCATATTCCTCCCAAGCTGACAAGTTACACTTATTATAAATTGTTACAACTTTGTGAGTTTACATTGGCCATACATATAACTTACATTAATTCAAACAGTATAACTTTGTGACAAACCTATCCAAAATTCACTTGAATAGGTTCAGGGGTTTAAAAGTTAGTATATGGCCCATAATCCAGGGGCAAGAGGCCAGCAGTCAGTCCTCTCCAAAACCCAGTGGCGAGGTTGGTTTTGCCACACATCTCCCCCCCCCAGGGAAGACTAACCAGATACCTGACCTCACGCCGGTCGGTACCTGAGTTAGTCTGGCAGCCCACCCACAACCAACTACTGAACCTGTTGACTTTAGTAGCCTGTCTCTGTCCAGTGAGTCCACCAAGGTTATGTTGGAAGCTGGTACTCCCGGTCTCTGTGTTGCTCCCTGGCTTGGAGTGGAGGTTGCTTTGTGGGCAGGGATCAGCGGTACTCTGCCCTGGTGCCAGCGCTACCACGGAAGAAGCCTGGTTGGAGCCTGGTTGTTGGAGGGGGAGACCGACTGTCTCTACCCCCTGTGCTGTAAGTGCAGAGACCACGGTCCCATCTGCACTGTTGTGGGGCTTACTTTGTCCCCCTGGTGCGTTAAGCTGCCGCTGGGGAGAGGGGGTAATGAGCTCCTCTCCCATACATACTTCCAGCCGCTGGGGAGGGCGACCGACCGTCTCCGCTCCCAATACAGTGTCCTGCTGCTGGGGAAAGGAGACTGGGCTCTCTATTCCCTGCTGGACACTCTGCCGCTGGGGGACAGGACTGACTGTCTCTGCCCCCTGGAACTCCGCCTGCCGCTGGGGAATGGAGACTGGGCTCCCAATTCCCAAAAAATCATGATGCTGCTGGGGGGCAGGAACAACTACCTCTGCCCCCTGTAACTCCGCCTGCCGCTGAGGAGGGAGGACGCTGCTCTCCTCTCCCTGCACTTCACACTGCCGCTGGGGAATGGAGACTGGGCTCCCAATTCCCTGCAATTCACACTGCCGCTGGGGAGGGAGGGCGCTGCTCTCCTGTCCCTGCACTTCACACTGCCGCTGGGGAATGGAGACTGGGCTCCCAATTCCCTGCAGGACCGGTGGAGAGACCTCGGTCCCATCTCTACCGGCCACCTGGGGTCCTCCCCAGTAACATTCTACAATATCTGCCCAGCTGAATGGGTCTGGATCTGGGTCTGTCACCTTACCGTCCTGCTGAGCCTTCTCAATGGAGTGGAAGAGATCTCGGTAGTCCTGCTCCAGTTCCCACTCCAGGGTTGCTAGGTGAGCCAGGTCTTGCTCTACCTCATGGGGGTCATCCCACTCATGCCTAGCCTCCCTCTCATAGAAAATGTCCTGAAGTCTGGACTGTACAGGGCTCCCAAAGTCAGGCTCTGCAAAGGACTCCCATAACAAGCCAGGACCATAAAACTCCTCTCCCTCTGGCTTGTCATGTTCGGCTGTCCAGGGTATATACTGTGCC
Source organism: Bufo bufo (assembly GCF_905171765.1). Lineage (NCBI taxonomy): Eukaryota > Metazoa > Chordata > Amphibia > Anura > Bufonidae > Bufo > Bufo bufo. The sequence goes on along the minus strand of NC_053395.1, from coordinate 219,392,572 downwards.
ATATACCACCAAAGCGCCTGGTAGGCATCCTCCAGCCATAGCTCCTGCCATACCCGGTGCTCTAGTTCCTTCACCCATTCCTCCAGGGGCTGCTCTCCCAGGAAGGGCATCCGCAGGGCCACTTGCTTCTGCAACCGCTGCTCTTCACTGGGGAGACTCTCACCCCGCTGGTATTGTAGATTATCCAGGGCCTGGTACCAGATGCCTTTCCTTAATGCATCCCGGCCATCCAGGTCCTCCTCCTCGTATAACACTGCTGGTTCCATCCTGTTGCTTTTAGGGTCGCTGTACTGGGACATGCGTTGCCTTTAAATTGTAGAATCCAAAGAAATGGTGTCTCCTGTAGCTGTCCTTCTGGCTGTAGGAACGATCCCGCTGCTTGCCACCAATGTAACGGACCGTTTCCGCAGACAAGGGGTTAAAATCCGTTTAGGCGATAAGCCCCTTTCTGAGAGACAGGCACAGCTACTGCAGAACACCAACTCCCGAACTGGATACAAAATAGCACTCCAAACTGGAACCTCACGAATAGCTGCTAGCAGACGAACAGGAAAAGCATACAATCCTGGCAATCGGTCTTCTAACAGCATACAGCGGATCCCCCCAATAACGAGACAAGGCTCCGTTTGAGGGTCAAGCAGTGGACTGACTGTACTTCACGTACAGCCTCTTTTATTCATAAACCACAAACATAGTACTGCCCACAGGGGTTTGAAATACAACCAATCAGTAATTTACAACACATACAATGATACAACAGCAACCAATCGTTCACGCCCCCAGAGGACCAGAATGAAGACTGACATAGGACAACATATCCCCACAATGCATCATGGTTTCCTCCTCTCTGTCCAGACAACCTGAAGAGCAATCCAATTATCTCTGAGGACAAAGGGAGATCGCCAATACACATGTGAGGACAACAGAACAGACATCACCATTTTAAACACACAATGGGACAATGGCACAATAGAAACACACCCGCATATTCCTCCCAAGCTGACAAGTTACACTTATTATAAATTGTTACAACTTTGTGAGTTTACATTGGCCATACATATAACTTACATTAATTCAAACAGTATAACTTTGTGACAAACCTATCCAAAATTCACTTGAATAGGTTCAGGGGTTTAAAAGTTAGTATATGGCCCATAATCCAGGGGCAAGAGGCCAACAGTCAGTCCTCTCCAAAACCCAGTGGCGAGGTTGGTTTTGCCACAGAAGTCTACGGTAACAAGAGAGTCATTTTGTCTGTGTCCTGGTAAACTCAAATATAATGGGAACATCAATGTAGACGATGCCTCCTGCGCCGCACAATGGAGACTGTGATTTACATAAGGATTGGGTGACCCAGTAAAGCTGCGCAGAATGTCATCACTTCCAGAAAACATCTGATGAGTAAAATGTACGCGGTCCAAGTCTTCATAAATCCTGCAGGAACTGCATAGATAGGATGACGGGTAAGAACATAGATACAATGTAGCCAGATCCAGTGGTCACATGACACAGCAATGATACAACATATACAGTCACATGCCACTAATGATACAATAAACATACACAGAGGAGCCCATTATTCTGAGCAGGAGTTAATCTCCAGAGTGACCGCCGTGTGCAGCACGGACAGCAGCTAGACGGGCCGGAGTGACTCCATAAGGTCCTGGTGGGCTGTCACCGGTATCTGGAGCCATGCTGACGGCAGTGCATCCCACAGCTGCTGGAGGGGGCGTGGGGGGGGGATCCATAGAGAGAACACGACCATCGAGGTGGTCCCACAGATGCTCAATTGGGTTCATAGTAAACAGTGTAAGCGAGCACTCACACTATGGCATCAATGAAATGTATTGGTTATAAATAAAATCCAATATCTCATCAAATACAATAACACTCATAAAATACAATATCACTTAAAATTCCTTGCAATTGGTCGGCCGACCCTAAATAACGGCAAGTGTATACAAAACCACAGTAGGGTATATAGCAGCAATCAATGGTTATGTTGAAATGGTAGACAATTATAACCAGAGTGCCTTCAAACTCGTGAAAAATGGTGCTAAAGTGCAATCAATTATCAGAAAAAATCCCTTTAAGATTTAATTAAACAAGTGGGACACTTGTTTAATTAAATCTTAAAGGGATTTTTTCTGCTAATTGATTGCACTTTAGCACCATTTTTCACGAGTTTGAAGGCACTCTGGTTATAATTGTCTACCATTTCAACATAACCATTGATTGCTGCTATATACCCTACTGTGGTTTTGTATACACTTGCCGTTATTTAGGGTCGGCCGACCAATTGCAAGGAATTTTAAGTGATATTGTATTTTTATTTATAACCAATACATTTAATTGATGCCATAGTGTGAGTTTACCTACTCTATTGATTGAGGCAGGGTGTCCTCAATTTGAGTTAGTAGCACCTCACCATCACCAACCAGAAGTGAGCCACAGCATTTAACTTAAACTCAATTGGGTTCATGTCTGGGAATTTAGGGGGCCAAGGTAGTACTGGGAAGCCTTGGTTATGCTCTACCAACCAATGTCGGACATTTCTAGCCGTGTGACAGACACGTTGCATTGGCTTGCAGGAAGATCCCATCTGTCCCAGGGAAGACAATCAGCTTGTGTTCTTCCAGCAATGGCTGCAGGGCGTTCCCTCTCTGATGATCCTCACCTGACACGCCAACGTCCATCCGTTCCATGAAGCAGGAAACGTGACTCATCGGAGAAGACAACCCTTTACCAATCATTGGAGGTCTAATTTCGATACTGTCGCAAAAACTGAAGCCTTTTCTGCCGATGCAGCTTCATTATCAGAGGAGCAGTGACCGTCCGTCTGCTCCGGGGCCCCATACACAGCAGGGTTCACTGGTCTGGTGCAGTGGCGTCTCTAGCTTTCAAATTTTGGGGGGGCACACTGGGGGCCAGGACAAAAGTAGGGAGGGGCAGCTATAACAACGATACATTTACACAAGTACGCTTAGAAATGCTGCGATACTTTACCCAATACCTAAAACCGAAACAGGGAAGAAAAGTCCTGCTGTCTGTGTTTTTTTGTTTTTAAAAAAACAATCACTCAGATTTCAACATGTCCTAGTTGTCTGTGGATGACACTTTTATAGGGAGGGAGATCTGTGGATGACACTTTTATAGGGAGGGGGATCTGTGGATGACACTGCTATGGGGGGATCTGTGGATGACACATACCGTATATAGCATCTTATGCTATATGTGTCATCCGCAGATCCGCCCCATGACAGTGTCATCCCCATTTCCCTCTCCATAACAGTGTCATCCACAGATCCCCCTCCCTATAACAGTGTCATCCACAGATCCCCCTCCCTATAAAGGTGTCATCCACAGATCCCCCTCCCTATAACGGTGTCATCCACAGATCCCCTCCCTATAACAGGGCCATCCACAGATCCCCCTCCCATAACAGGGCCATCCACAGATCCCTCTCCCCATAACAGGGCCATCCACAGATCCCTCTCCCCATAACAGGGCCATCCACAGATCCCTCTCCCCATAACAGTGCCATCCACAGATCCGCCTTCCTATGACAGTGTCATCCACAGATCCCCCTCCCTATAACAGTGTCATCCACAGATCCCCCTCCCTATAACAGTGTCATCCACAGATCCCCCTCCCTATAACAGTGTCATCCACAGATCCCCCTCCCTATAACAGTGTCATCCACAGATCCCCCTCCCTATAACAGTGTCATCCACAGATCCCCCTCCCTATAACAGTGTCATCCACAGATCCCCCTCCCTATAACAGGGCCATCCACAGATCCCTCTCCCCATAACAGTGTCATCCACAGATCCCCCTCCCTATAACAGTGTCATCCACGGATCCCCCTTCCTATAACAGTGTCATCCATAGATCCCCCTCCCCGCCACTCACAGGAGTGTACATTTGACATTTCTAAACTGTAATCCATATCCTGCAGTAACTTTAACTTTAAATCAGGATTAAGCGGCCGCTCATCTCTACTAGTACCTTAACCATGCACCACTCAGCTAGCTTCGGTAACAGGGCCAGGCTACAGCCTGTAGGTACTGCCTATTAGTTGCTACAGAGCGAGTGCTGATTTCTGCAGGTCAGAGCATACGGATTACAGTTTAGAAGAAATGTACACTCCTGTGAGCAGTCCAGACCAGTGGCGGATCCAGAGCCTGGTCTCGGGACGGTCACTTCCAGATTATTTTCTGTCCACCACCACAAAACAACACAGTGTAGAGGTATACTGTACATTGTGGGGCACAGTGTAGAGGTATACTGTATATTGTGTGGCACAGTGTAGAGGTATACTGTATATTGTGTGGCACAGTGTAGCGGTATACTGTACATTGTTTGGCACAGTGTAGAGGTATACTGTATATTGTGTGGCACAGTGTAGAGGTATAGTGTACATTTTTGTGGCACAGTGTAGAGGTATACTGTATATTGTGCGGCACAGTGTGGCGGTATACTGTATATTGTGTGGCACAGTGTAGAGGTATACTGAACATAGTGGAGCACAGTGTAGAGGTATACTGTATATTGTGTGGCACAGTGTAGAGGTATACTGTACATTGTGGGGCACAGTGTAGAGGTATACTGTACATTGTGTGGCACAGTGTAGAGGTATACTGTATATTGTGTGGCACAGTGTAGTGGTATACTGTATATTGTGGGGCACAGTGTAGAGGTATACTGTACATTGTGGGGCACAGTGTAGAGTTATACTGTATATTGTGGGGCACAGTGTAGAGGTATACTGTACATTGTAAGGCACAGTGTAGATGTATACTGTATATTGTGGGGCACAGTGTAGCGGTATACTGTATATTGTGTGGCACAGTGTAGAGGTATACTGTACATTGTGGGGCACAATGTAGAGGTATACTGTATATTGTGGGGCACAGTGTAGAGGTATACTGTACATTGTGGGGCACAATGTTGAGGTATACTGTATATTGTGTAGCACAGTGTAGAGGTATACTGTATATTGTGGGGCACAGTGTAGAGGTATACTGTACATTGTTGGGCACAGTGTAGAGGTATACTGTATATTGTGCGGCACAGTGTAGCGGTATACTGTATATTGTGTGGCACAGTGTAGCGGTGTACTGTATATTGTGTGGCACAGTGTAGCAGTATACTGTATATTGTGTGGCACAGTGTGGAGGTATACTGTACATTGTGTGGCACAGTGTAGAGGTATACTGTACATTGTGTGGCACAGTGTAGAGGTATACTGTATATTGTGGGGCACAGTGTAGAGGTATACTGTATATTGTGTGGCACAGTGTAGCGGTATACTGTATATTGTGTGGCATAGTGTAGAGGTATACTGAACATTGTGTGGCACAGTGTAGAGGTATACTGTATATTGTTGGGCACAGTGTAGAGGTATACTGTATATTGTGTGGCACAGTGTAGCGCTATACTGTATATTGTGTGGCACAGTGTAGAGGTATACTGTACATTGTGTGGCACAGTGTAGAGGTATACTGTATATTGTGGGGCACAGTGTAGAGGTATACTGTACATTGTGGGGCACAGTGTAGAGGTAAACTGTACATTGTGGGGCACAGTGTAGAGGTATACGGTATATTGTGGGGCACAGTGTAGCGGTATACTGTGTATTGTGTGGCACAGTGTAACGGTATACTGTATATTGTGTGGCACAGTGTAGAGATATACTGTATATTGTGGGGCACAGTGTAGAGGTATACTGTATATTGTGTGGCACAGTGTAGCGATATACTGTATATTATGTGGCACAATGTAGAGGTATACTGTATATTGTGGGGCACAGTGTAGAGGTATACTTTATATTGTGTGGCACAGTGTAGATGTATACTGTATATTGTGGGGCACAGTATAGCGGTATACTGTATATTGTGTGGCACAGTGTAGAGGTATACTGTACATTGTGGGGCACAGTGTAGAGGTATACTGTATATTGTGAAGCACAGTGTAGAGGTATACTGTACATTGTGGGGCACAGTGTTGAGGTATACTGTATATTGTGTGGCACAGTGTAGAGGTATACTGTATATTGTGTGGCACAGTGTAGTGGTATACTGTATATTGTGGGGCACAGTGTAGAGGTATACTGTATATTGTGGGGCACAGTGTAGAGGTATACTGTACATTGTGGGGCACAGTGTAGAGTTATACTGTATATTGTGGGGCACAGTATAGAGGTATACTGTATATTGTGGGGCACAGTATAGAGGTATACTGTATATTATGGGGCACAGTGTAGCGGTATACTGTATATTGTGTGGCACAGTGTAGCGGTATACTGTATATTGTGTGGCACAGTGTAGAGATATACTGTATATTGTGGGGCACAGTGTAGAGGTATACTGTGTATTGTGTGGCACAGTGTAGCGATATACTGTATATTATGTGGCACAGTGTAGAGGTATACTGTACATTGTGGGGCACAGTGTAGAGGTATACTTTATATTGTGTGGCACAGTGTAGATGTATACTGTATATTGTGGGGCACAGTGTAGCGGTATACTGTATATTGTGTGGCACAGTGTAGAGGTATACTGTACATTGTGGGGCACAGTGTAGAGGTATACTGTACATTGTGGGGCACAGTGTTGAGGTATACTGTATATTGTGTAGCACATCGTAGAGGTATACTGTATATTGTGGGGCAAAGTGTAGCGGTATACTGTATATTGTGTGGCACAGTGTAGAGGTATACTTTACATTGTGGGGCACAGTGTAGAGGTATACTGTATATTGTGGGGCACAGTGTAGAGGTATACTGTACATTGTGGGGCACAGTGTAGAGGTATACTGTACATTGTGTGGCACAGTGTAGAGGTATACTGTATATTGTGTGGCACAGTGTAGAGGTATACTGTACATTGTGTGGCACAGTGTAAAGGTATACTGTATATTGTGCGGCACAGTGTAGAGGTATACTGTATATTGTGGGGCACAGTGTAGAGGTATACTGTATATTGTGTGGCACAGTGTAGAGGTATACTGTACATTGTGTGGCACAGTGTAGAGGAATACTGTATATTGTGTGGCACAGTGTAGCGGTATACTGTATATTGTGTGGCACAGTGTAGAGGTATACTGTATATTGTGGGGAACAGTGTAGAGGTATACTGTACATTGTGGGGCACAGTGTAGAGGTATACTGTATATTGTGTGGCACAGTGTAGAGGTATACTGTATATTGTGTGGCACAGTGTAGCGGTATACTGTACATTGTGTGGCACAGTGTAGCGGTATACTGTATATTGTGTGGCACAGTGTAGAGGTATACTGTATATTGTGGGGCACAGTGTAGAGGTATACTGTATATTGTGTGGCACAGTGTAGCGGTATACTGTATATTGTGTGGCACAGTGTAGAGGTATACTGTACATTGTGTGGCACAGTGTAGAGGTATACTGTATATTGTTGGGCACAGTGTAGAGGTAAACTGTATATTGTGTGGCACAGTGTAGCGGTATACTGTATATTATGTGGCACAGTGTAGAGGTATACTGTACATTGTGTGGCACAGTGTAGAGGTATACTGTATATTGTGGGGCACAGTGTAGAGGTATACTGTACATTGTGGGGCACAGTGTAGAGGTATACTGTACATTGTGGGGCACAGTGTAGAGGTATACTGTATATTGTGGGGCACAGTGTAGCAGTATACTGTGTATTGTGTGGCACAGTGTAGCGGTATACTGTGTATTGTGTGGCATAGTGTAGAGATATACTGTATATTGTGGGGCACAGTGTAGAGGTATACTGTATATTGTGTGGCACAGTGTAGCGATATACTGTATATTATGTGGCACAGTGTAGAGGTATACTGTACATTGTGGGGCACAGTGTAGAGGTATACTTTATATTGTGTGGCACAGTGTAGATGTATACTGTATATTGTGGGGCACAGTGTAGCGGTATACTGTATATTGTGTGGCACAGTGTAGAGGTATACTGTACATTGTGGGGCACAGTGCAGAGGTATACTGTATATTGTGGGGCACAGTGTAGAGGTATACTGTATATTGTGGGGCACAGTGTATAGGTATATTGTATATTGTGGGGCACAGTGTAGAGGTATACTGTACATTGTGGGGCACAGTGTAGCGGTATACTGTATATTGTGTGGCACAGTGTTGAGGTATAATGTATATTGTGTGGCACAGTGTAGAGGTATACTGTATATTGTGGGGCACAGTGTAGAGGTATACTGTACATTGTGGGGCACAGTGTAGAGGTATACTGTATATTGTGCGGCACAGTGTAGAGGTATACTGTATATTGTGTGGCACAGTGTAGAGGTATACTGTATATTGTGTGGCACAGTGTAGAGGTATACTGTACATTGTGTGGCACAGTGTAAAGGTATACTGTATATTGTGTGGCACAGTGTAGAGGTATACTGTATATTGTGTGGCACAGTGTAGAGGTATACTGTATATTGTGCGGCACAGTGTAGCGGTATACTGTATATTGTGTTACACAGTGTAGAGGTATACTGTATATTGTGTGGCACAGTGTAGAGGTATACTGTACATTGTGGGGCACAGTGTAGAGGTATACTGTATATTGTGGGGCACAGTGTAGAGGTATACTGTACATTGTGGGGCACAGTGTTGAGGTATACTGTATATTGTGTAGCACATCGTAGAGGTATACTGTATATTGTGGGGCACAGTGTAGCGGTATACTGTATATTGTGTGGCACAGTGTAGAGGTATACTGTACATTGAGGGGCACAGTGTAGAGGTATACTGTATATTGTGGGGCACAGTGTAGAGGTATACTGTACATTGTGGGGCACAGTGTAGAGGTATACTGTACATTGTGTGGCACAGTGTAGAGGTATACTGTATATTGTGTGGCACAGTGTAGAGGTATACTGTACATTGTGTGGCACAGTGTAAAGGTATACTGTATATTGTGCGGCACAGTGTAGAGGTATACTGTATATTGTGTGGCACAGTGTAGAGGTATACTGTATATTGTGTGGCACAGTGTAGAGGTATACTGTACATTGTGTTGCACAGTGTAGAGGTATACTGTATATTGTGTGGCACAGTGTAGAGGTATACTGTATATTGTGTGGCACAGTGTAGCGGTATACTGTATATTGTTGGCACAGTGTAGAGGTATACTGTATATTGTGTGGCACAGTGTAGAGGTATACTGTATATTGTGGGGCACAGTGTAGAGGTATACTGTATATTGTGTGGCACAGTGTAGCGGTATACTGTATATTGTGTGGCACAGTGTAGAGGTATACTGTACATTGTGTGGCACAGTGTAGAGGTATACTGTATATTGTTGGGCACAGTGTAGAGGTAAACTGTATATTGTGTGGCACAGTGTAGCGGTATACTGTATATTGTGTGGCACAGTGTAGAGGTATACTGTACATTGTGTGGCACAGTGTAGAGGTATACTGTATATTGTGGGGCTCAGTGTAGAGGTATACTGTACATTGTGTGGCACAGTGTAGAGGTATACTGTATATTGTGGGGCACAGTGTAGAGGTATACTGTACATTGTGGGGCACAGTGTAGAGGTATACTGTACATTGTGGGGCACAGCGTAGAGGTATACTGTATATTGTGGGGCACAGTGTAGCGGTATACTGTGTATTGTGTGGCACAGTGAAGCGGTATACTGTGTATTGTGTGGCACAGTGTAGAGATATACTGTATATTGTGGGGCACAGTGTAGAGGTATACTGTATATTGTGTGGCACAGTGTAGCGATATACTGTATATTATGTGGTACAGTGTAGAGGTATACTGTACATTGTGGGGCACAGTGTAGAGGTATACTTTATATTGTGTGGCACAGTGTAGATGTATACTGTATATTGTGGGACACAGTGTAGCGGTATACTGTATATTGTGTGGCACAGTGTAGAGGTATACTGTATATTGTGGGGCACAGTGTAGAGGTATACTGTATATTGTGGGGCACAGTGTAGAGGAATACTGTACATTGTGGGGCACAGTGTAGCGGTATACTGTATATTGTGTGGCACAGTGTTGAGGTATACTGTATATTGTGTGGCACAGTGTAGAGGTATACTGTATATTGTGGGGCACAGTGTAGAGGTATACTGTACATTGTGGGGCACAGTGTAGAGGTATACTGTATATTGTGCGGCACAGTGTAGCGGTATACTGTATATTGTTTTGCACAGTGTAGAGGTATACTGTATATTGTGTGGCACAGTGTAGAGGTATACTGTACATTGTGTGGCACAGTGTAGATGTATACTGTATATTGTGTGGCACAGTGTAGAGGTATACTGTACATTGTGTGGCACAGTGTAGAGGTATACTGTATATTGTGTGGCACAGTGTAGCGGTATACTGTATATTGTGTGGCACAGTGTAGAGGTATACTTTATATTGTGTGGCACAGTGTAGATGTATACTGTATATTGTGGGGCACAGTATAGCGGTATACTGTATATTGTGTGGCACAGTGTAGAGGTATACTGTACATTGTGGGGCACAGTGTAGAGGTATACTGTATATTGTGAAGCACAGTGTAGAGGTATACTGTACATTGTGGGGCACAGTGTTGAGGTATACTGTATATTGTGTGGCACAGTGTAGAGGTATACTGTATATTGTGTGGCACAGTGTAGTGGTATACTGTATATTGTGGGGCACAGTGTAGAGGTATACTGTATATTGTGGGGCACAGTGTAGAGGTATACTGTACATTGTGGGGCACAGTGTAGAGTTATACTGTATATTGTGGGGCACAGTATAGAGGTATACTGTATATTGTGGGGCACAGTATAGAGGTATACTGTATATTATGGGGCACAGTGTAGCGGTATACTGTATATTGTGTGGCACAGTGTAGCGGTATACTGTATATTGTGTGGCACAGTGTAGAGATATACTGTATATTGTGGGGCACAGTGTAGAGGTATACTGTGTATTGTGTGGCACAGTGTAGCGATATACTGTATATTATGTGGCACAGTGTAGAGGTATACTGTACATTGTGGGGCACAGTGTAGAGGTATACTTTATAATGTGTGGCACAGTGTAGATGTATACTGTATATTGTGGGGCACAGTGTAGCGGTATACTGTATATTGTGTGGCACAGTGTAGAGGTATACTGTACATTGTGGGGCACAGTGTAGAGGTATACTGTACATTGTGGGGCACAGTGTTGAGGTATACTGTATATTGTGTAGCACATCGTAGAGGTATACTGTATATTGTGGGGCAAAGTGTAGCGGTATACTGTATATTGTGTGGCACAGTGTAGAGGTATACTGTACATTGTGGGGCACAGTGTAGAGGTATACTGTATATTGTGGGGCACAGTGTAGAGGTATACTGTACATTGTGGGGCACAGTGTAGAGGTATACTGTACATTGTGTGGCACAGTGTAGAGGTATACTGTATATTGTGTGGCACAGTGTAGAGGTATACTGTACATTGTGTGGCACAGTGTAAAGGTATACTGTATATTGTGCGGCACAGTGTAGAGGAATACTGTATATTGTGTGGCACAGTGTAGAGGTATACTGTATATTGTGTGGCACAGTGTAGAGGTATACTGTACATTGTGTGGCACAGTGTAGAGGTATACTGTATATTGTGTGGCACAGTGTAGAGGAATACTGTATATTATGTGGCACAGTGTAGCGGTATACTGTATATTGTGTGGCACAGTGTAGAGGTATACTGTATATTGTGTGGAACAGTGTAGAGGTATACTGTACATTGTGGGGCACAGTGTAGAGGTATACTGTATATTGTGTGGCACAGTGTAGAGGTATACTGTATATTGTGGGGCACAGTGTAGAGGTATACTGTACATTGTGTGGCACAGTGTAGAGGTATACTGTATATTGTGCGGCACAGTGTAGCGGTATACTGTATATTGTGGGGCACAGTGTAGAGGTATACTGTATATTGTGTGGCACAGTGTAGAGGTATACTGTACATTGTATGGCACAGTGTAGATGTATACTGTACATTGTGTGGCACAGTGTAGAGGTATACTGTATATTGTGGGGCACAGTGTAGAGGTATACTGTATATTGTGGGGCACAGTGTAGCGGTATACTGTATATTGTGTGGCACAGTGTAGCGGTATACTGTACATTGTGTGGCACAGTGTAGCGGTATACTGTATATTGTGTGGCACAGTGTAGAGGTATACTGTACATTGTGTGGCACAGTGTAGAGGTATACTGTATATTGTGGGGCACAGTGTAGAGGTATACTGTATATTGTGTGGCACAGTGTAGCGGTATACTGTATATTGTGTGGCACAGTGTAGAGGTATACTGTACATTGTGTGGCACAGTGTAGAGGTATACTGTATATTGTTGGGCACAGTGTAGAGGTATACTGTATATTGTGTGGCACAGTGTAGCGGTATACTGTATATTGTGTGGCACAGTGTAGAGGTATACTGTACATTGTGTGGCACAGTGTAGAGGTATACTGTATATTGTGGGGCACAGTGTAGAGGTATACTGTACATTGTGGGGCACAGTGTAGAGGTATACTGTACATTGTGGGGCACAGTGTAGAGGTATACTGTATATTGTGGGGCACAGTGTAGCGGTATACTGTGTATTGTGTGGCACAGTGTAGCGGTATACTGTGTATTGTGTGGCATAGTGTAGAGATATACTGTATATTGTGGGGCACAGTGTAGAGGTATACTGTATATTGTGTGGCACAGTGTAGCGATATACTGTATATTATGTGGCACAGTGTAGAGGTATACTGTACATTGTGGGGCACAGTGTAGAGGTATACTTTATATTGTGTGGCACAGTGTAGATGTATACTGTATATTGTGGGGCACAGTGTAGCGGTATACTGTATATTGTGTGGCACAGTGTAGAGGTATACTGTATATTGTGGGGCACAGTGTAGAGGTATACTGTATATTGTGGGGCACAGTGTAGAGGTATACTGTACATTGTGGGGCACAGTGTAGAGGTATACTGTATATTGTGGGGCACAGTGTAGAGGTATACTGTATATTGTGGGGCACAGTGTAGAGGTATACTGTATATTGTGGGGCACAGTGTAGAGGTATACTGTACATTGTGGGGCACAGTGTAGCGGTATACTGTATATTGTGTGGCACAGTGATGAGGTATACTGTATATTGTGTGGCACAGTGTAGAGGTATACTGTATATTGTGGGGCACAGTGTAGAGGTATACTGTACATTGTGGGGCACAGTGTAGAGGTATACTGTATATTGTGCGGCACAGTGTAGCGGTATACTGTATATTGTGTGGCACAGTGTAGCGGTATACTGTATATTGTGTGGCACAGTGTAGAGATATACTGTATATTGTGGGGCACAGTGTAGAGGTATACTGTGTATTGTGTGGCACAGTGTAGCGATATACTGTATATTATGTGGCACAGTGTAGAGGTATACTGTACATTGTGGGGCACAGTGTAGAGGTATACTTTATAATGTGTGGCACAGTGTAGATGTATACTGTATATTGTGGGGCACAGTGTAGCGGTATACTGTATATTGTGTGGCACAGTGTAGAGGTATACTGTACATTGTGGGGCACAGTGTAGAGGTATACTGTACATTGTGGGGCACAGTGTTGAGGTATACTGTATATTGTGTAGCACATCGTAGAGGTATACTGTATATTGTGGGGCAAAGTGTAGCGGTATACTGTATATTGTGTGGCACAGTGTAGAGGTATACTTTACATTGTGGGGCACAGTGTAGAGGTATACTGTATATTGTGGGGCACAGTGTAGAGGTATACTGTACATTGTGGGGCACAGTGTAGAGGTATACTGTACATTGTGTGGCACAGTGTAGAGGTATACTGTATATTGTGTGGCACAGTGTAGAGGTATACTGTACATTGTGTGGCACAGTGTAAAGGTATACTGTATATTGTGCGGCACAGTGTAGAGGAATACTGTATATTGTGTGGCACAGTGTAGAGGTATACTGTATATTGTGTGGCACAGTGTAGAGGTATACTGTACATTGTGTGGCACAGTGTAGAGGTATACTGTATATTGTGTGGCACAGTGTAGAGGAATACTGTATATTATGTGGCACAGTGTAGCGGTATACTGTATATTGTGTGGCACAGTGTAGAGGTATACTGTATATTGTGGGGAACAGTGTAGAGGTATACTGTACATTGTGGGGCACAGTGTAGAGGTATACTGTATATTGTGTGGCACAGTGTAGAGGTATACTGTATATTGTGGGGCACAGTGTAGAGGTATACTGTACATTGTGTGGCACAGTGTAGAGGTATACTGTATATTGTGCGGCACAGTGTAGCGGTATACTGTATATTGTGGGGCACAGTGTAGAGGTATACTGTATATTGTGTGGCACAGTGTAGAGGTATACTGTACATTGTATGGCACAGTGTAGATGTATACTGTACATTGTGTGGCACAGTGTAGAGGTATACTGTATATTGTGGGGCACAGTGTAGAGGTATACTGTATATTGTGGGGCACAGTGTAGCGGTATACTGTATATTGTGTGGCACAGTGTAGCGGTATACTGTACATTGTGTGGCACAGTGTAGCGGTATACTGTATATTGTGTGGCACAGTGTAGAGGTATACTGTACATTGTGTGGCACAGTGTAGAGGTATACTGTATATTGTGGGGCACAGTGTAGAGGTATACTGTATATTGTGTGGCACAGTGTAGCGGTATACTGTATATTGTGTGGCACAGTGTAGAGGTATACTGTACATTGTGTGGCACAGTGTAGAGGTATACTGTATATTGTTGGGCACAGTGTAGAGGTAAACTGTATATTGTGTGGCACAGTGTAGCGGTATACTGTATATTGTGTGGCACAGTGTAGAGGTATACTGTACATTGTGTGGCACAGTGTAGAGGTATACTGTATATTGTGGGGCACAGTGTAGAGGTATACTGTACATTGTGGGGCACAGTGTAGAGGTATACTGTACATTGTGGGGCACAGTGTAGAGGTATACTGTATATTGTGGGGCACAGTGTAGCGGTATACTGTGTATTGTGTGGCACAGTGTAGCGGTATACTGTGTATTGTGTGGCATAGTGTAGAGATATACTGTATATTGTGGGGCACAGTGTAGAGGTATACTGTATATTGTGTGGCACAGTGTAGCGATATACTGTATATTATGTGGCACAGTGTAGAGGTATACTGTACATTGTGGGGCACAGTGTAGAGGTATACTTTATATTGTGTGGCACAGTGTAGATGTATACTGTATATTGTGGGGCACAGTGTAGCGGTATACTGTATATTGTGTGGCACAGTGTAGAGGTATACTGTATATTGTGGGGCACAGTGTAGAGGTATACTGTATATTGTGGGGCACAGTGTAGAGGTATACTGTACATTGTGGGGCACAGTGTAGAGGTATACTGTATATTGTGGGGCACAGTGTAGAGGTATACTGTATATTGTGGGGCACAGTGTAGAGGTATACTGTATATTGTGGGGCACAGTGTAGAGGTATACTGTACATTGTGGGGCACAGTGTAGCGGTATACTGTATATTGTGTGGCACAGTGATGAGGTATACTGTATATTGTGTGGCACAGTGTAGAGGTATACTGTATATTGTGGGGCACAGTGTAGAGGTATACTGTACATTGTGGGGCACAGTGTAGAGGTATACTGTATATTGTGCGGCACAGTGTAGCGGTATACTGTATATTGTGTGGCACAGAGTAGAGGTATACTGTATATTGTGTGGCACAGTGTAGAGGTATACTGTACATTGTGTGGCACAGTGTAAAGGTATACTGTATATTGTGTGGCACAGTGTAGAGGTATACTGTATATTGTGTGGCACAGTGTAGAGGTATACTGTATATTGTGCGGCACAGTGTAGCGGTATACTGTATATTGTGTTACACAGTGTAGAGGTATACTGTATATTGTGTGGCACAGTGTAGAGGTATACTGTACATTGTGGGGCACAGTGTAGAGGTATACTGTATATTGTGGGGCACAGTGTAGAGGTATACTGTACATTGTGGGGCACAGTGTTGAGGTATATTGTATATTGTGTAGCACATCGTAGAGGTATACTGTATATTGTGGGGCACAGTGTAGCGGTATACTGTATATTGTGTGGCACAGTGTAGAGGTATACTGTACATTGAGGGGCACAGTGTAGAGGTATACTGTATATTGTGGGGCACAGTGTAGAGGTATACTGTACATTGTGGGGCACAGTGTAGAGGTATACTGTACATTGTGTGGCACAGTGTAGAGGTATACTGTATATTGTGTGGCACAGTGTAGAGGTATACTGTACATTGTGTGGCACAGTGTAAAGGTATACTGTATATTGTGCGGCACAGTGTAGAGGTATACTGTATATTGTGTGGCACAGAGTAGAGGTATACTGTATATTGTGTGGCACAGTGTAGAGGTATACTGTACATTGTGTTGCACAGTGTAGAGGTATACTGTATATTGTGTGGCACAGTGTAGAGGTATACTGTATATTGTTGGCACAGTGTAGAGGTATACTGTATATTGTGGGGAACAGTGTAGAGGTATACTGTACATTGTGGGGCACAGTGTAGAGGTATACTGTATATTGTGTGGCACAGTGTAGAGGTATACTGTATATTGTGGGGCACAGTGTAGAGGTATACTGTATATTGTGGGGCACAGTGTAGCGGAATACTGTATATTGTGTGGCACAGTGTAGAGGTATACTGTACATTGTGTGGCACAGTGTAGAGGTATACTGTATATTGTTGGGCACAGTGTAGAGGTAAACTGTATATTGTGTGGCACAGTGTAGCGGTATACTGTATATTGTGTGGCACAGTGTAGAGGTATACTGTACATTGTGTGGCACAGTGTAGAGGTATACTGTATATTGTGGGGCTCAGTGTAGAGGTATACTGTAAATTGTGTGGCACAGTGTAGAGGTATACTGTATATTGTGGGGCACAGTGTAGAGGTATACTGTACATTGTGGGGCACAGTGTAGAGGTATACTGTACATTGTGGGGCACAGCGTAGAGGTATACTGTATATTGTGGGGCACAGTGTAGCGGTATACTGTGTATTGTGTGGCACAGTGTAGCGGTATACTGTGTATTGTGTGGCACAGTGTAGAGATATACTGTATATTGTATGGCACAGTGTAGAGGTATACTGTATATTGTGTGGCACAGTGTAGCGATATACTGTATATTATGTGGCACAGTGTAGAGGTATACTGTACATTGTGGGGCACAGTGTAGAGGTATACTTTATATTGTGTGGCACAGTGTAGATGTATACTGTATATTGTGGGGCACAGTGTAGCGGTATACTGTATATTGTGTGGCACAGTGTAGAGGTATACTGTACATTGTGGGGCACAGTGTAGAGGTATACTGTATATTGTGGGGCACAGTGTAGAGGTATACTGTATATTGTGGGGCACAGTGTAGAGGAATACTGTACATTGTGGGGCACAGTGTAGCGGTATACTGTATATTGTGTGGCACAGTGTTGAGGTATACTGTATATTGTGTGGCACAGTGTAGAGGTATACTGTATATTGTGGGGCACAGTGTAGAGGTATACTGTACATTGTGGGGCACAGTGTAGAGGTATACTGTACATTGAGGGGCACAGTGTAGAGGTATACTGTATATTGTGGGGCACAGTGTAGAGGTATACTGTATATTGTGTGGCACAGTGTAGAGGTATACTGTACATTGTGTGGCACAATGTAAAGGTATACTGTATATTGTGTGGCACAGTGTAGAGGTATACTGTATATTGTGTGGCACAGTGTAGAGGTATACTGTATATTGTGCGGCACAGTGTAGCGGTATACTGTATAGTGTTTTGCACAGTGTAGAGGTATACTGTATATTGTGTGGCACAGTGTAGAGGTATACTGTACATTGTGTGGCACAGTGTAGAGGTATACTGTATATTGTGTGGCACAGTGTAGAGGTATACTGTACATTGTGTGGCACAGTGTAGAGGTATACTGTATATTGTGTGGCACAGTGTAGCGGTATACTGTATATTGTGTGGCACAGTGTAGAGGTATACTGTATATTGTGGGGCACAGTGTAGCGGTATACTGTATATTATGGGGCACAGTGTAGAGGTATACTGTATATTGTGGGGCACAGTGTAGAGGTATACTGTATATTGTGTGGTACAGTGTAGCGGTATACTGTGTATTGTGTGGCACAGTGTAGAGGTATACTGTATATTGTGTGGCACAGTGTAGAGGTATACTGTATATTGTGTGGCACAGTGTAGCGGTATACTGTATATTGTGTGGCACAGTGTAGAGGTATACTGTACATTGTGTGGCACAGTGTAGAGGTATACTGTATATTGTGTGGCACAGTGTAGAGATATACTGTACATTGTGTGGCACAGTGTAGAGGTATACTGTATATTGTGTGGCACAGTGTAGCGGTATAATGTATATTGTGTGGCACAGTGTAGAGGTATACTGTACATTGTGTGGCACAGTGTAGAGGTATACAGTATATTGTGGGGCACAGTGTAGTGGCATACTGTATATTGTGTGGCACAGTGTAGAGGTATACTGTATATTGTGGGGCACAGTGTAGAGGTATACTGTACATTGTGGGGCACAGTGTAGAGGTATACTGTATATTGTGTGGCACAGTGTAGAGGTATACTGTACATTGTGGGGCACAGTGTAGAGGTATACTGTATATTGTGTGGCACAGTGTAGAGGTATACTGTATATTGTGGGGCACAGTGTAGAGGTATACTGTACATTGTGGGGCACAGTGTAGAGGTATACTGTACATTGTATAGCACAGTGTAGAGGTATACTGTATATTGTGTGGCACAGTGTAGCGGTATACTGTATATTGTGTGGCACAGTGTAGAGGTATACTGTATATTGTGTGGCACAGTGTAGAGGTATACTGTATATTGTGTGGCACAGTGTAGAGGTATACTGTACATTGTGTGGCACAGTGTAGAGGTATACTGTATATTGTGTGGCACAGTGTAGCGATATACTGTATATTGTGTGGCACAGTGTAGAGGTATACTGTATATTGTGGGGCACAGTGTAGCGGTATACTGTATATTGTGGGGCACAGTGTAGAGATATACTGTATATTGTTGGGGCACAGTGTAGAGGTATACTGTATATTGTGTGGCACAGTGTAGAGGTATACTGTTTATTGTGTGGCACAGTGTAGCGGTATACTGTATATTGTGTGGCACAGTGTAGAAGTATACTGTACATTGTGGGGCACAGTGTAGAGGTATACTGTATATTGTGTGGCACAGTGTAGAGGTATACTGTATATTGTGTGGCACAGTGTAGCGGTATACTGTATATTGTGTGGCACAGTGTAGAGGTATACTGTACATTGTGTGGCACAGTGTAGAGGTATACTGTATATTGTGTGGCACAGTGTAGAGGTATACTGTACATTGTGGGGCACAGTGTAGAGGTATACTGTATATTGTGTGGCACAGTGTAGAGGTATACTGTATATTGTGGGGCACAGTGTAGAGGTATACTGTACATTGTGGGGCACAGTGTAGAGGTATACTGTATATTGTGGGGCACAGTGTAGAGGTATACTGTATATTGTGCGGCACAGTGTAGAGGTATACTGTATATTGTGTGGCACAGTGTAGAGGTATACTGTACATTGTGTGGCACAGTGTAGAGGTATACTGTACATTGTGAGGCACAGTGTAGAGGTATACTGTATATTGTGTGGCACAGTGTAGAGGTATACTGTATATTGTGCGGCACAGTGTAGCGTTATACTGTATATTGTGCGGCACAGTGTAGAGGTATACTGTATATTGTGTGGCACAGTGTAGCGGTATACTGTATATTGTGTGGCACAGTGTAGAGGTATACTGTACATTGTGTGGCACAGTGTAGAGGTATACTGTATATTGTTGGGCACAGTGTAGAGGTAAACTGTATATTGTGTGGCACAGTGTAGCGGTATACTGTATATTGTGTGGCACAGTGTAGAGGTATACTGTACATTGTGTGGCAAAGTGTAGAGGTATACTGTATATTGTGGGGCACAGTGTAGAGGTATACTGTACATTGTGGGGCACAGTGTAGAGGTATACTGTACATTGTGGGGCACAGTGTAGAGGTATACTGTATATTGTGGGGCACAGTGTAGCGGTCTACTGTGTATTGTGTGGCACAGTGTAGCGGTATACTGTGTATTGTGTAAAATAGTGTAGAGATATACTGTATATTGTGGGGCACAGTGTAGAGGTATACTGTATATTGTGTGGCACAGTGTAGCGATATACTGTATATTATGTGGCACAGTGTAGAGGTATACTGTACATTGTGGGGCACAGTGTAGAGGTATACTTTATATTGTGTGGCACAGTGTAGATGTATACTGTATATTGTGGGGCACAGTGTAGCGGTATACTGTATATTGTGTGGCACAGTGTAGAGGTATACTGTACATTGTGGGGCACAGTGTAGAGGTATACTGTATATTGTGGGGCACAGTGTAGAGGTATACTGTATATTGTGGGGCACAGTGTAGAGGTATACTGTATATTGTGGGGCACAGTGTAGAGGTATACTGTACATTGTGGGGCACAGTGTAGCGGTATACTGTATATTGTGTGGCACAGTGTTGAGGTATACTGTATATTGTGTGGCACAGTGTAGAGGTATACTGTATATTGTGGGGCACAGTGTAGAGGTATACTGTACATTGTGGGGCACAGTGTAGAGGTATACTGTATATTGTGCGGCACAGTGTAGCGGTATACTGTATATTGTGTGGCACAGTGTAGAGGTATACTGTATATTGTGTGGCACAGTGTAGAGGTATACTGTACATTGTGTGGCACAGTGTAAAGGTATACTGTATATTGTGTGGCACAGTGTAGAGGTATACTGTATATTGTGTGGCACAGTGTAGAGGTATACTGTATATTGTGCGGCACAGTGTAGCGGTATACTGTATATTGTGTTACACAGTGTAGAGGTATACTGTATATTGTGTGGCACAGTGTAGAGGTATACTGTACATTGTGGGGCACAGTGTAGAGGTATACTGTATATTGTGGGGCACAGTGTAGAGGTATACTGTACATTGTGAGGCACAGTGTTGAGGTATACTGTATATTGTGTAGCACATCGTAGAGGTATACTGTATATTGTGGGGCACAGTGTAGCGGTATACTGTATATTGTGTGGCACAGTGTAGAGGTATACTGTACATTGAGGGGCACAGTGTAGAGGTATACTGTATATTGTGGTTCACAGTGTAGAGGTATACTGTACATTGTGGGGCACAGTGTAGAGGTATACTGTACATTGTGTGGCACAGTGTAGAGGTATACTGTATATTGTGTGGCACAGTGTAGAGGTATACTGTACATTGTGTGGCACAGTGTAAAGGTATACTGTATATTGTGCGGCACAGTGTAGAGGTATACTGTATATTGTGTGGCACAGTGTAGAGGTATACTGTATATTGTGTGGCACAGTGTAGAGGTATACTGTACATTGTGTTGCACAGTGTAGAGGTATACTGTATATTGTGTGGCACAGTGTAGAGGTATACTGTATATTGTTGGCACAGTGTAGAGGTATACTGTATATTGTGGGGAACAGTGTAGAGGTATACTGTACATTGTGGGGCACAGTGTAGAGGTATACTGTATATTGTGTGGCACAGTGTAGAGGTATACTGTATATTGTGGGGCACAGTGTAGAGGTATACTGTATATTGTGGGGCACAGTGTAGCGGAATACTGTATATTGTGTGGCACAGTGTAGAGGTATACTGTACATTGTGTGGCACAGTGTAGAGGTATACTGTATATTGTGGGGCTCAGTGTAGAGGTATACTGTACATTGTGTGGCACAGTGTAGAGGTATACTGTATATTGTGGGGCACAGTGTAGAGGTATACTGTACATTGTGGGGCACAGTGTAGAGGTATACTGTACATTGTGGGGCACAGCGTAGAGGTATACTGTATATTGTGGGGCACAGTGTAGCGGTATACTGTGTATTGTGTGGCACAGTGTAGCGGTATACTGTGTATTGTGTGGCACAGTGTAGAGATATACTGTATATTGTGGGGCACAGTGTAGAGGTATACTGTATATTGTGTGGCACAGTGTAGCGATATACTGTATATTATGTGGCACAGTGTAGAGGTATACTGTACATTGTGGGGCACAGTGTAGAGGTATACTTTATATTGTGTGGCACAGTGTAGATGTATACTGTATATTGTGGGGCACAGTGTAGCGGTATACTGTATATTGTGTGGCACAGTGTAGAGGTATACTGTACATTGTGGGGCACAGTGTAGAGGTATACTGTATATTGTGGGGCACAGTGTAGAGGTATACTGTATATTGTGGGGCACAGTGTAGAGGAATACTGTACATTGTGGGGCACAGTGTAGCGGTATACTGTATATTGTGTGGCACAGTGTTGAGGTATACTGTATATTGTGTGGCACAGTGTAGAGGTATACTGTATATTGTGGGGCACAGTGTAGAGGTATACTGTACATTGTGGGGCACAGTGTAGAGGTATACTGTATATTGTGCGGCACAGTGTAGCGGTATACTGTATATTGTGTGGCACAGTGTAGAGGTATACTGTATATTGTGTGGCACAGTGTAGAGGTATACTGTACATTGTGTGGCACAGTGTAAAGGTATACTGTATATTGTGTGGCACAGTGTAGAGGTATACTGTATATTGTGTGGCACAGTGTAGAGGTATACTGTATATTGTGCGGCACAGTGTAGCGGTATACTGTATAGTGTTTTGCACAGTGTAGAGGTATACTGTATATTGTGTGGCACAGTGTAGAGGTATACTGTACATTGTGTGGCACAGTGTAGAGGTATACTGTATATTGTGTGGCACAGTGTAGAGGTATACTGTACATTGTGTGGCACAGTGTAGAGGTATACTGTATATTGTGTGGCACAGTGTAGCGGTATACTGTATATTGTGTGGCACAGTGTAGAGGTATACTGTATATTGTGGGGCACAGTGTAGCGGTATACTGTATATTATGGCGCACAGTGTAGAGGTATACTGTATATTGTGGGGCACAGTGTAGAGGTATACTGTATATTGTGTGGTACAGTGTAGCGGTATACTGTGTATTGTGTGGCACAGTGTAGAGGTATACTGTATATTGTGTGGCACAGTGTAGAGGTATACTGTATATTGTGTGGCACAGTGTAGCGGTATACTGTATATTGTGTGGCACAGTGTAGAGGTATACTGTACATTGTGTGGCACAGTGTAGAGGTATACTGTATATTGTGTGGCACAGTGTAGAGGTATACTGTACATTGTGTGGCACAGTGTAGAGGTATACTGTATATTGTGTGGCACAGTGTAGCGGTATAATGTTTATTGTGTGGCACAGTGTAGAGGTATACTGTACATTGTGTGGCACAGTGTAGAGGTATACTGTACATTGTGTGGCACAGTGTAGAGGTATACAGTATATTGTGGGGCACAGTGTAGTGGCATACTGTATATTGTGTGGCACAGTGTAGAGGTATACTGTATATTGTGGGGCACAGTGTAGAGGTATACTGTACATTGTGGGGCACAGTGTAGAGGTATACTGTATATTGTGTGGCACAGTGTAGAGGTATACTGTACATTGTGGGGCACAGTGTAGAGGTATACTGTATATTGTTTGGCACAGTGTAGAGGTATACTGTATATTGTGGGGCACAGTGTAGAGGTATACTGTACATTGTGGGGCACAGTGTAGAGGTATACTGTACATTGTATGGCACAGTGTAGAGGTATACTGTATATTGTGTGGCACAGTGTAGAGGTATACTGTATATTGTGTGGCACAGTGTAGAGGTATACTGTATATTGTGTGGCACAGTGTAGAGGTATACTGTACATTGTGTGGCACAGTGTAGAGGTATACTGTATATTGTGTGGCACAGTGTAGCGATATACTGTATATTGTGTGGCACAGTGTAGAGGTATACTGTATATTGTGGGGCACAGTGTAGCGGTATACTGTATATTGTGGGGCACAGTGTAGAGATATACTGTATATTGTTGGGGCACAGAGTAGAGGTATACTGTATATTGTGTGGCACAGTGTTGAGGTATACTGTTTATTGTGTGGCACAGTGTAGCGGTATACTGTATATTGTGTGGCACAGTGTAGAAGTATACTGTTCATTGTGGGGCACAGTGTAGAGGTATACTGTATATTGTGTGGCACAGTGTAGAGGTATACTGTATATTGTGTGGCACAGTGTAGCGGTATACTGTATATTGTGTGGCACAGTGTAGAGGTATACTGTATATTGTGTGGCACAGTGTAGAGGTATACTGTACATTGTGGGGCACAGTGTAGAGGTATACTGTATATTGTGTGGCACAGTGTAGAGGTATACTGTATATTGTGGGGCACAGTGTAGAGGTATACTGTACATTGTGGGGCACAGTGTAGAGGTATACTGTATATTGTGGGGCACAGTGTAGAGGTATACTGTATATTGTGCGGCACAGTGTAGAGGTATACTGTATATTGTGTGGCACAGTGTAGAGGTATACTGTACATTGTGTGGCACAGTGTAGAGGTATACTGTATATTGTGTGGCACAGTGTAGAGGTATACTGTATATTGTGCGGCACAGTGTAGCGTTATACTGTATATTGTGCGGCACAGTGTAGAGGTATACTGTATATTGTGTGGCACAGTGTAGAGGTATACTGTACATTGTGTGGCACAGTGTAGAGGTATACTGTATATTGTGTGGCACAGTGTAGAGGTATACTGTATATTGTGTGGCACAGTGTAGAGGTATACTGTATATTGTGCGGCACAGTGTAGCGGTATACTGTATATTGTGTGGCACAGTGTAGAGGTATACTGTACATTGTGTGGCACAGTGTAGAGGTATACTGTACATTGTGTGGCACAGTGTAGAGGTATACTGTACATTGCGTGGCACAGTGTAGCGGTATACTGTATATTGTGTGGCACAGTGTAGAGGTATACTGTACATTATGTGGCACAGTGTAGAGGTATTCTGTATATTGTGGGGCACAGAGTAGAGGTATACTGTATATTGTGGGGCACAGTGTAGCGGTATACTGTATATTGTGTGGCACAGTGTAGAGGTATACTGTATATTGTGTGGCACAGTGTAGCGGTATACTGTATATTGTGTGGCACAGTGTAGAGGTATACTGTACATTGTGTGGCACAGTGTAGAGGTATACTGTATATTGTGGGGCACAGTGTAGAGGTATACTGTATATTGTGTGGCACAGTGTAGAGGTATACTGTATATTGTGTGGCACAGTGTAGAGGTATACTGTACATTGTGTGGCACAGTGTAGAGGTATACTGTATATTGTTGGGCACAGTGTAGAGGTATACTGTATATTGTGTGGCACAGTGTAGAGGTATACTGTATATTGTGTGGCACAGTGTAGCGGTATTCTGTATATTGTGTGGCCCAGTGTAGAGGTATACTGTACATTGTGTGGCACAGTGTAGAGGTATACTGTATATTGTGTGGCACAGTGTAGCGGTATTCTGTATATTGTGTGGCACAGTGTAGAGGTATACTGTACATTGTGTGGCACAGTGTAGAGGTATACTGTATATTGTGTGGCACAGTGTAGCGGTATACTGTATCTTGTGTGGCACAGTGTAGAGGTATACTGTATATTGTGTGGCACAGTGTAGAGGTATACTGTATATTGTGTGGCACAGTGTAGAGGTATACAGTACATTGTGTGGCACAGTGTAGAGGTATACTGTACATTTTGTGGCACAGTGTAGAGGTATACTGTATATTGTGTGGCACAGTGTAGAGGTATACTGTATATTGTGTGGCACAGTGTAGAGGTATACTGTATATTGTGTGGCACAGTGTAGCGGTATACTGTATATTGTGGGGCACAGTGTAGAGGTATACTGTATATTGTGTGGCACAGTGTAGAGGTATACTGTACATTGTGTGGCACAGTGTAGAGGTATACTGTATATTGTGTGGCACAGTGTAGCGGTATACTGTACATTGTGTGGCACAGTGTAGAGGTATACTGTACATTGTGTGGCACAGTGTAGAGGTATACTGTATATTGTGTGGCACAGTGTAGAGGTATACTGTATATTGTGGGGCACAGTGTAGAGGTATACTGTTCTTTAGTGGGGCACAGTGTAGAGGTATACTGTACATTGTATGGCACAGTGTAGAGGTATACTGTATATTGTGTGGCACAGTGTAGCGGTATACTGTATATTGTGTGGCACAGTGTAGCGGTATACTGTATATTGTGTGGCACAGTGTAGAGGTATACTGTATATTGTGTGGCATAGTGTAGAGGTATACTTTATATTGTGTGGCACAGTGTAGAGGTATACTGTACATTGTGTGGCACAGTGTAGAGGTATACTTTATATAGTGGGGCACAGTGTAGAGGTATACTGTACATTGTATGGTACAATGTAGAGGTATACTGTATATTGTGTGGCACAGTGTAGAGGTATACTGTATATTGTGTGGCACAGTGTAGCGGTATACTGTATATTGTGTGGCACAGCGTAGAGGTATACTGTATTTTGTGTGGCACAGTGTAGAGGTATACTGTATATTGTGGGGCACAGTGTAGCGGTATACTGTATATTGTGTGGCACAGTGTAGAGGTATACTGTATATTGTGTGGCACAGTGTAGAGGTATACTGTATATAGTGGGGCACAGTGTAGAGGTATACTGTACATTGTATGGTACAGTGTAGAGGTATACTGTATATTGTGTGGCACAGTGTAGCGGTATACTGTATATTGTGTGGCACAGTGTAGCGGTATACTGTATATTGTGTGGCACAGTATAGAGGTATACTGTATATTGTGTGGCACAGTGTAGAGGTATACTGTACATTGTGTGGCACAGTGTAGAGGTATACTGTATATTGTGTGGCACAGTGTAGCGGTATACTGTATATTGTGTGGCACAACGTAGAGGTATACTGTATATTGTGTGGCACAGTGTAGAGGTATACTGTATATTGTGGGGCACAGTGTAGAGGTATACTGTACATTGTGGGGCACAGTGTAGAGGTATACTGTACATTGTGGGGCACAGTGTAGCGCTATACTGTACATTGTGTGGCACAGTGTAGAGGTATACTGTACATTGCGTGGCACAGTGTAGCGGTATACTGTATATTGTGTGGCACAGTGTAGAGGTATACTGTACATTGTGTGGCACAGTGTAGAGGTATACTGTATATTGTGGGGCACAGAGTAGAGGTATACTGTATATTGTGGGGCACAGTGTAGCGGTATACTGTATATTGTGTGGCACAGTGTAGAGGAATACTGTATATTGTGTGGCACAGTGTAGCAGTATACTGTATATTGTGTGTTACAGTGTAGAGGTATACTGTACATTGTGTGGCACAGTGTAGAGGTATACTGTATATTGTGGGGCACAGTGTAGAGGTATACTGTATATTGTGTGGCACAGTGTAGAGGTATACTGTATATTGTGTGGCACAGTGTTGAGGTATACTGTACATTGTGTGGCACAGTGTAGAGGTATACTGTATATTGTTGGGCACAGTGTAGAGGTATACTGTATATTGTGTGGCACAGTGTAGAGGTATACTGTATATTGTGTGGCACAGTGTAGCGGTATTCTGTATATTGTGTGGCACAGTGTAGAGGTATACTGTACATTGTGTGGCACAGTGTAGAGGTATACTGTATATTGTGTGGTACAGTGTAGCGGTATACTGTGTATTGTGTGGCACAGTGTAGAGGTATACTGTATATTGTGTGGCACAGTGTAGAGGTATACTGTATATTGTGTGGCACAGTTTAGCGGTATACTGTATATTGTGTGGCACAGTGTAGAGGTATACTGTACATTGTGTGGCACAGTGTAGAGGTATACTGTATATTGTGTGGCACAGTGTAGAGGTATACTGTACATTGTGTGGCACAGTGTAGAGGTATACTGTATATTGTGTGGCACAGTGTAGCGGTATAATGTTTATTGTGTGGCACAGTGTAGAGGTATACTGTACATTGTGTGGCACAGTGTAGAGGTATACTGTACATTGTGGGGCACAGTGTAGAGGTATACAGTATATTGTGGGGCACAGTGTAGTGGCATACTGTATATTGTGTGGCACAGTGTAGAGGTATACTGTATATTGTGGGGCACAGTGTAGAGGTATACTGTACATTGTGGGGCACAGTGTAGAGGTATACTGTATATTGTGTGGCACAGTGTAGAGGTATACTGTACATTGTGGGGTAACAGTGTAGAGGTATACTGTATATTGTGTGGCACAGTGTAGAGGTATACTGTATATTGTGGGGCACAGTGTAGAGGTATACTGTACATTGTGGGGCACAGTGTAGAGGTATACTGTACATTGTATGGCACAGTGTAGAGGTATACTGTATATTGTGTGGCACAGTGTAGCGGTATACTGTATATTGTGTGGCACAGTGTAGAGGTATACTGTATATTGTGTGGCACAGTGTAGAGGTATACTGTATATTGTGTGGCACAGTGTAGAGGTATACTGTACATTGTGTGGCACAGTGAAGAGGTATACTGTATATTGTGTGGCACAGTGTAGCGATATACTGTATATTGTGTGGCACAGTGTAGAGGTATACTGTATATTGTGGGGCACAGTGTAGCGGTACTGTACATTGTACAGGGGCATATTGTGGGGCACAGCGTAGAGGTATACTGTATTTTGTGTGGCACAGTGTAGAGGTATACTGTATATTGTGGGGCACAGTGTAGCGGTATACTGTACATTGTGGGGCACAGTGTAGCGGTATACTGTATATTGTGGGGCACAGTGTAGCGGTATACTGTATATTGTGGGGCACAGTGTAGAGATATACTGTATATTGTTGGGGCACAGAGTAGAGGTATACTGTATATTGTGTGGCACAGTGTTGAGGTATACTGTTTATTGTGTGGCACAGTGTAGCGGTATACTGTATATTGTGTGGCACAGTGTAGAAGTATACTGTACATTGTGGGGCACAGAGTAGAGGTATACTGTATATTGTGTGGCACAGTGTAGAGGTATACTGTATATTGTGTGGCACAGTGTAGCGGTATACTGTATATTGTGTGGCACAGTGTAGAGGTATACTGTACATTGTGTGGCACAGTGTAGAGGTATACTGTATATTGTGTGGCACAGTGTAGAGGTATACTGTACATTGTGGGGCACAGTGTAGAGGTATACTGTATATTGTGTGGCACAGTGTAGAGGTATACTGTATATTGTGGGGCACAGTGTAGAGGTATACTGTACATTGTGGGGCACAGTGTAGCGGTATACTGTATATTGTGTGGCACAGTGTAGAGGTATACTGTACATTGTGTGGCACAGTGTAGAGGTATACTATATATTGTGGGGCACAGAGTAGAGGTATACTGTATATTGTGGGGCACAGTGTAGCGGTATACTGTATATTGTGTGGCACAGTGTAGAGGTATACTGTATATTGTGTGGCACAGTGTAGCGTTATACTGTATATTGTGCGGCACAGTGTAGAGGTATACTGTACATTGTGTGGCACAGTGTAGAGGTATACTGTATATTGTGGGGCACAGTGTAGAGGTATACTGTATATTGTGTGGCACAGTGTAGAGGTATACTGTATATTGTGTGGCACAGTGTAGAGGTATACTGTACATTGTGTGGCACAGTGTAGAGGTATACTGTATATTGTTGGGCACAGTGTAGAGGTATACTGTATATTGTGTGGCACAGTGTAGAGGTATACTGTATATTGTGTGGCACAGTGTAGCGGTATTCTGTATATTGTGTGGCACAGTGTAGAGGTATACTGTATATTGTGTGGCACAGTGTAGCGGTATACTGTATATTGTGGGGCACAGTGTAGAGGTATACTGTATATTGTGTGGCACAGTGTAGAGGTATACTGTACATTGTGTGGCACAGTGTAGAGGTATACTGTATATTGTGTGGCACAGTGTAGCGGTATACTGTACATTGTGTGGCACAGTGTAGAGGTATACTGTACATTGTGTGGCACAGTGTAGAGGTATACTGTATATTGTGTGGCACAGTGTAGAGGTATACTATATATTGTGGGGCACAGTGTAGAGGTATACTGTATATAGTGGGGCACAGTGTAGAGGTATACTGTACATTGTATGGCACAGTGTAGAGGTATACTGTATATTGTGTGACACAGTGTAGCGGTATACTGTATATTGTGTGGCACAGTGTAGCGGTATACTGTATATTGTGTGGCACAGTGTAGAGGTATACTGTATATTGTGTGGCACAGTGTAGAGGTATACTTTATATTGTGTGGCACAGTGTAGAGGTATACTGTACATTGTGTGGCACAGTGTAGAGGTATACTTTATATAGTGGGGCACAGTGTAGAGGTATACTGTACATTGTATGGTACAATGTAGAGGTATACTGTATATTGTGTGGCACAGTGTAGAGGTATACTGTATATTGTGTGGCACAGTGTAGCGGTATACTGTATATTGTGTGGCACAGCGTAGAGGTATACTGTATTTTGTGTGGCACAGTGTAGAGGTATACTGTATATTGTGGGGCACAGTGTAGCGGTATACTGTACATTGTGGGGCACAGTGTAGAGGTATACTGTATATTGTGTGGCACAGTGTAGAGGTATACTGTATATAGTGGGGCACAGTGTAGAGGTATACTGTACATTGTATGGTACAGTGTAGAGGTATACTGTATATTGTGTGGCACAGTGTAGCGGTATACTGTATATTGTGTGGCACAGTGTAGCGGTATACTGTATATTGTGTGGCACAGTATAGAGGTATACTGTATATTGTGTGGCACAGTGTAGAGGTATACTGTACATTGTGTGGCACAGTGTAGAGGTATAATGTATATTGTGTGGCACAGCGTTGCGGTATACTGTATATTGTGTGGCACAGCGTAGAGGTATACTGTATATTGTGTGGCACAGTGTAGAGGTATACTGTATATTGTGGGGCACAGTGTAGCGGTATACTGTACATTGTGGGGCACAGTGTAGAGGTATACTGTACATTGTGTGGCACAGTGTAGCGCTATACTGTACATTGTGGGGCACAGTGTAGAGGTATACTGTATATTGTGGGGCACAGGGTAGAGGTATACTGTACATTGTGTGGCACAGTGTAGCGGTATACTGTATATTGTGTGGCACAGTGTAGAGGTATACTGTATATTGTGTGGCACAGTGTAGAGGTATACTGTATATTGTGGGGCACAGTGTAGCGGTATACTGTATATTGTGGGGCACAGTGTATCGGTATACTGTATATTGTGTGGCACAGTGTAGAGGTATACTGTATATTGTGTGGCACAGTGTAGAGGTATACTGTATATTGTCGGGCACAGTGTAGCGGTATACTGTATATTGTGTGGCACAGTGTAGCGGTATACTGTATATTGTGTGCCACAGTGTAGAGTTATACTGTATATTGTGTGGCACAGTGTAGAGGTATACTGTATATTGTGTGGCACAGTGTAGAGGTATACTGTATATTGTGTGGCACAGTGTAGAGTTATACTGTATATTGTGTGGCACAGTGTAGAGGTATACTGTATATTGTGTGGTACAGTGTAGAGGTATACTGTATATTGTGGGGCACAGTGTAGAGGTATACTGTATATTGTGGGGCACAGTGTAGAGGTATACTGTATATTGTCGGGCACAGTGTAGCGGTATACTGTATATTGTGTGGCACAGTGTAGAGGTATACTGTATATTGTGTGGCACAGTGTAGAGGTATACTGTATATTGTGTGGCACAGTGTAGAGGTATACTGTATATTGTCGGGCACAGTGTAGCGGTATACTGTATATTGTGGGGCACAGTGTCGCGGTATACTGTATATTGTGTGCCACAGTGTAGAGTTATACTGTATATTGTGTGGCACAGTGTAGAGGTATACTGTATATTGTGGGGCACAGTGTAGCGGTATACTGTATATTGTGTGGCACAGTGTAGAGGTATACTGTATATTGTGTGGCACAGTGTAGAGGTATACTGTATATTGTCGGGCACAGTGTAGCGGTATACTGTATATTGTGGGGCACAGTGTAGCGGTATACTGTATATTGTGTGCCACAGTGTAGAGTTATACTGTATATTGTGTGGCACAGTGTAGAGGTATACTGTATATTGTGTGGCACAGTGTAGATGTATACTGTATATTGTGTGGCACAGTGTAGAGTTATACTGTATATTGTGTGGCACAGTGTAGAGGTATACTGTATATTGTGTGGCACAGTGTAGAGGTATACTGTATATTGTGGGGCACAGTGTAGAGGTATACTGTATATTGTGGGGCACAGTGTAGAGGTATACTGTATATTGTCGGGCACAGTGTAGCGGTATACTGTATATTGTGTGGCACAGTGTAGAGGTATACTGTATATTGTGTGGCACAGTGTAGAGGTATACTGTATATTGTGGGGCACAGTGTAGAGGTATACTGTATATTGTGGGGCACAGTGTAGAGGTATACTGTATATTGTGTGGCACAGTGTAGCGGTATACTGTATATTGTGTGGCACAGTGTAGAGGTATACTGTATATTGTGGGGCACAGTGTAGAGGTATACTGTATATTGTGGGGCACAGTGTAGAGGTATACTGTATATTGTGTGGCACAGTGTAGCGGTATACTGTATATTGTGGGGCACAGTGTAGCGGTATACTGTATATTATGTGGCACAGTGTAGGCTATATGTGTATAACATAAACATGAAAACTTACAGTTACTTGGCTCTGCCCTTGGGGATCTCGGACGCCACTTCCACACTTTGGCCTGGGGCTCGGTGGAGCTGATGTTGTGTTTTATCCTAATGAGAAAGATTTCATAATAAGGATTTGGATAAGGGGCAGAGGGGTAGCAGAGCAGGGAGAGGTTATACTAGGGGGTCATACCATGGGGAGTAATAAAGCCCACCATAATACCCCCCCGGTAGTAATAATTCTCCTTATAATGTGACAATGCAAAAAATACCCCCTTGTAATGCCCCCAGTTGAGCTAATGTCCCCCATAATGTGCCAGTATAAAATACCCCTATATAGTGCCCCCAGTAAATGCCCCCATAGTGCTCCTCACCCCCCTTCCTCCTAGTGCCCCACATAATGTACCAGTATAAAATGCCCCATATATCGTGCCCCAGTAGATGCCCTCACTGTCCCCCATAATTTGCAAGTATAAAATACCCCTTCTTAGTGCCCCCCGTAGATGACCCCATAGTACTCCTCTCCCCCCTTCCCCATAGTACCCACCATAATGTGTCCTAGTATAAAATGCTACTGTACAGAGCCCCCCATATAAAATACCCCTCAGTAGATGCCCCTATGGTGCCCCCAATCATGTGCCAGTAATAAGTGCCCCCAATAACGTGCCAGTAATAAGTGCCCCCAATAACGTGCCAGTAACAAGAGCCCCCGATCACGTGCTAGTAACAAGAGCCCCCCAATGTGCCAGTAATAGGAGCCCAGCCCCCATCACGTGCCAGTAATAAGCCCCCCATCACGTGCCAGTAATAAGCCCCCCCATCACGTGCCAGTAATAAGCCCCCCATCACGTGCCAGTAATAAGCCCCCCCATCACGTGCCAGTAATAAGCCCCCCATCATGTGCCAGTAAAAAGCCCCCCATCATGTGCCAGTAATAAGCCCCTTATCATGTGCCAGTAATAAGCCCCCCATCATGTGCCAGTAATAAGCCCCCCCCAATGTGCCAGTAATAAGCCCCCATCATGTGCCAGTAATAAGCCCCCCCCAATGTGCTAGTAATAAGCCCCCCCATCATGTGCCAGTAATAAGCCCCCCCAATGTGCCAGTAATAAGCCCCCCCATCATGTGCCAGTAACAAGAGCCCCCCTAATGTGCCTGTAAAACTATTGTAAAAAAAAAACACACTTATACTTACCTCCATGTCAGCGATGCGATGCAGCCTCTTCCGGCCTGTGTCCCGCGCTTTACATCTCAGGCGGCGCGGCCTCTGATAAGCTGCCGGCCTAGTGCCTGCAGCCTATCAGAGGAAGGGGAAGGGACACGCCTCTGGCCCACCGCAGCACAGGCAGATGACTATGGAGATGAGCGCAATGGAAGCGGGGGCATTTTAGTTGGGGGGGCACAGCGTGATGTAGGGGGGGCTGTGGCCCCCTCTGGCCCCCCCCCCCCCTGGCGACGCCACTGGTCTGGTGGCCCCTGATTCATTCTGGCGGTGAGCTGCTCCCCTATAGGGTGTCGGTCAGCCCTTGTGCACCTTCACCTCTCACATCAATTGCACCTGGTGCTCTGCAGTTTCCACATCACAATTGCGCCATTTGTCCACTTACCATACACTTTCAGCGCAGCAGCAGAGAACAGTTCACACTGCGCAGGTTCAGAAATACCGCCACCCGGGGCCTAAAAGCCGATAGTCATGCCTTTTTACAAGGGATATGTGTGCAGACAGCCTATCACAACTGTTATAAACCCAACAAGCCAGCTCAACACACCTTATATACCCACCGAGCCAGCTCAACACACCTTATATACCCACCGAGCCAGCTCAACACACCTTATATACCCACCGAGCCAGCTCAACACACCTTATATACCCACCGAGCCAGCTCAACAAACAGTATATACCCTCCGAGCCTGCTCAACACACCTTATATACCCACCGAGCCAGCTCAGCACACCTTATATACCCACCGAGCTAGCTCAACAAACATTATATACCCTCCGAGCCTGCTCAGCACACCGTATATACCCACTGAGCATGCTCAGCACACCTTATATACCCACCGAGCCAGCTCAGCACACCATATATACCCACTGAGCCAGCTCAGCACACCGTATAAACCCACTGAGCCCGCTCAGCACACCGTATATACCCACCGAGCCAGCTCAGCACACCGTATATACCCACCGAGCCAGCTCAGCACACCTTATATACCCACCGAGCCAGCTCAGCACACCGTATATATACCCACCGAGCCAGCTCAGCACACCTTATATACCCACCGAGCCAGCTCAGCACACCTTATATACCCACCGAGCCAGCTCAGCACACCGTATATATACCCACCGAGCCAGCTCAGCACACCGTATATATACCCACCGAGCCAGCTCAGCACACCGTATATACCCACGAGCCAGCTCAGCACACCGTATAAACCCACTGAGCCCGCTCAGCACACCGTATATACCCACCGAGCCAGCTCAGCACACCTTATATACCCACCGAGCCAGCTCAGCACACCGTATATACCCACCGAGCCAGCTCAGCACACCGTATAAACCCACTGAGCCAGCTCAGCACACCGTATATATACCCACCGAGCCAGCTCAGCACACCGTATAAACCCACTGAGCCCGCTCAGCACACCGTATATACCCACCGAGCCAGCTCAGCACTCCGTATAAACCCACCGAGCCAGCTCAGCACACCTTATATACCCACCGAGCCAGCTCAGCACACCGTATATATACCCACCGAGCCAGCTCAGCACACCTTATATACCCACCGAGCCAGCTCAGCACACCTTATATACCCACCGAGCCAGCTCAGCACACCGTATATATACCCACCGAGCCAGCTCAGCACACCGTATATATACCCACCGAGCCAGCTCAGCACACCGTATATACCCACGAGCCAGCTCAGCACACCGTATAAACCCACTGAGCCCGCTCAGCACACCGTATATACCCACCGAGCCAGCTCAGCACACCTTATATACCCACCGAGCCAGCTCAGCACACCGTATATACCCACCGAGCCAGCTCAGCACACCGTATAAACCCACTGAGCCAGCTCAGCACACCGTATATATACCCACCGAGCCAGCTCAGCACACCATATATACCCACCGAGCCAGCTCAGCACACCATATATACCCACCGAGCCAGCTCAGCACACCGTATATACCCACTGAGCCAGCTCAGCACACCTTATATACCCACTGAGCCAGCTCAGCACACCGTATATACCCACTGAGCCAGCTCAGCACACCGTATATACCCACTGAGCCAGCTCAGCACACCTTATATACCCACCGAGCCAGCTCAGCACACCATATATACCCACTGAGCCAGCTCAGCACACCGTATAAACCCACTGAGCCCGCTCAGCACACCGTATATACCCACCGAGCCAGCTCAGCACTCCGTATAAACCCACCGAGACAGCTCAGCACACCTTATATACCCACCGAGCCAGCTCAGCACACCGTATATATACCCACCGAGCCAGCTCAGCACACCTTATATACCCACCGAGCCAGCTCAGCACACCTTATATACCCACCGAGCCAGCTCAGCACACCGTATATACCCACGAGCCAGCTCAGCACACCGTATAAACCCACTGAGCCCGCTCAGCACACCGTATATACCCACCGAGCCAGCTCAGCACACCTTATATACCCACCGAGCCAGCTCAGCACACCGTATATACCCACCGAGCCAGCTCAGCACACCGTATAAACCCACTGAGCCAGCTCAGCACACCTTATATACCCACTGAGCCAGCTCAGCATACCTTATATACCCACCGAGCCAGCTCAGCACACCGTATAAACCCACTGAGCCAGCTCAGCACACCTTATATACCCACTGAGCCAGCTCAGCACACCTTATATACCCACCGAGCCAGCTCAGCACACCGTATAAACCCACTGAGCCAGCTCAGCACACCGTATATATACCCACTGAGCCAGCTCAGCACACCTTATATACCCACCGAGCCAGCTCAGCACACCGTATAAACCCACTGAGCCAGCTCAGCACACCGTATATATACCCATCGAGCCAGCTCAGCACACCGTATATACCCACCGAGCCAGCTCAGCACACCGTATAAACCCACTGAGCCAGCTCAGCACACCTTATATACCCACTGAGCCAGCTCAGCACACCTTATATACCCACTGAGCCAGCTCAGCACACCGTATAAACCCACTAAGCCAGCTCAGCACACCGTATAAACCCACTGAGCCAGCTCAGCACACCGTATATACCCACGAGCCAGCTCAGCACACCGTATAAACCCACTGAGCCCGCTCAGCACACCGTATATACCCACGAGCCAGCTCAGCACACCTTATATACCCACCGAGCCAGCTCAGCACACCGTATATACCCACCGAGCCAGCTCAGCACACCGTATAAACCCACTGAGCCAGCTCAGCACACCGTATATACCCACTGAGCCAGCTCAGCATACCTTATATACCCACCGAGCCAGCTCAGCACACCGTATAAACCCACTGAGCCAGCTCAGCACACCTTATATACCCACTGAGCCAGCTCAGCACACCTTATATACCCACCGAGCCAGCTCAGCACACCGTATAAACCCACTGAGCCAGCTCAGCACACCGTATATATACCCACTGAGCCAGCTCAGCACACCTTATATACCCACCGAGCCAGCTCAGCACACCGTATAAACCCACTGAGCCAGCTCAGCACACCGTATATATACCCATCGAGCCAGCTCAGCACACCGTATATACCCACCGAGCCAGCTCAGCACACCGTATAAACCCACTGAGCCAGCTCAGCACACCTTATATACCCACTGAGCCAGCTCAGCACACCTTATATACCCACTGAGCCAGCTCAGCACACCGTATATACCCACTGAGCCAGCGCACCACATGGAACTTCCTTCATGATCTACTGATGTCAACGTCAAAAGTTCTTCCTGGAAGAAGTGACTGCAAAACGGCGTTGGGGCTTCAGGATCGGCCGCGGTCTGCAGACTGTCTCACCTCCGGCCTATGTGCACATTGTACCCTAATGTTTACTACTTTTGTGTAACTATCATCGGTTTTTCAGTGTGATCATTGCCTTGTGTCTTCACCGGACAGGACCACACGGTGTGCTCAGGGGCCCCCTCCAGGAGCCCGGGCCCTTACCGGGAGACGCTGAGGCCTCCAGTCTCCTAGTACATAGCCCAAAAGTAGGAGGCCCAGGGGGGTCACAATACACATAGAGATAGATATGAGATAGATAGATAATAAACCCCCCCCCCCTCATTATACGACCCCAGGTCTGCCCCCATTTCCCACAAGCTTTGGCAATGCTAATGTATAATTTTAGACCTGCCGATAAAGCTTTATTGATAGGAGATAATGAGCGATAGAAAGCTAGAATGATGATAGGAGTAATAATCTTGTTTGATGACAGGGGTAATAATCATGGGGGATGATAGGAGTGATAACAGTGGGATGATAGGAGTGATAACAGTGAGATGATAGGAGTGATAACAGTGGGATGATAGGAGTGATAACAGTGGGATGATAGGAGTGATAACAGTGGGATGATAGGAGTGATAACAGTGGGATGATAGGAGTGATAACAGTGTGATGATAGGAGTGATAACAGGGGGATGATAGGAGTGATAACAGTGTGATGATAGGAGTGATAACAGTGGGATGATAGGAGTGATAACAGTGGGATGATAGGAGTGATAACAGTGGGATGATAGGAGTGATAACAGTGTGATGATAGGAGTGATAACAGTGGGATGATAGGAGTGATAACAGTGTGATGATAGGAGTGATAACAGTGGGATGATAGGAGTGATAACAGTGGGATGATAGGAGTGATAACAGTGGGATGATAGGAGTGATAACAGTGGGATGATAGGAGTGATAACAGTGGAATGATAGGAGTGATAACAGTGGGATGATAGGAGTGATAACAGTGGGATGATAGGAGTGATAACAGTGGGATGATAGGAGTGATAACAGTGGGATGATAGGAGTGATAACAGTGGGATGATAGGAGTGATAACAGTGGGATGATAGGAGTGATAACAGTGGGATGATAGGAGTGATAACAGTGCGATGATAGGAGTGATAACAGTGTGATGATAGGAGTGATAACAGTGCGATGATAGGAGTGATAACAGTGTGATGATAGGAGTGATAACAGTGCGATGATAGGAGTGATAACAGTGCGATGATAGGAGTGATAACAGTGGGATGATAGGGGGAGTAATCACATGTGAACTCCATTCATGGTCTGTCAGTGATGTGGGCGGGGCTATGTGACGGGTCAGCATTTGGGCGTGGTCTATTTGTAGCCGTATGGGGGCGGAGTCTTGTGTCGGGGGCGGGGTCTCCGGGAGGCTGTCGCTGGCTCTCAGCTGCTGTCCGTGGTGCTGGAGCGGCCGCCGCTCATCTCCGGGGGGATCCGTGTTTTGGGGGCACTATGTCCGCTGTGCTGTAGGGGCGCCTCGTACACCAGGATGAGGCTGTCTGCGGGGACCGTGCTCTGCCTCCTGCTCCTCACCTGCTGCTGCCATCACAGGGGCCTGGGGGCCCGGAGCCACGGTGAGTACCGGGGGAGGCGGGGGGCTTGTGTACAGCCTGGGCACCTCTCCCCGGCCCGGCCGCCGTAGAACCTCTTCAGCACCCCCAACCCCCCCCCCCCCCCCCCCCCTGATTGCACACGCAGGGCTGTTTATGAGCACAGCTCAATGCAGGAAAGATAAGAGCGCCCCCTGTGGAGCGGGCAGGGTCTGCTGGGGGCTTCTTAAACTTTGGCATCATCAGTGTTGTAGTTATATTATTATGGATGGTGGTGGTGGTGGTGATGGGGATGGTGGTGGTGATCCTGCCTCTCCTGCTGCCACCATAGGGGCCTCACAACCCGAAGTCTCAGTGAGTTGGAGTCTCATTTTTTCTCTATTCACCTATTACTACTTGCGTAGCTGCTGCAGAACCTCTTCATCTGGCATCCACTATAGGTACCTGAGAAGTGTAGGGCTTGGTATGCATTGGGATCTCATGTCCTTCTTCCCCACCCCCAGTCTGCTGCTGCAGAACCTCTTCACTTCTCCTGCTATTACAATAGTGTTGATGACAGTATTTCATGCCTATGTTTCTATGGACATGACCTGTTCTGGGGGCTCTATTAGTCTTTGATGTGTATTATCTATGATGATGATGATGATGATTATAGGGAAGGTGTGTGGGAGTAAGAACATGGGTGTGACCCTCCAGGCAGCAAATGTCATGGGGGTCCATAGGACATGAGGGGCTTATCCTTGCTGCTGGAGCGGGGCCCCTTTTCAGACCCCTGAGTATAAGGTTTGGATGGTCTGACGGGGGACTGTGTGCTGGGGGCCCGGTGTAACAGATCAGTCATATTCAGGGGATGACAATGGAGGGTTTGTCATAAGGTAAAGATAGATTTATGTTCTTCCTGGTTCCGGGAATGGGAAGATGGGGGTGAGACTGGTGAGAGGCGGGTATACAATATATATAAACCATCATTCTGGGTATAAGTGGCTGCCAGACACATATAATGCCGCTTATCTCTGTGGAAAAGGAGGCTCAGACAGATAAAAATCTGTGACATTAAAGGGGTCCTCTCACTTCAGCAGATGGCATCTATCATGTAGAGAAAGTTAATACAAGGCACTTACTAATGTATTGCTATTATCCATGTTGCTTCCTTTGCTGGCTGGATTCATTTTTCCATCGTATTATTCGCTGCTCATTTCCATGGTTACGACCACCCTGCAATCCATCAGCAGTGGTGGTCGTGCTTGCAGACTATAGTCAAAAGTGCCGCCATCTCTGGTGACCAGGGGCTATGGGAGCTCGCATAGGCTGGTGCTTTTTCTTATAGTATGCAAGCACGACCACCACTGATAGATTACAGGGTGGCCGTAACCATGGAAACGAGCAGTGTATTATGCGATGGAAAAAATGACTACAGCCAGCAATGGAAGCAATATGGAGAATAACAATACATTAGTAAGTGCCTTGTATTAACTTTGTCTACGTGATAAATGCCACCTGCTGAAGTGAGACAACCCCTTTAAGTGGATCTGATGTGACAAAACATCCTCATCGCCGTGGTCGGCTTTCCCCACGGTCTACAGTTAACCCCCAATCACCCCCTTGTCATAAGTTCAGGAAGCTGAGAGATGAGAACTCCTTGGATACAGTTTCTTCCTGGAGTACAGGGAGTTTTGTCATGTAACCTCCTTTGGCTTGGGGTATACATGGCAGGCAATTTCACAGCCCTCTTACTAGCACTTTTATGGTTAATGGGTACAATGGTGCACCCCCCACATTGAAGCGAATCCATTCTGGTATCTGGTGACCTTTATGAGCTTTATTTATGTCAAACGGATACCCAAAGACATTTTCGCCCGTTAATTGCTGTCATGGAAATGAATGTTCGGCATCAGATGTAGCAGAGTTGATTGTGTCCTTCAACTCATTGAAGTCAGATATGAGAGTAGGTTAACAGCAAACCTATGTAAAACTGGAGATCACCAAACGGCAAACCCTTTATACTACTGGGACACATTTAGCTTTGCTACGTTGCTTAATTAACCCCTCCTGCTAATGCAACAAGACGCACCGAATGACATGATTGTTAGGTTTAAAGTAGATGGATTGCACATAACCACTGTTCCCTCTATTCTACTTATTTTCTTCAATGGTGGCTTCGTTATTTGTAGTCTTTAATCGTTCTGTCTCTCCATTCACTGACTTCATGCTGAGCTTGTGCACAGCAGCCAATGTGAATGAGCAAAGCAGCAGTGTAAAGCATGGAGGACATAACAGCAGCCTGAACCTCCAAAGAAACGGGAGGTCGCTTTCTGACGACCTTAAAGGGGTGGTGAAAGTGTTTAAAGCTGATGACCTATCCTCAGGATAGGTCATCAGTATCTGATCAGTAAAGGTACACCTCCTGAATGCCACACGGTGCTCCAGTCAGCGCTGCGCCCTCTTCCTAGGCCAGTGGTGGCACGTTTATCGGTCACATGGCCTAGGTGCAACTCAGTTCCGTTCATGTGAATGGGGCTGAACTGCAGTACCACGAACAACCACTATCCAATGGACGGCGCTGTGCTCACTGGAGCACCATGGCCTCTTCAAACAGCTGATCGGCGGGGGTGACCTCCACTGATCACCTATCCTGAAGAAAGGTCATCAGTATGAAAATCTCGGAAAGACCATTTTAACTTCCGAGCTGGAGTCAAAGTGCGCTCCATGACACAGGGTTACAATAGACCCTCAAGCCCAGAGGACCCTGAAATCAGACCTGATGCCTGTTTATAGCCCATGAGATCACGCCCAGTGCACTCCTGTGGGAGGTCAGTGACGGTCTATTGCATGGCTGGCCAACCTGCGGCTCTCCAGCTGTTGTAAAACTACAACTCCCACCCTGCCCTGCTGTGGGCTGAGAGCTGTAGGCAGACTGAGCATGCTGGGAGTTGTAGTTTTGCAACAGCTGGAGAGCCGCAGGTTGGCCATCCCTGGACTCTATTGTAACATGGCCACACACAATGTGAGCACTGCCAAGGACCGACACATGCAAAAAATATTGTATAATAATATCATATAATCATTTTATATTAGGAGAAAACTCATCCACTGCCCAGGATGGATAATGCTAAATGTGACAAATTCTTCTGTTTGATAAATGATCATGGCGAGGGCTGCGCTGCTGTAACACGGCCGGGACGCTTCACCTGTTGTTTCGGGTTGTCCTGCTGTAACATAAAACTGAAAAACTGCAGCGTGTTGTATCCATGATTATTAACCTCTACATGATCTCTGCTTGTGATCAGTGAATGGGAACAGTCAGAGGCAGAAAATCTGTAGAAACCTGATACTCGCTACAACTGTATCCAGTCTGAGATAAACAACCTGGACCCCAGACTGATACAATGTTACCTGCACTGATACATTGTAGGAAACCACAGCTCACAGAGGATTGTCTAGACTGGATCCAGTAGGATCAAACCTTGGTACATGGTGAGGAACTGATACACGAAGTCTGTTAGAAAGTGGGAGAACTTTTCATTATACAGTGGTGAAACTATATTTATAGAAATCCCCGTAAATTATTGTATAATCTATTTGAGGCAGGGGCAGACATACAATCTGTGCAGCTGCACAGGGGCCCAATAGATAAAGGGGCCCACTGCCATCCTAAGAGCAGCAGTCAGCTCTCTCCAGCCCTCGGGGCCCACCTTCCGGTCATGTTTTCAGGATTTCCTTAGTATTGAGCAGGTGATACAATTAGTGTTGATGCATCAGGACTTACCTCAGAGTCATTCATTCTGTGGGATATTCTCAAATCATGACCGGTAGGTGGGCTCTAAGGACTGGAGTTGGGGAACACTGATGTAAGGGCTCATGCACACGACCGTATGTATTTTGCAGTCTGCAAAACACAGATCCGCAAATAATACGGATGACGTCCATGTGCATTCCGTATTTTGCGGAACGGAACAACTGGCCCCTAATAGAACAGTCCTATCCTTATCCGTTAGGGTCAATTCACACGTCTGTATGTGTTTTGCGGATCCGCAAAACACGAACACCGGCAATGTGCGTTCCGCATTTTGCGGGCCGCACATCGCCGACACTCTCATAGAAAATGCCTTAGAATAGGACATGTTCTATTTTTTTGCGGAATGGAAATACGGACATACGGACATGGAATGCACACGGAGTTACTT
Source organism: Bufo bufo (assembly GCF_905171765.1). Lineage (NCBI taxonomy): Eukaryota > Metazoa > Chordata > Amphibia > Anura > Bufonidae > Bufo > Bufo bufo. The sequence continues at coordinate 219,348,990 of NC_053395.1, read as the reverse complement.
TCCGTTTTTTTTTTGCGACCCATTAAAATGAATGGTTCCGTATACGGTCCACAACAAAAAAACGGAATGGACACGGAAAGAAAATACTTTTGTGTGCATGAGCCTTAAGGGACAGTCCAGTAAATGCTTACCGGAGGGGCTCTGTCACAGTCTACTGGAGGGTGAAGGGGCCCATATGCTGTTCTTGCACAGGGGACCACTTCTGTCTGTGTCCGCCCCTGATCTGAGCTTTCTATTCACGTACCTGGGTGCCCTCCTTGGATGTGGACACCTACCGCACTAGTAAACCTCATATTCTAAAACCTGCAGGATTTCATGCCCAGGTCTTCTCAGTCTATGTTTCAATCAGTTGCATCTTGCATGTAGCACTACTCACCCCATCATGTCTGGCCTGTTCTCCATTAATTGCCTCTATTATTATAATTACTACTGACTGTTATTACTAGTAGTGTTATGTAATCTATATAATATTCTGACACTGAGTAGAAATGACTGTAACCTGGACATGAAAATTCTCTTTATCCCAGGTACCCCACCTCCTTCACAGTATATTCTGTATCCTCTATGGTTCTATTTTTTCAAGGCTTCTATGTAATATCCTTCTGGCCAATCTCGCCCTTCATTGTACATATACTGCGCGTCGTGTGTGAAGCGTATGCTGATTCAGACACTGACGTACTTACTTGTGCCTGGTTCTCCACCCCCTCTTCCTCCTGTGACTCATCCCACGTCAAATATTGAAGATGGCCTTTACAATTGCATGTAATCTAGTCTGTGAAGCGCTTGTGTGGGTGATCATGAGCACCATTAATTATCGCCCTAAGCCCTACATGGAGAACTGGGTGCCATAGCTCATTCCAACTTCATTAGGTTGTAGGGGCACCTTACACCGAAGCAATGCAAAGGGTTCAGTAGTAGAATCTAATCCAGATCAAACTGTAGTCTATTCATCGCAATAATAACCAGGAAGGAAGCAGGGGTTTGTATGTTATAGTTTGAAATAAGATGTAGCAGAGCTGACGTTGCGCCCAGGATTACTGGTAGCTCTGTAGCATGCATTGATGGATAATCCAACTGGGAAATATTCTATTGCTGTTGTCTGGGATTTTCATCTATATTTCCTGCCCCTGCTCCTCTCACATTCATCTGAAAGCCCAGGCTGACGTCAGTGAGGGCAATCATCTGCTACGTCAAGTAAAAATGGGAACGTTCTAACACACGAAGAAGCTCTGGTAATTCAGCTGGACGTCTCGGAGGATTTCAGACACATTCTCACCCACCCCCTTCCCGTCAGTTTTTGGTCTCCCTGCGTCAATGTTCTTGTTGATCTGGATACATGTCATTATTACACGATTGAAGGAACATTCAGGTATTTTGTGGTTTCTTGAGATGAGGAGGATCTCAGCATAGATGACAGCTGCTGAAGGGGTGAATGGATAAGGTGTGGACAGAGGATGAGATGTATGTAGTAGATAGATAGGTAAATAGATAGATATGAAATAGAATAGATAGATAGAGATAAATATAGATGATAGATAGATAGATAATATAGAGACAGATAAATACTAGTGAGAGGGACACTAATTGTGGTGCTGAATGTGAATAGGGAAAATATGGATGACGAAGGAAAAGCAGCCGAGGATAAGAGTGGACTGTATATATGGAAGAAGAGGAGTAGTGTGTGATGGGATAGGAAGATGATGGACAAGGATGGGAAGAAGGTCGACAATAAAAGTATAAGAAAGAAAGGAAACAGAGCAGTATAATAGTCGGTAGTGCAGGGATAAGAAAATGATTAGCGTGTAGTATAAGTATGATGGGAAGATAGTACTTTGTAGCTGACAGGTAGGAAAAGATGCAGTAAAGAAGGATAAAGCAGATCTGTCATGTCTTTATCAGAAGGCAGTGCGGGATAGAGAGGAGGGGTAAAATGATCCCCGTAACCACTGAGAAAGCCTGTGAGTCCTGGATCCCCCACTCATTCATAGAGAAAGCCTGTGAGTCCTTGATCCCCCACCCATTCATAGAGAAAGCCTGTGAGTCCTGGATCCCTCACCCATTCATAGAGAAAGCCTGTGAGTCCTGGATCCCCAACCCATTAATAGAGAAAGCCTGTGAGTCCTGGATCCCCCACCCATTCATAGAGAAAGCCTGTGAGGTCTGCATCTTACACCCAATCAAAGAGAAAGAAAGTGAGTCCTGAATTCCCCACTCATTCATAGATAAAGCCTGTGAGTCCTGGATCCCTCACCCATTCATAGAGAAAGCCTATGAGTCCTGAATCCCCCACGCATTCATAGAGAAAGCCCGTGAGTCCTTAATCCCCCACCCATTCATAGAGAAAGCCTATGAGTTCTGAATCCCCCACCCATTCATAGAGAAAGCCTGTGAGTCCTGGATCCCCCACCCATTCATAGAGAAAGCCTGTGAGTCCTGGATCCTTTACCCATTCATAGAGAAAGCCTGAGGAGTCCTTAATCCCCCACCCATTCATAGAGAAAGCCTATGAGTCCTGAATCCCCACCCATTCATAGAGAAAGCCTGTGAGTCCTGGATCCCCCACCCATTCATAGAGAAAGCCTGTGAGTCCTGGATCCCTTACCCATTCATAGAGAAACTCTGTGAGTCCTGAAACCCCCATCCATTCATAGAGAAAGCCTGTGAGTCCTGAAACCCCCATCCAGTCATAGAGAAAGCCTGTGAGTCCTGAAACCCCCATCCATTCATAGAGAAAGAAAGTGAGTCCTGAATTCCGCACTCATTCATAAAGAAAACCTGTGAGTCCTGGATCCTTTACCCATTCACAGAGAAAGCCTGAGGAGTCCTGGATCCTTCACCCATTCATAGAGAAAGCCAGGGAGTCCTGAATACTCCACCTATTCATGGAGAGCCTGTGAGTCTTGGATCCCCCACCCATTCATAGTGAAAGCCTATGAGTTCTGGATCCCTTACCCATTCATAAAGAAGCCTGTGAGTCCTGAATCCCCACCCATTCATAGAGAAACCCTGTGAGTCCCGAATCCCCCACCAAATCATAGAGAAAGCCTGTGAGTCCTGCATCCCCCACCCATTCATCGAGAAAACCTGTGAGTCCCGAATCCCCCACCAAATCATAGAGAAAGCCTGTGAGTCCTGCATCCCCCACCCATTCATCGAGAAAACCTGTGAGTCCCGAATCCCCCACCAAATCATAGAGAAAACCTGTGAGTCCTGAATCCCCCACCAATTCATAGAGAAAGCGAGTCCTGGAGTGAACTGTTTCTAAGAAAGATTCTTGAAAAATCCCTTTTTACATGACAATAAAGAATCATATAAAAGAAAACGATATATCCCTGAGCTTCTCCTACTGTCCCTCAGATATAGACCAGACAGATCTGCGGTTTGTAGTCTGCAGATGGTGTAAAAGAAAGTGGAGTAAGATGAATAGCGTGTGTTATCCGTATGAGAAGGAACTGAGGGTAGATTCAGGCCTCGTGCACACGTCAGGGCTGTCGACTGATGCTCCGTATGTCCCATATGTGTTGATGGCATTGATATTACACAGACTATCGCCACATATCATGGAGCATGCACCGATTCTTTTTCAGGATAATATATTTGGTCTTAAAAAATGTGGTAAAAAAAAAATGGAAAACTGCATCAAAAATGTCCTGTATGAACCCAGTCTTAAAGGGAACCTGTCACGGGGATTTTGTGCATAGAGCTGAGGACATGGGCTGCTAGATGGCCGCTAGCACATCTGCAATACCCAGTCCCCCATAGCTCTGTGTGCTTTTATTGTGTAAAAAACCCGACTTGATACATATGCAAATTACCCTGAGATGAGTCCTGTCCCTGACTCATCTCACATACAGGACTCATCTCAGGTTAATTTGCATATGTATCAAATCAGGGTTTTTTACACAATAAAAGCACACAGAGCTATGGGGACTGGGTATTGTGGATGTACTAGCGGCCATCTAGCAACCCATGTCCTCAGCTCTATACACAAAATCCAGGTGACAGGTTCCCTTTAAAGGCTGTGGATACCTTTGGGGCATTTATTTATGATTGCATTTTGCATTGGGCTTAAAATATTTATTTTCAATTGGTGTTTATTAAAAATTTCCTAGCATTTTTTGTGATACATGGGGTTAAAAATCTGTTTATTTGCAGACAGTCTTTCCTGAGCTCCAACAGTCATGTGAAGGCCTTTCTCTGATCTCCTGACCTCATAAACACTCATTATAACTACCGTATAGCTAACCGATAAGAATATGGCTTTAATGAGGTCAGGAAATCAGAGATAAGGCTTCATACCAGCCGACAGCTGATGGTACTCAGGAGGCCACAGTCTGTAAATAGACTCATTTTAACCCCATTTTTTAATAAAGACCAACAGAAAAAATTACTTTTAGCCAAAATGAGTAAAAAAAAATTGCCCCGAAGGTGCCCATAGCCTTTAAACACACAGTATTTCCCGACCACCTTTTCACACCTTCCTGTCTTTTCCCCAGGTTGTCTCTTTGATCTGCGGCTTTGTTCTAAGGAGGAGGTCTGCGTACAGGGTAAGTGTGCAAAACACAAGAATGGAAACCCATCTGTACAACTCTGCCCAGAGCAGCGGTACCTACCTTTCCCATACTTCCTATAAGGATAAGAGTTTAGCAGTAATGAGTGTTTATGAGGTCAGGAGATCAGAGATAAGGCTTCACCTGAGCAGTCAGCTGACGGAACTCAGGAGCGTCAGTCTGCAAACAGACTGTAAAATATTTGATTCTATCATTTCTACTTCTTTAAAGGGATATTCCAACCTGTGAATATAACGTACATTTCTGAGATTGAAGGCCCCTTGGAAAAACATTGTACTGCCGGAATATCACTTGGGACGTAGAGTATTTAAACAATACCACCCTACCACTATACAGTATTGCCAATGCAGTGCCTAAATAGCAGCGCCATACAGTGTCAAAGAATGGCCACCAAATTAATCCAAGACGGTGCTCACATCCTAATTCCAAATAATGGCACTAAGCTTTTAGGGTAGTAATTTGTGACATCACAGACACAGGCAAATCATACCAGTGATGTCACTACACCAGCGTGGTGTGCTCACTGAAGGGCTTTTCCAGAAGAAGAATATCGATCCTCAAGATAGGTAATCTGTATCTGATCCTGACAAAACCCCCCCACCCACCGATCAGCAGTTAGCAAACAGCGCGGCGAATTCCTAGGGCCAGTGACGTCACGTTCATTGGTAACATGTCTTTTTGCAGCTCATTCCCACTTAAGTGAATGGGGCCTGAGTTGCAATACTAAACACGGCCACTATACAGTTGTAGCGCTGTGCTTGGCAGGCTGCAGCACTCACCGAAGCGCCACCTCCTCTTCAAACAGCTGATCGGCAAGGGTGCCAGAAATCGGACACCCACCATCTGATATTGATGACCTATCCTCATAGTTGCCACTGTGCGGAATTTGCAGGGACAGTCCCGGCAAAATCGGGACCGAAATGGGTGGGGGTTATGATAACCCCCTGCCCATAAGTGTGCATTTCAGGGCGGGAGTTGGGGGCGTTCCCTGGGGCGCAGTGTTTTGAATGCCCCGATTTTACAAACCTAAACGTCAGTAAGTATGCTATCCTCAGGATATGGCATCAAAATCGGAAAGCTGGAGAACCCCTTTAAGGAGACCAGTTCATAAGGCCCATAAGGCGTCATTTACACAACCGTATTTTCAGGTCAGGATTTTTTGTGGATTGCACGCGGACCCGTTCATTTCTGTGGGGCCACAAAAAAAGTGGTCAGCACATGGATGTCATCTGCGGGGCCGTTCTGCAAAATGATAGAACATGTCCTATTCTTGTACCTTTTGTGAATAGGCATTTTGACAGTGGGACTATGGTTGGAACCTTTCAAACAAAAAATACCGACCAAGTTAAGCCGACCAAGTTGGGCGTGGCTTAACACAGGGTGTTAAGTCGCCATGTCATATGTAGCTCCCAGTATTAACAGTGCCCCCATGTAATATTAATGCCCCTATTAGTGCCCCCAGTAATAGTAATGCCTCTATTAGTGCCCTCCATAATTAATAATGCCCCCATTAGTGCCCCCATAATTAATAATGCCCCCATTAGCACCCCCAGCATTAATAATGCCCCTATTAGCGCCCCACAGAATTAATAATGACCCCATTAGTGCCCCCTTCTCTTTTCTGTGCAAAAAAAAAGAACTCACCTCCTCCATTTGATGGTGCTATGGTGTCATAATGTGGCTCCCAGTATTAATAGTGCCCCCATTAGCTCCCCCAGAATTAATAATGCCCCCATTAGTGCCCCCAGAATTAATAATGCCCCATTAGCGCTCCCCAAAATAATAGTTCCCCAATAATAGAAATGTCCCCATTAGTGCCCCCCAGAACTAATAGTGCCCCCATTAGTTCCCCCAGTAATATTAATGCCCCCAGTAGGGCCCCCCAGTAATAGTAATGCCCCCATTAGTGCCTCCCGAATTAATAATGCCCCCATCAGTGCCCCCAGTAATAGTAATGCCTCCATTAGTAACCCCCCAGAATTAATAATGCATCATTAGCACTCCTCAGAATTAATAATGACCCCATTAGTGCCCCCCAGCATTAATAATGACCCCATTAGCGCCCCCCAGAATTAATAATGCCCTCCATTAGTGCCCCCTTCTCTTCTCTGTGCAAAAAAACCGCACTCATCTCCTCCATTTGATGGCGCTGCGGGGAACACTCACTGCTGACTGAAAGCTCAGGACAGGACCTGCGCTCCAGCGTGATGACATCTCGCAGGTCCTGTCCTCCAGTGAGTAGCGAGTGTTCACAGTGGTGCGATTAAATGAAGGAGGGTGCTTTTTTTCTTTTTCTGTAAAAAAAAATTACTGTCAGGGGCACTAAATTACCGTCCGGGTGGCAACCCTAAATGGGACCCATGAAAAGTGCGGGGAGGAGGCACACGGCCGGTATCCGCAATTTTGCAGTGTGCCATGTAGCCTAATAATGTGAAAACCACCATTTTAATACAGTATATGACTCCTGGGCTAAGATATGAGCGCTGGAAGTTACAGGCCGCAAGCCTCGTTGTCATGGAAACCCTGTGTGGATTCCAGTCACACAATCTATGGCTCTCCCCACATAAAGCCAACTAAAGGCCGCTACTCTTGTCAGGGGAGGAGGGGATATTGTATAGTTGTATTTGGTGACTTGAATTCACACAAGGGCTCCATGATGATGCTGTACCTGACAAAGACTAGAACATCGTAGTCCTAAATCTCTCAGTAGTGCAGCTCGGGCTTCGGGCCTGTAACTTCAAGTGCCCATATCTCAGCTAGAAGTAAGATATTACAAAATGGTTTTCACATTATTAATGTAGTCAGATTGGTCCTTTTTATCACGGAGCTCATGAAGGAGCTGTCATCACTCGCTTTTTCTTGCATACGCTGTAGTTCTTGCACATATAACATCAGGCCTTTCGGTTTCAGATGGTTTGTTCGGTCAGTGCCGTGATCGGTCTGAAAGGGACGTGGGCCAGTTCCAGGTGACGCCGGGTACGCTGCAGCAGCTGCAGGCCGTACTACGGCGACTCACAGCAAAAGGTAAGTCCAAACGAATTTACTGGTGGAAATGACTGTCAGATCTATTGGAAATGACAGGGATCGCCATGTCTAGGCTCTGTGACTGACGTTCAGTCGCTGCCATCTTAGGTATTTCCATATCTCCATCCTGTGACAAAATGGGCCCCTCTACAGAACCCTTTCAATCAACTCCAGGAGCCCAACCATAGGGAGGAGGCCCTGACGTCTGCATTACTTATAACATTGGCAGAAAGGTTAATAAATGTGTTCACCTATCGTATATGAGATCATAGAACACAATCTAAAAGGGTTAACAAGGGTTCTGTAGCAAAAATACTCCCATACTATATCCATAGGGGATGGTAAATCTCAGTGTCAGGCAGCTGCTGATAAAGATAATACAGTAACATCTATATAGGTGCACATGATATCAGGGTTTATTACACTTTTAGTAATATATTTAATATATTTTGTGGCCGATAGAATTCAGCCTTCCCCCTTCTGCCACTTAGAGGACTGCCACCAATCCTGACATGTTAACTTTAGTAAATTCCCCATGGAGTATCTATTCTTATGACCTCTATGTTGTGGCTTTCCTGTAATTATTCCTGCTAGAAGTTTACAAATTAATTGCAACAGTCTGCATTAAAAGTACACATGGATGTTACCAGTAGTGGGCGTGTCTGCTGGTGTCAGACTGTGCAGGGACACGCCCCCAACTGGTAACACTCATCTGTACCTTTACTGCAAGCTGCTGACAATTCATCCAGAAACTCAAAGTACAACATGGAGTCATACGAATCGTTATTACACGGGGAATGCAAGTAGTTACATGTCAGGAGAGGTTAGAGTTCCTCTTTAACAATGCACCCAAAGTCTAAATAACTCACATTAGATGGGGCCTTGATACAGAATATGCATGGGGTCAGTTGAGGAGTTTCAAGGTTACAGAATGCCTCTGAGCATCTCACACAGTAGGTGGAGACCTTGACGGTCGTTTCACCTATAGGAGGTCATTTATTAAGTTTGATACGCCAAATTTTTGGCATTAAAAACTGTTGCAAGATGCCGTTTTGCGACTTTTTAAACAATATTTTGTTGCGGGGGTGTTTTTATGCTGTCCACTGGGGAGTGTCAGGATTATGGCAGATGCTGGGCCGTCACTAACAATACACCTGTTACCAGGGACTGGAGTAGATTTCAAACTAGGAGCATGGAGTGCCGGGGGATGTGCCTTATTAAAAAAAAGGTGCACACTTCCTCATAAATTAGGCACATCCTTCGGCAGTGGCCATAGGCTATCAAAGACCGCCATTTTTTTTGGGGGGGGGGGGGCATATTTACTAAGTTTGCCCTTTTTTTTTTTAGTAAAAAAAACAAGCATATTGGCAAATTCTGCCTTTAATTTGCACTTCATTTATTATCCCTTAATAAATCTGGTTTGTCTTTTTTGGTTTAAGTCTGACCCTCTAGTGGTTATTTTCTTGTAAGACAGATTCCAATTCACTAAACTGGTCTAAATAGTATATGCATGAAAAATGTGGCGCAAGTGAACTGAATTTTGGCTCAAGTCCCCATGAAAGAATGCAAATTATGACGCAATTCACCACTCAAAACAGACACAAAAGTACGCCAGCCCTGGGGTGGTGTAGAAATTAGACTGTATTTGCAACAAGATGTGGCGCAACATAAGGCGCACCTACATAAATAGGACAGAAAAGTTAGGCGCAAAAGTTAGAAACTTCTGAATTTGTTTTTAAAAACTCAAAATAGGTGCAACAGGCGCAAATGCCTCCAAAACAGGCGCAAAAAACAGTTGGTAAATGAGACTGAAAAAATAAGACAGTCGGAAACAGGCTTTTTATGCATAAAACACCAGTTCCAGGTGTCAATGTTAATTATTAAATGCAACACAAACATTTATTTTTATTTTGTCCGTGGCATTTTTCTTCACTTGACTTGTATGTTTTTTTGTGTCAATGGGGGATAAAGACCGACATGTTGCATTAGGCTTCATGCACGCAAACGTATTTTCTTTCCGTATCCATTCCGTTTTTTTTGCCGACTATATATGGAACCATTCATTTCAATGGTCCACAAAAACAAACGGAAGTTACTCCATGTGCATTCCGTATTTCCGTTCCGCAAAAAAAACCGAACATGTCCTATTATTGTCCCGTCAAGGACAAGGAGGACTGTTCTATTAGGGGCCAGCAGTTCCGTTCGCAAAATACGGAATGCACACGGACGTTACCCGTAATTTTTTGCGGATACGTTTTTTCGGACCGCAAAATACATACGGTCCTGTGCGTTGAGGCCTTAGTGTCCAGGAGGTTCAAGTTATGGCTCTGGTCATCTCACACATGCTGTGTATAGGAATACTTAATAAACATCTGCTGTCTAACACAATGGTCCTCTACCTGTAGATCTCCTGCTGTTGTGGAACTACGCCTCCCAGCATGCCCCAACAAGCCCTAATATCGTCTACACCAATTTCATGCATACGAATACTGCTTTATCTGTAGCAGCAGCTGCCTAAGGGCTCATGCATGCGGCCGTTGCTATTTTTGTGGTCCACAAATTGCGGATCCTCAAAACACGGATACCGACCATGTGGATTCCGCAATTTGCGGAATCTAACATCCTGCCATCTATAGTCCTATCCTTGTCTGCAAAAAGGACAAAAATAGGACAATTTTTCTATGTTCTATTTTTTTGTAGGTGCCACTGAATTGACATGCGTATAGCGCACGGTGTGAGGTTCGCATCTTTTGAAGCCCATTAAAGTGAATGAGTTTGCATCTGACCCGCAAAAAATGTGGATCGGATGCACAGCCTGACACTGAGATTAAAAATTTTCTAATAAAGAAGTACATTTGCTAGGAGTGGACCCCTTATTGATTTCAAAGCAACCAGCATGCTTTACCACAGGTTGGCAGGGGCAGCATGCTGGTAGTTGTAGTTTTTCAAACACTCAGGTTCAGGACCGTTGCTCTTATTTATACTCATTGGCACATATATATGAATATCCATATGCAGCCATCATGACAAACTCAAATAGGGGTAAATCTAATTTATGGATCTGACCTTTGAAGACTTTTTGTGCTTGCGGCTGCAGGGCTGTCGTGGAAGGATGACGTAACGCAGCGTGTAATGGCTCATGAGATGGGACGGATCCCGCAGCATAAGTCCTGGAGCACTTGAACCTTCTGGATGAGGACAGTAAGCCAGAGGAAGCGGTTATGTGTGCTCTGATATTTGGTCAATGTGACATGCTGTAGCCTAGAACTATGCTATATTGTACCATGTGAAGAACTGATTTTATGAGTTTGGGTTCATCTATGTTCACGTAGCGGTCAAAAAGTGTAAAAAAAAAACATATCGAAAGTGGAAGACCGTCCAAGAATATTGGAGCTGAACGCAACCCACTGCTGCTGAGCATTATGATCCCAAATTTCCGCATTATTTATAAGGCCTCTTTCACACCTTCACATGTACCCATTGACTTTAATGTGTGTATTCACACCGATGACCATCTTGTCATGGATGACATCAAGGACGTGTGACGGTAGAACTGATCCTAAGCTTGTTCAGGTGAAGGTGATGAAGTTAAAGGCTATGTGCACTTTTGGGGACAATTATTTATTATTGCATTGTACTCATTTTGAGCTAAATATCATTTTTTCATTTGGTCTTTAGTAAAAATGTTGAGCCCCTTTCTCTGTGCAGTCTTGAGTTTCTCTAGTAGCAGGATCTGAATTTTCTCTCTGTTTAGTCAGGCAGCTCAGCTGACGGCTCCTTATCTCTGCTCTCTGACCTCCTAAACACTCATTATAGCGCAATTCTTACATTACTGATAAGAATGTGGCTTAAATAAGTGTTTATGAGCTTTTAGTAATGTAGAGATAAGGTTTATTAGATGAGTGAAAGTACTAGTCACACAGCTAGACAGTTAACCCTTTGTGACAGAACAGCTCAATATTTTTAATAAAGACCAATTGAAAAAAAATATTTTTAGACCAAAATGAGTAAAATGCAGTCATTAAAAAATGCCCCCAAAGGTGTACATAGCCTTTAAATCTCAGTGTCAGGCAGCTGCCTGCTACAGCTACTGCCATATTGGTCCAGTATGACTTATATCTATTAATGCAGATGATCTCAGGGTTTGTTAAAGAAGAATTTGTGACCAATATGATCCAATATAAGCTATACTCACGTGCAGAGAGGCCCTTGTGACAAACATCAGCAGCACGTGGACATTCGCACAGTGAAATTTCAGGCCCATTCCAGTTGTCATGGCTGCGGTTTGCCTGTGGCCACAATTTGGTGCTGCATTTTACTGCACACAGGGTCTGGTTATGCAGATACACAGAGCAGGTATCGAAGTGTATCCTAGACCTACTTCATGTACGTGGAAAGGCAATAAATATTTACATCATTCTCATAAAGTATTTCTACATCCTGATTTTTAGGTCTTCTTTGCCCTTTCACCTGGGCGCTCTATTCAGCGCCTTACGGGGGCAGGTCCACTGCAGAGATGGAGCAGTCGTGCTGATACCCTGCAGTACTTCAGACCTCGGGTTTCTTCATCAGATTCTCACCTCTGTCTCAAAGGCTTCCTGGGAACTTCAAGCAGAACATTTCTCCTCTGTTGGATCGTTACTGACATACTCCCTGCTGGCTTTACAGTCGGCCAATCCTCAGGTGGGCACTAGCCATGGAAACTAATGAGCATTTATTGTATGTAGAGGTTATATTGACGGGTATCGCAGATGAGCGGAGAGGGACCAAGTAGGCCAAATATTCTCTGCTGATTAATTCCTTAATTTTATAGGGGTTAAGTCACCAATATTCTGATGCAGTGCTCCACATACCCTGCGATAGTCATAGAAGAACATTTTTTATTTCTGACTCTCTGCAGTTACATCTTCTATCATACTCCAGAGCTGCACTCACTATTCTGCTGGTGGACTCACTGTGCACATACATTACATTACTTAACCTGTACTGATCTTGAGTTACATCCTGTATTATATTCCAGAGCTGCACTCACTATTCTGCTGGTGGAGTCACTGTGTACATACATAACTTATCCTGTACTGATCCTGAGTTACATCCTGTATTATACTCCAGAGCTGCACTCACTATTCTGCTGGTGGAGTCACTGTGTACATACATTACTTATCCTGTACTGATCCTGAGTTACATCCTGTATTATACTCCAGAGCTGCACTCACTATTCTGCTGGTGCAGTCACTGTGTACATACATTACTTATCCTGTATCTGATCCTGAGTTACATCCTGTATTATACTCCAGAGCTGCACTCACTATTCTGCTGGTGGAGTCACTGTGTACATACATAACTTATCCTGTACTGATCCTGAGTTACATCCTGTATTATACTCCAGAGCTGCACTCACTATTCTGCTGGTGGAGTCACTGTGTACATACATGACATTACTTATCCTGTACTGATCCTGAGTTACATCCTGCATTATACTCCAGAGCTGCACTCACTATTCTGCTGTTGGAGTCACTGTGTACATACATTACTTATCCTGTACTGATCCTGAGTTACATCCTGTATTATACTCCAGAGCTGCACTCACTATTCTGCTGGTGCAGTCACTGTGTACATTACATTACTTATCCTGTACTGATCCTGAGTTACATCCTGTATTATACTCCAGAGCCGCACTCACTATTCTGCTGGTGTAGTCACTGTGTACATTACATTACTTATCCTGTACTGATCCTGAGTTACATCCTGTATTATACTCCAGAGCTGCACTCACTATTCTGCTGTTGGAGTCACTGTGTACATACATTACATTACTTATCCTGTACTGATCCTGAGTTGCATTCTGTATCATACTCCAGAGCGGCACTCACTATTCTGCTGGTGCAGTCACTGTGTACATACATTACTTATCCTGTACTGATCCTGAGTTACATCCTGTATCATACTCCAGAGCTGCACTCACTATTCTGCTGGTGGAGTCCCTGTGTACATACATTACATTACTTATTCTGTACTGATCCTGAGTTACATTCTGTATCATTACTCCAGAGCTGCACTCACTATTCTAGTGCTGGAAGCAGTCAACAGGCTTGACGACAAATACACCCAGCCGTGGTTGTACCAGATATACTGTAGCAGGACCTCTCTGTGACATCTATTAGGTTATGCCAGCCCCTAACCCGGAGAGTGATGTCCAGGAGATTGCAGTATACAGTGCAGAGAGCATAGGGCGGTATATGACATGTCCTGTATACACAGTAGGTAGGAGACCTTTAAATCTTCACGTCGTCTTATCATCTTGTATTTTAATTTCCTAGTACTTGTGCTGTGGAGTAACCTAATACTTCATCCTGTATACTGCCTCCTATTTCAGGTCTAATTTTGACTATCTGTCCTCCATCTCCAAATTATAGAAGGAAAAAAAACGAGCGCAGTCAGTACGTGGCCAGTAAATGGCGGAGTGTTTGCAGATTGCAGAACATATTGTTGTGAAGTGACTCCGGGGAGAACTGCGGCTTCCAATGTGCCGGCAGAAGTCAGATAATCTCCGTATGAGTCACTGCTGCCGCCTCACTTTCTGCAGAGACGCGCCATTGTGAAAAACACAACGGGGACAAGATAAATGTCACATACGCTTTCTACTCATACTAGAATATTTCATGGAGAAACAGGAGTCAATGAATCTAGAATCACATGAGTCAGGGTCGTTCTGAATGTCTGACGGGTTGTCATTGGCTGAGCAGTCAATCAGCAATGATGTTTGATCTTTATAGGGTTAATTTAATTTACTAAATGTTTACATAGCAATCCAACACCATTCTGTGCTGACTTGTTTCTTTACATCTTTTTCTTCATCCATTTGCTGATACAAAGCTCCAAATCCCCTGCGTAGCCATAGAGTTAAAGGGCATCTGTCAGCAGATTTGTACCTTTGAGCTCCCCCTAGTAGTGACTGGAGGTAGTCAACATTTTATCATTTAAAGGGCATCTGTCAGCAGATTTGTACCTTTGAGCTCCCCCTAGTGGTGACTGGAGGTAGTCAACATTTTATCATTTAAAGGGCATCTGTCAGCAGATTTGTACCTTTGAGCTCCCCCTAGTGGTGACTGGAGGTAGTCAGCATTTTATCATTTAAAGGGCATCTGTCAGCAGATTTGTACCTTTGAGCCTCCCCTAGTGGTGACTGGAAGTAGTCAAGCATTTTATCATTTAAAGGGCATCTGTCAGCAGATTTGTACCTTTGAGCTCCCCCTAGTGGTGACTGGAGGTAGATCAGCATTTATCATTTAAAGGGCATCTGTCAGCAGATTTGTACCTTTGAGCTCCCCCTAGTGGTGACTGGAGGTAGTCAGCATTTTATCATTTAAAGGGCATCTGTCAGCAGATTTGTACCTTTGAGCTCCCCCTAGTGGTGACTGGAGGTAGTCAACATTTTATCATTTAAAGGGCATCTGTCAGCAGATTTGTACCTTTGAGCTCCCCCTAGTGGTGACTAGAGGTAGTCAGCATTTTATCATTTAAAGGGCATCTGTCAGCAGATTTGTACCTTTGCGCTCCCCCTAGTGGTGACTGGAGGTAGTCAGCATTTTATCATTTAAAGGGCATCTGTCAGCAGATTTGTTCCTTTGAGCTCCCCCTAGTGGTGACTGGAGGTAGTCAGCATTTTATCATTTAAAGGGCATCTGTCAGCAGATTTGTACCTTTGAGCTCCCCTAGCGGTGACTGGAGGTAGTCAGCATTTTATCATTTAAAGGGCATCTGTCAGCAGATTTGTACCTTTGAGCTCCCCCTAGCGGTGACTGAAGGTAGTCAGCATTTTATCATTTAAAGGGCATCTGTCAGCAGATTTGTACCTTTGAGCTCCCCCTAGCGGTGACTGGAGGTAGTCAACATTTTATCATTTAAAGGGCATCTGTCAGAAGATTTGTACCTTTGAGCTTCCCTAGTGGTGACTAGAGGTAGTCAGCATTTTATCTTTTAAAGGGCATCTGTCAGCACATTTGTACCTTTGAGCTCCCCCTAGTGGTGACTGGAGGTAGTCAGCATTTTATCATTTAAAGGGCATCTGTCAGCACATTTGTACCTTTGAGCTCCCTTTAGTGGTGACTGGAGGTAGTCAGCATTTTATCATTTAAAGGGCATCTGTCAGCAGATTTGTACCTTTGAGCTCCCCCTAGTGGTGACTGGAAAGTAGTCAGCATTTTATCATTTAAAGGGCATCTGTCAGCAGATTTGTACCTTGGAGCTCCCCCTAGTGGTGACTGGAGGTAGTCAGCATTTTATCATTTAAAGGGCATCTGTCAGCAGATTTGTACCTTTGAGCTTCCCCTAGTGGTGACTAGAGGTAGTCAGCATTTTATCATTTAAAGGGCATCTGTCAGCACATTTGTACCTTTGAGCTCCCCCTAGTGGTGACTGGAGGTAGTCAGCATTTTATCATTTAAACTTTTAAAGGGCATCTGTCAGCAGATTTGTACTTTGAGCTCCCCCTAGTGGTGACTGGAAGTAGTCAGCATTTTATCATTTAAAGGGCATCTGTCAGCAGATTTGTACCTTTGAGCTCCCCCTAGTGGTGACTGGAGGTAGTCAGCATTTTATCATTTAAAGGGCATCTGTCAGCAGATTTGTACCTTTGCGCTCCCCCTAGTGGTGACTGGAGGTAGTCAGCATTTTATCATTTAAGGGCATCTGTCAGCAGATTTGTTCCTTTGAGCTCCCCCCTAGTGGTGACTGGAGGTAGCCAGCATTTTATCATTTAAAGGGCATCTGTCAGCAGATTTGTACCTTTGAGCTCCCCCTAGCGGTGACTGGAGGTAGTCAGCATTTTATCATTTAAAGGGCATCTGTCAGCAGATTTGTACCTTTGAGCTCCCCCTAGCAGTGACTGGAGGTAGTCAGCATTTTATCATTTAAAGGGCATCTGTCAGCAGATTTGTACCTTTGAGCTCCCCCTAGCGGTGACTGGAGGTAGTCAACATTTTATCATTTAAAGGGCATCTGTCAGAAGATTTGTACCTTTGAGCTCCCCCTAGTGGTGACTAGAGGTAGTCAGCATTTTATCATTTAAAGGGCATCTGTCAGCACATTTGTACCTTTGAGCTCCCCCTAGTGGTGACTGGAGGTAGTCAGCACTTTATCATTTAAAGGGCATCTGTCAGCACATTTGTACTTTGAGCTCCCTTTAGTGGTGACTGGAGGTAGTCAGCATTTTATCATTTAAAGGGCATCTGTCAGCAGATTTGTACCTTTGAGCTCCCCCTAGTGGTGACTGGAAGTAGTCAGCATTTTAATCATTTAAAGGGCATCTGTCAGCAGATTTGTACCTTTGAGCTCCCCCTAGTGGTGACTGGAGGTAGTCAGCATTTTATCATTTAAAGGGCATCTGTCAGCAGATTTGTACCTTTGAGCTCCCCCTAGTGGTGACTAGAGGTAGTCAGCATTTTATCATTTAAAGGGCATCTGTCAGCACATTTGTACCTTTGAGCTCCCCCTAGTGGTGACTGGAGGTAGTCAGCATTTTATCATTTAAACTTTTAAAGGGCATCTGTCAGCAGATTTGTACCTTTGAGCTCCCCCTAGTGGTGACTGGAAGTAGTCAGCATTTTATCATTTAAAGGGCATCTGTCAGCAGATTTGTTCCTTTGAGCTCCCCCTAGTGGTGACTGGAGGTAGCCAGCATTTTATCATTTAAAGGGCATCTGTCAGCAGATTTGTACCTTTGAGCTCCCCCTAGCGGTGACTGGAGGTAGTCAGCATTTTATCATTTAAAGGGCATCTGTCAGAAGATTTGTACCTTTGAGCTCCCCCTAGCAGTGACTGGAGGTAGTCAGCATTTTATCATTTAAAGGGCATCTGTCAGCAGATTTGTACCTTTGAGCTCCCCCTAGCGGTGACTGGAGGTAGTCAACATTTTATCATTTAAAGGGCATCTGTCAGAAGATTTGTACCTTTGAGCTCCCCCTAGTGGTGACTAGAGGTAGTCAGCATTTTATCATTTAAAGGGCATCTGTCAGCACATTTGTACCTTTGAGCTCCCCCTAGTGGTGACTGGAGGTAGTCAGCATTTTATCATTTAAAGGGCATCTGTCAGCACATTTGTACCTTTGAGCTCCCTTTAGTGGTGACTGGAGGTAGTCAGCATTTTATCATTTAAAGGGCATCTGTCAGCAGATTTGTACCTTTGAGCTCCCCCTAGTGGTGACTGGAAGTAGTCAGCATTTTATCATTTAAAGGGCATCTGTCAGCAGATTTGTACCTTGGAGCTCCCCCTAGTGGTGACTGGAGGTAGTCAGCATTTTATCATTTAAAGGGCATCTGTCAGCAGATTTGTACCTTTGAGCTCCCCCTAGTGGTGACTAGAGGTAGTCAGCATTTTATCATTTAAAGGGCATCTGTCAGCACATTTGTACCTTTGAGCTCCCCCTAGTGGTGACTGGAGGTAGTCAGCATTTTATCATTTAAACTTTTAAAGGGCATCTGTCAGCAGATTTGTACCTTTGAGCTCCCCCTAGTGGTGACTGGAAGTAGTCAGCATTTTATCATTTAAAGGGCATCTGTCAGCAGATTTGTACCTTTGAGCTCCCCCTAGTGGTGACTGGAGGTAGTCAGCATTTTATCATTTAAAGGGCATCTGTCAGCAGATTTGTACCTTTGCGCTCCCCCTAGTGGTGACTGGAGGTAGTCAGCATTTTATCATTTAAAGGGCATCTGTCAGCAGATTTGTACCTTTGAGCTCCCCCTAGCGGTGACTGGAGGTAGTCAGCATTTTATCATTTAAAGGGCATCTGTCAGCAGATTTGTACCTTTGAGCTCCCCCTAGCGGTGACTGGAGGTAGTCAGCATTTTATCATTTAAAGGGCATCTGTCAGCAGATTTGTACCTTTGAGCTCCCCCTAGCGGTGACTGGAGGTAGTCAACATTTTATCATTTAAAGGGCATCTGTCAGAAGATTTGTACCTTTGAGCTCCCCCTAGTGGTGACTAGAGGTAGTCGGCATTTTATCATTTAAAGGGCATCTGTCAGCACATTTGTACCTTTGAGCTCCCCCTAGTGGTGACTGGAGGTAGTCAGCATTTTATCATTTAAAGGGCATCTGTCAGCAGATTTGTACCTTTGAGCTCCCCCTAGTGGTGACTAGAGGTAGTCAGCATTTTATCATTTAAAGGGCATCTGTCAGCAGATTTGTACCTTTGAGCTCCCCCTAGTGGTGACGGGAAGTAGTCAGCATTTTATCATTTAAAGGGCATCTGTCAGCAGATTTGTACCTTTGAGCTCCCCCTAGTGGTGACTGGAGGTAGTCAGCATTTTATCATTTAAAGGGCATCTGTCAGCAGATTTGTACCTTTGAGCTCCCCCTAGTGGTGACTGTAAGTAGTCAGCATTTTATCATTTAAAGGGCATCTGTCAGCAGATTTGTACCTTTGAGCTCCCGGTAGTGGTGACTGGAGGTAGTCAGCATTTTATCATTTAAAGGGCATCTGTCAGCAGATTTGTACCTTTGAGCTCCCCCTAGCGGTGACTGGAGGTAGTCAGCATTTTATCATTTAAAGGGCATCTGTCAGCAGATTTGTCCCTACGACACTGGCTGACCTGTTCCATGTGCATTTGGCAGCTGAAGGCATCTGTGTTGGTCCAATGTTCATACGTGTCCGCAATTGCTTAGGAGAAATTATATGCAAATGAGCTTCTAGGAGCAATGGGGGCGTTACCATTACACCTAGAGGTTTGTCTCTCTCTCTGCAGCTGCCGCTCCCTTTGCACTTTAATTGACAGGGCCAGGCAGTGAAAACATCATCACACCTGGTCCTGTCAATCAAAGTGCAAAGGACATGGCAGTTGCAGACAAAGCTGAGTATCTAGGCGTAATGGTAACGCGCCCGTTGCACCCAGAGGCTCATTTGCATATATTAAAACATCATTTTTCTCAGCAATGCGGGCACATATGAACATGGGAGCAACACAGATACCTTCAGCTGCCAAGTGCGCATATAACAGGTCAGCCGGTATCATAGGGACAAAACTTCTGACAGATGCCCTTTAAATGATAAAATGCTGACTACCTCCAGTCACCACCAGGGGGAGCTCATGAGCTTGCTGGTTACAGTTTATACATTGAACTCCAGCACAGTTAGTCTACTTTTTTACCTGCACTGCCACCACAGGGGGAAAAGAGGGAGTACACAGTGTCCATTCACATCAATGGGTGATGCTGTATAGGACGGGTCCTCCAGATTGAGAGACACCCTTTATAACTTCTCTGAACCCCAGTCCAAGATATGATGATCTTGAAAAGGGGAAACCTTCTCTATTAACTCAGAATTCCCTAATAGTATATGAAAACTGGTTTTCTAAACTGGACACCACCTTGAAGAACCGGAATGTACATCTAATGTGGGCCATATATGACCAGGCCTCCAGATGACTGACCTGTGCATGGCGTGGCTGGGTAATATCTGGCTGCTCACCGGGTTTGTTGCATGTTCTCTTGTCTGACTCCACTAGTCTGATAAAGGTGGTTGCAGGTCATCTTCTGACCACAGAGTCATGCAGAGTCTGCAGAGTCTGAATATCATGTAATGGAATCTCTTTATGTCTCTGTTCAGCCAAGCTATCAGGACTTGACCCGCGCAAGGAACCCAACTCACCATGCTCACTTTGCTGCTACCCACACCCGGCCAGACGGAACCAGAAGACTTATCTATGGGAGGTATGAAGGAGGACGGGACACCCCACCACTGCCCCTGCAAGTGCCCAGTGATATACATCAGTCTTGGTCAGAACTAAGGAGGAAGCTTCCCCGCGGGAGCCTTGACAGCCTGGCAGATGACGTATCAGAAAGCTCTGAGAGGATCGAGAGGATGAGTCAGATGAACCGCATGCCAGACGGCGACCAGAACCATCAGCCAGAAAGTCGAGAGGAAGGTGGACGGACATTCAGAGGTGGTTATCCTAGGACTAATTTGGTAGATTACAAAATGTGGGGGCACTGGTTCTCAATGTAGACCTCTAACGGGTTTATGAAGCGTTACAGGCAATGGCCCATGGGAAAACATATACGCAAATTAGCTCTCCAAGGATCTAATTGCAGAGTGTTTAATCAGAAATGGCCGGTCAGTGTATACTGGACTATAAGGTCCCATGCACAGTGGCACATAGAGTCTCTGTGGCTCCGCATTATGCATTCGTGTGTCATAGTGTGGGGCTTCCATGAGGCCCTGTGTTATCCCCTAGAAGCGATGCTCTATAATGTGGCATGATACATGTCACAGTCCTCTGAAGCACCAGAGGTACAGGATGGGCCTATAGGACTATGGGTGCCATATTACGGATCCATACACAGATCTGTGTAAGACTATATTATACCTTTCAACATTGGGATCCCCAATTCTGGGGCATATTTAACCCTACCTTGATTTGCTTAATTTCACGTATAGTTGTCTCCCCCACACCCTCTGTGGTCCAATTTGCAGGAAAATATTGGAAAAATGCTAGGGTCACTGGATCATATCCTGCAGACCCTTGTGACATTGCAGAGGAGACAGGCAGAAGATGCGCCAAAGTTATCACAGTGATAGATTTGGCGCATCTTGCTTGACATCTCAGACACTTTATTCCTCTCCGTGCCACATCCTGGTCGGCTTACCTTACACCAGAATTTGTGCCAAAATTGTGCCTTATGTCGGTAATAAGGTAAGGGCTATGCCACGACACCTGTCACGGCCAGGAGCGGTGATCACATAGAAACATATGTGTATCATTATTTATCAGTATGTATCATTGTGTATCAGTATTTGTCAGTATGTATCAGTATGTATCAGTATAGTGTTTATAATAAGTTTTTGTCCTTTCTTTTCTTAACCTTGGGTGCGTCTTATCGCTCTGTGCGTCTTATAATCTGACAGGGTGAGGGGTCCGGGGCAGATACAATAGACCCCTGTGATTATCAGCTGATATTGATGGTGGGATCTGCTCATTCATTACTCTCCTTGCGCACCCCATTACTCATTGCAGTGTCTGGATGGAGATATTGAGTGATCCATCTTCTATGTCACAGGTTCGATTGGAATTCAGAACACAGCGGAGGCTCAATCAGCGCCAGAGGTGTCCGGCGTATTAGACGCGCAGAGCTTAGCCGGCGTCCTAGAGAAATTCGGAGTCGACTTGAAGCAGCTCAGCGAATCTCAGCTGGAGCAACTGTCATACCTTCTCCAAATGCTCCAGTTAGATGCTCCCCAGAATCAGGGTGAGAAGATTCACAGATTTGGTGATTTATGAATAGAATGCCAGGAATGCAGTGAAGACTGACTCTAGCACAGTCAGAGCAGTGGGAGAGAAAGATTAGGCAGCATCTCAGGGTGTGTAGAAAGCTGGGTAATCTCTGTAATGGCTGTTATTACAGGTCCTTGTCACCTTTCCATATACAGCATCCACAAATACTTTAAAAGAGTATTCATCCTCCCATTTTCATTCATTTTTAAGTTCCCATAATTCATTCCACTACAGTAATGTAATTTCTTCAAAGGACCTATAGCAGGGCTTATCTTAATCATTAATAGAATGTCAGAACTTCAGTGAAGACTGACACCATTCAAAGCAGGAGACAAGATCATGCTAAGGAATGTAACAGACCAGAACTGAGCTTTGCATGCTATTCAGAGACTGTAGAAAGCTGGGTGACAACCATTGCCCTCGGTCTGATGTGACATTGTTGCTTTTGCAGGAACAAGAGGTGGAGACAGAAGCCCACCGAAACGAGTGAGTGCCCTTTTATCATGTGATCATTCATTTGACACAGGGGTGTACCTATAGAGGGTGTAGAGATAGCAGTTGTATCAAGGCCCTGGTGCCTGGGGGGCCAAAAGGGCCCCAAGCCTCATAGGAAGTTACCAGTGATATAAATGGCAGATGGTAAGTGGGGGCCCTGTAACAGATTTTGCCCAGGAGCTCTGAATAGAAAGGCAGAACAGTAGGTGCTCCAAAAATGTGACCTACAGATGTAGCAGAGCTGAGTAATTTAGTAAAATTTATAGTTTTTGGCCTCATGCACACGACCGCTCTTCTGGTCCGCATCCGAGCAGCAGTTTTTGCGGCTCGGGTGCGAACCCATTCACTTCACGTTCCGTGGCCCCGCAAAAAAAATATAACGTCCTATTCTTGTCCGTTTTGCGGACAAGAATAGGCATTTCTACAATGGGCCGCCTGTTCCGTTCCGCAAATTGCAGAAGGCACACGGGCGGCTTCCGTGTTTTGCGGATCCGCAATTTGCGGACCGCAAAAAAAAACGGAACGGTCCTGTGCATGAGGCCTTACATGGGACTGCATGTAAACCCACTACTCGAAGACTTAATAATGTAATAATGCAAATTAAGCTCTGCTACATCATCAGAAAGGCCAGCCTATAGGAATGGATAATGGCTAACCTTTCTCAGCCACAACAGTATAGCATAGAGCTGTTAACCCTTCAATGACCAGGACATTTTCACTTTTTTTTCCTTTTCGTTTCTTACTCCCTGCCCCAGCCGTACGACGGCTTGTTTTTTTCCAATACAAGTTGTACTTTCTAATTGCACCATTTACATACACCGTAGTGGGAAGTGGGAAACGAAATTCCAAATGGGGTGTAATTATAAAAAATATAAAAATTCCTCCACAATTTTATTGATTTTTTTGGTTACTACGCAGTTTCCTATGCAATAAAACTGTTTATAACAATACCCCACAAAAATTACAAGGTTTTTTTTCCATTTCACTGCTTGACGTATGAGAGAAATAGTTTTATATTTTAATAGTACGGGCGTTCTCACACCCATGATGTTTATTTTTTTTTATTGTTTATGTACTTTTAATTTTGGGGGAAAGGGGTGGTTAGAATTTTTTATATTTTATAAAAAAAAATTTACATTATTTTTTTATAGTTCTCATAGACTCTAATGCATTAGCATTGGAGTTTATGACAATTAGGGCTCATGCACGCGACCGTTGTTGTTTTGCGGTCCGTTGTTCCGTATCTGAGGTTTTTTTTTTCCTCTGATTTAAGTACTCTTCTGTTCCGTTATTCCACAAAACATATCCGTATGGTTTCCGTATGCGATCCGTTTTTTGCGGATCAGAAACGGAAACAGTAACTTATTAATCACCAAACACATGAGCAATATGGGCTGGGCATAGCATTTCTACAGTATGAATCCGCAAAATAGGGAGAAAAAAAGGGTGACATACGGATGTGTGTTCCGTATTTTTTTTGTGGACCCGTCGACTTGAATGGGGCCTCGGACCGTGATTTGTGGACAATAATAGGACATGCACTACTTTTTGGCGGAACGGAAATACGGAAACGGAATGCACACGGAGTAACTTCCGTTGTTTTTGCGGACCTATTGAAGTGAATAGTTCTGCATAAGGTCCGCAAAAAAAACGGAATGGAAGCGGAAAGAAAATACTTTCGTGTGCATGAGCCCTTTCTCCAAGTTCCTATTGAGCCCTGCCAAAGGCAGGCTCTCCATAGGAACTAATGTGCAGCAGCCTCCTGTGACACAGGAGGACAGGGGCTGCTGCACACACACTCCAGCTTCCCCGAACTCCGCCGGGGGGAGGGGGAGCCGGAACACACCCGGAAGCGCATGCTTCCAGGTTTTTGTGCCTCCAGATGTCGTGGTTTCTTTTGACCACAGCATCTTAAGGGTTAAAAGTCTGTGATCGCATTACCGCCGATCGCGGACATGAGCCCCAGGTGCCTACTGTTTAAAACAGCAGCTGTGGCGCCCGTTGCATGCACGAGTGGGCGCCATATTTAAAGTCCTGACCGCCGATGTAAATATACATAACGTGATCAGGAATGGGTTAATGGTTCAATGTATCATCTGATGAGCAAAGAGAATAGGAAACATAGGTTTCCCTCTATCATCATAACATAGACTAGAATGATGTGACTAAAGATCAGCAAAAGAAAAGCAAAACTTTGCAAAGTTACTCAAAATGGTATCAATCTGAAGTCGAGGTTCACTTTAAATAAATAGCTGCTTTTCAGGACACCAGGAAAGCTGGGTGGTGTCACTGTAGGACAAAAAACATGTTGTGTTTGTCTTTCAGATCTCAGAAGGAGATATGCAGCATTCTTCTGGAGCTCAGCCCCCCTTCCCACCTCCAGACATTATCCCAAGGGACATCTCTCCAGCCCCTGTGGCCCTTAATGCTGACCAACGGGATGGGGAGCGTGTCATGAGTGCCACCCCCGCCTCTATTACCACCCACCTGGCACCTGACGCACAGACATTGGGAGAACAACAAGCTCATCTGCTGGCCGCCATCAGAGACGATTCCCAGAAGAGCCTGGAGAAGAAAAGTTACCAAGAAACTGGAGAAACCCCTGATGGTTCGGAGAAGAAACCCCAAGAAGCTACTGAAGACTATGGATACATCCTAACTGATCAGAAGTAAGTACCTGGGACGTCACACAGAATCAAGGCCGGGGAAAGGGAAAGGGCCCGTTACTGAACAACCAAGAGCCATAAAGAGCAAGTTAGGCTACTTTCACACTGCGGATCCGTTCAGATAATACAACCGTCTGCATCCGTTCAGAACGGATCCGTTTGTATTATCTTTAACATAGCCAAGACGTCTTAATCACCATTGAAAGTCAATAGGGGACGGATCCGTTTTCTATTGTGTCAGTGAAAACGGATCTGTCCCCATTGACTTACATTGTGTGTCAGGACGGATCCGTTTGGCTCAGTTTCGTCATACGCTGCAAGCAAAGCGGAATGGAGACTATACTGATGCAAACTGACGCATTGTGAGCAGATCCTTTTCCATTCAGAATGCATTAGAATGCAAACTGATCCGTTTTGGACCGCTTGTGAGAGCCCTGAACGGATCCAAAAAACGGAAAGCCAAAACGCCAGTGTGAAAGTAGACTTACTCTGAACTGAAAAATCAGAAAGTTGTCAAAAATCTATTTGGTTATTTTTTTGGCTGAGTAAGGGTGCACTGAGTGTTTGGGCATTAGGGGCTCACAGAAATTCTCTAAGAAACTTCTAAATTTATAGCTACCTGCACCACCTCTAGGGGGAGCTCAATACATACAGATTTATATTGCTCCTGCAGACACCACTAGGGGGAGCATTCTGCCTACAGATTTATACAGCTCCTGCAGCTGCAACTAGGTGGAGCACTCTGCATGCAGATTTATACAAATCCTGCAGACGCCACTATTGTGAGCTCACTGCATGCAGATTTCTACAGCTCCGACAGGCACCTCTAGGGAGAGCTCACTTCTTGCACAGTTATGCAACTCCTGCAGCCACCACTAGGGGAACAGACTGCATACAGATTTATACAACTCCTGCAGCCACCACTAGGGGGAACACACTGCATATAGATTTATACAGCTCCTGCAGACACCACTAGGGGAACACACTGCATATAGATTTATACAACTCCTGCAGCCACCACTAGGGGGAACACACTGCATATAGATTTATACAGCTCCTGCAGCCACCACTAGGGGAACACACTGCATATAGATTTATACAGCTCCTGCAGCCACCACTAGGGGAGCTCACTGCATACAGATTTATACAGCTCCTGCAGCCACCACTAGAGGAGCTCACTGCATACAGATTTATACAGCTTCTGCAGCCACCACTAGGGGAACACACGGCATACAGATTTATACAGCTCCTGCAGCCACCACTAGGGAAACAGACTGCATACAGATTTATACAGCTCCTGCAGCCACCACTAGGGGGAACACACTGCATATAGATTTATACAGCTCCTGCAGCCACCACTAGGGGAGCTCACTGCATACAGATTTATACAACTCCTGCAGCCACCATTAGGGGAACCCACTGCATACAGATTTATACAGCTCCTGCAGCCACCACTAGGGGAGCTCACTGCATACAGATTTATACAACTCCTGCAGCCACCATTAGGGGAACCCACTGCATACAGATTTATACAGCTCCTGCAGCCACCACTAGGGGGAGCTGACTGCATACAGATTTATATAGCTCCTGCAGCCACCACTAGGGGAACACACTGCATATAGATTTATACAGCTCCTGCAGCCACCACTAGGGGAACACACTGCATACAGATTTATACAGCTCCTGCAGTCACCACTAGGGGGAACACACTGCATATAGATTTATACAGCTCCTGCAGCCACCACTAGGGGAGCTCACTGCATACAGATTTATACAGCTCCTGCAGCCACCACTAGAGGAGCTCACTGCATACAGATTTATACAGCTTCTGCAGCCACCACTAGGGGGAACACACGGCATACAGATTTATACAGCTCCTGCAGCCACCACTAGGGGAGCTCACTGCATACAGATTTATACAGCTCCTGCAGCCACCATTAGGGGAACCCACTGCATACAGATTTATACAGCTCCTGCAGCCACCACTAGGGGAACACACTGCATGTAGATTTATACAGCTCCTGCAGCCACCACTAGGGGAACACACTGCATATATATTTATACAGCTCCTGCAGCCACCACTAGGGGAACACACTGCATACAGATTTATACAGCTCCTGCAGTCACCACTAGGGGAGCTCACTGCATATAGATTTATACAGCTCCTGCAGCCACCGCTAGGGGAACACACTGCATACAGATTTATACAGCTCCTGCAGCCACCGCTAGGGGAACACACTGCATATAGATTTATACAGCTCCTGCAGCCACCGCTAGGGGAACACACTGCATATAGATTTATACAGCTCCTGCAGCCACCACTAGGGGAGCTCACTGCATACAGATTTATACTTTCCTGCAGCCACCAGCAGGGGGAACACACTGCATATAGATTTATACAGCTGCTGCAGCCACCACTAGGGGAACACACTGCATACAGATTTATACAGCTGCTGCAGCCACCACTAGGGGAACACACTGCATACAGATTTATAGAGCTTCTGCAGCCACCACTAGGGGAACACACGACATACAGATTTATACAGCTCCTGCAGTCACCACTAGGGGAACCCACTGCATATATATTTATACAGCTGCTGCAGCCACCACTAGGGGAACACACTGCATACAGATTTATACAGCTCCTGCAGCCACCACTAGGGGAACACACTGCATATAGATTTATACAGCTCCTGCAGCCACCACTAGGGGGAACACAGTGCATATAGATTTATACAGCTCCTGCAGCCACCACTAGGGGAACACACTGCATATAGATTTATACAGCTCCTGCAGCCACCGCTAGGGGAACACACTGCATACAGATTTATACAGCTCTTGCAGTCATCACTATTGTGAGCTCACTGCATGCAGATTTATACAGTTCCTATCGAGATCATAGCCCTTATTTCCCAGAGGCCCAGACAAATCTAAGTACCCCTATAGCTGAGTACTGTATCAATATGACTGACGTTGCAGCTCCCACTCAGCTTTCTCAGAATCCTGCGGCCGTGTGGTGCATCTTCAGGCAGTCTGTGCACCAGAGAAGCAAATCTACAAAAGCTACAAAAATTGCATCTTGTCTATTTGCAGTAATACATCTCCTTATCTGATATCACTCACTACTCCAGTCACATTCTCAGGAGCCCAAGAAAGTTGGGTGGTAGCTCCTGTGGGAGCTGGAATGGCAGTCATATTGGTTGTTGTCACCCAGCTTTACCAGACAATGACAATCTTAAAGGAGACAGCGCCTTCATTACTACTTATCTCATGGATCATTTCCAGCTCTTGGTTGATCTCTCCTCCCTTCCTGATACAAATTGACTTCCCTTACAAATATCGCAATGAGAATATATTGAAATCCTTAAGGAGGCGGGAGAGGATTTTATGACCCTTTCACCTCGACCCGGCCTTGTACGAGTGGCACATACTGTCCAGATTGTGAACTGCCAGGCACAGCAGAAACAGATGAGAGTCAATAAGTGTAATTGCTGTAATTTTATGCAATTATTCCAGAGCAGCGCCAATGAGCGTACCAACTGAGTCAGGGAACACAGCGAGGATGGGGGTGGGGATGAACATAAATAATTTACATCCAAAGATAAAGGAGCCGAAAGAAAAATCACCGGAATCTGCAACACTGACAGGATACTATGTGCAATGTAGATACGATGTATCAAGGCCGTAAGCAGAAAAGTCGCAGCTTTGTGCACAAAATTTGCATGAAAATCTGTGGCTTAGTTCTTTTTTAATTTTTTTAATTTAAAAAAGTGGGTAGGGCTAAGCAGGAGGGGCGTGGCATATTTCCTTGTCATGGCATAAATTATAGAGCAAATCCCGGCCAGCTCACTGTACTAGAGACACCAAGACTTAGCTAGAAGCTTCTTCTTTAGAGACTGGTTATATACAGGGAATTGGATGAACCGTACGGCATGTCATCCCATAGAAAGTGGATATTACTGCCGTAGTGTCCCAATAAATAACGGAGTACAGCATATATGAATTATAGTGACACACACTGCACACATAAATAATTCTGCCATATGCGATATGCAAAAATTAAGCCACTATATAATCCACACACAAATAAAGCCGCTATATAGTAGAAAATTGGTACCTGGAATTTTACTTTCCTTGAGTCCGAAGGCAGCACAGAATGGGTTAACGTTGACCTCTTTTAGTTTCATAGGACCGCCCACCTAGATTTAAACAATCAAACAATTAGTCAATCACATAATTAGTACACCTATAAGGTCTGGTGAATGCAACTGCCCCTTGTATTAAAAAATAGATCCACACAGTTGCAGAACAAAAAAATATAATTTATTTAGGGAGGGTAAGCCTGTGCTGCCTTCGGACTCAAGGAAAGTAAAATTCCAGGTACCAATTTTCTACTTTCCCTTATCGTCCTCGGCAGCACAGAATGGGATTTTTATAGATTCCAAAGGGGGGGATTATACTGAAGCTGAACTTAGAATGCCTGTGCCAAAGGCTGAGCTCCTGGACTCGATGTCGAGGCGATAATGCTTTGCGAAGGTGGAAGGAGTGGACCAGGAGGCTGCGCTGCAGATCTCTTGTATAGACACCTGCCCATATTCCGCCCAAGAGGCTGCTGTCGACCTCGTAGAATGAGCCTTGATGGAAAGTGGTGGAGTTTCCCCCTCTAACAATTAGGTTTCTGTGATGGTGTTCTTTATCCACCGGGCGAGTGAATACTTGGATGGCGTTCGCCCTCTTCTCGGTCCAGAATAAAGCAAAAAAAGACTTTCGTCTAAACGGAACTCTTCCGTTCTTCGCAAATATGTTTCTACTGCTCTTTTCACATCCAGCATATGTAATTGCTCCTGTTCTTCATCCGCCGGATTTGGGAAAAAAGTAGGCAAGAAGGTTTCCCTATTAATATTCATATATGGATGTCTGGAAGATAACGCTCGTAGTTCCCCCAATCTTTTCGCCGAAGTAATGGCTACAAGAAACAGAACTTTGCAGGAGAGATATCTGATGTCCACCTGTTCCAACGGTTCAAAGGGTGGTCTTGTGAGTCCCCTTAGTACTAGGGATAAGTCCCACACAGGAAAGGGTTCGTGAATCACCGGTCTTAGCCTCTTCAAGGCCTTGAAGAATCTGACTATCAGAGGATGGAACAGATATTTATTCTCTGTCAAGATATTAATGGCAGTCATCTGGGATTTTAAGGTATTCGGCTTCAAGCCCATATCAAATCCTTCTTGAAGGAACTGAAGAATACTGGAGATGTTTATTTCCGTATATCCTTTTCCCGACAACCAAGACCGGAATTTTCCTAATACTTTGGCATATTTCACATTGGTAGAACGCTTGCGGGAATTCATTAGTGTGTCAATGACCGAAGCTGGTAGGCCCTCTTCCTCTAATCTGCTTCTCTCAACATCCAGGCCGTGAGGTGTAACCTGTCTAGGTTCTGATGGAATAGACCCTGCTGGAGGAGAAGGTCGGGGGCACATGGAAGCTTCCAATAGTTCCCTTCGGACAGTTGGAGAAGAAGAGGAAACCATGACCTCCGGGGCCAAAATGGTGCTATTAATATTACTTTGGGTCTTTCTACCGCAATCTTCTGTAGAACCCTCGGTATGAGGGGTGCCGGTGGAAATAAGTAGACAAATAGGCGACTCCAAGACATCGAGAAGGCATCTACCACTGTCGGCCTGTCGTGTTTGCTCAGGGAACAGAACTTCTGGAGTTTCCGATTTTGTCTGGAGGCCATCAGATCCTAGGTTGGACAACCCCATCTGGCTATGATTTGCTTGAAGTAAATCGGATTCAAACCCCACTCGCTCGGACTGACTGTCATCCGACTCAGACGATCTGCTTGTATATTGTAACAGCCTCTTATATGAATCGCTCTTAATTGCGAAAGATGTGATTCTGCCCAGGTGAAAATCCGTTTGCATAATTTCATCAAGGACGGGCTCCTCGTTCCTCCCTGTTTGTTCAGGTAGAACACAGTGGAGAGGTTGTCTGAGCGAACCAGCACCGATTTTCCTTCCAGGAGGGTTTTAAAATGGACTAGCGATTCCAGAACAGCCTTCATTTCCTTGAAGTTCGAGGACTGTCGCACATCCTGGGGAGACCATTTCCCTTGGATCCATCTGTTTTGCACATGAGCTCCCCAGCCTCTGGCTGAGGCATCCGTGGTCATTATTATCGGTGACAGATACTGAAAAGATTTCCCTACTGTGAGCTTCTCCGTCTGTAACCACCAGTTCAGACTCTGAATAACGGAAGGCCTCAGGCTGATTCTTCTTTCCAAATCGCAATGACTGGTGCGTCTTGTCTGTATCATATTCCATTGAAGGTCTCGCATATGGATCTTCGCCCAGGGGACCGCATCTATGGTAGAAGTCAGATGACCCAAGGTCTTCATCACTCTGCGTACGGATGGCTTGTGAATGGATCTCAAGGTTCTCACTTCCTCTCTGATCTTCTGACCCTTGTCTGAAGGAAGGAACACTTTCATGCAGCGGGTGTCTATCACCATCCCCAAGAATCTTTTCGACGTCGTTGGGGAGAGCTGAGATTTCTTCCAACTCATTATGAAACCGAGGGACTGGAGAAGCGAGATGACTGTACGGAGATGAAGTTGTAACTGTTCCTCCGTTGCTGCTGCCACTAGCCAGTCGTCGAGGTAAGGATAGACTTGAATGGCCTGTAAGCGTAGATGCACTGCTGCCACCACTGATATTTTGGTAAAAATCCTGGGTGCGGACGTCAGCCCGAAGGGCAACGCTCTGAATTGAAAGTGCAGGATCCTCCCTGCTCTTCTGACGGCCACTCTTAGGAATTTCCTTGAGGACGATCTTATGGGCACATGCAGGTAGGCGTCCTCCAAGTCCAGGGAGGCCATGAACTGATCTCGCTGAAGAGTGGACACCACCGATCTTAATGTTTCCATCTTGAAATGGATTTTTCTCAGAAAATGATTTAAGTATCTGAGGTCTATAACGAGACGCCAATCCCCGCTTGCTTTTGGGACTAGAAACAACCTGGAGTAGACTCCCTTTTTTTCTTGACCTCTTGGTACCCGTTCTAAAGCTCCTTTCTTTAGAAATTGGTCCACCAGGTGATCTATACGAGGGTCTTCTCTTTGAAACAGAAATCTGCTTCTTGGCTGATGAAGAAACTCTAGCGAGTATCCGTCCCTTATTAGATCCAGAACCCATTTGTCTGTAGTGATTCTCTCCCAGTTGTTGTAGAAGTAGGATAAGCGACCTCCTACAGACCGGCTTTCGACGTCAGAAATCAGCCTTGGAGTTTTTACTTAAGTCTTCCTTTCCTCTTGCTTTTTCAGCAGAACTGGGAAGGACTCTTCTGTCTGACCGGCCTCTGCTAGATCGCCCACGATAGCCTGTTCTGCGGTAAGGCTGCCTACCAAAGGGACGAAAATTCCTTGGACGATTCTTGGTTTTAAACTGAGGGAACTTCAGAGATTTTTCATCCGAATTGGCTTCTAACAGCTTGTCTAGCTGAGAGCCGAACAGTCTCCCAGGCTCAAAGGGTAGAGCGCAGAGGTTGGTCTTTGAGGCAACATCTCCTGCCCATAGCTTGAGCCACAAAGTCCTTCTTATTGAATTTGAGAGGGCCATATCTTTAGCCAGGAATCTCAGCGAATCCACTGGAAAGTCGCACAAAAACTCAGCGGCCATTTTAAGGGACGGCAGTTGAAGGAGCAGGTCTTCTCTGGAGACTCCGTCCTCGATGTCCCTTCCTAGGTGACTTAGCCAGATTCTGAGGGCTCGAGCCACTGGTACTGCGGCCATGGCTGCCTTACTTAACGTGGCCAAGTAAGAATGCAGTCTCTTTAGCAAGTTATCTGCCTTTCTGTCCATCGGGTCCCTCAGCAGCGCGGAGTCATCTGCAGGAAAGAAGGACCTTTTAGCCAGCCTTGTTACCGCAGGATCAACTCTGGCGGGGACTTCCCAGCTTGAGGACTCAGCGGAGTCGATCTTATAAACGGAACGGAATCTTGAGCCCGGATCTATTTTCCTCAGGGGACATTTACATTCCTTCTGGAATATGGAGTCCAGAACTGGATGGCTTGGAAGGACCGAAGCTTTTTTCTTTGGGAAATAGAAGAGACTCTCCTTGTCCTGTGCGGCAACAGGGTCTTCCTTAGTCCCCATTATTCCCTTTACATCTTTGATTAAGCGATTCGCATTTTTCCTATCAAAAAGGAAATTTTCCTCCATATTAGAGACTTCCCAATCCGAGCCTGAGTCTTCGCTCTCGGACGTCAGAGACTCGTCAGAGGATGAGGAGATAGGATCGCGCTTTCTCTTTTTGGCTTTCTGTTTCTGCTTTGTCAGAAAGGACTTAAAGAGGCTCATTAGTCTTCTGGACTCTGCGTCAGACTCGTCTTCAGGCTGAGTGCAGGAAGCGCAGATATTGGACTGTGAATCCTCAGGTAAGGGCTGAATACAAGAGATGCAGCGGGATTGCTTCTTCCTTGACTTTTTTGAACCAGCAGAAGATCTATGAGAATGGACAGAATCCGCCGCCATACAGTTGTCACAGTAGTCCTCTCGCTGTTCATCAGGTAGGGGCTGCTCACATGACAGGCAATATCTGTGTCTGTGCTTCTTAGACCTCTTTCTCACTGAACCAGGAAGCCCAGACATCTGGAACAGAGAAAAACAGACATATCATGAGCAAAACCAGCAAGGATCTCTGTCAGAAGGAGCCCCAGCTGACACAATACCTTAAATTCACAGGAGCTCGGCTGCCAGGCACTTATGGCAGCTTGCTCCAGCCTGCATCCACCTTAAATATTTGAATTTGGCGCCCTGGACGCCGCCTGGTGACGTCAGCCGCTCCTGCGGCTTACCATTGGCCCCAGAGGGCGCGCTGACTGATGACGTCAGACGCTGCCCGAACCCGCAAGTGCGGTGGCCTCCTCCGATCCTAGGAGAGGCATGCTGGGGATGTTAATGCCGGGCGTCGGGCGCACACTGCGCGAATCATCGGCAGGGCAGCGGCTATCAGACCGCAAAGGAGACCTCCTGCCGGCGCGCACATCGTGGATGCGGCATAGTGCCAGCGCCAAGGACACACCCGTGGCACTGCTGGACACTTGGCCTGGAGCCTGGGACACACCCCACGGCATAGGTGGCCGATCTTCACCACACCAGACAGGTGGGCAGATTCCTCAGAAATGAGGACATAAAAAAAATACAAGGGGCAGTTGCATTCACCAGACCTTATAGGTGTACTAATTATGTGATTGACTAATTGTTTGATTGTTTAAATCTAGGTGGGCGGTCCTATGAAACTAAAAGAGGTCAACGTTAACCCATTCTGTGCTGCCGAGGACGATAAGGGAAAATGTACAGTATATACAGAAAAAGCCACTATATACTGTACACACAAATAAAGCCAATACTGTATAAATTAAGCTGTTATACACTGTATACACAAATAAAGTTGCTATATAATATACACATATATAAATCCGCTGTAGATTGTACACACAAATAAAGCTGCTATATACTGTACAAAGAAAATAAAGCTGTTATAGACTGTACCTACAAATAAAGTAATTATAAACTGTCCACATAAATAAAGCCGCTATAGACGGTACATACAAATAAAGCTGCTATATACTGCGCACACAAATAAATTCACTATATAATTTACACACAACTAAAGCCACTCTATATTCTGTACATAAGAATAAAGCCGCTATAAACTGTACACAGAAAATAAAGCTGCTAAAGACTGTAAATACAAATAAAGCTTTTATATACTGTACACAGAAAATAAAGCTGCTATATACTCTGCATACAAAAAAAGCTGCTATATACTGTACACAGAAAATAAAGCTGCTATATAATCTACATACAAATAAAGCTGCTTTATACTGTACACAGAAAATAAAGCTGCTATATACTCTACATACAAATAAAGCTGCTATATACTGTACACAGAAATTAAAGCTGCTATATACTGTACACAGAAAATAAAGCTGCTACATAATCTACATACAAATAAAGCTGCTATATACTGTACATAGAAAATAAAGCTGCTATATACTGTACACAGAAAATAAAGCTGCTATATACTCTACATACAAATAAAGCTGCTATATACTGTACACAGAAATTAAAGCTGCTATATACTGTACACAGAAAATAAAGCTGCTACATAATCTACATACAAATAAAGCTGCTATATACTGTACATAGAAAATAAAGCTGCTATATACTGTACACAGAAAATAAAGCTGCTATATACTCTACATACAAATAAAGCTGCTATATACTGTACACAGAAAATAAAGCTGCTATATACTGTACACAGAAAATAAAGCTGCTACATAATCTACATACAAATAAAGCTGCTATATACTGTACATAGAAAATAAAGCTGCTATATACTGTACACAGAAAATAAAGCTGCTATATACTCTACATACATATAAAGCTGCTATATACTGTACACAGAAAATAAAGCTGCTATATACTGTACACAGAAAATAAAGCTGCTACATAATCTACATACAAATAAAGCTGCTATATACTGTACACAGAAAATAAAGCTGCTATATACTCTACATACAAATAAAGCTGCTATATACTGTGCACACAAATAAATTCACTATATAATTTACACACAAATAAAGCCACTCTATATTCTGTACACAGAAAATAAAGCTGCTACATACTCTACATACAAATAAAGCTGCTATATACTGTACACAGAAAATAAAGCTGCTATATACTGTACACAGAAAATAAAGCTGCTATATACTGTACACAGAAAATAAAGCTGCTATATACTCTACATACAAATAAAGCTCCTATATACTGTACAAAGAAAATAAAGCCATTATATACTGCACACAAATAAAGCCGCTATAGACTGTACCTACAAATAAAGTCACTATATATTGTGCACACAAATTAATCCACTATATACTTTACAGATAAATAAAGCTGCTATATACTGTACACACAAGTAAACCACTATAATGTACTATACTGTACAGACAAAGTCGCTTAAAACTGTGTGCATTAATAAAGCCGCTATAAATTGTACACACAAATAAAACTGCTATAAACTGCACACACAAAGCCGTTATAGACTGTACACACAAATAAAGTTGCACTATATACACATATGATGCCACAATATAGTGAACATATAATGAAATAATAAATAGTGTAATTGTATACCTTAGTTAAATAATACTGGAGTTCATAATCAGAAAATCATAGATGCTTACTTTCAAAAACAGCGCCACCCCTGCCCACAAGGTTCTGAGTGGTATTGCAGTTCAGCTCCTTTGAAGTAAAAGGGGCTGAGATGCAACACCACACACAACCTGTGAACAGGTGAGGCGCTGTCTTTGTGTTTCTAATGCTGGACAACCCGTTAAATAAAATTCTTTAAAAACAAAATTACATAATCTAACTTTTTCCTGCATTTGATGGCATTCTTCTCCACCGGATGGCTAAATGGGGGTCAGGGCAACCCCCTTCTCCTGACTGGTGAAAGGCTTCTGTCCCACCTGTACCCGGCAGCATATCCGATGCGTCTTGGTGGAGTTCCCCTTTAAATGAGCTATACATGGCGTATATACTGTATTGAACAAATCGGCATTTAGGATCACTATGGTTTGGTGAATAATGCTGAGAAATACTGATATATATTTTCCTACACCACCAATTTACGGCAGACGGCTGCGGTGATGACCATAAGATGGATGTTTAGACCATTAAAACTCCAGCATACTATGAATAATTTCATTTCTGTAGTCAATTATACTAGTAATACAGCAGAATGAGATGATATATGGCCGATCTCCGATTCACTGTTCATCAGAGGGAGCTGCAGTGGCCTCTACAGGCAAAATGTAGTATTGCATTGCCTCAATTCAAATGCACGGCTGACCCAGAGTCCTTGGGTAATAGACAGGTATCTCAAGGGAAACCTTGGCAGGGGTAAAATTTGATATGTTTCTAGTCTTAAAGGGGTTCTCCACTTTCTCAATGGGGTCCCTGATGATAAGGTGATCACTGGGCGTTCTGCTGTCAGGACCCTCAGCGATCAGTTATAATCTGTGGGAAAGTGTCCAGTTTTCCTGCAGTGCCACCTCAGGGGAAGTGAAGTATTACACAATTCCCATTGACATAAACTTGCTGAGTCCTCCACCTCGCGGCTCATAGATGGGAGGGGGTCCGCATCAATGAAATCCCATATATTAATTCAGAAGTGCCTAATGGAATATATGGAAATAGGTTTTCTTAGCATGAAGCTCCAGATAATTGTAAACCTGAAATCATATGAATCGCCCAGCGAGGACACCAACCTTCAAATACATCTATGGGGGTGGGAAGGTCACTTAACCATGAAAAGGGCCACAGCCCTGGGCTTACCATCACCCCTCTGCCTTTCTCCTTAGGCCTCTGAGCCTGTATAATGGGTTTCGCCTCTTGGATTTCCTGGCCCAAAGCGTCCACATGTCCACGTCCAGCTTCATCAACATCAGGTGAGGAAGAACAATCTATAATATGTAGCTGTAGACATATAAGAATAGACACAAGAGATCGAGGCCTAATATACATGATCTGGTGGTCCCGAGATGAGCGAAAAATGAATCAACTTTGCAAAAAGTCTTCATTAAAATTCTACTGTCTGTTACATTTGGTGCAGCTTCTAGGCATCTCCATGGTTACAGACTACAGATGAATCCTATGTGTAGTCAGATACGGCAGTCATATGCTATTAGACCACCCTTCACCTCCTCTTCTTAATAATCTACAGACAGCAAATCAGGAAGCAAACAAAAGAGACAAACACTTCACTGCAAGATCAGACTACACAGGGTTTGTTTGTAGTCTGTAACCATGGCGAAACATAGGACTGCCTAGGGGCTGTATACAAAAAAAAGAATTGAATGTTTTAAACAAAACTATTTGTAAAGCTGCGTCATTTATTATTTCAGCTTTTAACAGAAATGTTGTAAAGGTGGACGTATCCTTTAAGGGACATTCTATTCAAAACTCAAACCTGGAGCCTACATCAGATCAGATACCAAGACACCAGATTCCACTGCAGTCATTGCGTACACATGGTATAATTAGTAATACATACCCCACAGGACTGTTTTATTACTCTTCTTAGCTCCCCCTCTCTCCTAGTGTCTCCTGCAGTGTGTGAGTTTAGCTTACCTGGCGACCACTTGACTTCCTGTCTGTGTGACCACCATTTGATTTCACGTAGGTGGTCGCAGGAAGTTGTCTCTGCAGTACAATCTACGGTACCTTTTCATGGTGCAGAAAATTGATGTAGGTGGCTCCTTATCAGTGAAGAATAAACACGAGGAGGAGGCAGCACAAGGAATTAGGCAGTTTCAGGATAAAAAAAAAACTATGTGATATGAAAGTCTGAAGATAGAATTTAAAGGGGTTTTCTTAAAATATTTTAAAAAGGGAGGGCCACATGACCTGCCTTTCCAGCCCTGCAGCTCTGGTCCTCATCACTCCAGTCCCCGCCGATCCTGCAGTAATGATGACTCGTCCATCCTTCATGTGACCACTGCAGCCGATCACTGGCCTGAGCGGTCGTGGGCTATTTATGCAGTCGTGACCGCAGAGGCCAGTGCTAATGTGAACGATAAACCGCGCAGGATCACTGCAGGACCAGCGGGGCCTGGAGAGGTGGCGCTAGAGAGGCTAGTTATTAAAAAGGGGAGTTTTTGTTTCTATTTTAGGTGAGTTTTTGTTTCTTTTTTATGCAAGTTACTGATTTGTGCCCATTTTTAAAAAATATCAGAAAGTCCCTTAAATACAGCTTTAGTTTATTGCCCTACCTGGTGCATTAGAGCTCTTGCCAGGTGCCATAGACCCCCCCCCCACCACCACCACCACCACCACCTTCCTTTCCCATTAGATCTCAAGAGCTGCAGAGATCTTGTAGAGTCAAAGCAGCAAAAGTGCTGTAGATCTTGTAACAGAATGACAGGTTCTTGTGGTGGGGCAGAGGCCTGCGATAAGATATCCTACTCCCTAATGCCAGTAATGCACCCCTTACATTCCTCTCCCCATAGCCATACTGTGGACTACTATGGGTATGTAGCTTCCTGTACCAGATCAGTCTTATGTGCACATTATGACGTCCATTTAGGCCTCTTTCACACGCCAGTGAACCACGGACGTGTGCTGTGTTCTCCATGCACAGCACACGCACCCACTGACGTTAATGTATGTATTCACACATAAGTGGTTTTCCAAAAGTCATTGGTGCGTGGTGATACCATGGAAGTATGGCCTATTTTGTCCGTGATTACAAATCCCTTACGCAAATTATAGTCTATGGGTCCATGAAAACCACAGATGCCGTTTCTGTTTGGTCTATGGTTTTCACAAATCATTGATAGGAGATGCTCTGGAAATTAACTTTCAGTCTAGCAGTGTCCGTGGAATACAGATACATGGACCAAGCACAGATTCTTCACAGTCATCCTCACGGAAAAACCATTGACCATCTTGTCACGGATGTCACCACGACAAAGAGGTCAAACAGAGATAAAACTAAACAGAACAGAGCACTCAGTGCCAGTAGGGTTTCCTCAGGTTCCACAGCACAGATTTCCAGGTAATGTAAATGGACACATCACACAAGCTCACTACCACAAAGTAGAAATGCAGGTATGTATAGAGGAAATAATATCTAGAAAGAATGATTAGGAAATAATGTAGTTTATAAGTAGGGGTTATACTTAGCCCCATGGCGGTCCCTTATCTGATAAATGCTAAAAAGGTTTTGTGATCATAACAGTGCTCTAATCTGATTCCCTATTCTCTCCCAG
Organism: Bufo bufo; assembly: GCF_905171765.1. Classification (NCBI taxonomy): domain Eukaryota; kingdom Metazoa; phylum Chordata; class Amphibia; order Anura; family Bufonidae; genus Bufo; species Bufo bufo. The sequence continues at coordinate 219,309,118 of NC_053395.1, read as the reverse complement.
GCGCATGATTGGTAATGAGAGTGTTACACCTGTTTGGTATAATCTTGTAGATTGTGTTTGCAGCTTCTTTTCTTAATTGTCTTCTTATTTTGCAAAGTATTCTAATGGGAGGATTCACATAAATGAGATTTCTTAATTATTAGTGACCCATTGAGATATTGTTCACCTGTTTGTGAATGCGTCTAGAAGACGGAGCTTCAGTGAAGACATTGACCAATCACGTTTACTGTTGTTCTGAAGTCAGATGACAGACCAATCAGCTGTCAGCATGTAGAGGAAGCTGGTAAAGTCTGTTTGGATATTCATAGGTAGCCATAATAATTAGAATAGGCAAGTGACATAGGAAGATAAGAATCAAGATCAGATCTGGACTAATGGATGCCTAATGGAAACACATCGGTTGTATTGTAGCACTTCCCTTTAGTTTTCAGAAAGGAAACAGAGTAGCTTGCTAAGGAGAAACATAGACATATAAAAGTAACACTATAATAACATCAAGAACAAATTCATAGTATAAACTATAATAATGTAAAATATATTACAAACAGTAACACCAGGGGCGGACTGGGAAATAAAAGTGGCCCTGGAATTTTTTTTTTAAAGTGGCCCTATGTCGCAGGCGGGTCTATTTTGAAAGAAGGCAACATAATAGGCAGGGACAACAGAAGTAGGAGGGCCAGCAATACCATAGGGCATGTAGCAGTGCTGAAATTGTCACTCGTGACTGTAGATGGTTTTCTGTAACCCTACGGAGCTATTAGACTCACCGAAGAATTGCGGTGCTCAAAAACATTACATATTCAAACTATTTGAGCTCTGCTACAAAATTATTTTTACCCTTCACGATTGTGCTTCATTAGTATGAAATAATCCTGCTACTTCTGGGAACTTCCAGGACTCAAGCTCCTCTTATTTCTCTACAGTGTGGCTGGATCTGCTGTGACATTTCGGATAAGAAAAAATCGCCAAAACCTCACACTAACGGATATTACTGATCATGCAAGTGAGTACATTCTGTGTTTCCTTACCTAATTTAGATAAAAAATAATAATAATAATAATAATTCACAGAATAATCAATTTTATTTTCTCCGGGAAATTTCTGTTATTCCGGATTAGTAGATAAGAGACTGCAGTACTTGTGGTCTATCACATGGTGGCACTACAGAGCTGGCACTTAAATTGTTAGTATTAGCCTGGAGATTGGACCCTTTAAAATATAGCTTTTATTTAGTTTTATTTAAAAAAAGCAAAAACATATAGACACCCTCTGGTAACCGGGTATCCCAAATAATATATAACAGGACGAGATGTTGTCCAGCTACCACCGTAAAATTGGTGAAAAAAATAATAATAAATAAGATAGGTGTAAATTCCAAGGGCGTTGGTGACATTAGTCACCAACGCCCTTGGTGCCCTATCCTCTATCCATTTCCCCAACCTCCGACTAATGTCACCAACGCCCTTGGAATTTACACCTATCTTATTTATTATTATTTTTTTCACCAATTTCACGGTGGTAGCTGGACAACATCTCGTCCTGTTATATATTATTTGGGATACCCGGTTACCAGAGGGTGTCTATATGTTTTTGCTTTTTTTAAATAAAACTAAATAAAAGCTATATTTTAAAGGGTCCAATCTCCAGGCTAATACTCACTTATACGGACACCTATACTATTATTTATATTTACAAACCGGATTCCAAAAAAGTTGGGACACTAAACAAATTGTGAATAAAAACTGAATGCAATGATGTGAAGATGGCAAATGTCAATATTTTATTTGTAACAGAACGTAGATGACAGATCAAACGTTTAATCCGAGTAAATGTATCATTTTAAAGGAAAAATACGTTGACTCCAATTTTCACGGTGTCAACAAATCCCCAAAAAGTTGGGACAAGTAGCAATAAGAGGCTGGAAAAAGTAAATTTGAGCATAACGAAGAGCTGGAAGACCAATTAACACTAATTAGGTCAATTGGCAACATGATTGGGTATAAAAAGAGCTTCTCAGAGTGGCAGTGTCTCTCAGAAGCCAAGATGGGTAGAGGATCACCAATTCCCACAATGTTGCTCAGAAAGATAGTGGAGCAATATCAGAAAGGTGTTACCCAGTGAAAAATTGTAAAGACTTTGCATCTATCATCATCAACTGTGCATAACATCATCCGAAGATTCAGAGAATCTGGAACAATCTCTGTGCGTAAGGGTCAAGGCGGTAAAACCATACTGGATGCCCGTGATCTCCGGGCCCTTAAACGACACTGCACCACAAACAGGAATGCTACTGTAAAGGAGATCCCAGAATGGGCTCAGGAATACTTCCAGAAACCATTGTCAGTGAACACAATCCACCGTGCCATCCGCCGTTGCCAGCTGAAACTCTACAGTGCAAAGAAGAAGCCATTTCTAAGCAAGATCCACAAGCTCAGGCGTTTTCACTGGGCCAGGGATCATTTAAAATGGAGTGTGGCAAAATGGAAGACTGTTCTGTGGTCAGACGAGTCACGATTCGAAGTTCTTTTTGAAAATCTGGGACGCCATGTCATCCGGACCAAAGAGGACAAGGACAACCCAAGTTGTTATCAACGCTCAGTTCAGAAGCCTGCATCTCTGACGGTATGGGGTTGCATGAGTGCGTGTGGCATGGGCAGCTTGCATGTCTGGAAAGGCACCATCAATGCAGAAAAATATATTCAGGTTCTAGAACAACATCTGCTCCCATCCAGACGTCATCTCTTTCAGGGAAGACCCTGCATTTTTCAACAAGATAATGCCAGACCACATTCTGCATCAATCACAACATCATGGCTGCGTAGAAGAAGGATCCGGGTACTGAAATGGCCAGTCTGCAGTCCAGATCTTTCACCTATAGAGAACATTTGGCGCATCATAAAGAGGAAGGTGCAACAAAGAAGGCCCAAGACGATGGAACAGTTAGAGGCCTGTATTAGACAAGAATGGGAGAGCATTCCTATTTCTAAACTTGAGAAACTGGTCTCCTCGGTCCCCAGACGTCTGTTGAGTGTTGTAAGAAGAAGGGGAGATGCCACACAGTGGTGAAAATGGCCTTGTCCCAACTTTTTGGGGATTTGTTGACACCATGAAATTCTGATTCAACATATTTTTCCCTTAAAATGGTACATTTTCTCAGTTTAAACTTTTGTTCCGTGATTTATGTTCTATTCTGAATAAAATATTAGAAGTTGACACCTCCACATCATTGCATTCAGTTTTTATTCACGATTTGTATGGTGTCCCAACTTTTTTGGAATCCGGTTTGTAATTCTATGAGAATTTTGTTTAACACTTAAATTGTTACTGGCCTGTGTGATTGGTGAATATAGGATATTTAAATCATCGCATTAAGGAATTTGCTAATCTGAAGGTTGTAACCTTAAAGGACCCTTAACCTGAATGATGTATGTAACACATGAGATAAAGAACTATCAATTTATATAAAGTCTCATCCCTGGGGTCAGGGGTATGTCAGATATTATGTCCTAGCTGTCCATAGGTATATATACAAAAACTCAAAGATTACGTGAGGGGAGTGCAAAAAAAGGAAGAAAATGTATATATATGTATACATACAGTAGAGCATCATACAGGACACAGCTTGATAGTTCGCCAGCCTCCCTCTATTAGGCCCTTTAAAATTTAAAGGCTCTGTACACCTTCGGAGGCAATGTTTGTTTATGATTGCATTTTACTAATTTTTATCTAAAAATCATATTTTCAATTGGCCTTTATTAAAAAATATTGAGCCATTCTGTCACAAAGGGTTAACCGTTTGTCTAACTGTGTGACTGGTACTTTCACTTTGTGCCTTTTCTAAAATGCCTCATCTCTAAACTACTAAGAGGTCATAAACACAAGCCATGTTCTCATCAGTAAGACAAGAACTAAGGCTACTTTCACACTAGCGGCACTGACCTCCGGCAGGCTGTTCTGTCGGGTGAACAGCCTGCCGGATCCGTCCTGCCGCTAGTGACCATGTGCCCCCGGACTGCCGCTCCGTCCCCATTAACTATAATTGTGGCGGGGGCGTAGTTCCGGAAGAGGCACGGCGAGAGGCTGCCGGAATAAAACTACAACATGTCCGACATTTATTCCGGCAGCCTCTCGCCGTGCCTCGCCGGAACTCTTCCGCCGCCCCCATTATAGTCAATGGGGACTGAGCGGCAGTCTGGGGCACACGGTCCCTAACGGCAGGACGGATCCGGCAGGCTGTCCACCGGACGGAACAGCCTGCCGGAGGTCCGTGCCGCTAGTGTGAAAGTAGCCTAAGCTATAATATAGTGTTTATAATGTCAGAGAGCAGAGATAAGGAGCCGTCAGCTCCCCAACTGATGGCAAAGAAAGAAAATTCAGAGGCTGGTACTGGAGCCTCTCAGCTCTGTACAGAAAAACAACTCCATATTTTTTATAAAGACCAATTGAAAAAATGATTTTCAGCTCAAAATCATCCGTACAATTCAATAATAAAAAAAATATTGCCCCCAAAGGTGTACATAGCCTTTATTTATAGCCTTATATTAAAGGGGTTCTGCAGTTTGTTTAAACTGATGATCTATCCTCTGGATAGATCATCAGCATCTGATCGGCGGGGGTCCAACACCCGGAACTCCCGCCAATCAGCTGTTTGAGAAGGCAGCGGCGCTGGCAGTAGCGCTGCGGCCTTCTCACTGTTTACCGCTGGCCCAGTGACGTCACGACTAGTATCACTGGCCTGGGCGGCGCTAAGCTCCATTCAAGTGAACGGAGCTTAGCCGCGCCCAGGAAAGTTGATACTAGTCGTGACGTCACTGGGCCTGCGGTAAACAGTGAGAAGGCCGCGGCGCTACTGCCAGCACCGCTGCCTTCTCAAACAGCTGATCGGCGGGGGTCCCGGGTGTCTGACCCGCGCCCGTCAGATGCTGATGATCTATCCAGAGGATAGATCATCAGTTTAAACAAACTGCAGAACCCCTTTAAATGAAAACGTAAAACAGAAGACACTAAATATGTTAAAACCTTATTGCGCCTGCGTCCTAAGTGTCTGAGTCAGGAGCCTCACTGTATATTATTCAGGAGGTTAGAGGCACCTACTTGTTCGCCTCACTTTTTATCTCTTTCTCAAATATTTATCCTATCTAACAACTAGGTTCTGGAGCCCTAGTTGATTCTGCAACAGTAGGATATGGTGCTATTAAAATAGCAATTGATAAGCTACTGCAGCAGCATCATCAGGGGACTACAGACAACAGACAATCTTGCTATTGTCTGTAGTCCCCTGATGACGCTGCTGGTGCCACGAAACATGAGGAGCCTCTAACCTACTGAATAATATACAATCTGGCTATCAAACAAGTAGCCTCTGACTCAGATACTATTAGGACACAGGTGCAAAAGGTTTTAGTTTCTTCTGTTTTCATTTCATTTAAAACAATCAAATAAAGGTTAAGTTTTAAAGGGCTTAATAGAGGGAGGCTGGTGAACTGTATGTGGCTCTACTATATATATTGGTGTATATAGTGCTGGTCAAGATGGCTGCCTGCGGGGCTGTGTCTATGCACTTGATGTAGGGTCTTCAGATATTTCCCTTGAGTGGGCTGTCATGTGGATGGTAACACAAGAAAATTGGTTTGCTTGTACTGCGCACATGCCCAGTGGTACTACACCATCATCGTCTTTATAACTGGCTGGCATAAAGTAATTCCTTGCTAATTAGTTATAGAGTTTCAATTCCTTACTATTTTCAAAATGTCTGCTTGCTGTCAATGAATGGCAATCTTTTCCCTTTCATTCTCAGGCTGAATATCACAACTGCAGTTAGTACCCATATAACTGTACAGGTGAAGTGGCCAGGGGCTTAGTTCCTGGACCCCAATGCACAATTTTTAACAGGGCCCCATGACAGTCGCATGTTATTTGTGGCACCGGTCTCCTTGACATTTTGCACTCACTCATGCCTCAGCTGCAGCCATAGTTTGCTCCTGGCGGTGGCATACCTACCACAGAGACGTGGCACAGAACTGCTGCGGGATCCCTCCACATATTTTTTTAGAATGTTTTGATACGTTATTTCAAAATGTTTCATTTTCATGTTGTAAAAGAAAATTATTCGCATAAACTTTGCTCCTCTTTCAGTGGCTCTGAAGTCGGATCTGCAAACTGCGACGGGCATAAAGATTGTCCAGACCGGCATCGGACAGGTGAGGAAGACGTCTGATATTCATTACATGGATGTGTACATATTGTGTATGACAGCCGGCATGGTACCTAGCTGAGTACAGGCTCCCATAAATGGCAGCCTGCATTATACAGATTATTCCTATTGGTTCTAGAGTAAGCAAATGTAAATTCTAGTAGTAATATATCTCTAAATAAAAATATATAAATATATATATCTCTAATATAAAAATCTCCTGTTGCTTCCTGGAGACAATCAGCAAGCTGCTGTTGACAGATCTGTTATTACTGTTTGTCTCTATAGCATATTTTCAGCACATAATTGTGACTCGCTGTAGATAAAATAAGGATCTGGTTGGGTCATTCACCTTAGTACCCTGCAGCCCGACTCATAAACCCAAGGGTAGCATTCCTCATACCCACCTTTCAGATTCTCTGCCAGTCATGCACCAACACTTGCATGGGCCCCGCTGATCATTGTTTACTTGACATGTGTTTCCAATTAGTGGCCCCAGCGGTTATATCGGTACAGAGAGAGGGTCACAGGGTTTTTCAAAATGTCGGAAAACCACTTCCATCGGGCTACTCCAGTGTTATCAAGTTTAGGAGTTTCATGGTATTTATCTATTTTCCAGCTGGATCCGTCAACAGCAGTTTGTTGGTGGATTTAATGTAGGAACTCCTGACTCAATTTTTTTTAGAAATGCATAAAAAAGGTCTTAAAGGATTTTCTGTTTGCTGCCTATGGGGCCAATGTGCAGCGGAAGCTTCACTTAAAAAATATGGATTTATGATCAAGGTCTCGTTAGTTTTCTGCATATTTGCTGAAACAGGACATACAGATGTAAGAACCCATAGAAATGCTGAGATTGGTCTGTGTATTGGGCACCTTGAAAAAGATCTCCAACTAGAGTGACCAGGTAACTCACTGCTGTACTGCACTCACAGGGACCTGGGGGCCCCTTTTTAGACCAGAGAGATGATAGCAACCATAGCAATTGATAATAGGGGCCAGCAACAGAGGGGAGAGACAGTTACCATTGATTGTGGGTAATAAAGGTGCCAATTGAGCAGTTGCTTACAAGGGTTTGCCCATGAACGAAACGTATCACCTGTCCACAGGATCACCTGGGGCCCCTCTGCTGGAACCCCCACCAACCACAAGAATACTGGTCCTGTGTATGTATGCTGCCGCTCCATTGAAACTTAGCGGAACTGATGGAGATAGCTGAGCTCTGTACTTGCTGTTGGTCCCATAGTCCTTAAATGGAACAGCATGCTTGATTGTCGCTCCATATGAACAAGGGACAAGGGACCAGAATTCACATCATCATTGGGGGCCCCAAGTGATCAGAAGCTTATTACCTATCCCGTGCAAAGGTGATAAGTGTGGTTTGTAGGAGAACCCTTTAAGATAACTTGCAAAGTTCTTGCTACCTGCAGCAACCACTAGAGGGAGCTCAACATACATAGAAATACATATATGGGGTCCCAAGGTTACTTACTACACCCCTGGATGGAAGAAATGATCCTGACATAACCCATTCCTCTCCATTACAATGAGAGATTTCCATGGCTGCCATTGAGAGGAATGACAAAGTACACCCCCCTTTCCTGATCTGTGTCGCACCCCTGTTGACTTGACATGTCTGATTGACAATCCCTTTAAATACAGGGAGTGCAGAATTATTAGGCAAATGAGTATTTTGACCACATCATCCTCTTTATGCATGTTGTCTTACTCCAAGCTGTAAAGGCTCGAAAGCCTACTACCAATTAAGCATATTAGGTGATGTGCATCTCTGTAATGAGAAGGGGTGTGGTCTAATGACATCAACACCCTATATCAGGTGTGCATAATTATTAGGCAACTTCCTTTCCTTTGGCAAAATGGGTCAAAAGAAGGACTTGACAGGCTCAGAAAAGTCAAAAATAGTGAGATATCTTGCAGAGGGATGCAGCACTCTTAAAATTGCAAAGCTTCTGAAGCGTGATCATCGAACAATCAAGCGTTTCATTCAAAATAGTCAACAGGGTCGCAAGAAGCGTGTGGAAAAACCAAAGCGCAAAATAACTGCCCATGAACTGAGAAAAGTCAAGCGTGCAGCTGCCAAGATGCCACTTGCCACCAATTTGGCCATATTTCAGAGCTGCAACATCACTGGAGTGCCCAAAAGCACAAGGTGTGCAATACTCAGAGACATGGCCAAGGTAAGAAAGGCTGAAAGACGACCACCACTGAACAAGACACACAAGCTGAAACGTCAAGACTGGGCCAAGAAATATCTCAAGACTGATTTTTCTAAGGTTTTATGGACTGATGAAATGAGAGTGAGTCTTGATGGGCCAGATGGATGGGCCTGTGGCTGGATTGGTAAAGGGCAGAGAGCTCCAGTCCGACTCAGACGCCAGCAAGGTGGAGGTGGAGTACTGGTTTGGGCTGGTATCATCAAAGATGAGCTTGTGGGGCCTTTTCGGGTTGAGGATGGAGTCAAGCTCAACTCCCAGTCCTACTGCCAGTTTCTGGAAGACACCTTCTTCAAGCAGTGGTACAGGAAGAAGTCTGCATCCTTCAAGAAAAACATGATTTTCATGCAGGACAATGCTCCATCACACGCTTCCAAGTACTCCACAGCGTGGCTGGCAAGAAAGGGTATAAAAGAAGAAAATCTAATGACATGGCCTCCTTGTTCACCTGATCTGAACCCCATTGAGAACCTGTGGTCCATCATCAAATGTGAGATTTACAAGGAGGGAAAACAGTACACCTCTCTGAACAGTGTCTGGGAGGCTGTGGTTGCTGCTGCACGCAATGTTGATGGTGAACAGATCAAAACACTGACAGAATCCATGGATGGCAGGCTTTTGAGTGTCCTTGCAAAGAAAGGTGGCTATATTGGTCACTGATTTGTTTTTGTTTTGTTTTTGAATGTCAGAAATGTATATTTGTGAATGTTGAGATGTTATATTGGTTTCACTGGTAAAAATAAATAATTGAAATGGGTATATATTTGTTTTTTGTTAAGTTGCCTAATAATTATGCACAGTAATAGTCACCTGCACACACAGATATCCCCCTAAAATAGCTAAAACTAAAAACAAACTAAAAACTACTTCCAAAAATATTCAGCTTTGATATTAATGAGTTTTTTGGGTTCATTGAGAACATGGTTGTTGTTCAATAATAAAATTAATCCTCAAAAATACAACTTGCCTAATAATTCTGCACTCCCTGTATAATCTATTTTAGGGTTATCGTCCCCACCGATCTACGGAGATGTCCTGTCCTTATTTAATAAAAAAAAAAACTAGTTGCAATCTATTATAACTTACATAATCACTTCTGGTGAAACGTCTAAAACGCCGGTCTTAATAAATGTGCCCCAATTCTGCTGAGTGGCGGGGGGCTCTTCCTGGTGTGATATCAGAGCTATGCACTGTGCCCTCAGCCAATCAGATGCCTCGCCTTTCTGCTCTCTCTACCCTCGCGCAGCATGCAGCCTCACACACACTGAGCAGAAGAGTCTGCAGCTGCATCTCCCCTCCTCCCCTCGTCCCTGTCACTATCAGTCTTCTCTCTAAGCTGTGCACTCTGGAAAGGAGAGGGTTAAAATGACATTAACAAGCATTAACTCCTGTAATCCCCCCCCCCCCCCCCAAAAAAAAATGCCCGGGCCCCTCATACTGGTCATACTTACCCCGTTCTCCGGCACCCGCGTTGCTTCTTATGCCGTCACGGCGGGTGACACTAGGGAGGCCTCTTCCCATCATGGCCTGCTATTGGCTAACCAACCCCACCCATCCCCCTACGCCCCTCGCCACATGTTTTGATCTGCGCGATGGGGATATGCAGTGGTGGCCGTGCTGGCATCAGAGGCAACGCTTTACCTGCTGCAGAGTTTGCAATTTTTAACTCTTTCAATTCTAGAAACAGCGTAGAGGGAAACAGTAGTCACTATGCAGAATTTCTGGGGACTGCAGACAGGGGCAGGAGAGTCATAGGACGGTAGTAAGACCAGGAAGACACCACTGCCCTAATATAATATATTAAATCTATGACATACTCTATATATGTATTTGCACTATAGACACATTTGCTGATCCCATGTAACCCTGCATTCTGTCTCCTGTCTACAATTCTGGTCTACAGACTGTGCTAGGAGGGATTGTCATTTAAGCAGTTTTCTATTTTGAACAATTCTGATTACCTGCAGCCGCCGCTAGACTGCGCGCTCCGCTTATATACAGTATTTATTCCGTTTCTGTGCGGTATTCCTTGAACTCTATGGTTTTGATGGAAAGTGGAGGATTTGGAGCTGTGTATCAATGTAAATCCCAGTAATCCGGCATCCTCCGGGCCTTCGATGTGCCCGATTATAGGAAATTCCGGTGTGTCAGACTGTGACATGTTTATATAGGTCTACGCGCTCACCCACCATGGGCCTGTCTTTTTGTGGATAGGGTCACTCTGAGATTTGCTTTTGATCACAGTGTATCATGTCCCTGGTCAGATGGGTCCAGGTCCTGCCACATCTATACTGGTGCAGACGACGTGTACTGGGAGATGACAGACAGATGAGAATCACTGTGAGGAGTGATAGATGCGACAAAGTGCGGGGTGTATCACGCTGATATCACATGGAAATCATCACTAGGTTGCCATGACAACCCGATTTGGAAGACTCATTTCTGTATTTGATTGCATAATATAAAATGGTGATCAGGACGGCAATCAGCGCGTCTTCTAGAAAAGGTCAAGTGTCCTTATGTCCAGTATGTGGTGCCTCTCTATGTGACAGCTCTGGATGTCAGTGCCTCTCTATGTGACAGCTCTGTATATCAGTGGCTCTCTATGTGACAGCTCTGTATATCAGTGCCTCTCTATGTGACAGCTCTGTATATCAGTGGCTCTCTATGTGACAGCTCTGGATGTCAGTGCCTCTCTATGTGACAGCTCTGGATGTCAGTGCCTCTCTATGTGACAGCTCTGGATGTCAGTGCCTCTCTATGTGACAGCTCTGGATGTCAGTGCCTCTCTATGTGACAGCTCTGGATGTCAGTGCCTCTCTATGTGACAGCTCTGGATGTCAGTGCCTCTCTATGTGACAGCTCTGTATATCAGTGGCTCTCTATGTGACAGCTCTGTATATCAGTGCCTCTCTATGTGACAGCTCTGTATATCAGTGGCTCTCTATGTGACAGCTCTGGATGTCAGTGCCTCTCTATGTGACAGCTCTGGATGTCAGTGCCTCTCTATGTGACAGCTCTGGATGTCAGTGCCTCTCTATGTGACAGCTCTGGATGTCAGTGCCTCTCTATGTGACAGCTCTGGATGTCAGTGCCTCTCTATGTGACAGCTCTGGATGTCAGTGCCTCTCTATGTGACAGCTCTGGATGTCAGTGCCTCTCTATGTGACAGCTCTGTATATCAGTGGCTCTCTATGTGACAGCTCTGGATGTCAGTGGCTCTCTATGTGACAGCTCTGGATGTCAGTGGCTCTCTATGTGACAGCTCTGTATATCAGTGGCTCTCTATGTGACAGCTCTGTATATCAGTGCCTCTCTATGTGACAGCTCTGTATATCAGTGGCTCTCTATGTGACAGCTCTGGATGTCAGTGCCTCTCTATGTGACAGCTCTGGATGTCAGTGCCTCTCTATGTGACAGCTCTGGATGTCAGTGCCTCTCTATGTGACAGCTCTGGATGTCAGTGCCTCTCTATGTGACAGCTCTGGATGTCAGTGCCTCTCTATGTGACAGCTCTGGATGTCAGTGCCTCTCTATGTGACAGCTCTGGATGTCAGTGCCTCTCTATGTGACAGCTCTGTATATCAGTAGCTCTCTATGTGACAGCTCTGTATATCAGTAGCTCTCTATGTGACTGCTCCGCATATCAGTGACTCTCTATGTGACAGCTCTGTATATCAGTGGCTCTCTATGTGACAGCTCTGTATATCAGTAGCTCTCTATGTGACAGCTCTGTATGTCAGTGACTCTCTATGTGACAGCTCTGTATATCGGTGGCTCTCTATGTGACAGCTCTGTATATCAGTGGCTCTCTATGTGACAGCTCTGTATATCAGTAGCTCTCTATGTGACAGCTCTGTATGTCAGTGACTCTCTATGTGACAGCTCTGTATGTCAGTGACTCTCTATGTGACAGCTCTGTATATCGGTGGCTCTCTATGTGACAGCTCTGTATATCAGTGACTCTCTATGTGACAGCTCTGTATGTCAGTGACTCTCTATGTGACAGCTCTGTATATCAGTGACTCTCTATGTGACAGCTCTGTATATCGGTGGCTCTCTATGTGACAGCTCTGTATATCAGTGGCTCTCTATGTGACAGCTCTGTATGTCAGTGACTCTCTATGTGACAGCTCTGTATGTCAGTGGCTCTCTATGTGACAGCTCTGGATGTCAGTGCCTCTCTATGTGACAGCTCTGTATATCGGTGGCTCTCTATGTGACAGCTCTGTATATCAGTGGCTCTCTATGTGACAGCTCTGGATGTCAGTGCCTCTCTATGTGACAGCTCTGTATATCGGTGCCTCTCTATGTGACAGCTCTGTATATCAGTGGCTCTCTATGTGACAGCTCTGGATGTCAGTGCCTCTCTATGTGACAGCTCTGGATGTCAGTGCCTCTCTATGTGACAGCTCTGGATGTCAGTGCCTCTCTATGTGACAGCTCTGGATGTCAGTGCCTCTCTATGTGACAGCTCTGGATGTCAGTGCCTCTCTATGTGACAGCTCTGGATGTCAGTGCCTCTCTATGTGACAGCTCTGGATGTCAGTGCCTATGTGACAGCTCTATATGTTAGTGTCTGTCTATGTGACAGCTCTGGATGCTGTATATCAGTGGCTCTCTATGTGACAGCTCTGTATATCAGTGGCTCTCTATGTAACAGCTCTGTATATCAGTGGCTCTCTATGTGACAGCTCTGTATATCAGTAACTGTCTATGTGACAGCTCTGTATATCAGTAACTGTCTATGTGACAGCTCTGGATGCTGTATGTCGGTGGCTCTCTGTGTGACAGTTCTGTATATCAGTAGCTGTCTATGTGACAGCTCCGTATATCAGTGACTCTCTATGTGACAGCTCTGTATATCAGTAGCTCTCTATGTGACAGCTCTGTATGTCAGTGACTCTCTATGTCACAGCTCTGTATATCGGTGGCTCTCTATGTGACAGCTCTGTATATCAGTAGCTCTCTATGTGACAGCTCTGTATGTCAGTGACTCTCTATGTGACAGCTCTGTATATCGGTGGCTCTCTATGTGACAGCTCTGTATATCAGTGGCTCTCTATGTGACAGCTCTGTATGTCAGTGACTCTCTATGTGACAGCTCTGTATGTCAGTGGCTCTCTATGTGACAGCTCTGTATGTCAGTGCCTCTCTATGTGACAGCTCTGTATATCAGAGGCTCTCTATGTGACAGCTCTGTATGTCAGTGACTCTCTATGTGACAGCTCTGTATATCAGTGACTCTCTATGTGACAGCTCTGTATGTCAGTGACTCTCTATGTGACAGCTCTGTATAGCGGTGGCTCTCTATGTGACAGCTCTGTATGTCAGTGACTCTCTATGTGACAGCTCTGTATATCAGAGGCTCTCTATGTGACAGCTCTGTATGTCAGTGACTCTCTATGTGACAGCTCTGTATGTCAGTGACTCTCTATGTGACAGCTCTGTATATCAGAGGCTCTCTATGTGACAGCTCTGTATGTCAGTGACTCTCTATGTGACAGCTCTGTATATCAGTGACTCTCTATGTGACAGCTCTGTATGTCAGTGACTCTCTATGTGACAGCTCTGTATAGCGGTGGCTCTCTATGTGACAGCTCTGTATGTCAGTGACTCTCTATGTGTCAGCTCTGTATGTCAGTGACTCTCTATGTGACAGCTCTGTATGTCAGTGACTCTCTATGTGACAGCTCTGTATGTCAGTGACTCTCTATGTGACAGCTCTGTATAGCGGTGGCTCTCTATGTGACAGCTCTGTATGTCAGTGACTCTCTATGTGACAGCTCTGTATATCAGAGGCTCTCTATGTGACAGCTCTTTATGTCAGTGACTCTCTATGTGACAGCTCTGTATGTCAGTGACTCTCTATGTGACAGCTCTGTATATCAGAGGCTCTCTATGTGACAGCTCTGTATGTCAGTGACTCTCTATGTGACAGCTCTGTATATCAGAGGCTCTCTATGTGACAGCTCTGTATGTCAGAGGCTCTCTATGTGACAGCTCTGTATGTCAGTGACTCTCTATGTGACAGCTCTGTATGTCAGTGACTCTCTATGTGACAGCTCTGTATGTCAGTGACTCTCTATGTGACAGCTCTGTATGTCAGTGACTCTCTATGTGACAGCTCTGTATGTCAGTGACTCTCTATGTGACAGCTCTGTATAGCGGTGGCTCTCTATGTGACAGCTCTGTATGTCAGTGACTCTCTATGTGACAGCTCTGTATATCAGAGGCTCTCTATGTGACAGCTCTTTATGTCAGTGACTCTCTATGTGACAGCTCTGTATGTCAGTGACTCTCTATGTGACAGCTCTGTATATCAGAGGCTCTCTATGTGACAGCTCTGTATGTCAGTGACTCTCTATGTGACAGCTCTGTATATCAGAGGCTCTCTATGTGACAGCTCTGTATGTCAGAGGCTCTCTATGTGACAGCTCTGTATGTCAGTGACTCTCTATGTGACAGCTCTGTATGTCAGTGACTCTCTATGTGACAGCTCTCTGTGTGACAGTTCTTGATTCTATGTATCTGTTATGTTGCAGTTTTTGCAGTTGTCCCTGTCTCATCTTATTGATTACAAGTTAATGTGGGGGAAGGGCTCTTAGCGGGGGCATGGGGGGAGGTGTCCTCCAGCTGCAAGAAAGGGGGGTGAACATGGGTGGTGTCAGTCTGCCTTTGGGTGGGGGGAGGGAGGGCGGACGCCTGCGATTGGAATTACGCCTCTTTTCAGTAACATGGAGCTGTTGTCATGGCAACCTCTTTTGATGTGACAAGTGCTGTGATTGTGACGGAGGAGCTGATGTTCTAGGGAGCTAACAGTGGCAAGGAGAGGGTACAAGAGACCCCATCCCACACCCACACACCCTGCCTGCCGCTCCCATCATCTCCTCTCCTCCATCACTGCTCTCCATCCCCCCCTGTGCCTCACTTGCCCATCTTTTGTGCCCCCCTCGGTATTGTCCATCCACCCTCATCACCCCATCCCCGAGATCCGCTCATTCATTGCACACACAGCCTCATCTGGACGCCTCTTTCTCACTTTTCCAAGACCCCCTGGCCTTCTCGCTTCCTCCCATTCCATCCCTAATTCCTCCATTAGTCCCTTTGTATTGTCTCCCTTTGGCCCAGAGCTTTGTTTGTGTGACATGAATAAGGTTCGGGGCCCTAAGATCCCAGTATTGTCATCGTCCCCCCCTCCCCTTGGAGAACTGAGTAAGGAGGCGCTCAGGTTGATCTGTCCTCAGCTGCCATTAGGTAAGTTGTAGGAGAACAGCTCCTCTCCACTTCTATCTGTGCAGGAGGGTGTTGCCTCAAAATGGAGAGAAGCTTTTTTTTTTTTTTTTTTGCATTTTGAATTTTTTGCATTATTTTAGATCTTTTTTTCCACTGCAGCTTTCTTTATGTTTATTCCATATTCTTCTTTTCTACTGAACACGATCGATATAAGGCGGCATAGCCTCGGCCCTTGTAGCCTGGATGGGCTCAGGGCCAATAGAACAACCTTAGGCTCTGGGTTCACATTGACCTTGACAAGACCAGTTAACCTCTAGAGCCTGCCGGGTCTGGATTGCAAGCTCTGTGGGCACAGCAGTGTCAATTGGAATTGCAAATGCAGGCCTGTGCAGCAGAGGGGGAGATGTCAATCTTATGGGATGTGTGATATGTAGAGATCTGTCGAGTCAGATATGGGATATTAGTCCAGTATATGGATGTTTAGAGCTTGTAGTTTCTACCATTGCACAGAAATGCAATATTTTTTATGATGTGTAATGTGTAGGATGAATATCTCATGTGCCAATGTTTGTTTTTTTGCAAATTCTTAGTTTTTTAATTTTTAATATTAATTCTTAATTCTTTTAATGTTTAATCTTTATGCATTTTAATGACTTGGATTGTTTTTATGTGTATTAATGTAGGGGAGTATTTATATCAGATCCGATACAATGTTACAATTTTGTACAAAAGCAAAACAATGTAAAAAGTGTTTTATGGAGAAAAAAAAAGTCCAGAACTTACATCATTTGTGTATGTAGATGTTTGTAGTTTTTAACGGGCTGCGCAGTATAGGTGATAAATGTATGATCGCCGGGGGTCCAACCACTGGAATCCCCCCAGATTACAAAAGCGGCCGTTCTGGAGTACCGGCATGATCGCCGCTTTATTCGCATCTATGGGGCGTATGAAGCTAAGCTCAGTACTGATAGACAGTGGGACTCAGGGACCCCTATCCTCATGATCAGTGCGGACCCAGCGGTCGGACCCCCGGCAGTCATACATCCTGAGGAAAGATGATACATGTTGCTTATAGCAAAAGCCCTTTAATGTTTTGGAATATTTTTGTCCTGAGGCCACCATGTCAATAAATGTTTTCTACAACAGCTCTAATATGAAGATTAATAGTTGTGGATCATGGGTCATCTGTGGTCCTTCAGGGTGGAAGATGTTCTTGGAAATGCTCTAAAGACCCTCATAGCTCATCAAGTGCTCATTTCCAAAAAGGACAAAAAGCAAGTAGTGTCCATAGTAGGCAATCCCATTAATCAGGTATTTGATACAGAGCCAGAATGAATTTCCTTGGGTCCACCAGAGGAAATTTTTCTGGAGGCCTACCCTCTGCTAGACCTTAGCGGACCCTGCATTATAAACAACCCTGTTTTATAAAGGGCCCACTGGAGTATTTTCTGATACTCTGGTGGGGCAGTCCTACCCTGATTTGAGCTGTAGTTTAGAGTTCAGAAGAGGTCTGAATAATCAGGCCCATGCCCATCTTTACCAAAACTTGACTTAAAACCTGAAGAAACCTTTGCAGAACTCTATTTTAGTCTAATCCTCAGATTGCTATGTTGCTAAGAAGGTATTTCTTGGATTTGTGGATTGCCCAACAGTTGGAGAGACACAAGTTGGAGACTATTGGTTCACAGGATGAGCAGATGTCTCTCTTGGGGTCTCCTAAGGGTGTGTGTCCAACTATAGACATAGATCAACCCAAACTACGGTCATTCCAGAACCTTGAATATAACGCCCAAAACCCAATGCAGAAGAGTCATCATATGTTCTTCAAGTCTTGCACTGTGGAATGAAATGAGATAATCATAGGGTTAAATAATTTTCTTATATAAAAATAAGAGGAAGAAGCCAAAATGAACAGGGTTTAATCATATTAAATTCACAATATGATGTTCGGTTCTTGAATAATTCAGTTTTGCATTGGACACAATATAAGGATTCTGAGAAATCTGATTACTAGTGGCAGCCGAGATGGTGAGGACATGAGGCTGTCAGGAAGAATGTCCATAGCGACCAGCCCGTCTTATATAACTCAGGGTGAACTGAGATCATGCTGAGGGTCGCAGAGGAGACATGGAGGGGGGGACAATATTACAGCACACTTTTTCCATGTCTCTTAATGATCTAGTAATCAGATTTACTTCAAGATAAATGTAAGTGGAGAATTCACAGGGATCACAAGTCGAAGTTATAAAATTATCTTCATGAATCCCGTGTCATCATAGTACATGGATCATGTGTCCACATAACATGTATGTCACCGTATACCGTATAGTGTACATGTCTATTAAAGTGGTCCTGTGTCCAGATATAGGCCCCAGAGAGATGCCTGCGAGTACGATACTCACAACTCTATTTAATGAACCCAAATACAAAGGTTCTTCATTTCATCCTGTATTAAAGGTTTCTGGTATTAATCCGTGTCCTTCTTCATATACAGAGGAGCAATGCCACCGGCACCACCTTCCCCCATGCTTCTCACTTTGGGGACACTTTCCGATTTGTTCTCCTCATCTTCATCGCACTGGCCTGCATAGCTGGAATCGTAATCGCCTCTGCGGTGATCTTCTGTTTACGACAACATGCCAAGCAGCGGGAAAAAGAGCGACTTGCAGGGCTTGGGCCTGAAGGAGCCGGAGACTCCACCTTTGAGTATCAGGTAAAGACTCATGTTGTTGTCTTGAAGCGTTAGTGTTATAGTAGTTATATTCTTGTACATAGGAGCAGTATTATAGTAGTTATATTCTTGTACATAGGGGGCAGTATTATAGTAGTTATATTCTTGTACATAGGAACAGTATTATAGTAGTTATATTCCTGTACATAGGAGCAGTATTATAGTAGTTATATTCTTGTACATAGGAGCAGTATTATAGTAGTTATATTCTTGTACGTAGGAGGCAGTATTATAGTAGTTATATTCTTGTACATAGAAGGCAGTATTATAGTAGTTATATTCTTGTATATAGGAGGCAGTATTATAGTAGTTATATTCTTGTACATAGGGGGCAGTATTATAGTAGTTATATTCTTGTACATAGGGGGCAGTATTATAGTAGTTGTATTCTTGTACATAGGAGCAGTATTATAGTAGTTATATTCCTGTACATAGGAGCAGTATTATAGTAGTTATATTCTTGTACATAGGGGGCAGTATTATAGTAGTTGTATTCTTGTACATAGGAGCAGTATTATAGTAGTTATATTCCTGTACATAGGAGCAGTATTATAGTAGTTATATTCTTGTACATAGAAGGCAGTATTATAGTAGTTATATTCTTGTACATAGGAGGCAGTGTTATAGTAGTTATATTCTTGTATATAGGAGGCAGTATTATAGTAGTTATATTCTTGTACATAGGGGGCAGTATTATAGTAGTTATATTCTTGTACATAGGGGGCAGTATTATAGTAGTTATATTCCTGTACATAGGAGCAGTATTATAGTAGTTATATTCTTGTACATAGGAGCAGTATTATAGTAGTTATATTCTTGTACATAGGAAGCAGTATTATAGTAGTTATATTCTTGTACATAGAAGGCAGTATTATAGTAGTTATATTCCTGTACATAGGAGCAGTATTATAGTAGTTATATTCTTGTACATAGGAGCAGTATTATAGTAGTTATATTCTTGTACATAGGAGCAGTATTATAGTAGTTATATTCCTGTACATAGGAGCAGTATTATAGTAGTTATATTCTTGTACATAGGAGGCAGTATTATAGTAGTTATATTCTTGTATATAGGAGGCAGTATTATAGTAGTTATATTCTTGTACATAGGAGCAGTGTTATAGTAGTTATATTCTTGTACATAGGGGGCAGTATTATAGTAGTTATATTCTTGTACATAGGAGGCAGTATTATAGTAGTTATATTCTTGTACATAGGAGGCAGTATTATAGTAGTTATATTCCTGTACATAGGAGCAGTATTATAGTAGTTATATTCTTGTACATAGGAAGCAGTATTATAGTAGTTATATTCTTGTACATAGAAGGCAGTATTATAGTAGTTATATTCCTGTCCATAGGAGCAGTATTATAGTAGTTATATTCTTGTACATAGGAGCAGTGTTATAGTAGTTATATTCTTGTACACAGGAGCAGTATTATAGTAGTTATATTCTTGTACATAGTAGCAGTATTATAGTAGTTATATTCCTGTACATAGGAGCAGTATTATAGTAGTTATATCCTTGTACATAGGAGCAGTATTATAGTAGTTATATTCTTGTACATAGGAGCAGTATTATAGTAGTTATATTCTTGTACATAGTAGCAGTATTATAGTAGTTATATTCTTGTACATAGGAGCAGTATTATAGTAGTTATATTCTTGTACATAGGAGCAGTATTATAGTAGTTATGTTCTTGTACATAGTAGCAGTATTATAGTAGTTATATTCTTGTACATAGGAGCAGTATTATAGTAGTTATATCCTTGTACATAGGAGCAGTATTATAGCAGTTATGTTCTTGTACATAGGAGCAGTATTATAGTAGTTATATTCTTGTACATAGGAGCAGTATTATAGTAATTATATTCTTGTACATAGGAGCAGTATTATAGTAGTTATATTCTTGTACATAGGAGCAGTATTATAGTAGTTATATTTTTGTACATAGGATCAGTATTATAGTAATTATATTCTTGTACATAGGAGGCATTATTATAGTAGTTAAATTCTTGTACATAGGAGCAGTATTATAGTAGTTATATTCTTGTACATTGGATGCAGTATTATACTAGTTATATTCTTGTACTTAGGAGCAGTATTATAGTAGTTATATTCTTGTACATAGGAGCAGTATTATAGTAGTTATATTCTTGTACATAGGAGCAGTATTATAGTAGTTATAGTCTTGTACATAGGAGCAGTATTATATTAGTTATATTCTTGTACATAGGAGAAGTATTATAGTAGTTATATTCTTGTTCATAGGAGCAGTATTGTAGTAGTTATATTCTTGTACATAGGAGCAGTATTATAGTAGTTATATTCTTGTATATAGGAGCAGTATTATAGTAATTATATTCTTGTACATAGGAGGCATTATTATAGTAGTTATATTCTTGTACATAGGAGGCAGTATTATAGTAGTTAAATTCTTGTACATAGGAGCAGTATTCTAGTAGTTATATTCTTGTACATAGGAGCAGTATTATAGTAGTTATATTCTTGTACATTGGATGCAGTATTATACTAGTTATATTCTTGTACATAGGATCAGTATTATAGTAGTTATATTATTGTACATAGGAGCAGTATTATATTAGTTATATTCTTGTACATAGGAGGCAGTATTATAGTAGGTATATTCTTGTACATAGGAGAAGTATTATAGTAGTTATATTCTTGTACATAGGAGCAGTATTATATTAGTTATATTATTGTACATAGGAGGCAGTATTATAGTAGGTATATTCTTGTACATAGGAGAAGTATTATAGTAGTTATATTCTTGTACATAGGAGCAGTATTATAGTAGTTATATTCTTGTACATAGGATGCAGTATTATAGTAGTTATATTCCTGTACATAGGAGGCAGTATTATAGTAGTTATATTCCTGTACATAGGAGGCAGTATTATAGTAGTTATATTCTTGTACATAGGAGCAGTATTATAGTAGGTATATTCTTGTACATAGGAGGAGTATTATAGTAGTTATATTCTTGTACATAGGAGCAGTATTATAGTAGGTATATTCTTGTACATAGGAGGAGTATTATAGTAGTTATATTCTTGTACATAGGAGCAGTATTATAGTAGTTATATTATTGTACATAGGAGCAGTATTATAGTAGTTATATTCTTGTACATAGGAGCAGTATTATAGTAGTTATATTCTTAGTAACATAGTAACATAGTAGTAACATAGTACATAAGGCCGAAAAAAGACATTTGTCCATCCAGTTCGGCCTGTCATCCTACAAGTTGATCCAGAGGAAGGCAAAAAAAAAAAACCCTGTGAGGTAGAAGCCAATTTTCCTCACTTTAGGGGAATAAAAAATTCCTTCCCGACTCCAATCAGGCATCAGAATAACTCCCTGGATCAGCGACCCCTCTCTAGTAGCTATAGCCTGTAATATTATTACCCTCCAGAAATACATCCAGGCCCCTCCTGAATTCCTTTATTGTACTCACCATCACCACCTCCTCAGGCAGAGAGCTCCATAGTCTCACTGCTCTTACCGTAAAGAACCCTTTTCTATGTTTGTGTACAAACCTTCTTTCCTCCAAACGCAGAGGATGTCCCCTCGTCACAGTCCTGGGGATAAATAGATGATGGGAGTGATCTCTGTACTGCCCCCTGATATATTTATACATAGTAATTAGATCTCCCCTCAGTCGTCTTTTTTCTAACGTGAATAACCCTAATGTTGATAATCTTTCAGGGTACTGTAGTTGCCCCATTCCAGTTATTACTTTAGTTGCCCTCCTCTGGACCCTCTCCAGCTCTGCTATGTCTGCCTTGTTCACAGGAGCCCAGAACTGTACACAGTCCTCCATGTGTGGTCTGACCAGTGATTTGTAAAGTAGTAGGAATATGTTCTCATCACGGGCATCTATGCCCCTTTTGATGCAACCCATTATCCTATTGGCCTTGGCAGCAGCTGCCTGACACTGTTTTTTGCAGCTTAGTTTGCTGTTTATTAAAATTCCTAGATCCTTTTCCATGTCAGTGTTACCGAGTGTTTTACCATTTAGTATGTACGGGTGACTTGCATTATTCCTTCCCATGTGCATAACTTTACATTTGTCAGTGTTAAACCTCATCTGCCACTTATCTGCCCAAGCCTCCAATCTATCAAGATCCATCTGTAGCAGTATACTGTCCTCTTCAGTGTTAATTACTTTACACAGTTTAGTGTCATCTGCGAAAATTGATATTTTACTATGCAAGCCTTCTACAAGATCATTAATAAATATATTGAAGAGAATAGGGCCCAATACTGTAGGGCCCAATATTCTTGTACATAGGAGGCAGTATTATAGTAGTTATATTCTTGTACATAGGAGGAGTATTATAGTAGTTATATTCTTGTACATAGGAGCAGTATTATAGTAGTTATATTCTTGTACATAGGAGCAGTATTATAGTAGTTATATTCTTGTACACAGGAGGCAGTATTATAGTAGTTATATTCTTGTACATAGGAGGAGTATTATAGTAGTTATATTCTTGTACATAGGAGGCAGTATTATAGTAGTTATATTCTTGTACATAGGAGTAGTATTATAGTAGTTATATTCTTGTACATAGGAGGCAGTATTATAGTAGTTATATTCTTGTACATAGGAGCAGTATTATAGTAGTTATATTCTTGTGCATAGGAGCAGTATTATAGTAGTTATATTCTTGTACATAGGAGCAGTATTATAGTAGTTATATTCTTGTATATAGGAGCAGTATTATAGTAGTTATATTCTTGTACATAGGAGCAGTATTATAGTAGTTATATTCTTGTGCATAGGAGCAGTATTATAGTAGTTATATTCTTGTACATAGGAGCAGTATTATAGTAGTTATATTCTTGTACATAGGAGCAGTATTATAGTAGTTATATTCTTGTACATAGGAGCAGTATTATAGTAGTTATATTCTTGTACATAGGAGCAGTATTATAGTAGTTATATTCTTGTACATAGGAGCAGTATTATAGTAGTTATATTCTTGTACATAGTAGCAGTATTATAGTAGTTATATTCTTGTACATAGGAGGCAGTATTATAGTAGTTATATTCTTGTACATAGGAGCAGTATTATAGTAGTTATATTCTTGTACATAGGAGCAGTATTATAGTAGTTATATTCTTGTACATAGGAGGCAGTATTATAGTAGTTATATTCTTGTACATAGGAGGAGTATTATAGTAGTTATATTCTTGTACATAGGGGCAGTATTATAGTAGTTATATTCTTGTACATAGGAGGCAGTATTATAGTAGTTATATTCTTGTACATAGGAGCAGTATTATAGTAGTTATATTCTTGTATATAGGAGCAGTATTATAGTAATTATATTCTTGTACATAGGAGGCATTATTATAGTAGTTATATTCTTGTACATAGGAGGCAGTATTATAGTAGTTAAATTCTTGTACATAGGAGCAGTATTCTAGTAGTTATATTCTTGTACATAGGAGCAGTATTATAGTAGTTATATTCTTGTACATTGGATGCAGTATTATACTAGTTATATTCTTGTACATAGGATCAGTATTATAGTAGTTATATTATTGTACATAGGAGCAGTATTATATTAGTTATATTCTTGTACATAGGAGGCAGTATTATAGTAGGTATATTCTTGTACATAGGAGAAGTATTATAGTAGTTATATTCTTGTACATAGGAGCAGTATTATATTAGTTATATTATTGTACATAGGAGGCAGTATTATAGTAGTTATATTCTTGTACATAGGAGGTAGTATTATAGTAGGTATATTCTTGTACATAGGAGAAGTATTATAGTAGTTATATTCTTGTACATAGGAGCAGTATTATAGTAGTTATATTCTTGTACATAGGATGCAGTATTATAGTAGTTATATTCCTGTACATAGGAGGCAGTATTATAGTAGTTATATTCCTGTACATAGGAGGCAGTATTATAGTAGTTATATTCTTGTACATAGGAGCAGTATTATAGTAGGTATATTCTTGTACATAGGAGGAGTATTATAGTAGTTATATTCTTGTACATAGGAGCAGTATTATAGTAGTTATATTATTGTACATAGGAGCAGTATTATAGTAGTTATATTCTTGTACATAGGAGCAGTATTATAGTAGTTATATTCTTAGTAACATAGTAACATAGTAGTAACATAGTACATAAGGCCGAAAAAAGACATTTGTCCATCCAGTTCGGCCTGTCATCCTACAAGTTGATCCAGAGGAAGGCAAAAAAAAAAACCCCTGTGAGGTAGAAGCCAATTTTCCTCACTTTAGGGGAATAAAAAATTCCTTCCCGACTCCAATCAGGCATCAGAATAACTCCCTGGATCAGCGACCCCTCTCTAGTAGCTATAGCCTGTAATATTATTACCCTCCAGAAATACATCCAGGCCCCTCCTGAATTCCTTTATTGTACTCACCATCACCACCTCCTCAGGCAGAGAGCTCCATAGTCTCACTGCTCTTACCGTAAAGAATCCTCTTCTATGTTTGTGTACAAACCTTCTTTCCTCCAAACGCAGAGGATGTCCCCTCGTCACAGTCCTGGGGATAAATAGATGATGGGAGTGATCTCTGTACTGCCCCCTGATATATTTATACATAGTAATTAGATCTCCCCTCAGTCGTCTTTTTTCTAACGTGAATAACCCTAATGTTGATAATCTTTCAGGGTACTGTAGTTGCCCCATTCCAGTTATTACTTTAGTTGCCCTCCTCTGGACCCTCTCCAGCTCTGCTATGTCTGCCTTGTTCACAGGAGCCCAGAACTGTACACAGTCCTCCATGTGTGGTCTGACCAGTGATTTGTAAAGTAGTAGGAATATGTTCTCATCACGGGCATCTATGCCCCTTTTGATGCAACCCATTATCCTATTGGCCTTGGCAGCAGCTGCCTGACACTGTTTTTTGCAGCTTAGTTTGCTGTTTATTAAAATTCCTAGATCCTTTTCCATGTCAGTGTTACCGAGTGTTTTACCATTTAGTATGTACGGGTGACTTGCATTATTCCTTCCCATGTGCATAACTTTACATTTGTCAGTGTTAAACCTCATCTGCCACTTATCTGCCCAAGCCTCCAATCTATCCAGATCCCTCTGTAGCAGTATACTGTCCTCTTCAGTGTTAATTACTTTACACAGTTTAGTGTCATCTGCGAAAATTGATATTTTACTATGCAAGCCTTCTACAAGATCATTAATAAATATATTGAAGAGAATAGGGCCCAATACTGTAGGGCCCAATATTCTTGTACATAGGAGGCAGTATTATAGTAGTTATATTCTTGTACATAGGAGGAGTATTATAGTAGTTATATTCTTGTACATAGGAGCAGTATTATAGTAGTTATATTCTTGTACATAGGAGCAGTATTATAGTAGTTATATTCTTGTACACAGGAGGCAGTATTATAGTAGTTATATTCTTGTACATAGGAGGAGTATTATAGTAGTTATATTCTTGTACATAGGAGGCAGTATTATAGTAGTTATATTCTTGTACATAGGAGTAGTATTATAGTAGTTATATTCTTGTACATAGGAGGCAGTATTATAGTAGTTATATTCTTGTACATAGGAGCAGTATTATAGTAGTTATATTCTTGTGCATAGGAGCAGTATTATAGTAGTTATATTCTTGTACATAGGAGCAGTATTATAGTAGTTATATTCTTGTATATAGGAGCAGTATTATAGTAGTTATATTCTTGTACATAGGAGCAGTATTATAGTAGTTATATTCTTGTGCATAGGAGCAGTATTATAGTAGTTATATTCTTGTACATAGGAGCAGTATTATAGTAGTTATATTCTTGTACATAGGAGCAGTATTATAGTAGTTATATTCTTGTACATAGGAGCAGTATTATAGTAGTTATATTCTTGTACATAGGAGCAGTATTATAGTAGTTATATTCTTGTACATAGTAGCAGTATTATAGTAGTTATATTCTTGTACATAGGAGGCAGTATTATAGTAGTTATATTCTTGTACATAGGAGCAGTATTATAGTAGTTATATTCTTGTACATAGGAGCAGTATTATAGTAGTTATATTCTTGTACATAGGAGGCAGTATTATAGTAGTTATATTCTTGTACATAGGAGGAGTATTATAGTAGTTATATTCTTGTACATAGGAGCAGTATTATAGTAGTTATATTCCTGTACATAGGAGCAGTATTATAGTAGTTATATTCTTGTACATAGGAGCAGTATTATAGTAGTTATATTCTTGTACATAGGGGCAGTATTATAGTAGTTATATTCTTGTACATAGGAGGCAATATTATAGTAGTTATATTCTTGTACATAGGAGGAGTATTATAGTAGTTATATTCTTGTACTGTACATAGGAGCAGTATTATAGTAGTTATATTCTTGTACATAGGAGCAGTATTATAGTAGTTATATTCTTGTACAGTACATAGGAGCAGTATTATAGTAGTTATATTCTTGTACATAGGAGGCAGTATTATAGTAGTTATATTCTTGTACATAGGAGGAGTATTATAGTAGTTATATTCTTGTACATAGGAGCAGTATTATAGTAGTTATATTCTTGTACATAGGAGCAGTATTATAGCAGTTATATTCTTGTACATAGGAGCAGTATTATAGTAGTTATATTCTTGTACATAGGGGGCAGTATTATAGTAATTATATTCCTGTACACAGGAGGCAGTATTATAGTAGTTATATTCTTGTACATAGGAGGCAGTATTATAGTAGTTATATTCTTGTACATAGGAGCAGTATTATAGTAGTTATATTCTTGTACATAGGAGCAGTATTATAGTAGTTATATTCTTGTACATAGGAGGCAGTATTATAGTAGTTATATTCTCTAACCTATTCTTTCACATAGAGGGCAGTATTATTATACTAATTATAATTTTTTTGTCACGGAGAGCACTGTTACTACAGTAAGTATACTTAAAACACAGGAGAAAGTTCTTCTTACATTTATTATATTACTGAAATCGACCTTTGCTTATTTTTGTGTTTGCATTTACAGCAATTGTTTTCTATAAAGCTATTAACCGTTTCACTTACTGGAGCAATTGCAAAGAGCAGGAGGAGATAATCAGATTCCCTATGCCTGCTCTTATTGCTGTTTATGGAGCTGGTATTCTCTGAACAGCCGAGGCATTTGGGATAGGAAGATTCTTTCTACAACGGCTTTTCTTTTCTTCACGTACAATATATGGCGACGGCTGAAAGCATGAGGCAGAGCGGTTGTCTTAAATTTGATTTCCTAACCATTGTTTTCTCTTATTACCCAAATAGCTTCTATTCAGGTAATAGGTAGATATTGGAGATTTGCAGTAAATGAACCTTCTCCTTAATATCAATGGTGACTGGAAATTCACTTTAAGGTTTTGTGAAACATAAAGTGCCATTATTTATGTATGAGATTGGGTCGCTCAGCCTATTATTCTATCCATTGGATGTAAGATTGGTACCTGGTGTCTCAGATCTAACTCTGTGTCTTTGACTTTGGCTGCCTTGTCACATCCCGTCGAGTACGCCACTTCTTACCATTCAGCCCGAATAGACAAGGCTTATCTTTGGAGCTTTCCGTAACTACTAAAGTCAGTTCTGTCCTTCTAATCACATAGGTCGAGATAACTTGCTTCTTTATGTCTTTCCATCTCAATGCAGGACCTTTGCAGGCAGCACATGGCTGGGAAATCTCTCTTCAGTCGCACAGAGGGAACTGGGGCAGCGGCGGAGAACTCCCGTGTAAGCAGCGTGTCTTCCCAATTTAGTGATGTCCCACAACCAAGCCCCAGTTCCCACAGCAGTACCCCGTCCTGGTGTGAGGAGCCCGTACAGTCTAACATGGACATTTCTACCGGTCACATGATCCTGGTGAGTGAAATGCGTAGGGCGATCGTAAAAAGCCTCCGCACGTGAATGATATTAGATGCTCGTCTTTTGTGATTGGAGTCATTTTAGTTTAGTAAATGCCCCATATTTTTGCCGTGACCCCCTGCAGGCATACATGGAAGATCATATGAGAAATAGGGATCGTCTGGCCAAGGAGTGGCAAGCCCTGGGTGCCTACCAGGCTGAGCCAAACGCTTGCTCTATTGCCAAGAATGATACCAACCTGAAGAAGAATAGGAATCCAGACTTTGTACCTTGTGAGTGCCATAGTTATATT
Source organism: Bufo bufo (assembly GCF_905171765.1). Classification (NCBI taxonomy): domain Eukaryota; kingdom Metazoa; phylum Chordata; class Amphibia; order Anura; family Bufonidae; genus Bufo; species Bufo bufo. The sequence continues at coordinate 219,280,542 of NC_053395.1, read as the reverse complement.
TTACCACTAAGCTGACGCCATGTCTCCTCACTACAATCCCCAGCAAGTGAGAGCGACCTCCAATAAATCCTGCAAAATATGCACATCGCGCAGTTTAAAGGGGTTGTCCAGGATTAGTAAACTATTGTGGCTTTATCTGAATAACAGCCCTGCGCCTGTTCATGCATTATGCCTGGGACTGCAGCTCAGCTCCATTGAAGTGAATGGTACTGAGCTGCAATACCACAAACAGCCTGTGGACAGGTGTGGTGCTGTTTGTGGACAACCCCTTTAACCTTAGAGCCTATTGGCGACATACGACACTGCATAGATATACAATGGGGACCATTGAGATCCTCACAGGGCAAATGTTAGCAGTAGGCTGGGCTTTGTGGTGCCCCTCTGGGCATGCCCACATATACCAGGTCTATTTAGACGTAGCTGGTCGCCATTTTCTCCTGCTGATTCGTTATGTGGATTCAGTGTTTTCTCCTTGTTCCCTCGGTGATTTCAGACTTTCTGTCTCCCCTGTAGACGACCACGCGCGTATAAAGCTGAGGAGCGATAACAACCCGTCCCGCAGCGATTATATCAACGCCAGTCCCATCGTACGTAATAGTCACCGATTGTTCCTGTAAATCAGATAAGTCACATGTTGTTCTCCAGCTGCTAATATTGCAACACCCAACAAGCAGTACTACTACCAGAACAAGATGTTCCCCGGGAAGAGCTTACAAATGGTTCTCACTGGTAATGGATACATGGAGCTGGCATCAACCAAAGTAACGGCCAGGGCTGGAAGTAATGTACAGGAATTGTAATCGCTTAGGCTGAGTTCACATGGCCGTTTAGCTTTCCGTTCTTCTGATCGTCAGAAGAAGAGAAAAAAAGAGGATCCTGTAAAAAAAAAAAACGGATCCTGTTGCATCAGTTGTCATCCGTTTGAACCTTTTCTGTCTAAGATCTGTTTTTTCTGTCTAAGATCCCTGCATGCAGGACTTTTTTCCCCATTTAAATAAACGGATCTCATACAGATGGATGACAACTGATGCAACAGAATCCTGTTTTTTCTCTCTCTCTCTTCTTTTGACAGATCAGAAGAACGGAAAGCTAAACGTTGATGTGAATGCACCCTTAGGGCAGGTTCACATCAGTGTTATAGATTCCGTCATTGTTTTCCGTTATAACATGGTTATAATGGAAAATAACGGAATCCATGGAATTCAAAACGCCTTTAAGAGGCATTCCGTATTGATCCTTCATAATCAATTAATGTTATGCAGGAGTCCAGTCCTACATAACGGAAACCAGGACGGATCCATTATGCTGCCCATAGACTTGTATTATGACGGAAGTAAAAACGGAAGCCTTTTAAAGGCATTCCGTTTTGATCCATTATAACAATCCATAACGCTGATGTAAACCCGTCCTTATCTGTAGATAGATAGATATGAGATAGATAGATAGATATGAGATGGATGATTTGTCTACTTCTGTGTTGCACCTCAGTCTATATCTGCTATTTGCTGCTAATCTTTCTTTCTATAGATAGAGAGATATTAGATAGATAGATATGAGAGAGAGAGATAGATAGATAGACATGAGATAGATAGATAGATAGATAGATAGATATGAGATGGATGATTTGTCTACTTCTGTGTTGCACCTCAGTCTATATCTGCTATTTGCTGCTAATCTTTCTTTCTATAGATAGAGAGATATTAGATAGATAGATATGAGAGAGAGAGATAGATAGATAGACATGAGATAGATAGATAGATAGATAGATAGATAGATATGAGATGGATGATTTGTCTACTTCTGTGTTGCACCTCAGTCTATATCTGCTATTTGCTGCGCTGCTAATCTTTCTTTCTATAGATAGAGAGATATGAGATAGAATGTTCTCCAGTCTTGTTAATAGAGATGGTGAATCAGATATTTACAGATATTTTCTATTGTCGGTTTCTATGATTCTCTATCACAGATTGAACACGACCCTCGTATGCCAGCTTACATCGCCACCCAGGGGCCCCTCTCTCACACCATTGCTGATTTCTGGCAGGTGAGTTTGGATTATTATAATGTCTCCTGCCTCGTCCGTAGATCTGTGTAATATCACCCGGGATCACGTCGGTTCTTCTCCTCTCTAGATGGTTTGGGAGAACGGCTGCACAGTGATAGTGATGCTGAGCCCCCTGGTGGAGGACGGGGTTAAGCAGTGCGATCGCTATTGGCCTGATGAAGGATCCTCTCTCTACCACATCTACGAGGTCAGTGAAGCCTCTGCTCCAGCGTACCCCAGTCTATGTGGACACCCCGCATGGAAGGCTGCAAATGTTGCGGGGACCCAAAAGTGAATCTACATTTTTAGACTGGGCAACTTCACAATGTCTGGTTCACCCAGTCACCCATCAGCTGCTGCAGAACCTCTTTGAGATTTTTTTTTAGCAATTTATGTTAATCAGTGACCAACATTAAGTTCTCCTTTCCCCTTCGAAATGATGTTCCTAATGTGTCTTAATCCCCTGCATAAGGATGAGTTTACTGCTGCCTGCAGCCACCTCTAGGGGGAGCTCAATGAATATTACTTATATGGACCTGAATAAGAAAACAGTATGCTGTGAGCTCCCCCTAGTGGTGCTGCAGGCAGGTAGAATTTTACCTCTTAACTAAAAAAAAGCTCTGACTGCTATAAAGTTACATTCAATTTTTTGAAAGTGAAATGGTGCAAAAAGGTGGAGGTCCACTTTAAGATATTACTTAGTTGTGCATTATAGTAGATATTTGGCTTAGGTCACATGTTTTATATTTTTCTTCGTCTCAGGTGAATCTTGTGTCTGAACATATCTGGTGTGAAGATTTCCTGGTTCGCAGTTTTTACCTAAAGAATGTCCAAACCCAAGAGACCCGAACTCTTACACAATTCCACTTCCTGAGCTGGCCAGCAGAGGGCATCCCCAGCAGCACTCGCCCATTGCTGGACTTCCGCAGGTGAGCGCCCCAATCTCTTTTCATTTACAGCCTAAGACAGGTCATCCGTGTAGGCTGGGGTCTTGTGAAGATCCTTGGGAGGTGAGAATTTCTGCAAACCCCATGCAGATGAAAGGGACAGAATCAAATGTTTTAACAAGAAATCTGCAACGTGTGAATATAACCCAATAACGTCTCAAAACTGATGACTTTTTACAATTGTATCCAGTTTAGAAAATCCCCTGCTTAGACTCCAGACTGATACATTTTACCTGCACTGATACATTGTAACAAACTACCAGGGCAGTAGACATTTGTGTTGCTGTTGCCTTTAGTTCTCAGAGGATTGTCCCGACTGGATACGACTGTAATAACCCTCAGCTGTGAGAATTAAACAAATCTTTACAGGTTTTCATGTGTGAGAGTGTTCTCACTCACTGACAGCAAGCGAAGATCTTGAAAATGGTGAAGAACTGAAACACAAAGTACATTAGAAAATTGTCAAACTATTGAGGATATAATGATTCTGCTTTAATGAAGTAAAACTGGAAACTCCTTCCCTCACCAGCCCTGACTGCGCTGATAAACCTTTATACTGCAGGAGGTGATACGTTTCCGCGACTTGTTTCTTCACAGACGCGCGGCCTCCTGATCCTGTCTTGGAGCCTCTTTATTCTCCTCCTTGCATCTTCCTGGGTATCAGCTCACGGCTGCCCTTGTCATTTTTGTGATTTGCAGCTTGTAATTTTGGTCTCAGTTGCATAGTCACAAAAGTGATCATGAGCAGGTGGGACGCGCCTCCGCCACCAGGGGGCACCATCTGTCCTCTAGTCTCAATGCTGGAGAGAGGCAGAAGGTGACACTAGAGAGAAGGGGTCTGACAACCTCCTCTTTACCATGGACGTCATGAACCTGGAACGCCCCCGAACCTGGTGCATAGACTTTGTATGGTGTATGGGGGGACTTGTCTTACATGGGATGGGGGGGTCAGTAAGTGGCAGTAATAACTGGTGATACTGGTGTGAATGTGCCGTCTTGTGTTACAGGAAGGTGAACAAATCTTTCCGAGGACGATCCTGCCCCATTATTGTGCACTGCAGGTAACAGTACAGTCTCACATAGACATACACTACATGTGCACAGCTCTACTATACCGTGACCCAGTACATACACTACATGTGCACAGCTCTACTATACCGTGACCCAGTACATACACTACATGTGCACAGCTCTGCTATACCGTGACCCAGTACATACACTACAGGTGCACAGCTCTGCTATACCGTGACCCGGGACATACACTACAGGTGCACAGCTCTGCTATACCGTGACCCGGGACATACACTACAGGTGCACAGCTCTGCTATACCGTGACCCGGGACATACACTACAGGTGCACAGCTCTGCTTTACCGTGACCAAGTACATATACTACAGGTGCACAGCTCTGCTATACCGTGACCCAGTACATATACTACAGGTGCACAGCTCTGCTATACCGTGACCCAGTACATACACTACAGGTGCACAGCTCTGCTATACCGTGACCCAGGACATAGACTACAGGTGCACAGCTCTGCTATACCGTAACCCAGTACATGCACTACATGTGCACAGCTCTGCTATACCGTGACCCAGTACATGCACTACATGTGCACAGCTCTGCTATACCGTGACCCGGGACATACACTACAGGTGCACAGCTCTGCTATACCGTGACCCAGTACATACACTACAGGTGCACAGCTCTACTATACCGTGACCCGGGACATACACTACAGGTGCACAGCTCTGCTATACCGTGACCCGGGACATACACTACAGGTGCACAGCTCTGCTATACCGTGACCCAGGACATACACTACATGTGCACAGCTCTGCTATACCGTGACCCGGGACATACACTACAGGTGCACAGCTCTGCTATACCGTGACCCGGGACATACACTACAGGTGCACAGCTCTGCTATACCGTGACCCGGGACATACACTACAGGTGCACAGCTCTGCTATACCGTGACCCGGGACATACACTACAGGTGCACAGCTCTGCTATACCGTGACCCAGTACATGCACTACATGTGCACAGCTCTGCTATACCGTGACCCGGGACATACACTACAGGTGCACAGCTCTGCTATACCGTGACCCAGTACATACACTACAGGTGCACAGCTCTACTATACCGTGACCCGGGACATACACTACAGGTGCACAGCTCTGCTATACCGTGACCCGGGACATACACTACAGGTGCACAGCTCTGCTATACCGTGACCCGGGACATACACTACAGGTGCACAGCTCTGCTATACCGTGACCCGGGACATACACTACAGGTGCACAGCTCTGCTATACCGTGACCCAGTACATGCACTACATGTGCACAGCTCTGCTATACCGTGACCCGGGACATACACTACAGGTGCACAGCTCTGCTATACCGTGACCCAGTACATACACTACAGGTGCACAGCTCTGCTATACCGTGACCCGGGACATACACTACAGGTGCACAGCTCTGCTATACCGTGACCCGGGACATACACTACAGGTGCACAGCTCTGCTATACCGTGACCCGGGACATACACTACAGGTGCACAGCTCTGCTATACCGTGACCCGGGACATACACTACAGGTGCACAGCTCTGCTATACCGTGACCCGGGACATACACTACAGGTGCACAGCTCTGCTATACCGTGACCCGGGACATACACTACAGGTGCACAGCTCTGCTATACCGTGACCCGGGACATACACTACAGGTGCACAGCTCTGCTATACCGTGACCCGGGACATACACTACAGGTGCACAGCTCTGCTATACCGTGACCCGGGACATACACTACAGGTGCACAGCTCTGCTATACCGTGACCCAGTACATACACTACAGGTGCACAGCTCTACTATACCGTGACCCAGGACATAGACTACAGGTGCACAGCTCTGCTATACCGTGACCCAGGACATACACTACAGGTGCACAGCTCTGCTATACCGTGACCCGGGACATACACTACAGGTGCACAGCTCTGCTATACCGTGACCCAGTACATACACTACAGGTGCACAGCTCTACTATACCGTGACCCAGGACATAGACTACAGGTGCACAGCTCTGCTATACCGTGACCCAGGACATAGACTACAGGTGCACAGCTCTGCTATACCGTGACCCAGTACATGCACTACAGGTGCACAGCTCTGCTATACCGTGACCCAGTACATGCACTACAGGTGCACAGCTCTGCTATACCGTGACCCAGTACATATACTACAGGTGCACAGCTCTGCTATACCGTGACCAAGTACATATACTACAGGTGCACAGCTCTGCTATACCGTGACCCAGTACATACACTACAGGTGCACAGCTCTGCTATACCGTGACCCAGGACATAGACTACAGGTGCACAGCTCTGCTATACCGTAACCCAGTACATGCACTACATGTGCACAACTCTGCTATACCGTGACCCAGGACATAGACTACAGGTGCACAGCTCTGCTATACCGTGACCCAGTACATACACTACAGGTGCACAGCTCTGCTATACCGTAACCCAGTACATGCACTACAGGTGCACAGCTCTGCTATACCGTAACCCAGTACATGCACTACATGTGCACAGCTCTGCTATACCGTGACCCAGGACATACACTACAGGTGCACAGCTCTGCTATACCGTAACCCAGTACATGCACTACATGTGCACAGCTCTGCTATACCGTGACCCAGTACATACACTACAGGTGCACAGCTCTGCTATACCGTGACCCAGGACATAGACTACAGGTGCACAGCTCTGCTATACCGTGACCCAGTACATACACTACAGGTGCACAGCACTGCTATACTATAACCCAGGACATACACTACAGGTGCACAGCTCTGCTATACCGTGACCCAGGACATAGACTACAGGTGCACAGCTCTGCTATACCGTGACCCAGTACATACACTACAGGTGCACAGCTCTGCTATACCGTAACCCAGTACATGCACTACATGTGCACAGCTCTGCTATACCGTGACCCAGTACATACACTACAGGTGCACAGCTCTGCTATACCGTGACCCGGGACATACACTACAGGTGCACAGCTCTGCTATACCATGACCCGGGACATACACTACAGGTGCACAGCTCTGCTATACTGTAACCCAGTACATGCACTACATGTGCACAGCTCTGCTATACCGTGACCCAGGACATAGACTACAGGTGCACAGCTCTGCTATACCGTGACCCAGTACATACACTACAGGTGCACAGCTCTGCTATACCGTAACCCAGTACATGCACTACATGTGCACAGCTCTGCTATACCGTGACCCAGTACATACACTACAGGTGCACAGCTCTGCTATACCGTGACCCAGGACATAGACTACAGGTGCACAGCTCTGCTATACCGTGACCCAGTACATACACTACAGGTGCACAGCACTGCTATACTATAACCCAGGACATACACTACAGGTGCACAGCTCTGCTATACCGTGATCCAGGATACACACTACAGGTGCACAGCTCTGCTATACCGTGACCCAGGACATGCACTACAGGTGCACAGCTCTGCTATACCGTGACCCAGGACATACACTACAGGTGCACAGCTCTGCTATACCGTGACCCAGGACATACACTACAGGTGCACAGCTCTGCTATACCGTAACCCAGTACATATACTACATGTGCACAGCTCTGCTATACCGTAACCCAGTACATGCACTACATGTGCACAGCTCTGCTATACTATAACCCAGGACATACACTACAGGTGCACAGCTCTGCTATACCGTGACCCGGGACATACACTACAGGTGCACAGCTCTGCTATACTATAACCCAGTACATACACTACAGGTGCACAGCTCTGCTATACCGTGACCCGGGACATACACTACAGGTGCACAGCTCTGCTATACCATGACCCGGGACATACACTACAGGTGCACAGCTCTGCTATACTGTAACCCAGTACATACACTACAGGTGCACAGCTCTGCTATACCGTGACCCAGGACATACACTACAGGTGCAAAGCTCTGCTATACTGTGACCCAGTACATACACTACAGGTGCACAGCTCTGCTATACCGTAACCCAGTACATACATTACAGGTGCACAGCTCTGCTATACTGTAACCCAGTACATGCACTACAAGTGCACAGCTCTGCTATACCGTGACCCAGGACATAGACTACAGGTGCACAGCTCTGCTATACTATAACCCAGTACGTACACTACAGGTGCACAGCTCTGCTATACTATAACCCAGTACATGCACTACAAGTGCTACCGTGACCTAGTACATACACTACAGGTGCACAGCTCTGCTATACCGTGATCCAGGACATACACTACAGGTGCACAGCTCTGCTATACCGTGACCCAGGACATACACTACAGGTGCACAGCTCTGCTATACCGTGACCCAGTACATACACTACAGGTGCACAGCTCTGCTATACCGTGACCCAGTACATACACTACAGGTGCACAGCTCTGCTATACCGTGACCTAGTACATACACTACAGGTGCACAGCTCTGCTATACTGTAACCCAGTACATACACTACAGGTGCACAGCTCTGCTATACCGTGACCCAGTACATACACTACAGGTGCACAGCTCTGCTATACTGTAACCCAGTACATACACTACAGGTGCACAGCTCTGCTATACCGTGACCCAGTACATACACTACAGGTGCACAGCTCTGCTATACCGTGACCCAGTACATACACTACAGGTGCACAGCTCTGCTATACCGTAACCCAGTACATACACTAGAGATGTAATCTGCCTATGATATATTTTTCCCTTAGTGATGGAGCCGGGAGGACCGGGACCTACATCCTCGTAGACATGGTTCTGAGTCGCATGGCTAAAGGTGAGAGAACATACCCAGAAATGTCACTACAAGACATGAGTGTCCCCAGTGATATTCAGTGTCCATGATGCCCTTTGGTTGCTCAGCATCAGTCAGCTGCATATTGTGGCTGCCATTTTCTATGCTCATTTTCCCTCCAGCGCCCCTAAAGGAAAACCAGAGCATTACAGTACATCCACAGCGATGAGTCCTCCCACAGCCAAACACAGCACTTGGATTTCTGTAATGTGGGGGAGGGTGTATAAGAAACGGAGAGGGCACCTGATTGATATGGGGTATGTCTCTGTCCTGCAGGAGTTAAGGAGATCGATATTGCTGCCTCACTAGAACATGTCCGGGACCAGAGGCCAGGGCTGGTGCGAACCAAGGTATAACACACAATGTGCATGGAGAAGATATAGTAACTATTTACAGAGGCGGCTACAGAATCCGTGTCATGCTCCGCCCCCTGCACAAGGCACATCTCCTTTAATTGGTCATTTTCCTGTCGTTTCTAGGATCAGTTTGAATTTGCCCTGACGGCTGTGGCCGAGGAGGTCAATGCGATTCTTAAGGCTCTGCCGCAATGAGAACGTGGTGACCAAGGTTCCCCGCTCAAGGTTGTGACCTGGACCTGCCTTACGGAGATGGCAGCTCGATCCGTCCTCAAATACCCGTTCGGTGTTCTCTCTGCTCATCATGCCAGGGAGCCAAGGCTGCCCTTCCATGCCCCTACTGCCTATCCAAGCTTTTATCCCAGTACTGCCTGATTTCTAGCCCAACATTTGCTACCTCGTCCCCCATGCTTCACCCCTGAGCTGCTAGTACCTCATTATCATGTAGTCACGTCTGTTCACGTTTCCCAGCAGCAAACTGGTTCTTAGTCTCCTAAGTTCTCTGGGGTGAAATCCCCAAAATAACACTTATAGCAAGGGTCTTACATCTGGAATACAATGTTCTAGAGACCTGAATACTCCCTGTTTTATATCCCTTTATCCATGATCTTATCACAAGTGCACCTTTAAAAAAAAAAAAAAAAGAAAGAAGATATTTCTATATATTCCACGTGGGGTTCAGTCTATATCTAGGATATCGCTATCTGGTGGAAGCCTGCCGGTAATTCCAGTGAAAGTTCCCAAACTGGTGAACATCCCCGTATATAAAGCTGAATGAAAAGTTCTGCAACTTTGTAATAAACTTAATGTTTCAATTTCTCACCATCTTGGCTTGCAGTCAGTGAATAGGTACATCATTTGGATTCATAGCTTGAAAACCCAAGACCAGATTCTTCTCACAGCTGCGGGTTTGCTATAATTGTATCCAGTCTAGACAATACATCAGTGTCTCCTGTGCTGATAGTTTGCTACAATGTGTGCTGGTAAAATGTAACATGACATGATGATGATAAAGTTGGGGGCATTTAACAACCCCTACATCAGAAAGCTCTTTAAAAAGTATCGAACCATGGATCTGCAACTTTTTAAAATGTAATTTGTACAAAAATGGCGCTTTAACCCCACCCTTGCCACTTTCCAAAACAGTGGGCTTGATGTGGGCAGGGCCATCATGCCATGACGTTTTACAGGACTTTCCTGACATAGCTGATGACTGAAATCTATCCCAGCTACCAGCTGACAAAGAGTTCATTCCAAGTGCACCCAATGCCAGAGGATGCACTTAATGGCGGTGGTTGAGATATCAAGACCGGCGTACAAAACACTTAATAGATGACCCCCCATTGTTGTTTGCATCCCATCCAGAGACTGAAAACCTGTACAGACCTGATACTTCTCACAGCTGAGGTTTTGTTACAGTTGTACCCAGACTAGACAATCCTATGTGTGAAACATTTTACCTGCAGTTACATTGTAGCAGATTATCAGGGCAGGACAAAAGAGATTACTGCTGCTGATGCCAGGATTATCTATATTGAGTACAAATGTAGCAAACCCTCAGCTGTGAGCAGGACCAAGCCTGTTCCACTTTTCAGGCTCTAGATCTAAACAATGCTTCAATTCATTGACAAGAAGCAGGCGTCTAGAAAATGGTAATACCTTGCGGGCTTTACATGAGCTGCACTAATCTCTCTCATGTATTAGGCCTGTAGAGTTTACCAATAACCAGGACTATTTAAGTTCACTGACAGCAAGCAAAGATTTTGAATTGAAACCAAAGGTTTTAAAGACGGGAATCGTTGCCTGACCATAGGTGTTGGTGTCTAGTAAGGGGGCAGGGTGATGTGTGACGCCCCCGCCCCTCATATTCCGTCCTGTCCGATCTTCTCTGTATCTGAATATGCTGCATTCTCCGCTGGGGATTGGCATGGGGGGAGGCACGAGACGAGGTAGCGCTTTCACTGCCCAGCCTTACACCCCCTTTATGTTTTCTAGATCATAAGGCATCGTACTTCATCGCCAAAAAACAGAGAATCATTTCTAGAGAGATATAATAGACTTTAATTTTGTATATTGATGTGAATAAAGTAATTGTGTTTCGTTTGTGCAAATGCAAAAGGCGTCACGTGTCGTCAGTTACACAGAGGAGGGTCTGCCGACTGGGGCGGCTTGTAGGGGCTGATGGGCACCAGCCATGGACTTGATCAAAAATTCAATTCGGCTACTTCGCCGAAGTTCACAAAGAAGGATTCGTTAGGAATTACTTTGTCACGAATCGCATTCCATTGTATGTAGCGGGCGCAATGACGGCGATTGTAGCGGGCGCAATGATGGCAATCGCACCACCCCCTGGCATTGAACCCCTCAGATGCTGTGTTCAACAGTAATCGCGGAATCTGACAAATACCTTTCAGGGGTTAATCCTTGGTTAAAAACAAATACATACTTCATCCATTTGCTTGCGGAGAGGCCGTCGCGGCCATCTTGATTGAATAAAACGCGCCAAATCTTGTGCACACTGTGGTGACATCATCAGTGACATCACACGGCAGCGCATGCAAGGTTTTACGCATTTTCTTCATTCCAGATGGTCGCAATGGCCTCTCCGCAAGCAAATGGATGAGGTATGTATTTTTTTGTTTTTTACCGCCATTTCAGGAAAAATTTATTCATTACCACGAAGCGCGAGGAAACTCGGCTTTGTGACCAATCAATTTTTTCCTGGGATCGAGGTTCACTTAGTTAACTACGATTCACTCAACACTAGACATTACCCACCTGATATAACTCTATATGACTTTGTTGTGTTGTTTACATGGACTTCATCACAAAGCCATCTTCAGATTGTATCACAGTTTTGTTGGCGCACCTACCGTAGAGGTCTGTGGTAAGAAGGGACCTGCTGCTACTGTGCTGATTCTCCATCTTCTCAGCGTCTACCTGCAGCCTCCACTAGGGGGAGCTCACTGCATACAAATTTATACTTTCCTGCAGCCTCCACTAGGGGGAGCTTACTGCATACAGATTTATACAGCTCCTTCAGCCTCCACTAGGGGGAGGCTCACTGCATACAGATTTATACAGCTCCTTCAGCCACCACTAGGGGGAGCTCACTGCATACAGATTTATACTTTCCTACAGCCTCCACTAGGGGGAGCTTACTGCATACAGATTTATACAGCTCCTTCAGCCACCACTAGGAAACTCACTGCATACAGATTTATACAGCTCCTTCAGCCACCACTAGGGGGAGCTCACTGCATACAGATTTATACTGTCTTGCAGCCACCAGCAGGGGGAGCTCACTGCATACAGATTTTTACAGCTCCTTCAGCCACCACTAGGGGGAGCTCACTGCATGCAGATTTATACAGCTCCTTCGGCCTCCACTAGGGGGAGCTCACTGCATACAGATTTATACAGCTCCTTCAGCCACCACTAGGGGGAGCTCACTGCATACAGATTTATACTTTCCTACAGCCTCCACCAGGGAGAGCTCACTGCATACAGATTTATACCGCTCCTTCAGCCACCACTAGGGGGAGCTCACTGCATACAGATTTATACTTTCCTGCAGCCACCAGCAGGGGGAACACACTGCATACAGATTTATACATCTCCTTCATCCACCACTAGGGGGAGTTCCCTGCATAGATTTATACCGCTCCTTTAGCCACCACTAGGGGGAGCTCACTGCATACAAATTTATACAGCTCCTACAGCCACCACTAGGGGGAGCTCACTGCATACAGATTTATACAGCAACTTCAGCCACCACTAGGGGGAGCTCACTGCATAGATTTATACAGCTCCTTCAGCCACCACTAGGGGGAGCTCACTGCATACAGATTTATACAGCTCCTGCAGTCACCACTAGGGGAGCTCACTGCATACAGATTTATACAGCTCCTTCAGCCACCACTAGGAAACTCACTGCATACAGATTTATACAGCTCCTTCAGCCACCACTAGGGGGAGCTCACTGCATACAGATTTATACTGTCTTGCAGCCACCAGCAGGGGGAGCTCACTGCATACAGATTTATACAGCTCCTTCAGCCACCACTAGGGGGAGCTCACTGCATGCAGATTTATACAGCTCCTTCGGCCACCACTAGGGGGAGCTCACTGCATACAGATTTATACAGCTCCTTCGGCCACCACTAGGGGGAGCTCACTGCATACAGATTTATACCGTCTTGCAGCCACCAGCAGGGGAGCTTGCTGTATATAGATTTATGCAGCTCCTGCAGCCACCATCAGGGGGAGCTTACTGCATACAGATTTATACAGCTCCTGCAGCTCCCACTAGAGGGGGCTTACTGCATACAGATTTATACAGCTCCCATTGAGTTCTAGCTGTATAAATGCAGATACAGTGACCTCCTCCTGGTGGCTGCACAAACCCAGAATATATCATTTGACATAAAAAATCCAAACTATATAATGAACTGAATAGTGGACATTAAAGGGAACATACAGGATTACATGACTGTTTTCTTTCATAAACAGTGCCACACCTGTCTACAGGTTGTATCTGGTATTGCAGCTCAGCCTAATTCACTTCAAGGGAGCTTAGATGCAATATAACAAACCACCAATAGACATGGTGGCGCTGTTGCTAGGAGGCATTTGGAAGATGTATAATTTTTTTCTAATCCTGCACAGCCCGTTTACCAAAGACATAGCAGAGCTGATGGAGCTCTCGGTACAGTTCGGGCCAACTATGATTTGTGCTGGGTTGTGATTTATGTAACGCCTGCATGACTATGTGGTAGTAGGCAAAAATTTACCACCTGCATGATCATCATCATCAGTTGGTGCAGTGCCCCTCTTCTCCTCTCCCAAGAGAGATAAAACGTCATCAAACCTTCCACCAGAGGGCAGCCCTGAGCAGCCTTCCCTGTGTTTAGCGGATACTGTAACATCCAATGATCCCCTGGGACGTGGTAACCGTGAAGGTATAGGGCAGGGATGGGCAAACTGCGGCTCTCCAGCTGTTGTAAAACTACAAATCCCATCATGCCCTGCTGTAGACTGATGGCAGACTGGGAGTTGTAGTTTTACAACAGCTGGAGAGCTGCATTTTGCCCATCCCTTGTATAGGGGGAAGTTGAAGCCCCCGAGTCACAATGCAAAATCGGTAACAGGCCCTCCACCTGGGTGTTTCTTATGTGGCAGTGGAGTTTGGGGGCCCCTCAGGCAACATCTACAACCCTATATCCCCTTTCTATAGCGATTGCAGTCACCTCGCTCACCGTTCTCCATGTATCCAGCACAGTATAAGAACACGCACACAGATGTACATATATGAAAAGTTGTCGTCAGGTTTATTTCAGATGGTTTGCTCATTACAGACAACTTCGTAGTTAACCCTTCAGCCCCCGTCTCATGAACTCAGGTATATAAATACGCATCACACACGCAGCCCCACTTCTTATCCAAGCATTCCCCAATATGGAACGTCCCTTGGGTCCAGCCCCTTTGAAATCCACAAGTGCTAACCCCCCCCCCTTCACGGCTCCCAAAAAAACAAAAAAAAAACAAAAAATCAAAGTCTCATTCCAGTGTAGTGCAGAATATAGGGGGAGGGGGTCCCCCTGAATCTGTCAGGATGATGGAGCCCATGTGCCAAACCTGCGCAGAGGAAAGGTGTAGTATGTCAGGGGGGAGCTTGTTGTCTGTGCTCCCCGTGCAACCCCCCGGCCGGCGATGGGAACAGAACTGAATCCATTCTCAGAACACACCTAGTGAGAAAAGCAAGACATTCAGTAGACAGTTCACGGGGCTTCGTGTCATTATTGATCAGCACTCGGGAGGGGGAAGAGGTTCTACTGAAAATTCGGAGCAGTTCCAGCCGATAAGATGAGCTGCAGATGAAGTTCACGTTTCTTGCTGCCCGTAGACATCAAGGCCATCTGCACACATTACATAATGCACGCGGTTTTTTTTTTTCCACGCAGATTCCCGTGTGAAAAAACCGCAGCATTTTACAGTAGCAGCAAAGTGTATGAGATTACAGAAATCTCAAGAAAATTGACCTGCATTGCGGATTTCCAAATCTGCAGCATGTCAATTATGTTTTCGTTGCGGATTTCACCCTTTTCAGTGGAAGGACAAGATCTACGGCAAAACCGTATCTAATCCATAATTAGAAATTACAGATATGCTGCAGAAATGTACATAAATCCGCACAGAAAGTCGTGCAGATCTTACATGCATACACCCGTACCCATGTGTCTTAAGCGTACAGCTACACAGCGACAGGTCTCGCAAGACTTGTTGCAAAAAAAAAAAAAAAAATCGGATGGATTTGTCACGTTGCAGTCGATAGCAGGTCGCACTGTGACACCATTGACTATCGTTACAAAAGATGTTGTGCGACTTTTCAGTGGCCAATGTCACCGTGTAGCTGTACCCTAATGGGTATACATTCAGTCACAGATATCTGTCCAATTCCAAACCAGTGTCAACCCACTGATGGCAGCTGTCCACCTGAATCCTCCATATAAAGATGTAGATTGCCATGGATAGAGGAGATAAGCGACTATTGTGACACTTATCTCCTGGCAATATGTCAACAATGAAAAAAAAAATATATATATATATATATATATACACACACACACACAGTACAGACCAAAAGTTTGGACACACCTTCTCATTCAAAGAGTTTTCTTTATTTTCATGACTATGAAGGCATCAAAACTATGAATTAACACATGTGGAATTATATACATAACAAACAAGTGTGAAACAACTGAAAATAATGTCATATTCTAGGTTCTTTAAAGTTGCCACCTTTTGCTTTGATTACTGCTTTGCACACTCTTGGCATTCTCTTGATGAGCTTCAAGAGGTAGTCCCCTGAAATGGTCTTCCAACAGTCTTGAAGGAGTTCCCAGAGATGCTTAGCACTTGTTGGCCCTTTTGCCTTCACTCTGCGGTCCAGCTCACCCCAAACCATCTCGATTGGGTTCAGGTCCGGTGACTGTGGAGGCCAGGTCATCTGGCGCAGCACCCCATCACTCTCCTTCATGGTAAGATAGCCCTTACTTTCAAAGTTTTCCCAATTTTTCGGCTGACTGACCTTCATTTCTTAAAGTAATGATGGCCACTCGTTTTTCTTTACTTAGCTGCTTTTTTCTTGCCATAATACAAATTCTAACAGTCTATTCAGTAGGACTATCAGCTGTGTATCCACCTGACTTCTCCTCAACGCAACTGATGGTCCCAACCCCATTTATAAGGCAAGAAATCCCACTTATTAAACCTGACAGGGCACACCTGTGAAGTGAAAACCATTTCAGGGGACTACCTCTTGGAGCTCATCAAAAGAATGCCAAGAGTGTGCAAAGCAGTAATCAAAGCAAAAGGTGGCTACTTTGAAGAACCTAGAATATGACATATTTTCAGTTGTTTCACACTTGTTTGTTATGTATATAATTCCACATGTGTTAATTCATAGTTTTGATGCCTTCAGTGTGAATCTACAATTTTCATAGTCATGAAAATAAAGAAAACTCTTTGAATGAGAAGGTGTGTCCAAACTTTTGGTCTGTACTGTATATATATATATATATATATATATATATAATCATTACTGTAATCGATTGCCTCTAATTAATGGAAATCTGCTCCTTTACTAGGAGGCCATTGTTCAGCTACTAGTAATAGACAATCGGAACAATTACTTTACCATCGTCTGGTGCAAGATGATGAAATGAATCACGTACCGTAATCTGGCAGCTGCTGATCAGTAGATTTATCTGAATGGTTAGGATGACAGATTTCTATGGTGTGCAAGGCTGGGGTCACACAGGGTTGTCACCTCTGCACTGCACTATAGGAAAGAGCTCCCTCTATAGGCAATGGTAAGGAGGCAGGAGTTGCATCATGGGTGGGACAACCTAAACATCACATCACTTGGCAGTATCCGGCAACAAGGAGGACTCCTATCATTGTCACTGAACATCTCTACTACACTGCCAGTCGTCTTCTTATTAGCTGGGGGTGAGGAATGAAACAGAGCGGCAACAGTGTGGACTTTCCCTTTAAGGTTATGTCTATACGACAACATGTCATGCGACATATAGGGCACAACTACACTGCGACATCCTGCGACTGCGACGTGACAGCCGCAGAAAAATCCATTTCGAATAGATTTTTTGCGACCGTCGCATCACAGCATGTCGGCGCGACAAATGTCGCCGTGTAGACCTAGCCTAAGGCCTCTTTCACAGGAGCGTGACGGATTAGGTCTGGATGTGTTCAGTGAAACTCGCACCATTTTGCAAGCAAGTTCCGTCAGTTTTGTCTGCTATTGCGTTCAGTTTTTTCCGCGCGTGTGCAATGCGTTTTGATGCGTTTTTCACGCGCGTGATAAAAAACAGAAGGTTTACAAACAACATCTCTTAGCAACCATCAGTGAAAAACGCATCGCATCCGCACTTGCTTCCGGATACAATGCGTTTATCACTGAAAGCCCCCTTCACTTCTATGGGGCCAGGGCTGTGTGAAAAACGCAGAATATAGAACATGCTGTGATTTCCACGCAACGCAGAACTGATGCGTGAAAAAAAAAAACGCTCATGTGCACAGACGCATTGAAATAAATGGGTCAGGATACAGTGCGGGTGCTATGCGTTCACGTCACGCATTGCACCCGCGCGGAAAACTCGCTCGTCTGAAAGGGGCCTAAGAGATTGCGGGTCACAGAGTACAGGCAGGAACGGACTCGCCCAAAACACTGCCTTTGGCAGAAAATTAAGGCGACGCCACAAGACGCCATTGTTAATAGTTTCCAAGCACCGGCAGTTTAGATACACAAGTATAAATATATATACATTGTAACTGTACATTTGGCAGTTTTGGTGCTAAAGCAGCAGGATCCAGACTGGAAGCAGCGCAGAGACCAGCTATAGGAGGCAGCGCAGAGCAAGCGAAGAGGCGACTGAAAGGATGAAGGCACAGAGTCATCTCCTGACAGGGCAGGCAATGGCTTAACCCTCTAGTTACTGGAAGAACAAGCACTGCAATGCTCAGCAGGGGTTAACTCAGATTATGGCCTCATGCACACAACCGTGCCGTTTTTTGCGGTCCGCAAACCGGAAGCAGCCCGTGTGCCTTCCGCAATTTGCAGAACGGAACGGGCGGCCCATTGTAGACATGCCTATTTTTGTCCGCAAAACGGACAAGAACCTATTCTTGTCCGCAAAACGGACAAGAATAGGACATGCTATATTTTTTTTGCGGGGCCTCGGAATGGAGCAACGGATGCGGACAGCACATGGAGTGCTGTCCGCATCTTTTGCGGCCCCATTGAAGTGAATAGGTCCGCACCCGAGCCGCAAAAACTGCGACTCGGATGCGGACCTGAAAAACGGTCGGGTGCATGAGGCCTATGACTGTAGAGGATCTAGGAGGAAATGAAGGGACACAAGAAACACTAACAAATGTAGCATCTACTCTTCTTTTTATCCTCTTTGTCTCCGTTTTTTGGGCTGCCCCGTCCCCCTCTTCTTCCTGCCGCTTCCTCTGCGACTCCTGCTTGCTCTGATGCCTCTCTCTGTGGTTGTAGAACTTCTGCCTGATCTCTTTTTTGCTGATCTGCACCCTGCTGGTGTCTCAGGTGATCTGCACCCTGCTCTTCCCACCTCTGCCGCCCATCTGCCCCCTGTGCCTTTCCTTTCCCTGTTCTCGCTTTACTTCGCACACCTGCTCGGTGCTGCCCTGAGGCTTCCATCTCTGAGAGGCTGTACGCCATTGCCAGCTGCAGATCCTCATCTTCGTCGTCGCTGTCCACCACCAGGAAGGTTGGGGACGCCCTCTGGACATTGTATGGAGGCTCCCTGGTCTGGGTGGTGGGAGGCGTCGGCACATTTTTCTGATCTCTTTTGCTCATCTCCATCGCCAAAGCGAGATCATCTTCAACCCCTGTAAAAAGACAAGATCGAGCGCAGTTCTTAGTACATTATACTCTATATTAATATTTTCACATAAAACCCAAACATCAATGTTTACAAAAGCAGGGTCAGGGAGTCAGTGAAAACAACAAGGGTCTGTCCCAATAAGACATGTCATTTTCAAGAGGACCACTAGGGGGAGCAGGCAGTAGTGGCTGCATGGGAGCTGTCCTTAGAGTGGGGGAATATGGCCACTTTGCCAAGTGGAGCCTGGAGTGTCAGTCATGGGGCAAACAGAGACCCTCACGAGGGAAGATGTTACAATTGGATCAACTGTTTAAATAGGAAGTTCCTTTAGTATGAGAATCCATCACTTTATGAGGTTCAATAATCTAGAATGCCTCACAGTCCAGCACTTATCAGGTCCTATTTGCAAATTTTGCAGAGCGTCACCGCCACCTAGTGATAGTAATCGGATACAGAAAGCATAAAGAGAAGCTCAAGATACAGAAACTTTAACATCTGATTGGTTGGAACTTGGTAGTGTGCATTAACCCCTTACTGACCTATGATAAAAATGTACATAATGTCCAGTGCCGGCTCCTGCTCCCAGACTGGGTACTGTCAGTGCACCTGCAAGATGGTTTTATGTGCACAGATCCCCCACTGATCACAAGGACGGGATCTCATTTCCCCGTCTGAATGAAGCGGCTAGTCGAGCACGCACCCTGCTGACCCTTTCATTTTCTATGGGACTGCTGGAGACTGTTGAGTGCTGGACGCTGCCATCTCCAACAGTCCCTTAGAAATGAATGGAGCATAAGGCTGCATGCTTGACCACCCATCCCGGAGGTCAGACCCCAACCTATGTACCAGTTATTCCCTATCCAGTGGATATTTTTTCTAACTGGAAGACCCCTTTAAGGTGAGACACTGGGTGACCCCAGAGCAATCTACAAGTCACTGGTCACCTGGAGTCGTTCATCAGTCCTTACCGTTCACCCGGATGGACTTCACCTGCCCGTCCTCCTCTACCTGTACCCGCTCCACTCCATTTTCTACGGTCCTGTAGGGAAATAAATACACTACTGGTTAATACACAGTCTATTACTACCAGGTCTTGCCTGGAGGTACGAGGCATGCTGTGCCTCATGACTTGGTCAATGCCACTTCTTTACAGGTAAAGGCTGACAGTGATCTAGTAACTTTGCATTGCTGACACTGATCTCGACTCACATCATGAATTGTGCTCCATTCATATCCAGAGCTGCAATCATAATTCTGTTAACTGCACTGTTCTAATAGACTAAACACAAACAGACTGGAAGATCTCATAATCCACTGCCGCCGGTGAACTGCATGGTGAGAGGGATTGGTGAAAAGACCTAAGTCTACCATAATGGAGCACGGCAGAGCATACGAGTGCAGATACTGAACCAGCAGGGGATCCAATGCAACAGGAGGTCCTGCAGGTCAATCAAGTGTGAAAGAAGCTCTGGATACCTGCACAGAATTGCATGCAGTTGTGGTATTATATAAGGCACATGGTAGGCCGGGCCCTGGTACATATTTTTGTATCGGGGGGCCCAGGAGCTGGAAGAAGCAGGGACGGGGGTGATCTCACCTTCTGGTGGTTATCCTTTTCCCATTAACTATTTTGGTGCTGGTAGAGACTGAACAAACGTTTCCAGTCACCCCGAACCCGTCGCTTCCAAAAGACGAAAAAGAGGAGAAAACTGTAAAGGAAAAAAAATCACTTCAGATTATTATTATGCAAGGGCTAAAAGAAAAACAAGGTGTTTAACGGGTCTCTGCTGGCTGTCAGTGAATGGAAACAAGCTCTTTCTCATATTCAGTTTAGAAACTGAAAACCTGTCCTGACACGGTCTTGCTCACAAAGCTGGTGGGATTGGTACAAACATGTGGCACTTTAAGGACCATGGTTTTTACCTCTGCTACTGGGAAAAACATCGGAGAAGAATGGCGCGGAGTGGGTGTGACGCATCTCATCGCTGCGCACGCCGGGGAACATGAAGTCATCACCTTCAAGAGACAAAAAGTTGTAATGAAGAAAACTCAACACAAGGTAGCGCTAACAGTTTTTGTTATAAATATAGGTAATTGGTAGTTTATCATAATATCATCAGTTGTACTTCTTTATGAGGTAACTGTTCACTGCCCCATCAGGAGGGGGGGGGGGTAAGACCCCCAAAATGGCCCCCCTGTCTCATACTAAGGCAATGCAGAAAGAGGGTTAGGGTTAAAGGGGCTTTCTGAGACTCTTTTACTGACGATCCATCCTCTGGATAGGTCATCAGTTTCTGACAGGTGGGGGGGGTCAGACACCCGGGACCCCCGCCGATCAGCTATTTGAGAAGGCGCCAGAGCTCGCAGTAATGCCGCGGCCTTTTTCAGCTTTCCCTAGGCCAGTAACGATGCGTTCATCAGTCACATGACCTAGGCGCAGCTCAGACCCCTAGAAGTGAATGGGGCTGAGAGCGATCACAAGTACAGCCGCTATACAATGTACGGCGCTGTGCTTGGTAAGGATGAAGAAGACCACAGCACCACTGCCTTCTCAAACAGCTGATCGGCGGGGGTCCCAGGTGTCGAATCCCCACCAATCAGATACTGATGAATGACCTACCCAGAGGACAGGTCATCAGTATAAGGGCTCAATCAGACGGCCGTATGCTGTCCGCAAAAATGCGGATCCGTTTTTTTACGGACAGTTCAGCATGTCCGCAAAAAAAAAAAAAAATGATTGCATTCCGTTTTTTTGCTGATCCATAGACTTCAATAGAGCCATGTCCTGATTTTCACTGACAAGTATAGGACATGTTTCATTTTTTTGCTGAGCTGTGCAATGGAAGAAAAAAGGGCCCCATAGAAGTGAATGGGACAGCATCTAAACCACAAAAAAACGGATCCGCATTTTTGCGGACAGCATACGGCCGTTTGAATAAGCCCTAAAAGTCTCAGAAAACCCCATTGAGGTTTGCAATTAAAACACTATACATACAATCGCAACTATTTTTTTAACTTTACAAATAATTGGCTTTGTGTATACAGCTCCTATGCAGAACTGTGTTTCCATGGTTACAGACTACAAGCAAACGTGTGTAGTCTGATCCTGCAGTTGGGGGATCAGACTACACAGGAAGGAGGAGACACAGGCACACAATAAGAGAGTAAGCAAAAAGGGAACACTAACTGCATTCTGAACCTGCAGCTCCACAGGCGGACTCCTTCCAGGTGTCCACACTACAACCTCTGAGGATCATCAGCTACATTTTGTGATGACTGCATGGCTTTAAAAAACCGTGCTCTTTGATCTTTGCTAAACTATTGAAAAGCAAAAACTAAAATCTTGCATTGACATAAGTCTTCAGCCCCGTTACTCGGGACACAAGTCTTCAGCCCCGTTACTCGGGACACAAGTCTTCAGCCCCGTTACTCGGGACACAAGTCTTCAGCCCCGTTACTCGGGACACAAGTCTTCAGCCCCGTTACTCGGGACACAAGTCTTCAGCCCCGTTACTCGGGACACAAGTCTTCAGCCCCGTTACTCGGGACACAAGTCTTCAGCCCCGTTACTCGGGACACAAGTCTTCAGCCCCGTTACTCGGGACACAAGTCTTCAGCCCCGTTACTCGGGACACAAGTCTTCAGCCCCGTTACTCGGGACACAAGTCTTCAGCCCCGTTACTCGGGACACAAGTCTTCAGCCCCGTTACTCGGGACACAAGTCTTCAGCCCCGTTACTCGGGACACAAGTCTTCAGCCCCGTTACTCGGGACACAAGTCTTCAGCCCCGTTACTCGGGACACAAGTCTTCAGCCCCGTTACTCGGGACACAAGTCTTCAGCCCCGTTACTCGGGACACAAGTCTTCAGCCCCCGTTACTCGGGACACAAGTCTTCAGCCCGTTACTCGGGACACAAGTCTTCAGCCCCGTTACTCGGGACACAAGTCTTCAGCCCCGTTACTCGGGACACAAGTCTTCAGCCCCGTTACTCGGGACACAAGTCTTCAGCCCCGTTACTCGGGACACAAGTCTTCAGCCCCGTTACTCGGGACACAAGTCTTCAGCCCCGTTACTCGGGACACAAGTCTTCAGCCCGGTTACTCGGGACACAAGTCTTTCAGCCCCGTTACTCGGGACACAAGTCTTCAGCCCCGTTACTCGGGACACAAGTCTTCAGCCCCGTTACTCGGGACACAAGTCTTCAGCCCCGTTACTCGGGACACAAGTCTTCAGCCCCGTTACTCGGGACACAAGTCTTCAGCCCCGTTACTCGGGACACAAGTCTTCAGCCCCGTTACTCGGGACACAAGTCTTCAGCCCCGTTACTCGGGACACAAGTCTTCAGCCCCGTTACTCGGGACACAAGTCTTCAGCCCCGTTACTCGGGACACAAGTCTTCAGCCCCGTTACTCGGGACACAAGTCTTCAGCCCCGTTACTCGGGACACAAGTCTTCAGCCCCGTTACTCGGGACACAAGTCTTCAGCCCCGTTACTCGGGACACAAGTCTTCAGCCCCGTTACTCGGGACACAAGTCTTCAGCCCCGTTACTCGGGACACAAGTCTTCAGCCCCGTTACTCGGGACACAAGTCTTCAGCCCCGTTACTCGGGACACAAGTCTTCAGCCCCGTTACTCGGGACACAAGTCTTCAGCCCCGTTACTCGGGACACAAGTCTTCAGCCCCGTTACTCGGGACACAAGTCTTCAGCCCCGTTACTCGGGACACAAGTCTTCAGCCCCGTTACTCGGGACACAAGTCTTCAGCCCCGTTACTCGGGACACAAGTCTTCAGCCCCGTTACTCGGGACACAAGTCTTCAGCCCCGTTACTCGGGACACAAGTCTTCAGCCCCGTTACTCGGGACACAAGTCTTCAGCCCCGTTACTCGGGACACAAGTCTTCAGCCCCGTTACTCGGGACACAAGTCTTCAGCCCCGTTACTCGGGACACAAGTCTTCAGCCCCGTTACTCGGGACACAAGTCTTCAGCCCCGTTACTCGGGACACAAGTCTTCAGCCCCGTTACTCGGGACACAAGTCTTCAGCCCCGTTACTCGGGACACAAGTCTTCAGCCCCGTTACTCGGGACACAAGTCTTCAGCCCCGTTACTCGGGACACAAGTCTTCAGCCCCGTTACTCGGGACACAAGTCTTCAGCCCCGTTACTCGGGACACAAGTCTTCAGCCCCGTTACTCGGGACACAAGTCTTCAGCCCCGTTACTCGGGACACAAGTCTTCAGCCCCGTTACTCGGGACACAAGTCTTCAGCCCCGTTACTCGGGACACAAGTCTTCAGCCCCGTTACTCGGGACACAAGTCTTCAGCCCCGTTACTCGGGACACAAGTCTTCAGCCCCGTTACTCGGGACACAAGTCTTCAGCCCCGTTACTCGGGACACAAGTCTTCAGCCCCGTTACTCGGGACACAAGTCTTCAGCCCCGTTACTCGGGACACAAGTCTTCAGCCCCGTTACTCGGGACACAAGTCTTCAGCCCCGTTACTCGGGACACAAGTCTTCAGCCCCGTTACTCGGGACACAAGTCTTCAGCCCCGTTACTCGGGACACAAGTCTTCAGCCCCGTTACTCGGGACACAAGTCTTCAGCCCCGTTACTCGGGACACAAGTCTTCAGCCCCGTTACTCGGGACACAAGTCTTCAGCCCCGTTACTCGGGACACAAGTCTTCAGCCCCGTTACTCGGGACACAAGTCTTCAGCCCCGTTACTCGGGACACAAGTCTTCAGCCCCGTTACTCGGGACACAAGTCTTCAGCCCCGTTACTCGGGACACAAGTCTTCAGCCCCGTTACTCGGGACACAAGTCTTCAGCCCCGTTACTCGGGACACAAGTCTTCAGCCCCGTTACTCGGGACACAAGTCTTCAGCCCCGTTACTCGGGACACAAGTCTTCAGCCCCGTTACTCGGGACACAAGTCTTCAGCCCCGTTACTCGGGACACAAGTCTTCAGCCCCGTTACTCGGGACACAAGTCTTCAGCCCCGTTACTCGGGACACAAGTCTTCAGCCCCGTTACTCGGGACACAAGTCTTCAGCCCCGTTACTCGGGACACAAGTCTTCAGCCCCGTTACTCGGGACACAAGTCTTCAGCCCCGTTACTCGGGACACAAGTCTTCAGCCCCGTTACTCGGGACACAAGTCTTCAGCCCCGTTACTCGGGACACAAGTCTTCAGCCCCGTTACTCGGGACACAAGTCTTCAGCCCCGTTACTCGGGACACAAGTCTTCAGCCCCGTTACTCGGGACACAAGTCTTCAGCCCCGTTACTCGGGACACAAGTCTTCAGCCCCGTTACTCGGGACACAAGTCTTCAGCCCCGTTACTCGGGACACAAGTCTTCAGCCCCGTTACTCGGGACACAAGTCTTCAGCCCCGTTACTCGGGACACAAGTCTTCAGCCCCGTTACTCGGGACACAAGTCTTCAGCCCCGTTACTCGGGACACAAGTCTTCAGCCCCGTTACTCGGGACACAAGTCTTCAGCCCCGTTACTCGGGACACAAGTCTTCAGCCCCGTTACTCGGGACACAAGTCTTCAGCCCCGTTACTCGGGACACAAGTCTTCAGCCCCGTTACTCGGGACACAAGTCTTCAGCCCCGTTACTCGGGACACAAGTCTTCAGCCCCGTTACTCGGGACACAAGTCTTCAGCCCCGTTACTCGGGACACAAGTCTTCAGCCCCGTTACTCGGGACACAAGTCTTCAGCCCCGTTACTCGGGACACAAGTCTTCAGCCCCGTTACTCGGGACACAAGTCTTCAGCCCCGTTACTCGGGACACAAGTCTTCAGCCCCGTTACTCGGGACACAAGTCTTCAGCCCCGTTACTCGGGACACAAGTCTTCAGCCCCGTTACTCGGGACACAAGTCTTCAGCCCCGTTACTCGGGACACAAGTCTTCAGCCCCGTTACTCGGGACACAAGTCTTCAGCCCCGTTACTCGGGACACAAGTCTTCAGCCCCGTTACTCGGGACACAAGTCTTCAGCCCCGTTACTCGGGACACAAGTCTTCAGCCCCGTTACTCGGGACACAAGTCTTCAGCCCCGTTACTCGGGACACAAGTCTTCAGCCCCGTTACTCGGGACACAAGTCTTCAGCCCCGTTACTCGGGACACAAGTCTTCAGCCCCGTTACTCGGGACACAAGTCTTCAGCCCCGTTACTCGGGACACAAGTCTTCAGCCCCGTTACTCGGGACACAAGTCTTCAGCCCCGTTACTCGGGACACAAGTCTTCAGCCCCGTTACTCGGGACACAAGTCTTCAGCCCCGTTACTCGGGACACAAGTCTTCAGCCCCGTTACTCGGGACACAAGTCTTCAGCCCCGTTACTCGGGACACAAGTCTTCAGCCCCGTTACTCGGGACACAAGTCTTCAGCCCCGTTACTCGGGACACAAGTCTTCAGCCCCTTTACTCGGGACACAAGCACAGGTGACTCCAATCAAGGTGTAGAACATCTCAGAGATGATCTAGAGAAAAAGGAGACCCCAGAGCTAAATGCCAAGTGTTTTAGCAAAGGGTCTGAATACTTATGTCCAGGCAATATTTTACTTTTACCTTTTTAATAAATTTGCAAACATTTCTAAAGTTTTATTTTCACTTTCTCATTACGGGGGATTAAGTGTAGAATGATGGGGAGAAAACGGGATTTTAAAAAAATAAATAAAAAATAGCATAAGGAGCAACACAACAAAATGTAAAAAAGTGAAAGGGTCTGAAGACTTTCTGAATGCACTGTATAAATGAGATAACTGGAAAGGCTAGTAGGCAACATGAAAAACACACGTCCTATCTGATCACAGCCTAGGTTTCCTGCCAATATATACTCTATCTTGCCTTCTGTATCAGTGTCCTGAGCTCCTTCAGTTTCAAACTGAGCAGAGATCTTAATGCACAATAATCCCGACTAACAATAAAATCCTAAACTGTTACCATACTGCACCCGGGGACAAAAAGATTAAAAGTAGGGATGAGCGAACCCGAACTGTGACACGGACCCGAACATTTTCGTAAAAGTCCGGGTTCGGGTTCGGTGTTCGGCGCTTTCTTGGCGCTTTTTGAAAGGCTGCAAAGCAGCCAATCAACAAGCGTCATACTACTTGCCCCAAGAGGCCATCACAGCCATGCCTACTATTGGCATGGCTGTGATTGGCCAGTGCAGCATGTGACCCAGCCTCTATATAAGCTGGAGTCACGTAGCGCCGCACGTCACTCTGCTATGATCAGTATAGGGAGAGGTTGCAGCTGCGACGTTAGGGCGAGATTAGGCAGATTAACTCCTCCAAAAGACTTCATTCTGTGATCGATCTGCAGCTGTGGATCATTGAAGTGCTATTATTGACTTGCTCACTTTTTTGAGGCTGCCCAGAGCGTTTTTAGATCACTTTTTTTCTGGGGTGATCGGCGGCCATTTTGTGACTTGTGGTGCGCCAGCACAAGCTATCACCAAGTGTATTTAACCATCGATAGTGTGGTTATTTTGTGCTATATCCTACATCAGCTGCAGGCTGAGCCTGTCACCGAAGTGCATTTAACCATCGACAGTCTGATTATTTTTTGGCCATATACTACATCTGGTGCAGGCTAAGCCTGTGTCACCCAAGTGCATTTAACCATCAACAGTGTGGTTATTTTTTGGCCATATATTACATCAGGGGCAAGTTGAGCCTGTCACCCAGCGCCTAAAAAATAGACCTGACATTTCTATTCAACCAAATCTGCACAGTTTTAGCTGGTCAAGTTATTTGTAGTGACCGTAAAAGCAGACTTTTTTCTGGGTTGAAAAACCATTCCCAAATTTGCCATTCTCAAAATAACTAGTTTCTGGTATTTGAGGCCTACTTGAAATCTATCCCAAAAAGAAAATCTTACATTGAAGCTAGTGATAGTGTCATTCAGAAAAACCTAAGACACACGCTAGCGTGCTGATAGAAGTGTCATTCTGTGATTAAACCTATAACTGTCACACAGCGCAAAAAAAAACAGGTCTCACATCTCTAGTTAACCAAATCTGCACAGTTTTAGCTGGTCAAGTTATTTGTAGTGACCGTCAAAGCAGACTTTTTTTTCTGGGTTGAAAAACCATTCCCAAATTTGCCATTCTCAAAATTGTGGTGAACGGGAACAATGAGGAAAACATCTAATAAGGGACGCGGACGTGGACATGGTCGTGGTGGTGTTAGTGGACCCTCTGGTGCTGGGAGAGGACGTGGCCGTTCTGCCACAGCCACACGTCCTAGTGAACCAACTACCTCAGGTCCCAGTAGCCAGCAGAATTTACAGCTATATTTGGTGGGGCCCAATGCCGTTCTAAGGATGGTAAGGCCTGAGCAGGTACAGGCATTAGTCAATTGGGTGGCCGACAGTGCATCCAGCACGTTCACATTATCTCCCACCCAGTCTTCTGCAGAAAGCGCACAGATGGCACATGAAAACCAAGCCCATCAGTCTGTCACATCACCCCCATGCATATCAGGGAAACTGTCTGAGCCTCAAGTTATGCAGCAGTCTCTTATGCTGTTTGAAGACTCTGCTGCCAGGGTTTCCCAAGGGCATCCACCTAGCCCTTCCCCAGGGGTGGAAGAGATAGAATGCACTAACGCACAACCACTTATTTTTCCTGATGATGAGGACATGGGAATACCACCTCAGCACGTCTCTGATGATGACGAAACACAGGTGCCAACTGCTGCGTCTTTCTGCAGTGTGCAGACTGAACAGGAGGTCAGGGATCAAGACTGGGTGGAAGACGATGCAGGGGACGATGAGGTCCTAGACCCCACATGGAATGAAGGTCGTGCCACTGACTTTCACAGTTCGGAGGAAGAGGCAGTGGTGAGACCGAGCCAACAGCGTAGCAAAAGAGGGAGCAGTGGGCAAAATCAGAACACCCGCCGCCAAGAGACTCCGCCTGCTACTGACCGCCGCCATCTGGGACCGAGCACCCCAAAGGCAGCTTCAAGGAGTTCCCTGGCATGGCACTTCTTCAAACAATGTGCTGACGACAAGACCCGAGTGGTTTGCACGCTGTGCCATCAGAGCCTGAAGCGAGGCATTAACGTTCTGAACCTTAGCACAACCTGCATGACCAGGCACCTGCATGCAAAGCATGAACTGCAGTGGAGTAAACACCTTAAAAACAAAGAAGTCACTCAGGCTCCCCCTGCTACCTCTTCTGCTGCTGCCGCCTCGGCCTCTTCCTCCGCCTCTGGAGGAACGTTGGCACCTGCCGCCCAGCAAACATGGGATGTACCACCAACACCACCACCTGCGTCACCAAGCATCTCAACCATGTCACACGGCAGCGTTCAGCTCTCCATCTCACAAACATTTGAGAGAAAGCGTAAATTCCCACCTAGCCACCCTCGATCCCTGGCCCTGAATGCCAGCATTTCTAAACTACTGGCCTATGAAATGCTGTCATTTAGGCTGGTGGACACACACAGCTTCAAACAGCTCATGTCACTTGCTGTCCCACAGTATGTTGTTCCCAGCCGCCACTACTTCTCCAAGAGAGCCGTGCCTTCCCTGCACA
Source organism: Bufo bufo (assembly GCF_905171765.1). Classification (NCBI taxonomy): domain Eukaryota; kingdom Metazoa; phylum Chordata; class Amphibia; order Anura; family Bufonidae; genus Bufo; species Bufo bufo. Next base: position 219,250,821 of record NC_053395.1, on the reverse strand, counting down.
AACAAGTGTCGGATAAAATCAAGTGTGCACTGCGCAACGCCATCTGTGGCAAGGTCCACCTAACCACAGATACGTGGACCAGTAAGCACGGCCAGGGACGCTATATCTCCCTAACTGCACACTGGGTAAATGTAGTGGCGGCTGGGCCCCAGGCGGAGAGCTGTTTGGCGCACGTCCTTCCGCCGCCAAGGATCGCAGGGCAACATTCTTTGCCTCCTGTCTCCTCCTCCTCCTACTCAGCTTCCTCCTCCTCTTCTTACACCTGCTCATCCAGTCAGCCACACACCTTCACCACCAACTTCAGCACAGCCCGGGGTAAACGTCAGCAGGCCGTTCTGAAACTCATATGTTTGGGGGACAGGCCCCACACCGCACAGGAGTTGTGGCGGGGTATAGAACAACAGACCGACGAGTGGTTGCTGCCGGTGAGCCTCAAGCCCGGCCTGGTGGTGTGCGATAATGGGCGAAATCTCGTTGCAGCTCTGGGACTAGCCGGTTTGACGCACATCCCTTGCCTGGCGCATGTGCTGAATTTGGTGGTGCAGAAGTTCATTCGCAACTACCCCGACATGTCAGAGCTGCTGCATAAAGTGCGGGCCGTCTGTTCGCGCTTCCGGCGTTCACACCCTGCCGCTGCTCGCCTGTCTGCGATACAGCGTAACTTCGGCCTTCCCGCTCACCGCCTCATATGCGACGTACCCACCAGGTGGAACTCCACCTTGCATATGCTGGACAGACTGTGCGAGCAGCAGCAGGCCATAGTGGAGTTTCAGCTGCAGCACGCACGGGTCAGTCGCACTGCGGATCAGACACACTTCACCACCAATGACTGGGCCTCCATGTGAGACTTGTGTGCCCTGTTGCGATGTTTCGAGTACTCCACCAACATGGCCAGTGGCGATGACGCCGTTATCAGCGTTACAATACCACTTCTATGTCTCCTTGAGAAAACACTTAGGGCGATGATGGAAGAGGAGGTGGCCCAGGAGGAAGAGGAGGAAGAGGGGTCATTTTTAGCACTTTCAGGCTAGTCTCTTCAAAGTGACTCAGAGGGAGGTTTTTTGCAACACCAGAGGCCAGGTACAAATGTGGCCAGACAGGGCCCACTACTGGAGGACGAGGAGGACGAGGATGAGGAGGAGGTGGAGGAGGAGGTGGAGGAGGATGAGGATGAAGCATGTTCACAGCGGGGTGGCACCCAAAGCAGCTCGGGCCCATCACTGGTGCGTGGCTGGGGGGAAACACAGGACGATGACGATACGCCTCCCACAGAGGACAGCTTGTCCTTACCTCTGGGCAGCCTGGCACACATGAGCGACTACATGCTGCAGTGCCTGCGCAACGACAGCAGAGTTGCCCACATTTTAACGTGTGCGGACTACTGGGTTGCCACCCTGCTGGATCCCCGGTACAAAGACAATGTGCCCACCTTACTTCCTACACGGGAGCGTGATAGGAAGATGCGCGAGTACAAGCGCACGTTGGTAGACGCGCTACTGAGAGCATTCCCAAATGTCACAGGGGAACCAGTGGAAGCCCAAGGCGAAGGCAGAGGAGGAGCAAGAGGTCGCCAACGCAGCGGTGTCACGGCCAGCTCCTCTGAGGGCAGGGTTAGCATGGCAGAGATGTGGAAAAGTTTTGTCACCACGCCACAGCTAACTGCACCACCACCTGATACGGAACGTGTTAGCAGGAGGCAACATTTCACTAACATGGTGGAACAGTACCTGTGCACACCCCTCCACGTACTGACTGATGGTTCGGCCCCATTCAACTTCTGGGTCTCCAAATTGTCCACGTGGCCAGAGCTAGCCTTTTATGCCTTGGAGGTGCTGGCCTGCCCGGCGGCCAGCGTTTTGTCTGAACATGTATTCAGCACGGCAGGGGGCGTCATTACAGACAAACGCAGCCGCCTGTCTACAGCCAATGTGGACAAGCTGACGTTCATAAAAATGAACCAGGCATGGATCCCACAGGACCTGTCCATCCCTTGTGCAGATTAGACATTAACTACCTCCCCTTAACAATATATTATTGTACTCCAGGGCACTTCCTCATTCAATCCTATTTTTAATTTCATTTTACCATTATATTGTGGGGCAACCCAAAGTTGAATGAACCTCTCCTCTGTCTGGGTGCCGGGGCCTAAATGTGTGACAGTGGCCTGTTCCAGTGGTAGGTGACGTGAAGCCTGATTCTCTGCTATGACATGAAGACAGATTCTGTGCTGACATAAGGCCAGATTCTCTGTTACGGGACCTCTCTCCTCTGTCTGGGTGCCGGGGCCTAAATGTGTGACAGTGGCCTGTTCCAGTGGTGGGTGACGTGAAGCCTGATTCTCTGCTATGACATGAATACAGATTCTGCGCTGACATAAGGCCAGATTCTCTGTTACGGGACCTCTCTCCTCTGTCTGGGTGCCGGGGCCTAAATGTGTGACAGTGGCCTGTTCCAGTGGTGGGTGACGTGAAGCCTGATTCTCTGCTATGACATGAATACAGATTCTGCGCTGACATAAGGCCAGATTCTCTGTTACGGGACCTCTCTCTTCTGCCTGGGTGCCTGGGCCTAAATGTGTGACAGTGGCCTGTTCCAGTGGTGGGTGACGTGAAGCCAGATTCTCTGCTATGGGACCTCTGTCCAATTGATATTGGTTCATTTTTATTTTTTTTATTTTAATTTTAATTCATTTCCCTATCCACATTTGTTTGCAGGGGATTTACCTACATGTTGCTGCCTTTTGCTGCCCTCTAGCTCTTTCCTGGGCTGTTTTACAGCCTTTTTAGTGCCCAAAAGTTCGGGTCCCCATTGACTTCAATGGGGTTCGGGTTCGGGACGAAGTTCGGATCGGGTTCGGATCCCGAACATTTCCGGGAAGTTCGGCCGAACTTCTCGAACCCGAACATCCAGGTGTTCGCTCAACTCTAATTAAAAGATCAAATCCTGTCAACACTATTCAGAATTGATTGAGATGCAGGAACTGGGAAACAAACATACCAAAGAAATCTGAAAAAGGGTCTCTACCACCGAAAAATTCTCTGAATACTTCCTCAGGGCTTCGGAATGTATAGGTAAAACCTTGGTATCTGGAGTTGGATCTTGAAGGTTCTGTTAACAAAGAAAAAAAAAAATTAAATAAATGTAGACAAAATAACAAAACATCAAGAAAAGAGTCACAGAATGGAAAGTATTTTCTAGATCCATAATTTTGTACATAGGAGCAGTATTATAGTAGTTATATTCTTGTACATAGGAGGCAGTATTATAGTAGTTATATTCTTGTACATAGGAGCAGTATTATAGTAGTTATATTCTTGTACATAGGAGCAGTATTATAGTAGTATATTCTTGTACATAGGAGGCAGTATTATAGTAGTTATATTCTTGTACATAGGAGCAGTATTATAGTAGTTATATTCTTGTACATAGGAGGCAGTATTATAGTAGTAATATTCTTGTACATAGGAGCAGTATTATAGTAGTTATATTCTTGTACATAGGAGCAGTATTATAGTAGTATATTATTGTACATAGGAGGCAGTATTATAGTAGTTATATTCTTGTACATGGGAGGCAGTATTATAGTAGTTATATTCTTGTACATGGGAGGCAGTATTATAGTAGTTATATTCTTGTACATGGGAGGCAGTATTATAGTAGTTATATTCTTGTACATAGGAGGCAGTATTATAGTAGTTATATTCTTGTACATAGGAGGCAGTATTATAGTAGTTATATTCTTGTACATGGGAGGCAGTATTATAGTAGTTATATTCTTGTACATAGGAGGCAGTATTATAGTAGTTATATTCTTGTACATAGGAGCAGTATTATAGTAGTTATATTCTTGTACATAGGAGCAGTATTATAGTAGTTATATTCTTGTACATAGGAGCAGTATTATAGTAGTTATATTCTTGTACATAGGAGCAGTATTATAGTAGATATATTCTTGTACATAGGAGCAGTATTATAGTAGTTATATTCTTGTACATAGGAGCAGTATTATAGTAGATATATTCTGGTACATAGGAGCAGTATTATAGTATTTATATTCTTGTACATATGAGGCAGTATTATAGTAGTTATATTCTTGTACATAGGAGCAGTATTATAGTAGTTATATTCTTGTACATAGGAGCAGTATTATAGTAGTTATATTCTTGTACATGGGAGGCAGTATTATAGTAGTTATATTCTTGTACATGGGAGGCAGTATTATAGTAGTTATATTCTTGTACATGGGAGGCAGTATTATAGTAGTTATATTCTTGTACATAGGAGGCAGTATTATAGTAGTTATATTCTTGTACATAGGAGCAGTATTATAGTAGTTATATTCTTGTACATAGGAGCAGTATTATAGTAGTTATATTCTTGTACATAGGAGCAGTATTATAGTAGTTATATTCTTGTACATAGGAGCAGTATTATAGTAGTTATATTCTTGTACATAGGAGCAGTATTATAGTAGTTATATTCTTGTACATAGGAGCAGTATTATAGTAGTTATATTCTTGTACATAGGAGCAGTATTATAGTAGATATATTCTGGTACATAGGAGCAGTATTATAGTATTTATATTCTTGTACATATGAGGCAGTATTATAGTAGTTATATTCTTGTACATAGGCGCAGTATTATAGTAGTTATATTCTTGTACATAGGAGCAGTATTATAGTATTTATATTCTTGTACATGGGAGCAGTATTATAGTAGTTATATTCTTGTACATAGGAGCAGTATTATAGTAGTTATATTCCTGTACATAGGAGGCAGTATTATAGTAGTTATATTCTTGTACATAGGAGCAGTATTATAGTAGTTATATTCTTGTACATAGGAGCAGTATTATAGTAGTTATATTCTTGTACATAGGAGCAGTATTATAGTAGTTATATTCTTGTACATAGGAGCAGTATTATAGTAGATATATTCTTGTACATAGGAGCAGTATTATAGTAGTTATATTCTTGTACATAGGAAGCAGTATTATAGTAGTTATATTCTTGTACATATGAGGCCGTATTATAGTAGTTATATTCTTGTACATATGAGGCAGTATTATAGTAGTTATATTCTTGTACACAGGAGCAGTATTATAGTAGTTATATTCTTGTACATAGGAGCAGTATTATAGTAGTTATATTCTTGTACATAGGAGCAGTATTATAGTAGTTATATTCTTGTACATAGGAGCAGTATTATAGTAGTTATATTCTTGTACATAGGAGCAGTATTATAGTAGTTATATTCTTGTACATAGGAGCAGTATTATAGTAGTTATATTCCTGTACATAGGAGCAGTATTATAGTAGTTATATTCTTGTACATAGGAGCAGTATTATAGTAGTTCTATTCTTGTACATAGGAGCAGTATTATAGTAGTTCTATTCTTGTACATAGGAGCAGTATTATAGTAGTTATATTCTTGTACATAGGAGGCAGTATTATAGTAGTTATATTCTTGTACATTGGGGCAGTATTATAGTAGTTATATTCTTGTACATAGGAGTCAGTATTATAGTAGTTATATTCTTGTACATAGGAGCAGTATTATAGTAGTTATATTCTTGTACATAGGAGGCAGTATTATAGTAGTTATATTCTTGTACATAGGAGGCAGTATTATAGTAGATATATTCTTGTACATAGGAGCAGTATTATAGTAGTTATATTCTTGCAGATAGGAACAGTATTATAGTAGTTATATTCTTGTAGATAGGAACAGTATTATAGTAGTTATATTCTTGTACATAGGAGCAGTATTATAGTAGTTATATTCTTGTACATAGGAGGCAGTATTATAGCAGTTATATTCTTGCTAGTTACTTTTACTGTTTAGGACGTATTTCTATTCTATTTGCATATATTTTATTCTGCGACAGATATGAAGTAGAACTCACCAGGTCCTGAGAATCCGTCTTTACCATAACGATCATAAGTTTCACGTTTGTTTACTGAAGAATAAAAGAAACAAATTGTGACATTTTACTAACAATATTTACATTTAATAAACACATTTTGAATGAAAAAAATAAAAGTGGTTCTCATTCATCAAACCTGTGAGAGGAAACAGCCCGCCTTGTTCACATCAACCAATGACAGCAGCTTTCTCCATTTATTTTTAATTTTTTTGGTTGAATACATATGTAGGGGTTGTGCCAAGTTTTTTAGTTATCTCCTAGCCACAGGATAGGAGATGACTAGCTGGTCGCTGGGACCCCCCCACCGATTATGAGCACAGGGGTCCCGTTCTCCCCTTCAGATGGAGCAGCAGGTCATGCATACGCACTGCCACTCCATTCATTCTCTATGGGAGCTCCATAGATAGCCGAGTACAGCAAAACTTGGCACAACCCCTTTAATGTAACCTCATTTAGGACCCCACCCTTTATCAGCCCATTTGAATGGTCATTACATAGACCAACATTCAGGTGACTTATGAGGCTCCTTGCAGCTTTCTTTGGTGGTAATAGAGATTTCAGAAACTGGAGATTAGGGGTGGGCGATATAAACGATATACGATATTATAGTCATAAATTCTGGCCACGATATAGAGTTCAGTTATATCGCCATATCGCGATAGATGACCACGGAGCGGTAGTGAATTGAAAAAGCTTCTCACCGCTCTGTGGCCTCCCGACTTTGCACCGCGCTGCACTGGCCAGGGCCTTGCGTTCACACATCGTCAGCGCGCTGGCTGATGCTATGTGTGACGTCAGGTCCCTCCCAGTGCATGCTGGGAAGAAGACGCAGTCCTTCTCCTGTGGACTCCATCAGCCAGCCGCGCACCCTGCAGGAAAGGCAAGTATATTGGCAGGGGCCCGAATCTAACGGGGGGTGGATGGCTATGGCATGGAGCTGATGGTGCTGGCTGGGGGACATGGATGATGATGGCCGTGTAATTTGTATACATACAGAAGAAAATAATATATTGCAATATATTGTTATATCGCACATGCTTCAAATGATACCGGAGATATAGAAATCAGCTGACTGGGGACCTAATTTTTCGAAGGGATAAGGGTGCTTTCAAACTAGCAGCAAGGAACTCCAGAAGGCTGGTCCTGCGGGTGAACAGCCTGTCGGATCCATACTACGGCTAGTGCACGCGTGCCCCCGGACTACCGCTCCGGCCCCATTGCCTATAATGGGGGCAGGCCGGAGTTCGGGCGGCAGCACATGTCGTAGATTTATTCCGGCCGCCTCTCGGAATGTTTGCCGTCCTGCCGCCGGAAATCTGGCCCGCCCCCATTACAGTCAATGGGGCCGGAACGGTAGTCCGGGGGCACGCGTGCACTAGCCGTAGTATGGATCCGACAGGCTGTTCACCCGCCGGAACAGCCTGCCGGAGTTCCTTGCTGCTAGTGTGAGACTAGCCTAACCCCTTTAAAGAGTATTTCCATAAGGAGTATTAAATCTCTAAAACCAAACACAAATATGAAAAAAATCATGTAAGATATACTTGTTCTATCTGCTTTTCGGAAAGCTGGGTGATGACTAGTGTTGAGAAAATCTAAGTTTACGAAGTGGAATTCAATCCGAATTTCAGAGAAAAATTTGTATTACTGCAAAGGCGAATTTCCTCGTGCTTCGTGGTAATGAATTAATTTTCCCTGAATGACAGTTAAAAAAAAAAAAAATTAAATCATACTTACCTCATCCGCTTGAGCGCGAAGAGTCAGCTGCCGCCATCTTGATCGAAGATCCCGCGCGAAATCCTGTGCTCGGTGACGTATGATGTCATCACGGGCCAGGCAAGATTTGGCGCTGGATCTACAATCAAGATGGCGGTGGCCGGCTCTTCGCACTCAAAGGGATGAGGCAAGTATGATTTTAGCTAAAGGACATCCACCTTTTCAAATGCCATTTGTCCCACACTTCACATACGTCCAGTGATCCGGTTCAGATCCCCCCCAGCAGAAGTCGAACGTGTCGGAGGGGAACTGAGGCCAGAACTGATCCCATAGTTTTCTATGGGATAGTGCACACATCTGATTTGTCAGTTATGATGCCAAATAGCGCCGGAGAGAAAACCGCTTTTCTGTCCGGTGCTATCAGTGGATAAATGCCGGATATGTGAACATATACGAGTTGTGTCCGGCTCCCGGCCTGGACACAACTGATATATATGATGTGGGCCTCTGATCCTGCAGCGGATACGAAGCTGCCAGTGATGTCCAGAGGGGATAGCGGTTTATTCCTCTGTCCGCACTAAAACTAAATGTTTATGGTAAAGTCAGGAAGAATAGCAGCGATGTCCTGTGTACGGCCTGTGAATATCCACTGCATAGCCAATTACAGCAGCAGCTCAGCTCCATACCGTCTGATAGCACCTCATAGGCCTCTGCAATGTCTTTAAACTTCTTCTCTGCAAGCTCCTTGTTATCTGGATTCTTGTCTGGGTGCCATTTCAGAGCCAATTTACGATACCTGAGAGAACAGAAAACACAAACCAGGACCGGCAAAATTAATTAAAACAAGCAATTATAGTTAATACTCAAAATGATAGCTATTTTCGTGTACTGTACATAGGAGCAGTATTATAGTAGTTATATTCTTGTACATAGGAGCAGTATTATAGTAGTTATATCCTTGTACATAGGAGGCAGTATTATAGTAGTTATATTCTTGTACATAGGAGGCAGTATTATAGTAGTTATATTCTTGTACATAGGAGGCAGTATTATAGTAGTTATATCCTTGTACATAGGAGGCAGTATTATAGTAGTTATATTCTTGTACATAGGAGGCAGTATTATAGTAGTTATATTCTTGTACATAGGAGGCAGTATTATAGTAGTTATATTCTTGTACATAGGAGGCAGTATTATAGTAGTTATATACTTGTACATAGGAGGTAGTATTATAGTAGTTATATTCTTGTACATAGGAGCAGTATTATAGTAGTTATATTCTTGTACATAGGAGGCAGTATTATAGTAGTTATATTCATGTACATAGGAGCAGTATTATAGTAGTTATATTCTTGTACATAGGAGGCAGTATTATAGTAGTTATATTCTTGTACATAGGAGCAGTAGTATAGTAGCTATATTCTTGTACATAGGAGCAGTGTTATAGTAGTTATATTCTTTGAAAATTCTCTTTTTATTGAAAAGTATATTGAAAATACATACTACAACATTATGCAGTGACATATACAAAGTGGTTGATATCGTACATTGCTTTGAGTATACATAACAGCTTGAAGCACTGTAGATATGGACCTAAACAGAATTCTGTATATAAATAACAGGACAATACTAATTTCCCATTTTTCACATATAGACAGAATAATCATATCCCATTATACAAGTATTATGCAAAGGTTACAGATGCATCTTACCAGTATATAAAGGTCTTGTAGTATGACTGGTGAACATAATGACGCAGAAATAGAGGAAAAAGGGGAGGGGAAGGATATGGGGATAGGGACAAGGAATAGGAGGGAGGGAAGGATAAAGAGGAATAACCAAAAACAACAATCCATCCATGACACTCGTTCGTATGCAGCATATTAGATATCTAAAGTGCATATTGAATGTATTCATATTCACAGGTATTATTTTGTCAGTGACTCAGACATGGTCTAGAACGCGTACCATTAATGCGCATATATACCCTCTACCCGTGAGCTCATAATGTACCACTACTAGCAGACCCGTGTGCCGTCTGACTATTCGGAGGGTCATCCCTAAACATGAGCCAGGGTGTCCAAAGCTTCACATATTTGTTGTGATTCCTGTCCTCCCAACTCGCCAGTTCCTCCATACGACAGATATGGTCCACCTTGTTCAGCCATGCCTCCACAGTGGGGGGTTCTGTACTCAACCAGTGCTGCGGGATGAGCAGCCTTGCCGCCTGGAGTAGTAGTTATATTCTTGTACATAGGAGCAGTGTTATAGTAGTTATATTCTTGTACATAGGAGGCAGTATTATAGTAGTTATAATCTTGTACACGGCAGCAGTATTATATAGTTATATTCTTGTACATAGGAGCAGTATTATAGTAGTTATATTCTTGTACATAGGAGCAGTATTATAGTAGTTATATCCTTGTACATAGGAGGCAGTATTATAGTAGTTATATTCTTGTACATAGGAGCAGTATTATAGTAGCTATATTCTTGTACATAGGAGCAGTATTATAGTAGTTATAATCTTGTACACGGCAGCAGTATTATATAGTTATATTCTTGTACATAGGAGCAGTATTATAGTAGTTATATTCTTGTACATAGGAGGCAGTATTATAGTAGTTATATTCTTGTACATAGGAGGCAGTATTATAGTAGTTATATTCTTGTACATAGGAGCAGTATTATAGTAGTTATATTCTTGTACATAGGAGCAGTATTATAGTAGTTATATTTTTGTACATAGGAGGCAGTATTATAGTAGTTATATTCTTGTACATAGGAGCAGTATTATAGTAGTTATATTCTTGTACATAGGAGCAGTATTATAGTAGTTATATTCTTGTACATAGGAGCAGTATTATAGTAGTTATATTCTTGTACATAGGAGCAGTATTATAGTAGTAATATTCTTGTACATAGGAGCAGTATTATAGCAGTTATATTTTTGTACATAGGAGCAGTATTATAGTAGTTATATTTTTGTACATAGGAGGCAGTATTATAGTAGTTATATTCTTGTACATAGGAGGCAGTATTATAGTAGTTATAATCTTGTACACGGCAGCAGTATTATATAGTTATATTCTTGCAGTAGTTTTTGCTGGTAATCATATTCTGTTTGTCTTGTCAGGATGAGAACTGAACAGACTTGAAAAGTAACAACCACTTGTTGAATCATGAATTTGCTTGGGGCAATTTTCACTTAGGCCTCTTTCACACTTGCGTTGTCCGGATCCGTCGTGTACTCCATTTGCCGGAAGTGCCCACCGGATCCGTAACACCGCAAGTGAACTGAAAGCATTTGAAGACGGAACCGTCTTCAAAATGCGTTCAGTGTTACTATGGCACCCAGGACGCTATTAAAGTCCTGGCTGCCATAGTAGTAGTAGGGAGCGGGGGAGCAGTATACTTACAGTCCGTGCGGCTCCCCGGGCGCTCCAGAATGACGTCAGAGCGCCCCATGCGCATGGATGACGTGATCCATGCGATCACGTCATCCATGCGCGTGGGGCGCCCTGACGTCACTCTGAAGCGCCCCGGGAGCCACACGGACGGTAAGTATGCTGCTCCCCCGCTCCCCACTACACTTTACCATGGCAAACAGGACTTTAGCGTCCTTGCAGCCATGGTAACCATTCAGAAAAAGCTAAACGTCGGATCCGGTAATGCGCCGAAACGACGTTTAGCTTAAGGCCGGTTCCGGATTAATGCCTTTCAATGGGCATTAATGCCGGATCCGGCCTTGCGGCAAGTGTTCAGGATTTTTGACCGGAGCAAAAAGCGCAGCATGCTGCGGTATTTTCTCCGGCCAAAAAACGTTCCGTTCCGGAACTGAAGACATCCTGATGCATCCTGAACGGATTTCTCTCCATTCAGAATGCATTAGGATAAAACTGATCAGGATTCTTCCGGCATAGAGCCCCGACGACTGAACTCTATGCCGGAACAGAACAACGTAAGTGTGAAAGAGTCCTTAACTTCCAACAGTAAAATATAGCCTATGTAACATGCCTGAGTCTGTGTGCAGGGCCTGAGTCTGGGGCAGCTGATCTAACTGATAATATGCAATATATCCATTACATTACTATTAATCTTTCCTTCTGGGATTCGCGTCCCCACCTATCCCTTGGTTGAACTTGATGGACTTGTGTCTTTTTTCAACCGTATTAACTATGTAACTTACGCTCGTTTAATATCATCCTGGGTGGCATTTCGGGGAACTCCGAGGATTTCATAATAATCTCCCATGACTAACAAGAAATTCTCTGGAAAGTAGAAGGGATAAGATTAGAGATATATACATGTCCAGCAGTGATGCAGATACAGAAATAGTGGTTGACTGAATTCCCCTACAGTGGCACCTTACACCCCTTGCCCCACCCGGCAGCCATATTATTTTAGGAAACAGTAAGCACATAAATGCAATTCCATGCCCTCCATAAATGCCCTTAGCTATTAGTCAGTCACTGCACCCACTGGATCTTGGCTAAAAGGTTAATGCTATAATGATATGGTTCATTAGCAAAGTTGTTAAAATCTTTACTGTGATGTTAACTATGCACCATGAATTCCATGCAAATGGGTAGGGAAAAGCTAACGTCAGTCTTTCGTTTTAATTGCCAGGTAATTGGCTGGTCCCATTTTCCCTTGGTAAACACAGAGTCTGCTGTTGTATAAACTAGAGAGAAAACCTGTTTACGACCAAGACGGGTGCTTTTTTCCAGGAAAATACCATTCCTGAGAGTAAAAACTGTCAGAAAAGCAACTTTACTAAGGATTTACCTCTGACAGAAGGAAGCACTGAATTATTGCAGACAGTTGAGGACCATAAAGTCCATGCTGGACTGAAACAGTAAAAGTAACGCACGTATACAACTTTGGACTTTACTGCATATGGTTAGGGTTAATTGCTTCTGCCGCCCACCGCACTTTTGAGACAGACTAGCCATCCGATCCAGAACTGCAACCTACAATTGGGCATTGCAGAGAATTATTCAGAGTTTGCATAACTTTGTTCACTTTGGGAAGTTTTCTAGTACCTATAGGGAGAGACTCATCACTACAGCCACCCCTTATATGCAGCCTTTGTGAAAAAACTACTCTGAGATAACTGAAAACTGTGCCTAGCGCTGGCGTTTGTACTGCAACCCCCATCATCTATACAGAAAAGAGAAACTTTATTTTATTTTAACCAAGCAAGTCTGGACATTGCCTCCATCATCCGCCAGCCTTGCCTCCCATTTTTCTGCCTTGCACCCTGCGTTTCTTCTAACATCAAGGCCATCCCAACCACCATCAAGCAGGAGATCCCCAAAGTCCAGAGTGTGTCCCAAGGTGAAGGGTTGCACCCCTCCATTCACTGCACGTGCGGTACCTGGGAAGCGATGGGGCTGGGATTAGCAACCTGACACTACGATCCCTACGATCACCCTCGTTGCTACTGCCGCTACCCCTCTCCGGACCCGCACACCCTCTTGCTGTGGGTCGGCACGCTGCACACATACACCACTACGCTAGACGTGATCTACTTCAAAAGCTAGTGAAGGCATTGTA